>NC_051095.1:20521955-21721955 GCF_901709675.1 Syngnathus acus | reverse complement strand
CATATTGACAAACAACACTGAAGACAGGCTTATCGGCCCTGGCATCCTCTGCTGCTGCTCTAAGTGTGTTTGATGAGGCCATGTTGGCAGCTCAGTCGCACTCGCATCGCGGCGTACGGCCCCGCCTTCAGGGAGTAAAAGCATTTTCCATGACTTTACCATGTTTTGACAAACAAATATGCCGTCGTAAACCTTTACGTGAATCGAACAAAACAGACAAACAGCAGGTGTACAAATGAAAGCCTCAGCCCCGTTTGCCTCAGGAATCATGCAGCTTCAGTCATTGTCAATCCTCTAGCTTAATGCACTCGGAAAACCAGGAGCGACCGATGTCACTGCTCAAAGATGCACGGGCGCCTGTCTCGGCTCCGCAAAAAACGATAAACACCCTAAATCACAAACCTCCTCTGAATATAATTACTATTCCCTTAGTAATTCTGCTGCCTCATTTTTTTCCCGTTCACCCCGCCCCTCTCTTTTTTAGATCTTCTCATTTGAATAGGACGCAAACATCATGTTGCTCTAATATGTGACATGTTTGCTTCCTTGGACGTTATTATGGAGCCCTTACAGAATGGGTGTAGGAATAAAAATGTCTCTGAACATAAAGCTCCAACATCCTGTATAGGGCTGCAGACACTGACTATGCAAATGAATGTGCCACGCTGCCTCATTATGAGCCCTAGAGAGAGGTCGTTTTTCTTAGCTGTTTTCCTGAAGAAGCCTTGGAGGTGGAAAATTTGGTCCATTGTGTCTTTCTTCTGGGGGTTGTAAATATGAAATAAATAAGTTAAAGAAGAGCGCTAAGACTAGTTCTTGTCAGTATGTATAAAATAAGGGTTTTGATGTGTGCCTTCTGTAAGATATTTGTGTTCATTGCGGCTGTTTTTTTCCAGTCACTCACAAATGAACTTAGTAAATTGAACGAAATTACTTTAAAGCGTGATGGTATTTTCCAGAAATAATTACGATTCGAGTTCTCCAATCACCTCGGGCCCTTGTGTGGTTCAAACATAATTGCCATCTAGTTGAAAAGCAAGGAAAATCTCTGTTTATGGACACATTTTTAAAACGGTCAGCCATCCATAATCTTATACACATGTCCTTTATCATTTTATTGAGGGTAAACTTTATCGATTTTGGAGCATGAAACATGAAACACATCTATTCAAAGCACTCGTATATTTTCTGCTGTTCTCTCTTTGCAGCCTCCTCCGCTCTACTGATTATTTCTGGTGTTGCAATTTCCCTGTCCTAACCCCCATTCGCCATCAACATCAGAGCCTCATAATTAGCCAGCATTAATTAGATGCACTGGCATAATTGTTAATCATTGGTTACGCTGGGAACGTCTTGGGAGAACGAAGAGAATGTCAAGCGAGTCAGAAAGAAAACAGCGACATTCTAACAATATGAGCAGGAACCAAAGATTGTGTGGACATATGGAAGTGCAATATAATGAGTACCAATGCCGCTTTTCCCACAGAGACAGCACACAGTGCACGGAAATGAGTCTGCTAACTTACTAATGACTCTGACTCTTCTCATCACCTGATATTATTACTGCCATTACTCTGGAGGAATGCGAGGACTTAAAAAAAACATGCAATGAAACAGTCTGGCTTTAGAGCAAGGGATAGAAGCACAAATGCCATAGTGAAAATAGCATTAAATGGAAAGTCATGGTGATTGTTTGCCTTTGGAGTTCCACGGCTTGCTGAAAATGACCATCTCTGATTACCATCTAATGGAATTCAGCCTCATGTTTGGCTGCTCCCGCGAGTCTGATCCCCTGTTCGATTCCTGTGATCAAACATAAAAACAAGACTGCCATTTCATTGAGGAACGAACCAAA
Source organism: Syngnathus acus (assembly GCF_901709675.1). Taxonomy (NCBI): domain Eukaryota; kingdom Metazoa; phylum Chordata; class Actinopteri; order Syngnathiformes; family Syngnathidae; genus Syngnathus; species Syngnathus acus. The sequence goes on along the minus strand of NC_051095.1, from coordinate 21,720,100 downwards.
GGAGACATCAAAAACCTGCACCACCTCTCTCCCTATCAATCTTTATAGATAATATAGACAAAAGTATTGGGACTCCCAGTCATTACACCAACACATAGGCCCAGAGCATTCTGGGAATTTATTTCTGTCCCTCAAGACGTATACACTAAGGCAGTGGTTCCTAACCTTGATTTTTTTTATTTTTGCCGCGAGCCATAATTTCGATGGACAGCCGATGGGCGTACATGTACGGAAGAGGATTAGGGAAATGCTGCAAACGCAAATCCACTGTACATTTTTATGTACTTTTACGAGCAGCACTAACACCATAACTAGGCTCTCAACAAAGCTTTGATATGATAACTATTGTTTTGATTGATAACTATCGTTGCTTAATGCAACAGGCAACACAGAACAAATAAAGTGCATAATATGAGCTACACAAAAAGTTTGGTATTTTGTAGATATACACTACCGTTCAAAAGTTTGGGGTCACAAAATTGTTTGGGTGACCCCAACTTTTGAACGGTAGTGTAAATATTATTATAATAAATATTATGAATTAAATATTATAAATTATATCTTATATTTGTATAAGATTCTATATAATCTATGAATATAAGTATACATATATATTATAAGATTTTTTACACAGAAGATTATATATATAATCTATAAATAATTATCTAAATAAATATATACACTACCGTTCAAAAGTTTGGGGTCACCCAAACAATTTTGTGACCCCAAACTTTTGAACGGTAGTGTAAATAAAGGTGAAGTCACATTTTTGTGTCACTAACTACAACTATAGCTCCTGAAATGCAGCAAAAATAACAGGGCACCACGAAACAAATATAAAGTCCATGAACAACTCACCGTAACGCTAAATCAAGAGTCATTCCCCACATATTGTGCAGACAAATGCATACACGACCGAGACTTGACATGCGTCATAAGTGTGTATTGAGTGTGTAAACAGCGTATCGAAAACTCTCAAATTCATCCCCGCCAAAGCTTTATGGGCCTTGCATTGTTCACTGGGGCATGGTCAAGCTGGAACCAAAATGGCCTTCCTCTGTTGTCACCAAGATTGAAGCGTACAATTGTTCAATGGATGATGAAGACTTAGAGTAAGGGTACATCAGTGGGCAGCATGAGGGTCCAGTAGATACCATCAGTCAGACAGTTTTAGAATGAATCCACATGTAATGTTGTTTTTCCATACATTAAGGCTCCTGCCCAAAATATTTTGTGTAAATAAATGAATGGATAGCAAGTTACTGATTAGAACATTAATAAAATGTGCAATACATACAGAATTGCACCTCCTTGCACTGAACTGTGGCTCCTAATAGAGGATGAAGCCCTAAGGACAGTGCGTGTTCTGCATTTCAGGAATGGTGCCCGCAATTTTGACTTTTGCCCACATTATCTAGCTTGCTCTGCTTCTGTTTATTTACTATTTTGCATTCGCTCTGTGCTTGCTGAACCCTGTCTGTCGAACTCCATCTCTCAGCATGTTGATGATAATAGCTCTGCTTTCAGTAGACTGAATGCTAGTCACCAGGACTCAAGGAGCGTCCTGCATAGGTTACGTGGCTCATTCCTCATTCGTCATGTCAACTGCCTGTAAATGTTTATGGCTTTGTGGTAAGACCTCGGCTATTCAAATTATCTTGTCACAATGCATCCCTGAGCAAGAATAAAACCCTCCTTTATGGGGAACTGTAAACAGCGACTATGTGGTTCATGGGGAACAATACCCATTTATAAGAGTCCAACAGAGGCCATGTCCAAAGGGGACGGTAAAGTTTTTTTTTTTCATCCCCTTTTGCTTTTCCCCTTTCTTCTCCCACCTTTCAGTGCTCCTTTGCTTTTTCTAGGCTTGTTCCCCCCACCTTTCCCAGGGCTCGCCTGAGATCAGGGTGGGTTTTAATGAGTGTTGCAGCCTCAGTCTGAGCCCTCCTCTCTATGCAGCTCCATGAGCCTCGTAATCCGCCATCGATCCTGTCATGAGTTGTTGCTGTCAGCTTTCTGAAATAACAGAAAGTCAAGCAAAGCGCATTCCAATTACCCCACTTCATAATTAGGCATTATTACAATGACACAACCTGACTTAGTGAAGCATGATGCATTGGAAGTTACATTGCTGTGACCATCTAGCCCAGCAGTGTCAAACTCATTTTTTAGCTTCTTTCGGAGGGCCATTATGACTGTCAACCCAAATAAATGTATGACCACCTCATATTATATAAAGTAAAAGCTACAAAACAAACTGAGAAATAACTCGTTTTCAAATCAGATGAGTAACAACTGGTCAAATATTTAAAAAAAAGATATTATTGAAGTGAAGAAATTTGCAATTCTAGTAATGACACACAAAATTTGATGACACATTTGTCTTCGCGGGCCACATAAAATATGATTGTGGCGAGCGTATCTGGCCCCGGGCCTTGAGTTTGACACCTGTGATCTAGCCAAACAAAATCTTGCCTTTTTTGCACAAGCGGTGAGTTCTTACTGTCACAGCTTATAACCAGTAGCCAAATAAGAATTGTCGTCTGTATTTTCTTATTGATTTCAGCCCTAACTGCAAACAGCACTTTGGCTACGACTTAAATATATTTGCGGATATAAATATGGGAATCAGAAGTACGCGTTTGCAACTTTTTACTGGACACTATGCAAAGTGTCCCCTAAGGAAGTGTTTTAAAAAAACAAAAAATGCATTTAAGGCTCCAATTTGCGTTATCAAATTAACATAGTGACTAATTTTTCTCCCTCCAAAGTCCAAAGTAACGAATATGAACAATTCATGGAATATGCCACAATTTTTATTATTCTACTTTGTCAAGGCAATTTGCAATGATTCCACTATAACAGGGATGGGCACTTAGAATACTGGAAAGGGCCACAAACTTTTATCAGTGATTCTAGGGGAGCACATAGGTGAGCACATTTCCGAATGGAATGTATGACAAAAATGCTGTTTTAAATATGGACAAAATATCTGCATATGAGAAAATATGTTTTTATATTTCCTTTTTCATAATAAGCACCCTTCAAGATCTACTTAATGTACTGTACAAGACGGTACTGTACGAAAGATTCACTATCTTAAGCCAAATACAAAGTGTGTGAAGCAAGCAACAAAATAACCACATTTTGGTACAGACATTTCCGGTACAAAGGGCGCTCTTGCATAAAAAAAGGCACCCTTCAAGATCTACTTTTGTACATTCTTTCAACAAAAATAAACTCACTCAAAGTTTTAATATTGTTGTGGTTTTTCTCAATATTTGTTTTCATATTGAATACGTTTTACCATTTCTTTCATGGAAAAGGTATATTGAATGGTCATCAGCATTTGTTTTTAAAAGTTTGGGAGTTTGTAAAAAGTAATAATGAAAAATCTATTACATTTTTTTTTCCACCTCAAAAAATATTTTTTATTTTATTTTGTTGAGCTCGTGGCTGCTGAACTATACCGTATGAACAGCAGTTTTTTTTTTATAGAACCTCAAGTGTGTGTGTGTGCGTGTCCATCAAAATATCATTTTAAGAATTTAGCTTGAATGACAATGTAGGACTCTAAAATTCCACTATAATTTGTATTTTCTTTGTGTGCATAGTGTTGCAGCATAAGTTATCCAGTCATAGCACAGTGAAGAAATATGACAAAAAGCATGAGAGTGGAAATGGAGCGTGACATGGAGAAGCGATTCACAAATCTCTATGCTCTTTACAATGCTGCTAAAATGAATGTGCAACCTAAAGTGAGCTGCTTTTTGCCATTAAGGCATAGATACTCTAAGCAGTCTACTTTGTTTCTTGGTAGCCATTACCGTGGCCAGCAGCCACATGAGATCCTATTGTTTTTTTTAAATTTTGTTTTTTTGTGTCTCATTCGTGTGGATATGTTTAGCTGGCCCTGTTTTTTCTTTAAATACCATTGTCTGGAAACTATTCTGACCAAGGTACCTGTCCCTATGTATTCAGGTCAGCTCGTTGTCACAAGAGTTGATGCTGTACACTGATAAGATGTGATTATGTTTAACTATTACACCACAGTCAAGGCAAAGCTTACACAGTCCGAAAGTACATATTGGCAGATGGATTTCCTTTTTGTGTACAGTGGTGAGTTTTATCAAAATGATGGATGTAATTTAATTCCACAACTTGCTCTCTCATTCCCTTCCTGTCACTCCTTTAGGGTTAACGTTGCTGCAGAATTACTATATTGCCCATGATGGAGGAGAGATGAACTTGCCAAATGTGTCACCAGATGACTGCAGTTGCCCCTCTAACGTCAAATACAATACAACTTTGGAGGAGGCAGACGTTTTTAGGCAATGGAGTTTTGACCAGCCCCAGCAGCCAATCGGGAAAGTCCATAAAGTTTCCCAAAATCCCCAATGCCCACCATGGCCCTGTATTGCAATATTTACCATGTTCCTAAAGAAATTACTTTTCTATAATGAAAGAAATACATTTTTCAGTGAAGGAAAATAAATAAGATCATTGTATTTATCGCGGATTTACACAACCCTAGATCCTGCCCATCAATGGCAATGCACATTTATCCCGCTGCTATATTTTGTGCATCCCCAGGAACAAACACTCATAGCTTTGCTTAACGTAAAAATAGATATTGGAGGATAGCCAGCCCACTCCCTGGTGGTACCTGTACATATAGACCAACATTAACATAAATGTCAGAATTTTAACTAGCGTTTGACAATATTAAAAATGATAACCAACCACTATTACAAGTAAAACATAAAGCATAAAAATCCATCCTGTTCTTAAACTTGAATTTTTCATCAATGGAATGCAATGCACATGTGGTTTGTGGCAAGGATATGTGAGCTTGACATTATTGAAGAACAGGAGAAGCTTAATTCACAAACTTTATTTGTATAGACACTCTGTTGGAGAACACGAGCAATTTTTCCTATGATGATGAGAGGAATTATAAATCACTTCCAGCACTAAAACAAAGCTATGTTTAACATGTTTTTATTTAAGTTAGAAAGAATTATGAGACTAAATGCAGCATTTATTGCCATTGCTTTTAAATAATAGTACAGATTTTTAAGCATGATGTGATCAGGGCCAGCTTGCCCATGAGGCAAAATAGACAGATGCTAAGGGCACCGTAGTATCTACGGGGTGCCAAAAGAAATCGTGTGAAAATTCACCTTCAACATAATTATATTCAGACGAATTATTACTTTTGAGTTTTAATTTGGAGTTAAGAGAAAAGAGGAGTACATGGATATTTATATAAACAGTTAAATAAATATGAGGAGCACGATGAATTACTTTGAAATCAGCAGTCCTGCATGGAGCATAAACTCCGGTCCTGAGTGTACACCCCCATTTGCCCCAAATTAGCTAGGATAGGAACAGTTTACCAATGACCCTGATGTGGATAGACAGTATAGAACATAGATAGATAGATAGATAGATAGATAGATAGATAGATAGATAGATAGATAGATAGATAGATAGATAGATAGATAGATAGATAGATAGATAGATAGATAGATAGATATTCCCTGTCCTTTTTTTAGAAAAAATCACTTCTCACCTTGTCTTTAATTCTGAAATGAATACTAAACTTTGATGTGGGCCTCTATGTTGTGTTGTTGCTAGTAACGAGACAGTGAGTAAATGGTGAAAGATTTGGGCTGGGTTAGTAATTTTAGCTGCCTCTCTGAGTTCATAATATATCTACATATCAAAAGTCAAAGTCAAAGTCTGCTTTATTGTCAATTTCTTCACATGTCAAGACATACAAAGAGATCAAAATTGCGTTTCCTACTATCCCACGGTGGAGACAAGACATATTACACCCAATTGGTCCACAGACAAACAAAACATTCAAGTAAACAATACAAAAAGTAAAAATAAGAAGGCACATACAATGAATAAATAAGAGCAACTCGGTTAGAATGGTGCAATTGTGCATACAGCAGACAGTATATCAGTATAATAGCGCAAAAGTACAAGTGGAGTAGTGCAAGGCAGCCATCGTGGCCCAAAATGCCAGAATCGGTATACAAAAAGCCTGCCACTGACACAAAGCCAATGAAAACAAGCAACATTGGGTATGGCAATCCATGCATTAGCAAAGCATTCAGAAGGCTTAAATGAGCCTTCAAACTCCCTTGGGTTGCATTCAGAGAATCCACTGGAGAGAGACAAGGGGGAAACTGGAGTTTGCTTTGGCTTGAGTGAAATTACCGTTTTCTGGCTCTGCAAAAAAAACCCAAAAAGATTCAGGACCATCGGTGGTGATAGAACTGAAGGTGGCATCTGACCGGATGTTGCCTTGGCAACAACAAAATCATCATTGTGATGTAGCCTGATTGTGATAAACGCGGTCAGCGGGACCTGGTTGTCAAGCTGCTTGGGGAAAAGCAATCAGAACACTTAGGAGCCTATTTAGTTTAGTTGTTGCTTGGGTTTCCGAGCTTTCTGTGTCAAAGTGGCCGACCCAGCTTCCTGATGGACACAAAGGCACACTGTACTGCATTTCCAGGTTGAAGCAACCTGTAAAAATCCATGTGGGCTCTTTTGTAAGCCTTGGGAAAACACAAATGTGAGAACACCATAGCTGTTAAATTGGTTGGTGACTTGAATGCACTGTTTAGATATTGTGTATGAAAGCCAGCTGTTCTGTTTTTTTTTTTGCTAGCTATGGAGCGAGCGACAGAGCATGAAGGTGTTTAATAACAAAAGTGCAGAGCGGCTCACGATCTTTGCCTCTGTCATCCCGCAGGGCGTAGACGATGGCCAGCAGCCACCTGCCACCGGGAGCGTTGCACTTTACTAGTGCCATGAAAAAGACAGAGTTAACTCTCCACAGGCCAATCAAACTATACCAACAGCTGGCTGGCTGCCCTCCTAAGCTTTGCTCTATCTATATCACCAATCCCTGTGCCTCAATCTGTCCCCTTGTGTGTACATCTTGTGTTCAAACGCACACAGACACATGCAGAGCATCTCCGTCCCCTAACTCCCTCCCCAATGACAAATATTTACTGCACTGCTCTGATTTATTCTAGGATAATCAGTGAAAGTTAAATCGCCATCATAGGCATGATTCCCCTGAACACATGCAGGTCCGTGGCACGGCACACAAACACGTGTGCAGGCTGACAAGCTGCTGACCCGCCCTTTAACCCCAAAGGCATAATGTGGTTTATTATAGACATGTGAAGACTTAATTAGATGTGTATAATGCATGCTGTCCGGGGACCGCTAGCTGTACTGCGGTATAAAACCGGGCCGTGTTTAAAACTGGCTATCCTAACAGCCTGCATTAGTAAATCTCTTTGTGTTGTGCTCATGATGAGAGGCAGCTCATAGTTAAGCGCTGCTGGCTCCTCATTATGACAGATATATGCTGCCTCGCTAGCCGACAGAGGAGGATTTCACACATACGCAGCATTTCCCGAGCTTTGTGAATAATTGGCTCGGTATAAGGTAAGGAAAAATGGAGCAGTGCGAGCAATGATAAGTAATGAGCATCATCATTAAACAAATAGAACCTGCCAGACATTATATTTCATCGAAAGACATTTCCCATTGTGATAGCTAGTGCATCTGAATGTGTATGTCTCCCTTTAAAATGAGCTTGACACTCAGGAGAATATCTAAATCTCTGGCAAATCATTCGGAGAGGTTCAGTGTCCTGCCCTGGAGAAAGACATAAAGATTACCGACGAGATTACAATCTTTACTACAAACAGTCTTTCTGAGAGTGGGAGGGTGAAAGAGCAGGCCAAAGCAATGTCGATGAGGCAGATTAGCCTGGGCGGAAACAAGAGGGACTCGACAAATCCACTCAAAGGGAGAGGACGGTCATACAAAAGCATTGGATGAGATGTGGAAAAAAATGGAGGGGTACTGCTGACTCCAGGAAATATTTATGACTTTCACCGGACATAAATCTCGAGTGAGAGCTCCGGTAAACTAAACAGACAAAAGGAAGACAATCAATAAATCCATAAATGTTCAGTCTAAGCGGATACTGTGGCATTTGTCACATGCATTATTGGCATGCCGTATAAGACCGCGACCCTGTTTGACCACTGGCTCCGTGGTCCTCGAACTCTTCAAAAACACACACAGCTCATACGAAGCACATCGTAAAGAGAAGTACGATTCTAGTTAGCTTATTTTAACACTGCCCCCAAAAAAAGGCACTCAGTTGAACGTGGAGAGGTGCAAACAAAAATCGCTGTCTTGGGGGAAAAAACATCATGTCTTGCAATTTGCCTGTTACAGTACGTCGGACTTCTTAACCATTTAGAAATGGCATCACATGAACAGTGCAGCATAGAAAAAAAACATGAATGCAGCACAAACGCAACTTCCTGTGATATTTAAACAGCCTCTCCCGATCCAAAGCAATAACAAATGCCATTGGCATAATTATGGCATAATAATTCAGACTGTTCAAACTGTTACTGTCACACTTGTCGTTCATTACGCCACCAACCCAAAAAATATTGCTATTGACTATAAAAGAATGCTGAAGGTATTTAAATTGTATTTCATATTCAAAGTCAAAGTCTGCTTTATTGTCAATTTCTTCACATGCCAAGACACACAAAGAAATCGAAATTACGTTCCCACTATCCCACGGTGACAAGACATAGTACACAATATACATACAAGTAAACAACACAAAAAAATAAAAACAAGAAGGCACAAACAATGAATAAATAAGAGTGATGAATAAATAATAAATAAACAAATAACATAATAAATAAGAGGGGCAAAAATGGAGCAAGTGTGCATACAGCAGACAGTCAGAATATAGCGCAAAAGTACAGGACGCTACGCAGAAGGGGGGCGAGAGTTCAGGATCCTAACAGCCTGGAGTATGAAGCTGTTGGTGAGTCTGGTGGTGCGGGATATTCATGATTATATCATTGTGGGAATAATATTGTTTGTATTTTAAAAGTAACTCTGCTCCTATTTACCTAAAGGATAATTACTTTTTCCTTTTTCTTTTATTTACGGTGCCCAATGTAATTGGTGACCAAGTTTTGTGGTACAGAACCTTGATTTGTTTTGGGGGGGTACCATTGCTGCACTCATTCTTGATATTCATATGTAAGGCAGCAAGAGAGAAACAGATATTTCCCCCAAAACTTTAAATTCAATTATATCTAAAGGTTATTATAGTTCATACATGCAGACATACATATTCAGACACATTCTACAAATATGGAAGCCTCTGTGTGCAACAAGCGCTGCGCTATTCGTCAAATCTTTTTGCAATACTATGCATGCGCTCTTTCAATATTGCCCACACATCTCATCTGTGTCTCAAACCAAATGATCAAGACAGATGGTTGCCCTTTAATAAACCTTGACCCTATGGACATTTTCTTGAGAACTCTTTTTTGGGATTTGAGATGATTAAATAAATGTGGAAAAAAGTGATGTCAAATGAATGTATGTAGTCTTTGGCTGTCATTCCTTTTGAACTGAGAATGTTAAAACATACATTTTGGGTTATTTCAAATTTTACATGTAAAACATTTTTCATGTTAAAGATGTGATTAGATGGAAAGATAACATGATAAAATTAATTAACACTAGTGCATGAAAAGAAACTAGGAACTATGAACACAAAAACCGTGCATGTCTAACATCGATAAAAAAATCTCAAAACAGTGTGAATGGAAGAATAAGAACAACGTTTAAAAGCTTAAAAGAGCAGGGAATTCATAAAATATAGGAACTTTGAGGAAATAGTTTACTCTAAGCCTTGTTGTTCAACATTAAGTCAATTTTTTGAGTTACTTCCTACAGTGTGATTTCATCTGGTTATGAAGCAAGTAGCCTGTTGCAAAAAACAACAGCAAGCACAGCAGAGTGGGCAGTTTCCTCACGTAAATTCGTGGTCAGAGGAATAATAATAATATGGACATTTTATCACTTCTGTTGTACCCATACCATGTTCTCTCTTTGTACTGTAGCTTTGGGAACTTTCTTGAAGGCTTAAATCTTTCCCAAAAGTCCAATTATCTGACTGCAAAATGGGTTGAATTTTCACACTGGATGAAATATTGCCTTCCAGCTGGGTCCAGCTGTGGTTACCCTGCCTTAGTACAGTACGATTACTCATAAATCAAATTACAAAAGCCACACGGCTATTAAGATATCACGTCCTGATGAACTTAATATTGGTGTTGTAAACCACTCTCATGTTATTAGAATAACTCAAAATGCAATATTTTTGTCACTCAACAGGTACTCTGGGATTTGTTTTTTCTAATGTGGTGTTTGCAAGCACCAGGTAGCCTGGGTGGACTATATCAGTAGCCCAAGGGGTTGGTCTAAAAATAACTCACCACTGAGTTACCATTATCGCATTAGTAGCCCTTGGCACTAGTCAATAGCCAAAAAGTCGAATTTTCAAAAAGGTTCGTGTAGCAACATTCGCCTTCGCAATGAAGCTCCATGAACGATGCGGCGAGCTAAGTACCCCCCGCATCCTGGACACATTCCAATCTGCGTTCAATGAGCAGAACTTTTGCCAGTTAATGAATGCATTGAACAAAGATTAAAAAAAAACAGAGAAACCACATGCATATGCAATTTTGAGAAGACCTTGAGAGATTGCATTTCTGTGTTTAATTTGTTTTTGAATTCGTATCTATTAATTAATCAATTGGAATATGAGGTATATTTTAGAAATACAATGTGCAATTTTTTCCAGATTTACTCATGGTGGATTGCTCGAACCTTGATTAGATTTCAAAGCTAGTTTTTCTACACTTCCGCTTTTCTCTCTCTCTGGACGCTCTCTCTTCTCTGTCTTTCTGAACTTTCTTCTGGAAGTTCTCTTCTGCAGGCCCGTTTTCCGACCTCCCCAATGCGGTGGGGGCTCGTGCCTTTGTGCCCTGAAGAGCACACTGGCGCGGCTGGATTCTGTATGAGTCTCAGCTGCCACGTGGCCTCACTTTTGTTGGGAGACCTATTTTCTTTGTTGGCTGGCGTCCCTTTGTACAAAGGCCGCGACTGTGAGTTTTCGTCAGCTCCTGACCGACTCTACGTTGGTGGACTTTGCTATTCTTTCACTGTAGTTATCTTTCTTAACGTACTCATTGATTGATTGATTGATATCTTTATTTCGAACATCCAAAACAAAAAAGAAAAACAAAAAACAAAAAACAAAACAAATAACACTCTAAAGTGCCACATAAGTCCATATATCATTATGAGTCCCATCTAGATTTAGACAGTAAATGACCACATTATTAAACGGCATTGGTTATTGTTGTGTGTGTGTCTAAATTAAAGTTAGGCACCAAACACAACGTTGTACCCCTAGTGGCGGTTGATTATAGTGCTGGCAGTAGATTTCCGCCACCACTAACAAACTAATGAATTATTTAACTAACTAATTGATAATTAGCTATTCAATTAATTTGATCCATAATTACCCCATATTCGCTAAATTGGTGACCACCTGCTGGAAGGCCAATATTATTTGGCCAATCAAATATTTTCCATTCCATTGAATGAATAAATTGCCTTGCCCCATAGCAACTGTGTAATTGATCAGTCAGAACGACCAAGTGCGTCATACTTTGTTTATTGAATTGAGGGAGAATGGGCGCTTTGCGGCGCAGCGTGGCAGAAGCGCGAGGCGTAGACGTAGTGTGTTTCAAGTGGTAAATAGCTTTAACTAATAAAGTTCGACCGCCTAAATAATAATAATTTTAGAGTATTTTAACTGAGGAGAGTAATAGGTCAGGTGCCATGTTGAAGAAAAACAAATCAAACAAAAATCCAGAATAAATTTCATGTACTGAGTTTTTTTACTGGAATGCCCGAGGAGATATCAGTCCAAGCAAAAGTATGAGATGGCAATAGTTTAAGATGTTTTTGAATCAATTACAGAAATTATATGCAATACATTGCAAGTAAATTGCAATGTATTGCATGCGGGTTGAAATTGCATGGCTGACGGAACATTTTTCTAAGTTAGCTGTATTTATGTCAATGTACTTATTACTTTAAACATAGGCAAACTTAGGTTTGTATGAGTGGTTGGTAGGAGTTGACCTGAATGTAACTATTTAATGTGACACAACTCAAAGTCACGGTTTGTGTTTAAAAAAAAAAAGTCATGCAACATAAACAATGTCACAGTTAAATATGACACTAATTGAACTACAAATAACACAAACACACATATATGACAAAGATTAAGATTCTTATAATGAATGATCAAATGTATAACCTAGGTGTTCCAGATAATTATTACATTTGAACAAGTCAAGTCAAAGTTACTTTTTATTGCTCTTAATGATTAAAGTGTCTCAGAGGGCTTCACAAGCCGAGTTCACAAAGGCTAACAACATCTCCAGAGGGGGCATCATCATGAAGACACTGGTGGGACAGCAGCAAGACTCTGTATTTGTGCGTGAGTGGGTTGGAGAGCCAGGGGGAGAAATTTAAGGACAGGCTGTACTTTCTCACTGTCATGGGGATCTTAAGCAGCACGGTTTTGGATGTAGGGCAGCTGCTGGTTGGTCTTGCTGGGTGTCCCAATGATCCCTACATTCCAATAGTCCAGCCTATTAGAAGAAGGAATGGAGGGCTATGCCCCCTGGGAATGACCAGGTTTAAATGGATGTAGAGTGGGCCGCATTAATCACATGATATGATGCTATAATGGAAGCATAAACAGTATCGGAGTCAATCTACAGAAATGAAGTGCCGCAGGTCAAGGCATCTGGGGAAAGGGTCTTCCTCAGGTCTTGACCGTGCCGAAAGAGGAAAACAAGGTTCTTGGTTCCTATGTTTGTATTTAAAATAAAATGCCCCCTAAAACCGGTTGATTTCAAGACGCCTATAAAAAGAAAAGAAAAAGGTGTAGTACTGTATTTCATCACACTTTGATCGAAGCATGTTGCAGACATTATTAAGACTATTTGTTTGTGGGAAAAAAAAGAAAATTTTTAACTGTACATTGAGCATTGGAACGTGACAAAAGATGCCTCCATATGAGTTAAAAATACTAATTATTAAAGGAAGTCATCCTCCAAAGAGTTTTGAGTAGACCAGATTGTCTTTGTCTGGTTTGGTTTGTCAGACACCCACTAAAGGTTGTCTCTGAGGAGCGCTGAGTGAGCTGTTGATTGGATTAATAAGGAAACAGATTGAATGTGGTGGTGTGTTTAGTTTACGGGTTATTCCCAGTGTCCCTATGCCTCAATCCTTGTTGTGTGGAGCAAAGCACTAAAACCATTTGTTGATGGCTGCAGACCTCATAGGTCCCTTGGGAGCTTGGATGGTTGGCTCACTGCACCATGCTACACGTCTAATGATCTTAAACCGATAAAGGTCTTGTGGGACAGTCTTGAATTTATTGCTACCATGTGTTGCATGTCGCCTTTGACTTTTATACCACCCAAAAGAATTGAATTAAAATCATTTTAACATGAATTTATAATAACTTAATGTTCCTTATCAAATGTCATGTGTCCACAAATTATTTGTCTGAGAATTATTGTAACAGTCTCTTTTTCACATACTTTGTATGTACACAATGTTTCGTTCCTGTCTCATCATTTTACATCATTATATAACGCACCAAAGAAAAATAGGGAATTTCAAAATAGCTACAAAGCTGCATACAATTCATTTCTGCGTCATTCAATCCATTTTTAATCATAAATCAAAAAATGGTACTCATTATTTTGTTTTCGTGTCTTAAATTAACACAATAGGATGGTGGGAAAGGAGGAATTTTAACCAGTTAAATCTAAAACTCGAACTCACTCATGTACCGACTTTTTCAGTTATTATCGTTATATTATGTGAGCCTAAAATTGAATTGTGAAAAAAAAAACGGACTATTTTTTTCTTTCTTTCTTATCAGTTGAAAGGACAAATGATATACGGATTGAAAGCAGTCACAGTGTGTATTGTACAATTCCAGACTATTGATCTGGCATCACTGACTCCTCTAAATGAGCTCTTTTACTAACAAAGCTGCAATCAACAATGGAGAAGAACCCTGGCACCACCCTTGACAGTAACCTAACTGTATTGTTTGTCTCTTAAGTCAAAAGGGTCCGAGTTCTAACAGAAGAATGTCTCTCTCTTCTTTTAATTCAGGCTCTCAAGGTTCAGCATTAATATGAAAGTTTAGGCATAATTTAATTTGGGGGAGAAGCAGTACAACCCCTTAAGCTCTGCAAGCTGTTTAAAGTATTCAAACACTCATAATCTTCGGTGGATTTCTGCGGGTATTACACAAGACGCAATGTGCGTGCTTTGTGAACATCAATTTACATTAATGAATAATGCTGGGTATAAGCATCTTGTCCAAGGTCAGAGTAACAATGCCACCGACAAAAATGTTGATCCAAAGCTGCCCACTACCAAACACTTTGTGGGAAAAAAATATTGACATCTGAAACAACTGATGAATTCATTGGGTGCTCCAAGAAAATCTATCCCAAATGATTTCTCCATCAGTAAAAAACAGAATGTGGACATTAATAATTCATCAAAATTCAGGGGGGAATTGATCCACTGAGTTTTACAAACTGGAGAATTGCTCAACACACGCGCAGTGAATTTGCCCATATCAACTTTGTTCTGCCTGTTCTTGGTGATGAAGAAAAAAATACATATATTTCTCAGAAATTCAGTGTGTCTGTGATTTTGTTAAAGTTATGAAAAAAAAACAAATACAAAAGCAATGAGTGCGCTGTATATGTAGGCGTGTATGCAATAAAGCATTCTGAATGAGATTAGAATACATACAACAGTAAATCCCCCATTCTTGATGAAAAGAAAATTGGACTTTAAATAAATATAAGAAGCAAATGGAACTTTTGTTCTAAAGGACAAGGCATGATGTCTTGTTGAATGCTTCTCGGCTTGTTATTCAGTTTGGATTTAACCAATAGTAGTTCAATGATGCATCTCTTATCCAATTATTGTGCAAGCGTGACATCACAGACACGGAAGAAAGCCTGTGAGAAAGGAATGGACGAAAACACTAAAGATAAGCAAATAACAAGGATGCGAGTGGACAAAAGTTCTTTTTGATTTTTATGTTGAACGTCTAATTAGCTGCTCGAGAAAATATGCAGATGCAATGACTTTGCAGCCTACCACAAAGCCACCAGCTCTCCAACTCTCACAAAAGCTCAAAGGCGAGCATGTGCACACTGCACAAAAACATTCGGACTGGAAGCATCAGCCAGAGCTCCAGTAACACCCCCACCTCCCTTGCTATCACAATAGCTTGGTGTGAAAGAATTCAAGGTGCATTGTGTGTCAAGGAAATGTTCCTCTTGTCTTTTTGTGTCAGCTCCCTTGCCAGACATGTTTTTGTTCAAGCACCCCGAATGTTGAAATGTGAGACCAGAACGTGGTGTGTGTCCTGTTTTTGTCCTTTCCATGAGGAATTCCCCCTCACCTTCCATTAACCAGCACTCTGCCTGCAGCGTTGAGTCACATTTTAGAGAGAGGAGATAAAACTGTTTTCTCCCCACCCCATTGGAGACAGGGGGGGGGGGAAAAACAGTCAAACTAGCCTGCTAGTTTCTGCACAACAAATACTAACTCTTACTAAGAGACACATACATAACCATAGTTGGCCACTAAGCAGGCTTGCCTTCAAAATAGCCACCTTTCAGTTGACAAAGATGCAATAAAAATAATACCAAACAAAATGCGCAGGCTTATAATGAGCTGCAGAGGGAGTGGAGGACACCTGTTTGTTTATACAATCTTTCACAAACAGTGTGCGGTTAATCACCTAAGGTGGCTGCTGAGGTGACGCTCATCTGCATCAAAACAAAGAGGTCGGCCCAAACACAGAGGACAGATGCCGTTCCATTTTGCTTTAGCTTTTCACTTTTAATGGATGCTCCCTCTCTGGTGAAAACACACATGCAGATGTTCGTGAATGCTCAGCACCTGCAGCTCCTGTTTGTCCACCATAAAAAAGTTAGATTTAGGTGCACACAATCAGCTCTATTTTCAAGCCCAGTGCAAGTATGGTATGAGGTGCGTTCTTAATTTGTGTAGGGGAGGGGCATCATCATGATTGTCAAGCCAAACCAATGCTACAGTGATGTTGCTTATTTAAAACAAAATTTAATTAAACAATCGTCATTTTGAATGTTGAGGGATTGCAAACAAAGGATACGTCACGGCAAGTGAATGAATTTGATTCGACGGTTCATTTTGAGCTGAGCTGAACGACGGTGAAGGGCCTCCCCACCAGACCCAATCGCTGCTACAGCAATGGGTTTGGCTTGTCAGGCTAGAGCTAGCCTTGGTCTTGGTATTTTTGCAACTGGGGTTTTGCGTCTGTGGGCGTGAACAAAGGTTAGCCTTCAATCAAAGGTTTTATTCCACCTAAAAGTCCCAATCCTTGAAATGGCAGAAGCGGAAAGATTTCCTGGAGTCCGTGCAGGATGTGGAAACGCACAAAGTACGTAAATAGGGAACTGCAAGCCAACCCAAATGGGTGGCTGATTATGTCGAAATTGGACAACAAAATGTCAAATCTCTGAAGTGGGCTCTTGGAGATTGCCTTTCCACCCCTTTCATACATAACCATAATAATACGTGTGTGAGATTCTGACTCCCTACCATCCCATAGCTCTGCTACAGCCAGGGGTTAAATCCAAAAATAATATTATTAATAATACTTTCAATGACTTGATTCCTACAACAATTGAGAAAGTTTGATACATGCTGTACTATGGCATCCACCACATATCAGCGGAGTGCAGAACATGACCTGAGCAAATGCCCATAGAACACCAAATCGCCCACCGTGTAGCAAATTTCCAAACAGGCAAAACGAAGTTTGCATCAGCACCAAAATCAAAATGTGCCAGTTTTTAAAATTGAGATCAGCTGAGCAGTCCCATTGGCTTGAGTACAATGTCCCTTCTCTGCCAATCATGATATACAAATGTGGAAGTTTGTCTTACTTGTTTAAAAAGTACAAGTTGTCGATAAGTAACAAAGACAATCCTATTACATTTTTCTTTTTTTCACAAGCTTTGTTGCTCTGATGGCCTTTCAAAGCTGTAGTTACCACTTTATTCGGTGCCTCCATAAAGGTGATTTATATGCTATTCTCACAAGGCTAGAAAGAAATGTCAATACACAATAAAAAGGTGTGAATAGAGAAAGAGACAGACTTCATTAATACTGATCTCGCTCTGAAAACACCTATTGATAATAAGAGACAAGTATTTGAGAGGTGGAGGAATTGAGTTTTGGAGCCTCATTGACACATTGGGACTCCTATTGATTTGTTCGATGAAGCAAGGCTCACAAAGAAAAGAAAATATACCCAAACAATTTTGTAAGTGATATATTACACACATTATGGTATGGTTTAATTCTAATTGGCTCGATGCATAGATTGAGGCTAAATGGGTTATTTTAACAATTAAAAGTTGACACTTTTACTGTTGTTCCATGAGTGTAGTGACATTATTGCATCGGAAATGTTTTACAATAATGATTTAACGTAAGCTGTTGTTTTTCTTGCTTTCATATATCTTTGATGTAAGGGACACTATTAATATATTTCCATAATTAATCAGTACATGTTTTTTTTATTCAAATCAAATAAGTATCATGATCAAGATGGTGTGTGTCCTTAAAAGAAAAGAAGCAAGTTATGTCACACTGATCTCACTTAATGGGTGCGGGCTTTCGCAGCTGAAGACTACATTGGCACAACGGACGAGATGCAACAATGTTGTGTCCTCGTTATATATTACAGGGCATTTGCAACAATTACACATGACAAACATCTTATGAAGAGCATCTCTTTTCTTCTCAAATCCAAACAGGCTCCCTTACATGCGAACGCATTGCGTCGTCTCATCTGCTCTTCCTCGTTGCCATTATTATCTCATAAATACGTGGCACAGACTTAAGATGACGTGTACGAGTGAAAAACTAATAGAAAAGGATTAACAATAACATTCAAACTTGATAATAAAAATAAAAGGGTATTTGGAAATCTGAGTCTAAAAGGTCCTTCTTGAGCCATAACCTTGGAGGGGTTTACGCGTCTCAATGATCCTAGGAGTTAAGTTTTCTGGGGCTTAATGCCCCTGGCAAGGTCACCTAAGGTTCCTATTGGGAACATCTGGCAGAATCCCCTGTCGAAAAGAGTTTCAAATTCCAAATTGTTCCCCCGTCCCGGGGTAGGCGGAAAACATTGTGTCTGAGTGGACCATGCTCCGTGCCTCGAGGTGGTCGATTGTGGGACTCTGGGGGCAGCTTGCAGACAAGCAAGTATCGTGCATGGGCGGCTGTTATACCCGCGAGGCTATTTCATTTCAAAATAGGCTGCTCCGTTAATGTTTTGAGTAACCAGCTCAGTGGCCTAGTGGTAGAGTGTCCGCCCTGAGACTGGAAGGTTGTGGGTTGAAACCCCGGCCGGGTCATACCAAAGACTGTAAAAATGGGACGGTAACTTTATTTCATTTCTCAAATATCACTGTGTGACATGATGATGATGATGATGAATTTATTTGCAACAAGGTGATGGTCAGAGGAGTTATTTGTCGTGTGCAGAAGGTCCAAACGCAATGGCAGGATCACGAGGTGTTTGCAGGGTAGGCTAGGTGGCAGGCTGGAAACAGGGAGCAAATTCACGCTGGGATTTTCTAAGTTTAGAAATGGTGCAGAACAGCCGGCTGTACATACTTGTTAAGTATTGACAATCTGGCGGAGTGGTGGGGTCTGAGGCTGGCTTAAGTAGGGCGCTGACGATGATTGAAGACAGCCACCGAGTAACTCCACTGCACCACACCTGAAATGACCTCCAATCAAGCACACAGACACACACACACACACACACACACGCACGCACCCACACACACACACACACACTCAAAGGTTGTCATATAGATGTTTTCTGCCTTCATCATGTTTACATTACACCTCAGGGTCATTAATAACATATTTTTGCAGAAGAAAATGGACAGACTTGCTTATTATTATTCTTGGGAACTCCAACAGTGTAAAATTCAACCATCAACTTCAAAAACACAATGTACCTTAAGATATAATTTTAATTTGCTACTTTACCATGCTTGTAACTCAAAATACTTGTATCTCAAATCATCTTTCCCTATTGAAATGAATAAAAATGCCCTTAATCTGTTCCAGGACCCCTCAAAAAAAGGAACACGCAGATAATCCAACCTGAAATACTTTGAAACTGAAAATGCTGAAAATCCAGAAACTTTGAGTGCAAATGACTGACGGATGAAAACATGAAATGAAAATATTTATCGTCGATGGTTGTGAACCAGTCACCCTGGCAAAGAGCATGTAGCGCCTCGTAGGTGCACAACATGTGAAATGGGACCATTTTCAAAATGATGTTCTTACCCACAGGTCTATCACCAGCCAGCTCTCAGGTCTTTTTCAGAACACGGAAGTATCTTAAAAATGACTTGCCAATGTCCTTGTGCAAGCATGGAAATAAGATGCATTTGCTTGAATGACATGAATGGAAGCATCTGTAGAAACTAGACCACTTGTAAGAACATCAGTATTAGAAGTATCCATCAAGTAGTGTCAGAGACACTAGGCCAAGTGAGGAATAGCTAACACAACTTATACATTCACCAACCTCACACAATTTGAAATCTATAGCATGGCATGGCAGCCTAGAGCAACCACTTGGCCGCAGAGGCTCATCAATTGACATGATCATTTCCACTGATGGCTCGTGGGCCAACAAAAATCTAGACGTGCTCTGCAGGAAGCCACCCATCAGACATCGTACGAAAATGCAATTTGCATAGAACCAAAACAATATATTCCTTGGATGGAGGGACCAAAAAAGAGGTCGTTGAATTTATAGCTAGTATAACTAGCCCTTAACTTGCAAGAGTTACTCTTAAAGATGTGGCTACATTGTCGCGGTCACCCCGCCAGAATGCAGATGGAGGTATGTGAGACAAAATCTTAAATCACTGAGCGCAGTCCGTCATAATAATAATAATAATAATAAATTATATTTATAACACACTTTACATTCGGGGGAATCTCAAAGTGCTACATGGCAGATAAAAAAAACAAGAAAACAAAACAAGGACAAGTTTAAAACAACTGGACGACAACCAAGATATGAGAGAAATTACGGAAATGCTAAGGTAAAGAGGTGAGTTTTAAGTCCAGTTTTGAAAGAGTCAGTGGCATTGGGGTGCTCTTAGGTTGGTCGGGAGGGAGTCCACAGTGTAGTATGGCAGAAGGCCCGGTCGCCCATGGTGCGCAGCTTGGTTTTCGGAACGTGGAGAAGGTGTGAATTGGATGAGCGGAGGCTTCGGGTGGCAGGTTTTGGGGCAAGGAGTTCTTTGAGGTATGGGGGAGCATGTCCGAGGATACAATGGTGAGTGAGGAGGGCGATCTTATAATCAATTCGGATTTGATGGGAGCCAGTGCAGAGAACGGAGGATGGGTGTGATGTGATTGCTTTTCCGCACCCTCATCAGGATCCTAGCAGCGCTGTTTTGAATGTACTGAAGCTCTGGAGGCTCTTGCTAGGATCCTGATGAGGAGTGCGTTACAATAGTCTAGCCTTGAGGAGACAAAGGCGTGGACAAGTTTCTCAGCATCCGTCAGGGTAAGTGTGGGGCGGAGTTTGGAATATTTCTGAGGTGGAAGAAGGAGGTTTGCAGATGTGTTTTATGTGTGACTCAAGGTTGAGGTTGAGGGTCCAGTTTCACACCCAGGTTGGTGACAGTGGCTGAGAGGGGAATAGTGAGACCGGCGAATAAGATGCTTGTTATTGGGGCAGGTATGGATCTGATGGGGAGTGCCAATTAACATGGCTTGGGTTTTGTCACTGTTAACTTGCAGGAAGCTGAGATTCATCCACGCCTTTATCTCCTCCAGACACAGGGAGAGGATCGATGAGGGAGATGGAGAAGGCTGGGTTATGGAGGGCGGGGGGTCAAGTTTGAGGTATAGCTGGGTGTCGTCCGCATAACAATGATATGAGATGCCGAACTTCCTGATTATATTGCCGAGGGGTAGTATGTAGAGAGTGAAGAGGGTAGGACCGAGTACAGATCCCTGGGGGACACCGGAGGTGACAGTGTGAGTGTCGGATTTTTTTTTTCATCGTTTCGTCATGAAAGAGAAAGCCATGTGCCACCACGGAAAGGGCATCCTCCTCACAAAAAGAAGCAACTTCCCACTGAACTGCATTTCCTTTGCAACCCTTGGCTGTCAAGGACTCGAGGATTGAAACCAAAGGAACAAATTGTGCATTCATCTTCTTCATCTTCAAGGGATAGGCTGCCAGTGTTGCCCCCAGCCTGACCGGTTTGTTTTGTGTGTACCGTTACACCTCTAGCAAGTCTATATTTATGTTTTCTCCTTTATAATAACCCCCCTTGCCTGAAGACAACCATATCTGATATCCCTTCATTACGGTGTTCCATGTTCATGTTTTAGACTTTTGTACAAATGTCATGGCAATTACAGAAAAACATGGTCTCTACGCCACAGGTGTCAAACTCAAGTCCCGGGGGCCAGATACGGCCCGCCACATCATTTTATGTGGCCCGCGAAGACAAATTGTGCATCAAAATCGTGTGTCATTACTAGAATTGCAAATTGTCTTCACTTTTAATAATATCATTTTTTTTAAATATTTGACCAGTTTTTACTCGTCTGATTTGAAAATGAGTTATTTGTCAGTTATTTTGTAGCTTTTACTGTATATAATATGAGGTGCTCATACATTATTTGGGTTGACAGTCATAATGGCCCTCCGAAAGAAGCTATGACTACAATGCAGCCCGTGAAAGAAATGAGTTTGACACCCCTGGTCTACAGTGTTGATATAGGAGATAAATCATCAGTATTTCTGGTGTAAAATAATTGTTTTGACACTTTTTTCCCTGCAACATTAACTATTCATATTTCTTTCAAAAATTCCATAACTTGCAAAGTCATGACCTTTGTAAATATTCATAAATGAAATAAATATTGGACTGACACAGGGAAATACTCTTTGCCCTAACTAAAGTGTGGCTTTGTGTGAGTACTGTTCGTTTCTTGGTTTTGTGCTCCTATTGTATGTGAGAGGTCACAGCAGGAGGCAAAACTGCTATTCTGTATTGAGAGGATGCTTGTTGCTGGCCCAGGCTTTGCCTTTATTTTAATGAACTCCTGCTACAGCTTGTGTTCTGTTGTCAAGTATTTTAGAACAAACTAGCATAGAAACAGCATGCTGCAGAGCGAAGCAGGTAATCACCCACACAACTGCCTTTTTTTTTTGTCTCAGCAATGCATTTTTGACTTGCTTGATATAACATTGTACAGAACAAAAGACAAGGGGTGTGTCATGGCATTTTTGAGAAAACAATGTTTTATGTTTACATGTTTGAAACAAATTTAATTGATTCATTCATTTATTTGTGTAATTAAACTAATAAAAAAACTAAAGAAAAACATTTTGTTCACAATGGAAAATTGGTTAGCAACAAAACTGCATGGTTGCATAAAAGATTATTCATTTGCCCATCAATTTAGGATTTTTACTGGAAGCATTTTAATGGAGTAAGTAGTATTTAGTGAAATTATTTAAATTATTGACACACTGATTTCAGTTTAGCCCAATGTGGAAAAACTCTGAACATGGTAAACCTTTTAATATGTTAGTGACTCTTCTTGTTATGGATGAATGTATATTTGATTTGTGTGTTTTGTGTTTGAGGAGTGCTAATTGAAAGACCTCAAGGGGATACAGCTTCCAATATAACCTTGCAATCAAATCTAATCTTGAACAGTTTTGATTTTAAACGTATGCTTATTCACAACGGGGCATATTCTGCCGGGTGCTTAAGTCAGAAAAGGCAGGCTGCTATGCACTTTATGGTCTGCACCACTTAATTGCGTCAGTGTCGCACCTTCATGAAGCGAACACACTCTGGGTGCTCCCAGCCATGATCAGAAATGACAATTCCAGATGCAGAAGGTAAAAACCCAGCATAGTTTGGCTTTAGCCACAGGTGCTTCTACTCAAATAGCAGATAAACATGCTCTATCATTTGAGGCGGTTGTTTCTTAGAGTGAATGTTCACAGTTGCAATTTTATTCTGTCCCAGAGCACTGTTACCTTGAACACTGTTGCCATGGCTGTGATGGGTATCTCTGCCTTCTGGGCAGGTTAGGATCGAGGACCAAAAGGAACAAAACC
Source organism: Syngnathus acus (assembly GCF_901709675.1). Classification (NCBI taxonomy): domain Eukaryota; kingdom Metazoa; phylum Chordata; class Actinopteri; order Syngnathiformes; family Syngnathidae; genus Syngnathus; species Syngnathus acus. The sequence continues at coordinate 21,696,855 of NC_051095.1, read as the reverse complement.
AAAATTAAATAAAAGTTAGCGGGGATGTGCTTCTGCATTCACCCAACAAGTCTGTAGTCTACCACATAAACCATATGAGCAGGTCCAGGTCACTGAAGCTCTTGCAGTGGTCTCATCTTTTCACATGAGCATGAGTCAATTTTGCCAGCATGTAGTATGTTAAAGCAGTGCAGACAAATGCTGTTCCCAACATATGCTGACAGTAAGGTTAAGTTAAATTGTTGCTTTGCACTTTAAAAGCACTGTTTGGTTTTACTGGATTTATGGAGGTTATTTATCTGTGTCTTTTTCTACTCTATTCTTTGTAGTATGTGTTTATGTTTAAGTAAAACAAATTGGTTACTTGGACTTTAGAATTATGCATTCTTTTTGGGTGTGAGATACAGTCATTTCTCAAGGACTTTTTTAGATATTCAGTTGTAGTATATGCTTATATTTAATGTTAATCTTCAAGTAACTTATTGGTTAATTATAAAAAGGGGTCAGTTCTTAATACATATAATTTCACTTTCAATTTATAACAATACATGGTTCATAAAAGTATGTACTATTCTTTCTGATATTGTATCAGATCAATATTGATATCGCACAGTACTCACTGTTGCAATATCGGTATTGTATCAGGAGTAAAACGTCATTGAGTGCTTGAAACATCTCCTCCTAAGCCGATCAGGAACGATTAACTGGAACAAATTTTAGACATACGTACCTACGCTTCTATAAACGCCAGATGACCACCAGAGTGTGTTTCCCTAAAATTAGGTGTTAAAAGTTTGTCTTGTTAATTGTGACCACTATCTAAGTTACTGCAGCTACACTTCTACTTCAGTTACATTATAGTCTCGTGAGATACATAATGCTGAAATCATTCTTGGTAGACTTAATGTGTGTATGTCAGTACTTTCACTATTATGTTAGATTGCAAGCTACAGCCAATATATTCTGTTGAAAGGGTGGTGGAAGGTCAGATTTTACAATGGATGTGATGCAATATTGTCTCCTACCCCACAGTGGTTCTTTTTTCGACTTTCATTGTTTAATCCCCACAACCCTAATCATATAGTACAAACACTGAATACCAATATCAAATTATCAATCATAATACAATTTTAACGAGGAGTTGCCCATAAAAATTAAAAAAGCATTTGAGGGGTGGAGGAAAGTCAGTTTGCTATGGAATGAGAAAGCAAAATACATGCAAAACTATCAAAAACAGACTGTGAACTTGACCCTGTAACCTTCCTACATTGATACATCATTTCTTTAATTTAGTTGAAAACCTGGTGTATGGCTGTAATTTCATACCAACTACTTGAAAATTACCTGTTTTTATCAGTTATGTACTGCACATAGACAAAAGACTGCCCTTGATGAAGAGACAAGTGTCTGCATAGGCAATAGAAGGTTGTTTGAGTGCAGCACACAAACAAACATCTCCAAAACTTTACTTGATCGTCATTCAGACTGCCAGTGGGGCTCAGCGTGAATAGGATATTGTCTTCTTTTCTTTCTTCTAAGCAAGGGCACGGATTTATACATTTCACGATACAGCATGCAGTGATAGCTTTTTATTTCGCTGACATTTCGGTGTGCAGTTATGATGTGCTTAGAGCAAAAATGTGCAAGGTCACATTGAAACGATATGGAGGGCACCTAACATGAAGTATTTAGATTTTTTTTTCAGTAGCTTGAGGGAGAGATTCAGACTAGCAGCAGACTGTAATGAACTCCAGCATACTTTTAGTTACAAGTTGATTAGAGGAGCTGGCAGAACATATGGTTTGAGATTTTGCTTATAAAGTTAAAATAATGCAACATTTTTGGTTTGTCTTAAACCTGCTTTTGCATGACATGCACAATAAAATGATTTGTATTGTTTACAAAGAGTGCTACACAAAAATTAAATTACAGTCATGATTGTTTCTTTGTATGTGTATTTGTCAAGATGTTGAAAAAGAGCAGAGAGGACAGACTGCTGTGTTTTTGCACAAATACATTGGAACTCCGGAAGTCAATCGCCTTGGTTCTCAACATATTCGAATTTCAACGCAAAATGTCAGGAAATTTTTGTCCCGGTTCTCGGACAAAGCTTCGGAAACCGACCCAACTCTCTCGGCTATTGTGAACAAAATAGTTTGTTCCACCTGCCGCTAGTCGTCGTTGGTTGGCCTTGTAGTTTGGCGGGTTGTAAGGATGCACTGTACAAGAGAAAAAACAGAAGAGGAAAGCAGAAGAGGAAAGTGGCAAGAACAACAATAGAGCTGAAAAAGGCAATCATAGACAAGTATGAAAGAGCCGTTCGTGTGATGGACTTGGCATCGGAATTCAAAGTGCCGAGTTTGACCATAAATTCATTTTTGAGGAATAGAGAGGCGAAACAAAACTACAAATGGGGGTTACCGGCCAGGTCCCAGTGAAAAAAAGCAAAAAAAAGGAAAACACTGACAAAATGCAGCCACCGGATTTTTTTTATGGGAGGGGGTTACCCCTCTACAGCTACGTGTTCATAGATTCAGCACCTCATCAAAATTGACTGTTTTATTGATGTGTTTCTTTTTTCATTTATATTGCATATTCAATTTAGGGTGAAAACTTGCTGGTTGAGAAGGGATTAGTGCGTTTTCAGTTTTTTCTAATGGGGAAAATTGCTTCGGCACTCAAAGGTTTCGCTTCGCAATGTTCCTTCTGGAACGAACTAGAGGTTCTACTGTATACAGTTTGTTCACGATGTAATTCTGCTTTCGTTGTCAGTAGAGGCAGTGGGTTGTTTACATTCGTAGGGATAAGTTTGTAGATATAGATAGCAACCTTTGTCTGTTCTCAGCATTTTTTTTCCTACCGCTGTGATAATGCAGCCTTCAGCCCCACAAGGGTGCCGTTTGTTAACACTAGAATTCCCAGTTGACAATTCTCAAGCTTTGATGCGTCGTTACTTTGTTTATATAGATTAACGATGTCCCCGAATTTCTGCGTTTGTCTGTATGTATATTATGCCCATGCTGTCATTTTATTGAATTTTTTTTCTTTTTAAGAGTCCTTACTTCTGCGCTGGGTTTCCATAGCAACCAGGAGCGGTATCGATTTTTCATAAAAGTAAACATGGTCAATATGAAACAGTTATACAATCGAGAAAGCATTAAATCTGTTTCAAACTGTTGATGAGGATGAGTCAAAGGATGATGAAGACAGGTTGGACTCTGGTCATTCCAGGAGAGGAGCTACATTACATCATTTACTAATCGGACGTCAAGCGCTTTGTGTGGCGGGCTCCATCTAGTGTGGAAACTGAGAAGTGCTCAAGCTGTTGTGCGGGCCACATTCAATTATGTTTTCAGAATTTGCTGCGGGCCAATAAAAACTGGGCGGCCCGCGGGCCGTAGTTTGGACACCCCTCCTTTAGACTGAAGTTTTGTGTGTGCATGTGCGAATAAGTGACCAGCTAATGAGTATCAAATGAAAATGTTAAGCAGTACAGTCAATAAAGACTATCACACGCAGTGTATCAATGCCTCTGTCATTACCTTGCTCATTCCTCACTCCGTCACAGCATGAAACAAAGGAAGGGAGACATCTCCCGAGCTTGCTCCAAAGCTTGTACCAGTAAATATTTTATATATTCACAGCATTGAAATATTCAAAAACCGACCTAAGGTTTCATCTTTGGCCATGGTACAATGAGGGATCCTGCTTGCAGTAAGCAACTTTAAATCAAATAAAAAGTTTTTTGAGAGTGGTCAAATTGTACACTGTGCGTATACTGTGATTCAAGATGTAGTTTCCAAACACAGTAAGTGAATGGGAAGCTCTGTAATCGTTTTGCACACCTTACATCGTCGATAAGTGCACTCCATTTACCCTTTCAATTAAACTGCAGTCGTCATTTGTTGGACTATGACATGTATTTATTTAAAGTACAAGGAATAATAAACATTCTATTAAATTCGTCTTTTTTTTTCTATCAATCCAAATAGCGAATACGAATTTAGAGGGCAAGTCTGAGCTCTAATGATGATAGGCTCGAAGGTATGCGTGAGGGGCAGTTAGAGTAGTGATGTGTAACATTAGCACCATAATAGTCGTGGGTCTTGCTCAACAGCCCTTTTCTTCATTAAAAGTTAGTTAAGTGTAGGTGAGCGGAATCTACTTGCGAAAAAATAATGCACAGGATAGCAAGGTCAAGTTCAGCATGATGTCCATCCATCCATCCATCCATCCATCCATCCATCTTCTTCCGCTTATCCGGGGTCGGGTCGCGGGGGCAGCAGCTTCAGGAGGGACTCCCAGACTTCCCTCTCCCCAGCTACTTCATCTAGCTCATCCCGGGGGATCCCAAGGCGTTCCCAGGCCAGCCGAGAGACATAGTCTCTCCAGCGCGTCCTGGGTCGTCCCCGGGGTCTCCTACCGGTGGGACATGCCCGGAACACCTCCCCAGGGAGGCGTCCAGGAGGCATCCTGATGAGATGCCCGAGCCACCTCATCTGGCTCCTCTCAACGTGGAGGAGTAGCGACTCTACTCCGAGTCTCTCCCGGATGACCGAACTTCTCACCCTATCTCTAAGGGGAGAGCCCGGACATCCTGCGGAGAAAACTCATTTCGGCCGCTTGTATCCGGGATCTCGTTCTTTCGGTCACGACCCATAGCTCGTGACCATAGGTGAGGGTAGGAGCGTAAATCGACCGGTAAATTGAGAGCTTTGCCTTTTGGCTCAGCTCTCTCTTCACCACGACGGACCGGTACAGAGTCCGCATTACTGCCGACGCTGCACCGATCCGCCTGTCGATCTCACGCTCCATCCTCCCCTCACTCGTGAACAAGACCCCAAGATACTTAAACTCCTCCACTTGGGGCAGGATCTCATCCCCGATCCGGAGAGGGCATTCCACCCTTTTCCGATCGAGGACCATGGACTCGGATTTGGAGGTGCTGACCCTCATCCCGACCGCTTCACACTCGGCTGCGAACCGCTCCAGTGAGAGCTGGAGATCACGGCCTGAAGAAGCCAACAGCACAACGTCGTCTGCAAAAAGCAGAGACGCGATGCTGAGGTCCCCAAACCGGACACCCTCAACGCCTCGGCTGCACCTAGAAAATTCTGTCCATAAAAATTATGAACAGAATCGGTGACAAAGGGCAGCCTTGGCGGAGTCCAACCCTCACTGGGAACGAATCCGACTTACTGCCGGAAATGCGGACCACACTCTGGCATCGGTGATACAGGGACCGAACCGCCCTTATCAGTTGGCTCGGTACCCCGTACTCCCGAAGCACCCCCCACAGAACCTCCCGAGGGACACGGTCGAACGCCTTCTCCAAGTCCACAAAACACATGTGGACTGGTTGGGCGAACTCCCATGCACCCTCGAGGATCCTGTTGAGGGTGAAGAGCTGGTCCGCTGTTCCACGGCCAGGACGAAAGCCACACTGTTCCTCCTGAATCCGAGGTTCGACCTCCCGACGGACCCTCCTCTCCAGCACCCCTGAATAGACCTTACCAGGGAGGCTGAGGAGTGTAATTCCCCTGTAATTGGAACACACCCTCCGGTCCCCCTTCTTAAAGAGGGGAACCACCACCCAGTCTGCCAATCCAGAGGCACTGTCCCCGATGTCCACGCGATGCTGTAGAGACGTGTCAGCCATGACAGCCCCACAACATCCAGAGCCCTTAAGAAATCCGGGCGGATCTCATCCACCCCCGGGGCCTTGCCACCGAGGAGTTTTTTAACTACCTCAGTGACTTCAACCCCAGAGATTGGAGAGTCCGCCTCAGAGTCCCCAGGCCCTGCTTCCACAATGGAAGGCGTGTCGGTGGAATTGAGGAGGTCTTCGAAGTATTCTCCCCACCGACACACGACGTCCCGAGTCGAGGTCAGCAGCACGCCATCTCCACTGTAAACAGTGTTGACGTTGCACTGCTTCCCCCTCCTGAGACGCCGGATGGTGGACCAGAATTTCCTCGAAGCCGTCCGGAAGTCATTCTCCATGGCCTCGCCGAACTCCTCCCACGCCCGGGTTTTTGCCTCAGCAACCGCCGAAGCCGCGTTCCGCTTGGCCACCCGGTACCTGTCAGCTGCCTCCGGAGTCCCGCAGGCCAAAACGGCCCGATAGGACTCCTTCTTCAGCTTGACGGCATCCCTTACCGCCGGTGTCCACCAGCGGGTTCGGGGATTGCCGCCACGACAGGCACCAATGACCTTACGGCCACAGCTCCGGTCGGCCGCCTCAACAATGGAGGCGCGGAACAAGGTCCACTCGGACTCAATGTCCCCCGCCTCCCCCGGGACGTGGGAAAAGCTCTGCCGGAGGTGGGAGTTGAAGCTCTTCCTGACAGGGGATTCCGCCAGACGTTCCCAGCAGACCCTCACAGAACGTTTGGGTCTGCCAGGTCGGACCGGCATCTTCCCCCACCATCGGAGCCAACCCACCACCAGGTGGTGATCAGTTGACAGCTCCGCCCCTCTCTTCGCCCGAGTGTCCAAAACATGCGGCCGCAAATCCGATGACACGACTACAAAGTCGATCATCGAACTGCGGCCTAGGGTGTCCTGGTGCCAAGTGCACACATGGACACCCTTATGTTTGAACATGGTGTTCATTATTGAAAATCCGTGTCGAGCACAGAAGTCCAACAATAGAACACCGCTCGGGTTCAGATCGGGGGGGCCGTTCCTCCCAATCACGCCCTTCCAGGTCTCACTGTCATTGCCCACGTGAGCATTGAAGTCACCCAGTAGAACGACGGAGTCCCCAGAAGGAGCGCTCTCCAGCACTTCCTCCAGGGACTCCAAGAAGGGTGGGTACTCTGAGCTGCCGTGGTGCATAGACACAAACAACAGTCAGGACCCGTCCCCCCACCCGAAGGCGGAGGGAGGCTACCCTCTCGTTCACCGGGGTGAACCCCAATGTGCAGGCGCCCAGCCGGGGGGCAATAAGTATACCCACACCTGCTCGACGCCTCTCACCGTGGGCAACTCCAGAGTGGAAGAGAGTCCAGCCCCTCTCGAGAGGGCTTGTACCGGAACCCAAACTGTGCGTGGAGGCAAGTCCGACTATATCTAGTCGGAACTTTTCTGCCTCGCACACCAGCTCGGGCTCCTTTCCAGCCAGAGAGGTGACATTCCATGTCCCAAGAGCCAGCTTCTGCAGCCGGGGATCAGACCGCCAAGGTCCCTGCCTTTGGCCGCCGCCCAGCTTGCAATGCACCCGACCCCTTTGGCCCCTCCCACAGGTGGTGAGCCCATGGGAAGGGGGACCCACGTTTCCTTTTCGGGCTGAGCCCGGCCGGGCCCCATGGGCGAAGGCCCGGCCACCAGACGCTCGCCTTCGAGCCCCGCCTCCAGGCCTGGCTCCAGAGGGGGGCCCCGGTGACCCGCGTCCGGGCGAGGGAAAACGTGATCCATTAATTTTTTTCATCATAAGGGGCTGATGAGCCGTGCTTTGTCTGGCCCCTCACCTAGGACCCGTTTGCCATGGGTGACCCTACCAGGGGCATGAAGCCCCAGACAACATGGCTCCTAGGATCATAGGGGCACGCAAACCCCTCCACCACGATAAGGTGACGACTCACGGAGGTGTCAGCATGATGTGCCTTTTAATATGAAGAAAGTCAGAGAGAATTATTGACTTAAAAGTATAACACTGTACAGTCCTGTTTTAAATCATTATAATGCTTACTGGAGAACAGAAATATAAATATAAAACAATACACTCCTAATGCTTACCTACGTTTTTTCTTGCATTGTTGTCAAAATACTTTCGTACCAATTAATTTTGGATACCTACTCTCTTTACTGTAGTTCTATGATTGCCTTTAACAAATTTATCCGTGAATACGATCAACCTTAGTTTTTATGATCCTGTCAGTGGATTCTGATAGCATAGAGCAGTTTTAAAAAAAATAATCCTTGATTTCCAACAGGCTGTAAAAGGTTTGGACTCCTGCGTCATGAAGAGGAGAAGACACCTCAAGCAATTTTCTTTATATGCGACAACAAGAGAAAGTTCCTTGGAGGCTATGCCGCTTATTTGTGTTAAGGCTATATTTATGTCGTTGCTTTCAATCAGGTGCACTTTGTAGTCCAGAAATTAAGCTAACAACATTAGATTAATACAACAAAAATTTTATATTATAAAAATGTACAATGACATCATGACAAATCAGCTTGACTAATGGGCAACTCGCAGTGAATTATATCACCAATAAAGCAGAAGCTCTGCTTGCCAGCTGATTGCTTTTGACAATGAAAGCGTCAATAATTAGCGGACCTCTGATGCGCTGACTCTGTACAGTGCATTACAGGCCAGTAATTAGCCGCATGTGGTACATTCATGTGTAGATTGTATCTTGAGGGAATGAAAATCATCATAATAAAAAAGAAAATCATAAGTACACTAGAAAGTCAGCAACATTTCATTTTTATGAACGAGGTGGCTTACCTTCGATCTTCTCCAATACATTCTCATCTTACTTTTCAATATTAACTTCTGTCTACACTTGTCTCTTAAGAATGTTATCATGTCAAGTGTTCGGTATGATTTTTACCTTTGAACAGATATTTCATTTTTCTGTATTTCTTGTGATTGTTTTATTACTAATAAAATTAAATATTCATATAAAAATAGTATAATAATAACCTAATGTAAACTAGGCCTGTGTTCATGAACAGTATGATAATGGTCTCCAGCTGAAAACTGAAGATGTTGAGAGACAGATTTTTCTGAGGGGTATTCACACCTTGGAATTATAATTTCCAATGTGCTCTTTTGTCTGAATCTCTTTTGCTGTATTTTACAATCACAGCACTTCTTCAGGCATGAAGCTCTTAGAGCTTCTCTTTTAGTGGTTCAGCACTATTGATATTTTCCAACTGCGGGGTATTGAAGTGATGGGTCATCTGCGCTATTATTCCAAGATTAGGTTGACACAGAGGACTCCACGCCAGAATGGTTATGAAAAATCTCATGAGGTTTCATTATTATGTCATCCCAAAAATAGAAGAACAAAGTCATGGTCAGACTTTGCAACATCACCGACAGGAAATGCAGCTAACAAAAACACATGGATGTGAGTAATGTTCATTTTGGGATTGACTGTTCCTGTACTTGACGAAAATATACCTCACTTGATTGTTGACATTTGACTGCATTATTGTGGTGAGGACAGTACAAGGTGTTCTATGTCAGCACGTGTATTCCACCTACATCAAAGTATCAAAATTCCTCCTTATTTCTTCTAATAGAAAACAAATACAGCTGAAATAAAGTATTCTTCCTCGTTGGATACTGATACAACCTTAAGAAACATGCAAATAGATTTTGGTTTTAATTTTATCCCCCTGTCACGCGTCTGCATCTTCAGCACCCTGGCCAGTTCCGTTCCCCTGCACACTGCCAGTCTCTTCCATGATGCAATTCATTCGCAGCCACCTGCTCATCTACCCTGCTACATAAACCTCGCATTCCCGTCACTTCCTGTCAGATCGTCCCTTGTTGCCCCTTGCTTTTGTTCTAGATTATGTCTGCTTCCTGTTGCCGACCTTGCTTGCTCACCCAGCTGAGCGACTAATCCTGAACGCTGCCTGCCCTGACCTCTCGCCTGTATAGTTGATACTATACCTGTAAAATATGTCCCCTAAAGGCAACACATAATAAAGGGCAATGGCTTGACCCTTGAGAATCTCCTAAAGAAAGATTGAGGGGTGTGGTTTTCATTTTCATGGCCGAACTTCCATTTTAGAAAGTTGTAGAAAAAGTGTGGGAAATGCCATATAATATATAAGACAAATTAAATACAACGTAAAATTAAAGGCTTTAACTGTATCCATCCAATCATGCAGAATGGGTCTCATGTATTTGGTGAAAAGTGGATTCTCACAAATTAAACACAACCCATTTATGTTGGTAAATTTCTGTGTCCATGTAGGTTTCTACTATTGTACATTACCTTTGCTTCATCATTTCAGTGGTGCCTTTCCTCCACCTGTCTTGCAATCTTCTGACCATGCCTCTGCAAAAGCAAGCACTTTCCTAGTACTGGCAAGCCAGACCCAATGCTGTACCAGCGATTTGGTCTGGTGGGGAAACCATTCAACACAACGTGGCTCGGCTCAAAATGGACCAACGAATCAAATTAATTTATTTGCTGTGACGTATCCTTCATGCACACTCTTTGGCGGTGGAAGTCCATCGTCATCTTTTTCTCCCCCATTGTCTACCTCTTAGTCCACTATCTGGCAAACGTTTTCCAGGCACTATCGTTCCATCTTCCATTACCACTGCCTCCTTTCATTCCTCTACCCTTCCCAATGTTGAAACATTGAAGCAAGACCTATCATCCGTCTCCTGCTTCCTCACTCCATTTATTCACGTAACTATAGATTCACAACTACTGTTCCCCTTCAGCCAGCTCAGACCTGACAGCAGTGGGATCAGAAAAAAAAGAGAGCTTGACCATGAGCCAAGATAAGCTCCCCCCGCAGGTTAGTGTCCAGGTACCAGTTGATATAAATCAGTGGGAACCCCAAGATACAATTTCTTGGTTGTGTTTGCTACAGTAACAAGCTTGTTTCTTTCACATTATTTAATCCATTTTTTTAAAGACAGCCATGGTATTACAAATCATTGATTTCATCAGCTCTTCTTTCTTCTGCAATATGTTCTTTTATTATTATTAATCCACCTATACATATTCTCGACTGTAATCCTCATTATGGTCACGGGTGAGCCGGAATCGATTCCAGCTGACTTGGGGCGAGAGGTGCGGTACAACCTGGAATGGTCGCCAGCCAAATATAGATAAACAACCATTCACACTTGTACCTGGAGAAAACCCATGTAAGCATGCAGTAAACATACAAATTCCATTAGCTGAGTTCTAAAACCTGAACCTTAAACCTGCTAACCACATTGCTGCTAACCACATTGCTGCCATTATTTTTATTATTATTATTATTATTATTATTATTATTAGGCTTGTCTGTGGTTAAGCGCTATATAAATAAACTTGACTTAACTCATCTTTATTATTCACATAGCAGTAATTTTAGTATTATTATATTAGATATAGTTATAAATGTTAAAATAAAGATGAAGATACCGATTAGTGAAAGATATCTTTTTTTTGGAGCATGAGGGTGAAAGTAGTCTTTGATAAAGGATGCCATTAAGTCCTGTACTACTATTTTCTCAATCAAATTTAATGGGCTAAATGTAAATCATTTTTAAAACAACTTAAAAATACAAAAATTACTCAATTACAATAATTCAGGTAAATACCATGCAATTCCACTTTCTACTTCAGGAGATGGTGAAGCCCCATGGCGGTTGATCCAGCAAAAACAAAAAAAAAAAAAAGGTCACAGTAAAGGTGGATAGGAGTGGACTGTACACCCTCTGCCACAGAAAGATTTATCAAGCCAGCTTTGCTCGCCGAAACACATGGTTAATTTAGCAGCCATTACAGGTGACATCTTGATGAATAGAGAGTGCTTTCCACGCATACATAGGCAATAGGCATAAACACACCAACACGCACGGAGGCACGTTCATAGGAAGAAAAATGGTCATTTTATTGCAGTCTGCAGGAGGACAGGAGATAAAAGTTAGTCTTTGTAGAATGATGTGTCAGGATTGTTTCATTAGCGAAGAGATAGAAGACTCCAGCCTGTGGCATCACTGAAATTTCCCGGGGAAGAAATTATCCCATGCTGCCAGGGATAGGCATGTGCACTAATGCAGTGACAAACCTATGGTTACCTACTGTTAATCCCAACTACTTATGCACCCAAGTGATTAGGGCATCTCTGAATCAGGATTTAAGACGTTGGAAATGTGCACAGGGGAACTACATGATATTAATAGTGTACGTGAAAAGCCTTGGAAAGAACCGAGGTACCATTCTTTTCTTTTATTTGTCATCATTCCCATCCCCTGACACTGACAAGAGAAGCTGCCCTTTACTGCCGAGAGTAGGCGGTTCCACATAGATTACAAACATTTGATCACTGAGAAGCGTGTGTTGCAACCAACACGCACCAAGCTACTTTACAAAGAGCTGTCAATTCATACCCCAAAAAATGACATAGAGTTGTTCCACCCACACAGACAAGAAGCAGTCTGCCTACTGTTGAATGGCAGCCCATAGCCTGAAGCGAGGAGAGGCTGTCCTTTATGAGGAAGTGACTAAGCGCATGTTTCTCTCCCGAGCGTCTTGGCATGGACTAGAGGCGACACAACAACAGACAATAAAAAATGCCTCCAGTCACTGGAAAATCGTCACTCAACATTATACATTTTGGCTATAGGGATGAAGCCAATTGGGTTGAAATGAATCAACTTCTTCCCAAGAAATTCAATGGTGGAAAATAATCAAAGGGAAGACGTAATTAAGGAGATCACACAAAAAAGACCATCTATTGTCTCACCAGAATCATGCACAGGAGTTGACAGTGTTATTTTCTATTGTGGGTGCGCCCTTGTGGTTGTTTTTCCATGACACTTTTTCAGGACGAGACGGCTGCAATGGAACCGTTCGTCTACCCTGGTTCAAAAACGCAGTCCAAAGATGACTATGACGTCACTGTCATATGATTGGCCAACAGTTGTAGGCATTTCTTTGTTAGCGTTGCGGCAAGGAAATCTATTGCCCGTCTCTTGGGTTTAAGCAAGCGAGACAGATCGCATGCCGTCAAGTGATAAAATACATATAGATGTGGAATTGTAAACTTGGTTAAGTATTGTTGACAAACACATTTTTATTTCATCGTATTTTTATGCCTTCGCGGCACATGGTGGAGTCTTGCTTTCTTAACCCCCTTTACCTTTCCTGTTTTGTGAAAAGATAATCTTATGTGAAAGCTTCTGTGCCTTTGATGGTCTATAATTTCTGATGTCGCCACATCATGCAACTGCATTTCATATTTTGAATCGCTGCTAAACCAGTGGCTGAGGCTTGATCACTTGTAAGCTGTTGTGACAGAACCCCGCATACTGCGAATGTGCAACAGAAGGTCACAGAGTTCAGTTGATCCTGCTCCAAATTACCTTTTGTAATGGAGACGCAACAGGGGCCTGGCCAGGTCAAACGAGGCCGGTGCAGAAGCCATTCTAGAACCTGTAATTGAAAAATGTCATTAGACATTACTACTTTGCCACAATTCATAGAAGATGGATAGGCCTCTTATGTTTTTTACATAGATATTTAATACTGATTCTGAATTCAGTATTTATTATATCATCAATTGTGTGTTCGGAAATACTGGTGAGTTCTTTATCAGTAAGATACTACAAATACAAAGACACAATGATGAAAATGAGCTTGATTGATGGCCAATCTAACTTACAAAAGCCTCACAGCTTTAATGAAAATGATGTGTGCAGGACTATGTGATGAATACATCAATGTTGGGTCCTATACGTTTTTCAAAGTGAATCTGTAAGGTTTTAAGTGTGCCATTGTGTAATGGCATGTTTGTAAGATTGGTGCATATTTAAGTTTAAAAAGATCGCTACAGTAGACAACACACACAACACAATCATTGGTTATAGAAGAGGAATGGGCAACTCAGACCATTTGAACCCGATTTAACAAAAAAGAAAACAAACCCCTTAGACATCAAAATACAATACTAAATGTCTATAATGAGACCTGCTCCTATTGAATCTGAACTTGAGTTATCCACCCGCTGAAAACTCAAATACACCATTATTTTATCATTTGCACTGGAGTGTGAACCTCAACACAGCCTCTGCTGTAAAATGTACAGAACCGAAAATGCCTTGAGCGGGATGCCTTTTTCTTGCAGTACATTAGCCATAGGATATGGCCACTGTATTACACACAAAGACTGCAACGTACATTTCTAAAATGGTGTTAGAATGGCCTGATGCAATCAAAAGCAATGTTTCTAAGTTCTGGCAACTGATACATTTCGAACGAGGCATCTTCACAGATGGCTTCCCTTTGCCATATCTAGTAATGGAGCAGAGGCTACTACCCTTTGCCACTCTCTGGCCAACCCGCACTAGGAGAAAATTTAGATTTGTGTTTTTTCTCCTTTGACTCATGGATACAGTATTCATAGACCCCTTGATACTCTGCCACAAGTTATTTATATTAACTGCATAGTTACAAAACATTTGATCAGAATGCCAGCTTTAAAAGAATCAATGTGTTTACGTAAGACGGTCAAAAGACACTATTGCTCTGAGGTGACTCTTCAAACTTGTCACCTATACCGGGTGCACTCCCACAACCGATGCGTGCACACACTTATTCTTTATCGGCCTCAGCAAGTTTTTAAAAACAAAACAGGGAACCGAGAATCCCGAAGTAGCACTGTCCAGCATTTTTTCAAGGACTCCTAAAAGTCTCTGAACTGCTGTTTGGTGCATAGGCATACTAAACAACAGTCAGGACCCATACGCCACCTGAAGGCAGAGGGACGCTACCCACTCATCCAAAAGGGTAAACTCGAATGTACAGGTGCCAAGCCGGGGGGCAATAAGTGCGCCCACACCTGCTTGGCGCCACATACCATGTCCTGTTTGCCAAGGGACCTGCTTACAAGCCTCAGACAACTTAGCTCCTTGGATCGTTGGGGCACTCAAACCCCTCCACCATGATAAAGTGACGGCTCATGTAGGGGGGGCAGGGCACATAACTAAAATGGAAACTAATGTAATCATTGTAAGCTTTGTTTGTTTGTTGATTTGTTTGTTTGTTTGTTTGTTTGTTTGTTTGTTTGTTTGTTTGTTTTTGTTTTACATGCAGGGGAGTAGACAGGGAGGCTCATGTTGGTATTGTGTGCACATCCGTAAAATGGGCGACCAAACCAGCTACTGTAGATAAACACAAAATGAATCAAGTGCCATGTTTAATTGTCTAATATTTTGTGAACCAGGAAATCAAATTTAATGTTTGAAGACTGAATAAAATGAAAAATAAATGCATTACAAATTCTGGTTATTGCCAACCAGTCCACAAGAGAACCTTTTTCTGTCACATGGAAGATTTTTGGCCCATGTTGATATTTCAAATAGGGAAGGATGACCATATATATAAATCCACTGAATGGATTCTATAACGTATTATAGCAAAGTTCAAGGGAGCCAACCGTTTTCCCTCCCATCGTCTTTCAGTCTTACAAGAAAATCAAATCAAACCACATACAGGAGCAAACTTGATTTGATAAGTCTCTTTCACCAATATTGATTTTCTGTGTGTGTGTATGTGTGTGTGTGTGTGTGTGTGTGTCTGTTTTGTCAATACCTCCAGCACTCTTATGAGGCATCCAGAAGGTCAGATGATCAGAGATAGAGCTCTGTTTTAAAGAGCAAACATCACGCATGATGCTGTAACAGTTTAGTCACTTCACTAAGAGGAGAAGTAGATGATAAGTGAAGGAGAAACAGAAACAAACTATAGCAAAGACAAATTTATGGAGGAGAAATAAAATACAAGTTGAGAGGGAAGAGGTGTGCTCACAACACCTTGGAGAGGAGTCACTGTGAATTGCTGATAGATGATCGGTGACAAAGCTCCCTTACCCACTTAAAGTTGACACCTCAGTGCAACTGTCTCTCCCCTGAGCGTGCAGGTGGGGATGATATCAGTGTACCTGAGAGAAGTTCGAAGCATCCCAGCCCAGTTAGAGCTGACACCAGAAAACACTTCACTCCTCTGCTCTCCTCCTTCTCAGCTCAGAGTTTTTTCTCAGTGGAGAGAGGTCCTCTGACAGAATTCAGTGGTGAGATGATTTTAGGAGGCAGTTAGTCACAGATATTCCCTCAGGCTCCAATTTATGCTAGTTTGGGGGAATTAAAATAAAGATGTCCTTATCACAGAGCAATTTGCAAATAATTCTGAAACATGAGGACAATATTTTCTGGCATCACCCCTGAAGTTATATTTGAAATTGAAGTGCTGATTCAAGCCTGCCAACCTATGAGTCATCCCTCCCAAAATGTGATCTTCTTGAACCCTTAGCCGATCTTCTAGTCCATGTCTGCTCCTCTCTGATGAAGTGCTTTGCGCCTGCATTATAGTGCATGGTGTCATGCGTGATAAAGAGCAACAAGAGTATGGGGGATGCCTGGAGACGGTAGTGCAACACAGCTGCTGGTACAACGCTGCAAGGCAGATTGCACATTGTAGCCATACAAAGAATAAATATTTTAAATGACCATTAAAACAAACAGATGCAAATAAGTTTTTACATAAACAAAATCACATGCATGAAATGAGATGTATAAAGAATCTAAATGTATCTCCAGACACAAATCCAGAGCTAATTTACACATTTGTGTCCTTTTGTCTACATGTGTTTGTAGATATGCATACGGTACACCCATAAAAGTTAATCATGCACAAGCTTGGATACTAGCATCATTTTAACTTCGTTTTCAAATGTATGTCATCATAATTTCAACGATATGGGCCTTAACCATTTTGGGAATTAAAGTCAGAACATTTAAGTACAAAGAATGTCAGCGTATCATCCCAGACTTTGTGGAAAATCACAATAAAATGGCTATCCACTCATCTATATCGGATTCACAGGCTGAACAAAAGGAGTGAGCCGTGTGTGCTTAGATTGCCAGTACTTCAGTCTCAGTTCTCAGAGGATTAAATTAGTGGAGGAGAGAGTTCTTGGTTATAAAAAGCGATGGATGAACCACTCCATAAGCCATACTTCCAGACTCTAGCAGTTAAGGACTTGCTGACATGAAGATCTCGAGGGTACAAGTTTTGAGAAGATGACCTGAGACTAGCCTAGTCGCGGTACAGGTCAACTGCACTTCTCAGGGGTGTAATTGTGCACCCAGAAATTGAAATTAACTCAGAAAAGGCTTTTGAATTCTGAGAAATGCCGTCACTGTGTAGAAATTGCAAAGAAATAACTGAGGAGTGCATGGTACATAGCAGAAGCTTACAGACGCTTCCCCCAGCACACATCACGGCCTACAACGCGGGTTTCTAAACTTCGAGAATCACATATTGACATGAAAAACAAAATATCGCATGCAGTAGGAATGTTTCTTTAGTGTATTTACCAAAAAATAAATAAAAAATTCTCCATGTTGTGCTGCTCATTGGGAAAAGAAACCGCCCAACACAATGCTAGTCGTTTTTAACTGGATCAGTTCAGACCAACAGCATGAAAAACTTAGAAAATGGTAGTAGAGGTTCACATTGCATAATTCACTTATCCAATCATTCAAACATCATACTGAAATCGAACGTCCGGGTCAGCCCACCACCCCAGAGACCCCCAGAGATGCTAAGCGTCCGATTGGCAGGATAAGGTCATTCATCCAATCACCGTCCAGTTTCAGCCAACACACTCGAAGCTAAGAGGTAAATGAGAATATGCCGTGTAACCTGTGACAGGAAAAGATCACTTGCGCATATATTGTAATTGAAATGTACACTCAGCAGTGAATATTTCACCATTGCGGATATTTCATCATTAAGTATTAGAAGCCAGTGGTGGGGTGGCTGTGGTCACCGGAACGGGTATGGGCGGCATAGGTTTGAATGTATTGACGTTTGCTGAGGAGATAAAAGGGTATGCCATTTAGGATGCTGTTAGAGTAGTCAATGCGGGATGTGATAAAGGCATGGATAAAGGTTTCAGCTGCAGAGGAAGAGAGAGAGGGGTGAAGGCAGGCGATATTCTTAAAGTGATAGAAAGCTGTTTTCGTCACTTACTTTAATGTGTTGGCAGAAGGTGAGATTGTTGCCCGTGATGACTCCAAGGTACTAGCAGTGGGGTGAGGGTTAGAGGGTAGAGTTGACAAAGGAGAGATGAAAGTCGAGGGTCGGTGAGGCGAGGGAGGGATTTGACCTGTTACGATTGCCCAAAGTCAGCTGGGATAGTCTTCAGCACGCCCGCAACCCTCGTGAGGAAAAGCAGATCATGGATGGATGGTGTAGCAATAATTGCAGTGAATACTGCACACAATTATCTAACGCCTTTTTGAACTCACAGTGGTTCCTGGATTGGGGGCCTGAATTCCAACCCCCAACCAGCAGAAGTCAGGAAATGTACGGAATTCAACCATTAAAAAAACTGACAAACCGCATGTGTATGTGATTTTGAGAAGAACCTTGAGAGATTGCATTTTGGTGTTTCATTTTGTGATCCATATTGTTCTGCATGTGACTTCCATAGATTAATCTATTGGAATATGAGTCACATTTTAGAATTATAATATGCAATGGTCATGTTGGAATCCTTGAACATTGATTAGAGTTCAAAGCTAGATTTGTTAAACACAAAGCATTGTGGACCACGCCCGCGTGTCTCCAGAACCTGTGATGGGCTTGCCTCGACGAATGAGCGTTTTTTTTTTTCCTTTTTTTTTTACCTTTTTCCTTCAACCTTGCTGCCAAATCCTTCCTTTGCGGCCTGGTTAACTGCAGAGACACTTCAGAACCGCTTCTAGCTCATTCATACAAGACCACAATCAGTGAGTGCAATTTATTAGGGTACAAATATTAGTGCCTAGATTTGGGGGACAGGAGTTAAGTCGGTTCAACTTTTCACATGTTAACACCAGGTCATGCCTAGATCATGTATTATGAGTTGATTTTATTCTTGATCTTGTCTATCCAATGATATTCTCACCATATGACAATATATTTAAATATCCTTGGGTTTTTTGAAGTCTCACAGAATGCAGCTTTTCAAAAACATTCTATTAGCTTCTTCCAGCGGCATAAGATAGAAAAGCATGTTCATAACAAAGATAGCAGTTTGTGAATGCACTTTATTTATTTAATAACTTGTACAGGGCACATATTTGCATCTCCGCTCATTTTTGAGCAATGAAATTTGCATATTTGGAAACACACTTAGCACTCTTTGGCAGACACATGTATTTGCATATTTATTAACTTTCTGCACGGTCTACATGTTGAAGTTACCCGTAATTAATTCCGTCGTAATTGGGATTTTGTTAGCATTTTGTGTTAGTATCGATTGTATTTAATATTAAGTCACTTCTTCACTTTAAAAAAGAACCTTTGGCACAAAATAGAGACGTCAAAATGATGTGTGATAGACTGATGATTATTTTCCTGGCTTGTGTCTTTTGATCCTTCTTATTTTGATATTGAATTCAAAGAATACTGTTGTACAACTCATATGATAGTGCTTTCATTTGGAATATTACACTGGTACACAGAGGACATGATCCTATTAAGTATTTAGAGTAGCATAACATTCTATTTAAACAGTACAGTATGAAAAACGTCTGATGTATTCGGATTTTAGGGGTGAAATTCGATTGTATATGTGTGTGTGTGCGTGCGTGCTTGTGTGCGTTTGTGTGGGTGTGTGTAAGCATTCACATTTTACATTTAATTAAATGCACCTTCAGTCCGCCTGGTGTGTGAACATACGCGTCCCCAAAGTGACCTGCATAGTATTTGTGGAAGTGAATGGGGTCCAGCGAGCAGGCGCCACAGGGCTTATCTTTTTATTATCTAATATCCACAGAGGAGCGATTCGGGAAGAGGTGGAAATAAAGTATTTTGGGGAATGAGGCAAGGCTTTTCCATGGGATTTCATGTAGACATCACTTAAGATGATACCACTCCGTTGCATAAGAAATGAACCGTCTACGTTGCTGAATTAGTGCTATCACCACAAATGTCCACTTTATGCTTCACATTTCAAGCAGGATTGAATTTATGTCAAATATAAAGTCAATACTGTTCCTCAAAACAACTTTGCAGATTCATAGACAATCAAAACAAAACTCCCAAGCAGACTGTCTGCCCACCTGCGGTTGCATATCAAACAATCCCATACGTATTCGATCCAGGACCCCAAATGAAAGTGGCTCAGGTCAGATTTTTAAAAAGATTTGAATGGAGCCATTCAGACTGTCTTAGGAAAAATCCGATCCAGGTCGCATATGGGCAAAACAAAAAATCCAAATTCCGCTGCAGTGTGAATGTAACCTCGTGAAAGTTCTAATGGGATCATGGCAATGGTGTACGATTGCATGATTAGCTCTAATATTGATGTAATTGTCCAAGGGCTTACCCTGTAGCTGCCTACCCATGGATAAAGATCATAGCGCTTTAAATCTGCACCCAATGAACCACACTATCTTACTCCTGCTGTTTGTTTGTTTTTCCCACCAAACAGCTATGATTTAGCGCACTTCTCCTGATGGGGTTCTGCTCCATCCTCTGGCTGCAGTTGGACATCTGACCCTCTTGTCAAGGTGCTTGCTCTATCACTCACAATGTTTTATTCATGGCACCTACAGGTAAATTGTCACATCACAGCCAAAACAATTGTCTCTGCCCATGGCAGACAGACATAGATCAACAGTGTTTGCTACCCCATAATTGCCAATAGTCATTATAGGAATAAGAATATTGAGGAATTAGTATTTTTGTAATGATATGACTGGTAGGTATTTACCGTATGTTCTGCACTATAAGGCGCACCTAAAAACCTCCAAGCTGACAGTGCGCCTTATAATCCGGTGCGCCTTATATATGGACCAATATGGATTCGTGGATGAGGACTAATTTATTAAAGTAAGCTTTACGTGTTTATTTTGTGTGTTGTGTGATATTAACGTTTGAGCAACGTTGAGTTATTGATATATTGTTATTGTTTTCACTATTTCGAGTGTTACTATATTGTGATTGCATTAACGTTTGAGCAACGTTGAGTTAATTATTCTATGCGCTTTATAATCCGGTGCGCCTTATATATGGACAAAGTTTTAAAATGGGCCATTCATTGAAGGTGCGCCTTATAATCCGGTGCACATTATAGTGCGGAAAATACGGTAGATTCCATCCCACTGAATTAAATCATTTTATTGGATCATTCCCTTTCTGCTGTCCAGGTGTTCTAATGGTATTGCAGAACACAAGGGAACAAGGACAGGACACATGACAACAGCATTTTTTCCAACTATTTTTTTTCCAACCATTGAACGAGAGACACATAGCTGTCGCATCTCCAAAAGGGAAGCTTCAAGGCAGTAAGTCAATTGGAGCCAGAGCCCCTCTTGATCACAAAATGTCTTTTCCCCTCATGAAAAATGCAAGAATTGTCCCTCACGATCAATAAAACGGGTTCTACGGTGATCACAGTCTGTAAAACACCTGTGAGGCGACAGCCAATTGCGGAATGACTGAAATTGATAACATGTCGACGTTCAGTCGTCACAGAGTGCTCTGACTCTTCTCTTTGATAGTTCACAATGAATCAGTGTCAGTCTTTGATCAGAACGTGGTGCCCCATCCAGGGACTGAGAAAAAGAGACAGGAAGCAGAACAGAAAGCTTCACGTATTTACCCCTGCATTTCAATTCCTCTAATGACTATTCACCTCCAGTCGCTTTACAACAGCTTGGAGGAGGCCAAGAGCTGGGCTAAAGCCTTTATTATCAGAGATCTAAGTGAACATTATTGCTTTTACTGCATGAAGCAAACGCTTCAAGCAATTATAATCATTATCATTATCCGCTGAGAGACATGCTCGACGCAAATTGGCTCTACATCAGTAATTATGAGATGCACCCCTTTCTCAAAGGCAGATGCGGGACGTTTTTGTGGAGGTTCTAAAATAAAATGATGGATGATCTTGTGCAGAATTTCAATGGACTCTTTTCTACAGGTCCCACATTTGTGCCATCAGTACTCACAAAGTCTAATTACATTTGAAAGAAATGGTAGCAGCTCAATTAGATTTTGTGTTATACTGCCAAATGTGATGGTGGAGTTAGGTTGGACTCTATATTAGAATAATCTGCATTATAACATGTTGGAACATGTTTTGTAATGCTAATTTGTGCATGCGTACAAATTTATGCAATAAAACTGCTATAAATAATGTGAGCTATTATACAGTATATTATGGCTTCAAAACAAAACCGCTAGGCCCTATTTTGCTTGGATTAAAAATGGGCACAAATTAATTTTCGTGCCGACGCAATCTGTCATGTTGCGGCCATGTTGCGCCTCTCTGAGCATTCCGGCGCATGGAGTTGTAGCACCCCCAAAGCGCCTGAGAATTTGGTGACAGAAAGTAGACACGCTTGGCGTAAAAGCAGGTGCATCGTCATTTTCGAGCAGGGGCAATGGCGTTTGTAAATTTGGTTGATGCGCTACACCTCACTTGGTAATTCCGCCACGCCCCAGGCATACCTGCAAATTTGGTTTAAAATGCCAGCAAAATACCAAAAGAAAGAAAACGGCACCCGTGCGCACAGTTGACTCTAAGTTCACCGTGTCAGTAGCTGAGTTAAAGCAATGTAACCAAACATGAGCCATAACCTTCTGACTGCAGAACAACCAGTCAATCCATTATCCAGGTGAGAGTTTATGCACACAGTAAAAAACACATTAATATACCACACATTAATTTGAGGTTTTATCGCTTCCCAACCTTCCCGCTGGGATGCTGCTGAGGGAAAAAGAGGGTTTGGAGCAGCAGGACCAAACAAATGTCTGCACTAAAAAAAGGAATATGGGAACCAAACACCAGATGCTGTCACAGCAACATTGATGCGTTTACTTCTTACACTTTCTCCAAAGCCTTACAACTTTTGAGATGATTGTTTTGTGCTTGATAGAGTTTTGGCATACACACGCATAGATTCGTTGCAATTTGCTTGACACGGCAACAACATAAAATAAATATATAAAAAAAGATGAAGATGCTATTCTTGATATGCTTTGAACATGTTTGCTCTGAGAAAATGCCAATAGCACTGTCGGGTTGTTGTTTTGATGTATCTTGTGCTTTTAACACGAGCCAGACCATCACGTCTCTTCTCTGAACTCAAAGTCATGCTAGTGTCACATTGCCTTGAACATCAGATGTCAGTCAGCTAGCTAAACCACTATGGTGCAAAATCCTCTGCGTATTCTGTTTCTGTTTAACATGCTGCAGCCTTTTCAGTTTGAAAGTTAACTAATGATTAGATATTTGTTAAAGTGTGGGCCAAACAGTTAGCACGCAACTTTGATCTGAGATTTAATTTATGTAGTCTACAATACTTCCTGCACTCCCCTACACGCTTAAAACTGCTGAGTTAAAACTTGGACCAACCCAGGACGTTTGGGTTGGTTTTCGAAAAAATAACCCAATTTGTTGAGTTGTTTCTGCAAACAAATGGGTAGTTTTGGAAAAAAAACAATTTGACCCAACATCCTGGGTCGGTCCAATTTTTAACCCAAATTGGGTTGTTTTCAACCTTTTAAGGATAACGGGATTTTAAGGAAATGATGTGTTTGTATGATTTTTAATCTAAATAAATGTGTATTTTATTCTTCTATATTTACGATTCTGAAAATAATGTACAAATTCCCAAGCTTAGAAGTTGTGATAATGTAATGAGAGAGTAAAAATAATTATATAAAAAATAAAATTGCCCACTATATTTTTTTATTTGTATTTCTTTTATGTCTGCTTAGGTAAGGTATGAGTCACACATGGATGCACACACAATCGGGGGTGCAAGGCTTCGAGGTTAAATGTAGCAATTTATTTGACCATTGTCTGGAAAACCAGGGGTTGTCAACACTCTCTTGTATTCTCTTCAATCCATCCATTTTCAAGGCCTCTTATACTGTTCAGTGTCGTGAGGGGTGCTGGAGCCTATGGAAGCCAGTGGCAGGGCACATATAGAGACGATCAACCAATCGCACCAACATGCACACCGCCATTGAGCGGAAATGGATCCCACGCTGCCCGCACGCAAGTCAGGCAAGTGTACCCCTACACGTTTAAAGCCACAATATCCACATTAACTTTCTTTATTTCGAATTTTTTTTTACCATCCATAGAATCGCACCGAGTATTTTCTAATACAGTATTTCCTCATTTTTCACAGGTGATACATCCCAAGCGGCCCCTCACAATAGGTGAATTTCCGCAAGGTTGACTTTTTGTGAAAATATATATACATATATATATATATATTTGGGGGATTATGTCTATTACGTTGTTCCAAAACCCTGCCTCCACCTTGTCATACACACACATACACACAATGTTCCCGTCATTCAAAATACTTGTCACACTTAATAAGTTTAACATAAAATACTAAATAAAGAATACATACAGAGCTGGAGGCTGTGAGAGGACCTTGCTCTGCGCCTCCGGCAGAGGACGAGTATGCCGTTGGCTAACAACTATGTTGTATTTTTTTGTTTTATCCTTAAATTCGCTTTGCTAGAATCCCATGGGGCATTTTAACCTAAATTACAATCCTGGTGGATTAATACAATTTTAAACCCTTGTTTTGTTGTGCAAAACAAAAGCTGGGGGCCATGGTTCCTGCTCCTGTTGCTGCTTTTTCTTCTTCTGTGTTGTCATGGTAGCTTCATTTCACTTCAAACAAGAACATCAACAAGGACTTCAAATGCCCATTAATCCACTCGCATTGGGTAAAGAGGCAGGATTGCAATTGAGGTACAGTAATCTGTTTTAAGACAAACTTGTATTTGCCGATGTTTCATTGTCCTTGCTCTGACCGTTTATGACACTCTGGTGACCTCTGCAATGTTTTATGACATCGTGTGCTGCAGAGGAAGCATCACAGACAGAGATAGAAAGAGACTTGACTGCCAACTGGAATCTGTCGAGGAGGAAGCAGAAAGAAAGAAAAGAATATTGGTCAAGGTGACATCCATCATGGACAACACTTGCCACCTCCAGCATTACACTGTAGGGTCCCCGAGCAGCTCGTTCAGCGCCACTCTTTTACACCATAGGTGCAGGAAGGAGTTCTAACATAGGTCGTTCCTACCGAGAGTAAGAATAACTTATACAGCACAGACGCAAACGCTTTCAACAAAATACATTTTGTCATAAATATCCATTTCCCCCCTGTCACTTTGTTGACCTTTTACTAAACTTATTTAAATGTGTTTTACCAACAAGGATCAGTTAAATTAGGTAAAAATTGCACTTTATTATCAAATCAATAAACAAGAATGCAACAATATTTTAGCAACAGTGGATATGATTTATGGCTTGCTTGTTAACAGTAAACATCAAAACGTGTAAACAATATTGCAAGAATAGTGCAAATGTACTGTACACTTTATATTTAGAGCTTCAAGCTTGTTTTTCACTGGCTTCATCATCTGGAGATCCTGCACCCACCCCTTGGTGACATGAGAGGCTAAGGATTTATCATTTTTAAACCAATCCAAAGTGGCACACTTGGGGTAAGCAGGTTGCTTTGCACACACATAGGAGGCAGCAGGTCCTGGTCGCTGTGCCACTTTGTATTTGAAATTCCGTAAGGATCTAAATCATTTAGAATGTGTATTTTTCAAGGTATTGATCTCTAGCTTTGCGGTCTAGCTTGTCTTTACACATAATCCCCTGAGTTTCATGCATTTTGACATTTGGAAGATGATGTTGTGATGACACGGTGCATGAGCTCAATATGACCACATCATCAGGTCATCTCATTTATGCATGCAATGTTTTTCCGGGGAAAACAGAGTGCTTTTTGATATACTGGAATGGCTTGTTACTGATAGTGAAGCCACACAGGTTCATACATACTTAACTCTGAATAAAACAGCTGTTCACTCTTCATGTATTATTTAGTGTACCATTTTTACCACTACTTTAACTGTCATAGGAACATTGTTGTCCATACTAAATTTTGGACTGCAATTTTCAACACTTCTCATAATTATTATTTCTCATTACTATTTCTATACTATTCAGTTTTCAACACTTCTCATCATTATTATTTATCATTCCTATCGACAGCTGTCGATCCTAATTTCCATATTTTCCATGTGGTCTTAGAACTGAGAACCTTTAATTCATACTCACTGCTTCTAATTCTAAGCTTGAAAAGCAGAAAATACAACTCTGCTGATTAGTCAGTCCAAGTGGAGGTCTCAAGTGGAGGTGGTGTGAGTTCCATAATGTATTCTATATGCCTTTGAAGGGCAAATATGGGAGAAGTACTCCAGCCTATGCAAAAAGCCACAAGACAAATTAGACACATCACCGCACAGAGGTCGATGAGACAAAAGTTGAGGAATAAAGATGGATAAGAGCTTGGAGGAGAGAAGAACGGGACTTAGTTGGTTACATGTCGCCATGGGAGAGAAAGTGTGAATGTATGGGATATTGGATGTCCTGACCAGGCCAGTGTAGGGCACGAGGATGGATTGGCCACTACGGACCGACGAAGAAAGCCAAAACAAGAGAGGGAAAGATGGGATGATGGAGGTGTTGAGGAAAACAGGGCAGTAAGGAGAATATCAATGGCCAGACAGCGACGTGTATGGATTTCTCTTCAGGCTCTTCAGCAGAGAACTTTACAGCTGCGCAGGAGTGGATCGAATTAGAAGGGAGAAAAAGAGGGCCTCCCGATCCTCCTCTGAGAAATCAACACATATGCATGGAAAGCTTCTTTGGTGCTTTAACTTGTTTTCCCTTCTCATTTTTTAAAACCAATACAATACAATATAACTTTTGTGTATTTCACAACAGCTGGAGCTGTACATATGACAATGGGACAACCACAAAGAGTCAAATGTAAATTAACCCACAAACTAGTTAAACAATAACAATACAATCAGTCGAGAGCCATATAATAAAAACTGGTCTTCAAAGAAATTTAAATAGAATTTCAATAAAAATCACTCTTTACTTTTCATGCCCCTATATTTACATGTTGATACAATAAAAGAAACATTAGGTGGTGAGAAAATTGCGCACATTTTCTATTACAAACAAGCGGAAAAGTAGGATCATGTGTAAGATGATTTGAAAAAAAAGAAACTTGAATAAATATAGTATTATTACAAAGTGCAACTTTGTTACCATTTGCATAATTCCAATTATTCCACGTTGACACATTTCCTTCCTGATGTGATTTGTGCTGACTCTTAATACCATCAGCACAAACAAAAGAATCTCACGTCAGCCCGAGTCTTACGATTTATGTGTGCAATATTTCTGACAAAATAAACAAATCAGAAAGATGTAAAAAAGATTGAACAGTAAAGAAAGGAATAGTAGAGTAGGGTTAGCTCAAGGGCTTGTCAATCAAATTAGCCTCAGCCATTCTAAAGGACATTGCAGACATTGAAATTATTGATGGACTAATTATATTGATCTATTGATGATTGATGCCCACAGATATCCGTACAGTAGTTTGACTCTTTGGTGCACTGCTGCGGTTTCTTCAAACAGGCAGCATCCAGTTTGATTGGGCTTGCTAAAAAAAAAAAAAAAACGGTCACTAAAACCTTTGTTCTGCACAAGGTGGCTTGTTTTATTCATTAAAGTTTTTGGGGCTTGTTGGGATAACTGGTTCAAATACTGGATGGATTATTATTCCACCAATCGGTCGCTCTTTTTTCCACAAAGAGATAATGCATGCATTTTTACATTTTTGTCTTTGATTCCCTGAACACACATTGTACTTGAAAAAAGAAACTGGTTTCCCTTAACGTTAATATTTCTTGTGGAGTGACGATCTTGAAAAACACGTTTATTTAAATGTCAGCAATTTAGTGCGAGAGCATAGCACACTTACTTCAGGCTCGGCAGATAGTGGTTCTGCAGATCTGGGAAATGGGGCACTGTTTGCAGTATCACCAGTGCCTTTCCCAGTTCCTCGAGGAAGAGGCATCTCCTCTGGAGCTTCTCCCTGTTCCACTTGTGTTCAATCCCATCCAGATGACAAAGGCGTTGTACGCTTGTATGTCCAACATCTCAAAGAATTCGTACTGGTCCTGGAGCTGGCTGCTTATGGACTCTTCATCTTCATTTTGGTACTAATGATACTCGACTTCATCCTCTAATTCAAAATTAACTAACAACTCTATAAATGTGTTCTTTAATAATTGAACAAATGAATGAAAGAAAAACTGAAATGTGGCTCGCGTGAACAGACGCATTATTACTTTTAATACGGAGCCTATTATATTCGACTATGTTTATAAAATGGTTGAGGATCTCAACAAGTCAAGTGGTAAAATGTAAATGATCTATCCAGCTCAACTGGAGCACTTTGAGTGATCTGATCTTTTGTAAGGTTTGCTGTGATCAAGAACTCTTTTGCAACAGAAAGGAAAGGAGTAAAGTGATGTCCTGCGATTCCCAACAGAATGATCGCCTGTGAAGAAGATAATGAGTAAATCAATGAGACTGGTTGTAAGACTCAGGCGAAGTCATGCCTGCTCGGTTGGGGGTAAGCTATGTCTTACTATCAGGCCTCCAGCATCATCTGAACTGAAATGTCTTCCATGCTTTAAAGTGTAGCGCATGGAGTTTTTCAGCTTGTGTCGCCATGTGCATCCAAATGTGTATATTTCGAGGCACTCATTTGAAAAGAATGGCTACGGGTGAATGCTTCAAGTGCCATATTCATATAGCATGGCCCCATTAGTGACAGGCATAAAAAGTGGGTT
Source organism: Syngnathus acus (assembly GCF_901709675.1). Classification (NCBI taxonomy): domain Eukaryota; kingdom Metazoa; phylum Chordata; class Actinopteri; order Syngnathiformes; family Syngnathidae; genus Syngnathus; species Syngnathus acus. Next base: position 21,668,419 of record NC_051095.1, on the reverse strand, counting down.
TATATATTACTATGCTGTGCTTTATGGGTGAGTCATATTTACACTCCTTTACCTAAGTCTTCAGTGCAGCGACATTGTACCGAGGGTCATTTTTATTTATATCTTAGTTTGCTTTCATTTATTTCAATAAATGATTGTTTCTATTGAATGGTCGATAGGCTGGGATAGGGGCAAAATTCTCCACGGCCACAAATACGCAGGAAACCCCAACAAATCAAATCTTTTATACAGTGCATTAATTGACCCTTTCATTTTATTTTATAGTTTATCCAGTGAATAAGAAACCTTTTGAAAAAACACTCAACGCACACTAACATTTTCAGCTAGAGCAAACATGCTATTACTGTGTTTTCAAAGGCAGTGAATGTCACATTCACATCAGAGTTTGTGTGCGTGCGTTCAAGGTTGCAAATCTTTGCAAAAAGTTTGCCAACCGCTTACATAGTTTTTCATTGTCCAAGGAAATCTGGAAAAGATAAGTACAGGCGAACGTCTACTGAAGGTCTAGTAACCGTTTGGCGAATGTTTGCGACCTTGAACGGAACCGTACAAGAACACAATGTTTGCTGGTCTCGAAAACACTCGCAATTTTTTTCCGCTCAGTGGTTTAGGGGGTTTAACCATCCAAGGTTGCTTCAAGTTAAACCAAAATAATCAATAGGTTTTCGTCAGGGTACAGCATCTTTATAGTTTTATTGCAGACATAGCACGGACACCGTCTTGCTTTCTTCCTCTGCTCGCTCTTGCCTTTAGACTGTGTTGCCTTCAGGCTTTGCCTTTATCACAGCGCTTCACTTGTCTGATGTGCTCAGGAGAATTTTTCATTTTGCATGTCAAATACACCACTGAGACCAGTTGTACTGTTTTCATCTACTGTCGTTGTTTGTGTGTGTGTGTGTGTGTGTGTGTGTGTGTGTGTGTGTGTGTGTGTGTGTGTGTGTGTGTGTGTGTGTGTGTGTGTGTGTGTGTGTATGCGTGTGTGTATGCGTGTGTGTATGCGTGTGTGTATGTGTGTGTGTGCGTGTGTGTGTGTGTGTGTGTGTGTGTGTGTGAGTAATTAATCAAAATTGCTGTTTGTGTAATACCTCCCATCAGTTGATGAGGTGATGAATGTTTCACTCAATTGTTCTGACAAGCATTTTTTGAGAGAGCTAAATATTTTTGGTGGACATACGTTTGTTTATTACAGTTGAAATCTAAGAGGTCCTTGACTTACCCCAGATAAATCCCATGATGTTCCAGTTAACAATAACTCGAACATTTGGTTGTCTCAAATGACTTGGACTTGACATTAAATTAATTTGAACATGTCAGTCCTCAAGTACAAAATCCATGTAATACCTCATTTGAATCTAGTAGGCTAATTTCTCAAGAAGTGAATAGGTATGTTTGACACTTTAATTATGCAACTGACAGAAAGTCAGAAGAAAAGAAAAATGACTTCATATACACAAATCAAAATGTAAATTAGAAGGATGTAATGTCTGTCTGAAAAGTGCTAATTCTAAAACCAACAACAATTTTAGGTGTCAGAGCCTTCATTTGCAAAATCAAGAACATTCTATATGATAATTTTATACTCTTTTTTTTTTTTTTTAATCCACCACAAAAAGACAAACATTCACACGTTATCACACATTTTTTTGTGCAGGCTACACAAAACGTCTCAACAGCAGATCACTGAAATGGAAACCTACCGTATTTTCTGCACTATAAGGTGCACCGGATTATAAGGCGCACCTTCAATGAATGGCCCATTTTAAAACTTTGTCCATATATAAGATATATACATTTGGCTCGCGGGCCGGACTTTGGACACGCCTGCTGTAGTGGCTCAATATTGGTCCATATATAAGGCGCACCTGATTATAAGGCGCACTGTCGGCTTTTGAGAAAATTGGAGGTTTTTAGGTGCGCCTTATAGTGCAGAAAATACGGTACTTGCTGTTTGTGATTTGTTTGGATTCCAAATCAATTTGATCAAAGGAACAACTAAATTGTAAAGAAATTGTCCAATCCAAGTCCAAAACCTTTAGAACTATATTTTCTGCTGTCTTTTGCATGATGTCATTCTTGATGGCTGTCCATCACACATGAGCGCACGATCAGTGGTTGAAGGCGGATTCTAACGATTGCTAACGTTACATCATCCGCTAGTGGAGATCTTGCAGTTCCGTACAAACATACTTTGCGCTTTGATTTCTAACTGGGCCCATCTATGAAATTGCCGCAATAAAGCTCCACCCATGCGCAGTTAGACTGTAGTCAAAAGGCTAAATTGACCTTGAAATTCAGAAGTGTCCTACTTTTTGGTCATTTTCACCCAATATGTTCATTCCACTTTTGAACAATGGACTCAATAGTTAATACTAGATCACAGTTTTTGTCCTGATCCCTCATGTCATCTGGGTTCGCACAGGCAAAGCAATGACTCTCTTTGTTAAGCTCCTAATCACCAGCAAACAAGGGGCCTATCGCATTAAAATTCATAGCACATAAAAAGCTGCAAATGATGAGACACTCTTTTACTACTATATGCCAGAAACTTAAATTGACAGTGTGGGGTAAAATTCATTCCAACAATATAATAATAACTTTATGCTGTTTGATCAATTTTTCTGTTTGATATCACAGTCATAACAAATGAATTTAGTATGTGAAATGTATTTTATGATATTCTTTTTATTAAAGTAGCATACTTGGGACTGAACTTTGTATTGAGTCTTCAGAACATAGATGTGTCAATATTCGGCACGCTTTGACAGACAAGATTTTTCATCACACTCAATACTAGAAATATGCAGCAGAGACTGCCGTGCAAAAATTCTAATTCCAAGGTCAGTGTAAGTTTGACGTGAGGCGTGGTGTAAATCTACGCAGGGGGGGCTAGACTCAGTTTTGGAATTTTCACAGACCTCGGCCGTGTGGGTGCGAACAGAGACGACTTGTTTCGCCGGCAATCGAGGTAGCTGCTCTCGTTCCCTTTAAGTGCCATGACGCTCTGATAGTCCTTTTGTCTACTTTCAGCCACCAAATTTTCGAGCACACATGGAAGGGAACGCTAAAGCGCAGAGAGATGAACTAAAATCAAACAAAAATCAGGATACACCAGTTTTTACACTCAAAAGCAGCTGTGCTGTCTGTAAAAATACAGATAGAGCTTCATATTGACGAGGTGCTACGTATTTGAATGTTTTCACCTCCAACCCTGTTAATCTTTTGATACAGAGAAGATTGGATGAGAGGACATTGGTTTGGTTATATATTCAGGACGGTGCTTGGGTGGTAATCCACATACACTTCAGCTCGGTCCCTCTTGTGTGCCCTGCCTTAAGAAGCAAACAAGGGATATCTTCAGTCTCCTTCAGCTCACCTCTTTCAACACATTACCTTTCATCAGTTGTGCTACAGTCAATCTCCTTCTCTCTCTCCTTCACGATTTATATGTGAACTGTAATGCACAACAGAAAAATATCAATACAAAAACATGCACATTGCAAAAAAAAGGGGAAAAAAATCCCCACATATAATAGATTTTATGCAAAAGAAATTGGATCACGTGTCGGTATCGAGGGATTTTCATAAGCCCAGTTTAACACTTAGTGGGTATAAACAAGGTGCTCTACACTTTTTATTCTGCAGCATAAACACTCAATACATGCTAAGCCTCATTCTCTTGGTACGCATAATGTTGCTCGGATCTCACTGAGCTCCCATGACCCGCACACTGGGCCCTTGTCCTCCTTACTCCTTCTGCCAATAGCTGGTCAAGGAAAATCAATATTGTCATTCACATGGCAAATGTTGGCTCTTGACTTTGCATAGGTGATGTCGTCTTGTCTCTGCAATGTTACTCTAAACTCAATTTGATTTTAATTTCTGTCATTCAATGTCATAAATCAGACACTAGAGGGGTACAGTATGTGACGGCCAGAACCTTTGCAAGATAGGAAAATGTGTGTGTGTGTTTCACGTGGTTTGAACAAGGATTCAATTCGATCTTGAAGGAAAAGCAGATAGTCTCAGGGTCTTTGTGCAGAAATCTTCACTCTTTGGGTTGTTAGCTTGAGGTTTTTCTTCATCATGTACATCATGTGTATGTTGTACTTTTCCCCTCTGTGCTCGTTATACCTACCCAAATTCTCTGCACAAAAACTCCTCTTTTTTGCTTCATACAACAACAGAGCTTGTGATGAGGAAAAGGGGGACATGCAAGGACAGTTTGTATCTTTTCATCTCGCAAAAAGATTTCTGAAAAACTTTTACAAGAAGGGTTTTGAGCTGACTCTCATTTGGGATATCTACCCAGAGACTTCACTTTCATATTCAGGTTTTATCTGAAGACCCAGCTATATTAAAGCATGTTGCTAAAAGGAATCCAAGCAAAAGGCAGAGGAAGAAAACAGGGCTCACCACAGGGCTGGTAGATCTTTGTCTCACCGACAGATTGCTGCTATTCTAAAAACTGGTTTCTTGTGTCTCAGAGGGGCACACACCCACATCTGTAGTACATACAAAAATGTATGCACACTGACACGTGCATAGTTCAATTTTGCATATGCAACTAAAGTGTGAATATTCCACACAATGACGGCATATACAGGAGCATGCTACCCCCCATGGTAGAATTTGTTCTGATGAGTTTTGAGGATTTTTTAAAATTGAATAATGATAATTTCCACACATTAGACCATTTTCTTAGTATGCATCAGAGTCCACTCGTGCATCCAAGTGAAGCCAATTAAAGCTCATGATGAAAAGAAGTCAGCCATTTATTTCTGCAACACAACTTTTTCATGGTCAGGCAACTTCACAACAAAATCAAAATATGTTGGGAAGTATAAATGATCTCTCATTTGTGCCTGGTAAATAGGTACATGCTGCCTCCGCCATTGCCTGTACACATAAATCTGACAATGAACTCCTCACATGCAGTACGTATTCTCATGTATTATTTATTTCTAATTTTCTATCATCAAGCAGAGGAAGTGTGAAGGCTAGTTAGAGCTGTCATTTCTGAGAGTTTCATGAATAGAGACGTACCATAGAAGACCCTCACAAAGTCTGAAATCTATCAAGGTTGCCGCTTCTCCAGGGAATGTGTCTCAGCCACTCTCACCATCTTGTTCTTGTTTTATCCAGGCTGAAGCCTAAAGATCAGTAATTTTGCTGCAATAGGTGACTCATAAGGTGGGAGAGTGTGGATAAATTCTTCAATGCCATTTCAGTATCTTATCTTTGAAAAAGCACCGTCCACATTGCACACAGTGTCACATTTGACAACAGTTCGTCATGTTGTCATCTTTAAAAGTATTCCGAAAGTCAGTTCCTTTATTTTTGCTTTCCTTTATGTTTAACTTTGACATTACAAGATAAATAAAAGATGTGAGCGGAACAGTTAAGCTTTTTTTGTCTGAGTTTTTCCTCTGTATTTACTGCACCTCACCTTCTCAAACGCAACGATACAAAATATTGCATCTTTTGTTTGAATTGTAACCCGAGACTAGCAGGTCTGTTTTGTCCAATTACATTCATTATGACAAAAAATATATATCTATGCATGTGTGTGCGCATTTGTGTCCATGCTGTACCTTTTGATAGAAAGGAATTAAAGTCTTTATAACTTGAAAAGTATTCAGATGGGCTGTCGAAACCAAAAAAATCTCTTTATGCTGCAAATTAACATTTGTAAGCTTGCCCAGGCGATCTTACAAAGCAATATCCTGTTCTTGCTTTTTAATTCATTCTTACCTCTCTCATTGGTGCATTATTGGATCCAATTTGACAGAATAGTTTGCTGAGGAAGTAGAAAGCCGTGAAAGCAGTGAACCTTTATGTACATATATCAAAATCAACAAAGGATGTTGAAGCGCATGAATGATAAGTCTCAGAGCTGCTAAGTGGATGTCTGCTTGTTTAAGCTGAGGTCCAAACCTTCATTATCAAATTAAATCACTGCATTGCATACAGTATGGAATAACATTTGTTTTTATACTGTATTTCCTCTTGATGCTAGAACACCAAAAGCAATGAAGTAAAGGCTGAAGATTAATTCAAGCTTTTACAATAAGACACTTAACTTTACAAAGGCATAGACTAGCGAGAGCTTGTTTAGGATTAGCTGATTTTTTCGAATGATCGTGCTTTCATAATATATGATGTTGAAAGAGTCAAATAGGAAGAAATGGACCGAGGACATTCTAATAGCTGCAATAAACAACCAGCAAAGGAAACTGTCTTGATCTGAAGATCCAGTACACAATCCTGTATTTTTTTATTGCAATACATAATGGAAGAATACCTTGTCGTATTTTTTACAGTGCACGTCAGTTTAGAGTTTAAATGTGTTATTTGATAACTCATTCTATCCCTTCATGACTAATTTGGGGGTCTAGTTTGGCTCCCATCTGAGTTTTCATATCAACCACATTTGCAAAACTTCCTTCTTTCACCTCCATAATATCGCTAAACTTCGACCATTCCTCTCCAGTCCTGCTGCTAAGACGCTTGTCCATGCCTTTGTCTCCTCCAGGTTGGACTACTGTAGCACACTCCACATCAGGATCCCAGGCAGGAGCTAACAAAGGCTTCATTATGCCCAAAATAGTGCTGCCCGGGTCCTGATCAGAGTGCATAAACATGAGCACACCCCGCCCCATCCTTCGCACTCTGCACCGGCTCCATGTTCACTTCCACATCGAAGTCTTCCTTCACACCCATCACTGTCTGTACCGTGTAGCCCCCACCTGTACCTCGCTGAACTCCTCAACCCTCACAAATCAGCCAGAACCCGGTCAGGTCAGTTGCATCTTCCGCGCCCACTAGGACTCATCTCAAGACCATGGGAGATGCCCTCAAGGCTGCAGCTCCCCATCTGTGGAATGCTCTTCCTGAACACCTCCACAGACGGTGGATGCTTTTGAAAAAGGATTCAAAACATTTATTTGGTGGTAAACTACGTATGGTGGTGGGAGACACAATGACACATGACTCTGACAGGGCGGGATTAAAACAGCGTAATCTTTGGTTACTGGATAACCTGCTCTACCCACAGCTATATTGGTGTTCCTCAAATGGTACTTAAATTGTGTACTTTGTTATGCTTCTACCTTAAGCATATTATAAACGCATTCAGCAACCTGCCATACTATTCGCCCTTTCCCTCGATAGATATTCCACATATACAAAAGCGAAAAATAGCACAGTAAATCCGCAAGTTTCCCACTATTTGGATCATTTCTGCAATGAATTGTGGACAATATGCTTTGGCTGAAGGACTTTTGACGTGGATGCTGGCTCAGCCGAAGTGTTAAACAAGGGCTCAAAAGGGGTGTTGCGACAGAGCACTTAGGAGAACTGGAATAAAACTGGTGTAAAGCACAAAGTTGGAAGTGTGGGTGTTGGGATTGGACATTAGTGTGCATTTCCTGGTGTACGTGTTCTTCTCTGTCTTTGATATATTGGGTGGCATGCTGAAAGCATCTCTTTGTTCATCTTCTCGAATGGATATAAACTGGTAAAATCCAGGTGATGTCTGCCACCGGTGGTGATTGGTGTTATTCCAACTTCAAAGTCATCAGATGTGGTCGAGCAGGGGTGTCAAACTCATTATTTTCGCGGGCCGCATTGTAGTCATAGCTTCTTTCGGAGGGCCATTATGACTGTCAACCCAAATAAATGTATGAGCACCTCATATTATAGACAGTAAAAGCTACAAAACAAACTGACAAATAACTCGTTTTCAAATCAGACGAGTAAAAACTGGTCAGATATTAAAAAATAAAAGATATTATTAAAAGTGAAGACAATTTGCAATTGTATTAATGACACACGAATTTGATGCACAATTTGTCTTTGCGGGCCACATAAAATGATGTGGCGGGACGTATCTGGCCCCCGGGCCTTGAGTTTGACACCTGTGTGGTAGAGGAAGCATTTTTCCAATGATCAATAGAAGAGTCACTTGTCTTGTTGCTCATCCCTGCAATAGACATTATACAAAGACTTATGGAGATGATGACAAATGTTTTGTAATACCGATACGCAGGAGGAAAAACAAACATGAAAAACACAAACATGCCATATGCAGTTTGGCCATTACAGGCCAAGGATAAATTAACATTTAGTGTGCGCCAACACTGTGGAAATATTTATTCTGGAGAACAAACAATGTGTGCAACAAAGCTGCCATACTGGGAGACGCAAATCAGGCAGATTAACTGTTCCGGCAATGTCCTGTTCCCAGACATGTTCTTTTGGGGCAGATGGAGGCAATGAGACATGTAAAGCTCATTGTTATCACAGAATGATCATTATCACATAAGAATTCATCACATAAAATAAGAGTGAGAATCATTACATGAACTACAGTTTTGGGATGCATTAGGGATTGGATTAGTCCCTTGTTTAACCCTCAGATATAATTTATTTTACCAAAGCATTTTGCACAATTCTATACGTATAATTCATTATTGTGGGAAACGTTAAGGCAAGACTTTTTTTTAATCTGCCATCATGACTGTGGCCCAGTGCAGAAATCAAACACATTCTTGGTAGAGTTTGGCATGGAAGAACACGCGATCAGAGTCCTGACCTCAACCACATCAATCATCTTTGGGATGAACAAGAACAACGATGAGCATCTTAAATGTTGAAGGGTGCCACAATTTTTCACCACTGCTAATGTGGGAGCCTCAAAGGACCACGCACTTCCTAACCAGACAAAAATGCTATTTTAAATATGGACAAAGTGTGTGCAAAATATATGTGTTAACTCATTTTGGATAATACTGTACATTTTTCAATGCAAAGCCTTTCCTGGAATAAAAATTACCATTCAATGATGGCACAAAACTGCTGAACAAGAAACCAACATTAGATACAAGAACCTTTGTACATTTTTTGCAAAAAAATCAACTAAATCCAAATTTGAATGTTATCGCAATACTACTTCTGTCCTGCATGTCATTCCAAATCCACAAAACAAATTATTGGGCATCAGCACAAAATAACGCATTTGTGTTCAGCTTGTGCACCAAATTACACACAGACGCTTGAAAATTCTGGCCAAAGTCAGAGAAGAGCACCAGCCATTATAGCTCCAAAATGACAATCATTATCTATTTTCAATTCCTACAGCTGTAGTGGCCAAGTTTTCAAATATTTAAACATAGATTTGCATTCTGGAAAAGCCGACAAAGTCTGGAATGTGTAAAATGGATGCGCAGTCAATATTATAAGCCGATGTCTGGATGTAGAGAACTGATTGAGCCTGCAACTATTGTGCGGTATGGATCTCATCCTTTATCAGAAGAAAGCAAGTTCATTTATATTACAAAACCAGAATCAGAACAAGATGTAATTGGCTGGAATAATCAGGTGAATCATCTGAATCAAAAAGTAGTTTGAAGTGCTTAATTATGCCAAAGCTCTTTTGTGCATTTAATGAGTAGAATAAAAAATATCCTTGTACATTGATTAAAACTGATTGCATACTCATTCAGGTCAATATTACATCTCATCAAGCACCATTCATGTCCAAGGAGTTTATTCTTAACCCCCTGCCAAGCAGTCACTTTTATTCTTTGATTAAAATACAGTGTATTTCTGCTGGACAAAACAGATATTTGTTTCAGTCCACCGCAAACGTCGAGCTGAGTGAATGAGATAAAACATTTTCTGTATCCCTTTTCAAAGGCAACCAAAGCCACCCACATGTGACACTCTGAGCTGCAATATCAAACCTGATGAAAAGCCAGGCAGAGATATTTCATCTGAGGAAAATATACTCTCTTTCACCATCCTAGACTCTCATTCTGTTTAAACTTCTGTTCATCAACTCTCAGTGTCACACTGGTTTTAAAGCCACATGAAAAGAATCATCCAACTAAAAGGTGTCGGGAATAAGATGCGTACATTTCTTTAATTGACTCGGGCTCAGCTTTATAAAATTTGAGACATACAAGAGAGTGATTTTATTGGATACATGTTTTAAACTTCTATCGACAAACATTGCATATATACATCCGGTCGGATCCGTGCCAGTGTCTCAGAATTCATTCCCATCTCAAAAATGGTATGCTGATACATCAGATTTACCTTTTCTGTCTTTCTTGGGGTCTTGCTTATTTACACTGCATAATCAATGTGAGTAGACCAGGTAATGCAATTGCAATAATATTATTATCATAAAAACAATTCCTGTGTGTAGTCACATACCAGGGGGACCCATTTGATTGAATCCATTTCCTTTGCAAATGATGGATTCACCTCCTGTCATGGTGGATGTTGTCTGTTTTCCACGGTCTAATTTTGTGGCTTATCTCTGCCGTTTTTACCTCATCTGCCGCCGGGTCCCTTCTATCTGCCTGATGCTCCCGCTAACATTACCAACACCAGCAGGAAAAATGATGGTAATTGGCCATTTTTGGCTCAGACAGCTGCTAACATGAAAGCTACAGGCTTTAGCTTTGAGTGCTGAAAAATATTCGACAATCTTTCACCTAATAGTCAGGATTTTTTTTTTTTTTTACCCATACCCAAATGAATGTGTGAATGTGCACTCGGGAAAGATGGATGATAAGGTGGAAACATGAAGCATATACTCAATGATGAGACGTTGTCATGACTGATAGGAAAAGAGAGATGCGACAAATGTATGTCTTCCTTATATACAGATAAAAAGAGCCTCTTGCTCTTATCTCTCCTCTTAAAGCCTTTAGCAGGGATGATATGCTTCACTGAATAATAAATGAGAACGTTCCACATGACTTGTAGTTTATAATTCAGACCAAGTCATTACCTAACTTGCATCAATTTGCTACTATCAGATTTTATGAAATTCCCTTGCAAAACTACATGATGAGTATATTCTCCACTCCAAATTAACAGTTTTAGCAAATGTGCAAGGTCAATGACATCATATAATACTGCTAAAGAGAAAATTATGAGAGTGAATTTACTGATGGAACTATTCAACAGAACACTCCAAGGATTGAAAACTGACTGTAGAAATCCTCACATATGATATCAAAGGGTAAGTCAACCCCGATTTTTTTGTGTGTTCTAATTAATGTTTCATCTGTAGAATATGATTTGAATTATCCATTGCAGGGGGGCGGTCATTTTTACACTTGCTGTCAAAACAAAATGACCACAGTCACTGGGTCTCGGGTCACAACCAATCACGGCTCACCAGTTGTCTGAAACTGGGCTGTGGTAAATTTTGCTGCTTAACTCATATTTCACAAACAAAAAATAAATTAGAATGTCGTGTTTGGACTAGTGGTGACATCACATACTATTATTGCAAAGAAAATAATTGGGTCACACCTCCCCCTGTCTTTTTCTGCACTTTTATGTGAAATTACTTCACGCACACACACACACACACACACAAATAACTTTGGACACTCACATCTTAATTATAACAACCACAATCCACTGATGACACATATAGGTCTCAGTGGAGCAAATTTGTGGTACCATATCTGGTCACCTGCTTGAAATAATTGCACATATCCCTGCACCCATTACAGGGAGGTGAACCAGAAGCTTCGGGGTGTCATTTATGTATGGCAGAATTCAGACACATAGAGCCGTAGAGTGGACATCCCTGGCTTGTCATTATGTTTGGGAGCAGTGTCTTATGGGAACCAGCTCATATTCAGCAATTCAATGAACGAGTGAACAGAACCTGTTCAAGCAGTTAGTTAAAATCATATGGTGAAATTTGCCTATCACTTCATTATTTAAGATTATTTCCTTTCCTTTAAGTGATCTTGTGCAAAACCCATGGAAACCTGGATACTGTGTCCCTGTATTGTGTGGCTTCTAAAAAAAAAAAAAAAAAGTATTCTCAAACATGCACTGTATCTGATTCGGAATAAAGGCTCGTATTGTGAAGCAGGCAACCATGCCCATTTGGAAGACCCAGAGCGTCATCATGTGGCGAATAGCGTTGACTACATTTTTAGTCTGTGGTTAAGACAGACAGACAGACAGACAGACAGACAGACAGACAGACAGACAGACAGACAGACAGACAGACAGATAAATTTAGAATATAATATTTACCATAAATTTATAGGCTATACTGTACTACATATTGTAATTTTTCAAACCCAGCACTTTCCCCCTCTCATTTTGTAGGATCTGCTCATCCTTTTCAGGGTCACGGCAAGGTTTGGAGCTTAACACATTTGGAGTTGTGCAAAAGATAGACGCACTATCGACAGTTATCCCTAATTATTATAATGCCAAAGGCTCTGATATCTGTCAATTCTGACATGGCTAAACATCCATCCAAATAAATCAAGACAACATTTCAGGTAGTACCTCTAGATGTCGCTCTTCGCCCATGTTTAACTCGAGGCCACTCGGTTGCGCCTAAACAGGAAGGAAACTGGCTGTGTTAATTCTGCATACTGAACCATGAGAAAGTGCAGGGATAAATATTGAGAATTATGTATGAAGATTATATAGTGTATGCAGCTGGCGTGTAAGAAACGAGTGAGATTGCCCAATATCGCTCTAACAGTATTCGTTCCCCGTTAAAAGCAACCTTGCACAGGACAACGGTTGGGATCACATCATCTCATTATCGCCTTCAGTGTTGGGAAAGTTCATTTTCTACATGAACTAGTTCAAAGTGCAGTTCCTTTCACAACTATTCAAATGAACTAGTTCAGTTTATAGTTTATAATTGAAAATGTATGAACTCCATTCGAAAAATTAAAAGTTCATAGTTCTTTTCTTCCCCCCTAATAATAAAAAAAAGGATGCTGCGAGTTACCCTGTAGATTGGCATTTTCACCCATTCCATTCACACTAGTATCCAGTATCCTTACATTCATAAATACAAACGAAAATTGCTTGATTAGTCTTTCTCTTTAATGAATTGAAACCAAAACATAGTCCGGAATCTGCAAACACAATCTGTTGTAGGTCCCAAACTGAGGTAGGAAACAAAGGATCTACATATGAAGTGCAAAACATTAACAGTAAGATTATATTGGATTTAACTAACTTTTCATTTTTAGTGAATGTATTGTTTCTTAATTTGTTTACCCAAAGAACCATAAAACGTTTAGAATTTGGGAAATAAATGTGCAAAGGGTGCAAAGCCCAAATATATTACTAAAACAACAAAAATGAAACTAGATAAGAGTAATTTGTGGTTCAAAGCCATTGATAGCACTACAACGTCTAAAATTCCTGAATGCTCTCACAAGATGATACCTTATTGTTGCCGAAGATTAGAAAGGGTGGGGATGCTTGTCACGCGACATGTTTACATCGACCGGAGCAGTGGAGCGTCTGTTATCGCGCTTGTGTTGCATTTTGATGACTGGTCGCCTTATAGAGATAAAATAATGTTGCTTTACCAACTGAACTAGAAACAGGACTAAAACAATCCTGAGGTGAGAGGTCAGCATTCATCAGAGATAAAAGAGACACCTCCAAACAAACATTCCTAACAATCAGAATGCCAGTGTTCTATCTAGCGCACGCTAATTATGCTCAAAAGTTACCTTGGATCACCCCTCTCACGGCTACGTAAGCTGCACACATCATGTTGCAGTATTTAGAAACATATCCTGCCCCATCTGCTTGATGATTTGGTTCTTTTTCTAATGGGATTCAGTGAGAAGGTCTCCTCACCAAAGAAGTGGATGCATTCAAAAGACCAAAAACATTTTTTGTGTGCCAGGCTGCCTTTTTCTCTTTGCTGCTCACCCACAAATGAAACCGAGTCCAGTTCGGCTCAAGCAAGATGCTGTGAGATAACCCACCAGATAAACAATAAATAGGTTAGGGTTTATCATTTCAATCAACTTCTCATATGCAAGTCCTATACCATCCAAAGACAAAGAACAACCATAAGAATAGACAAATCGATAAAGACAAAAAAAGAAAACAAGCATGACTCACGAAAGCTAATTACTGACAAGAGTACGTTTAAAGTGCAAACCACAGATTTGAATTCCTAAAAAATCTGCTGTTTCCTTTCTTGCTCTGCAACAGGAAGTAGAACTGCAGTTGTCCACCATTCCCCTTGTTTATTGGAAGCCGCCTTCCTGTTTTTAGATTCACCCTGATAAAGCTTAAAAGTCCCCAGCTGCGCCCCCTCCATGCAGTCATACACATTTTTATTTACTAGTTCTTTCTTTCTTGTTATTTTGTTTAGTAGACCTTCACATCACTGATAACTTAGACTGGTCTTCTTTAATATCATCCATGTTTTTGTTAGTTGGTACTTCTCATATACGATAGAAATAAGCAAACCTGACTCAAGTATCCCATGTGTGTGTGTGTGTGTGTGTGTGTGTGTGTGTGTGTGTGTGTGTGTGTGTGTGTGTGTGTGTGTGTGTGTGTGTGTGTGTGTGTGTGTGTGTGTGTGTGTGTGTGTGTCTGCGTGCGTGCGTGTCAATGATAGTGCCATGCGTTGCCTGGCCAGGGTAGAATACAGGTCAGCACAGAGGGAATGTCTGGAATGTCAGGATAATTCCAACTCTTTTTGACCACGAGGAAAAACTGGCACCTGGGCCAGCTCAATGTAAAAAGTCCAGAAAAAAAAATTAATGCTGAATCATTTTGCACAGATCTTAACACATTACACACTAAACACAGTGTATGGAATACACGCACAGAGGAGTCAGCCAGCGTCTTTCTCTCAACTCAGCAATCCAGACAGCTTTAAAATGTGTTACGAAACACCTGCCCTGAACATAATATGGAACTCCCAGTTGTTTTCAAAACAGAAACACACCTCTTCAATTCAGTTCCCAAGCCTCCCATTTGATATCACAACATATCTACCGCCTTACCCCCACCCCCACTGACCCAGTCTGGCCAACCTTTTTGAAGGCAGCCTGTTTTCACTCAACAACTTTGACAAAGACTGGTGAAATAATTACAGCTGGGCTGAAATTTAGCAAGTGTTTGTGTACCGTAATCTCCACCAGTGAGGACTGTGTCATAGGAAGAGGAGGAAGAGGTTGATTGTTCTGACAATGAGAAGTCAATGACATCATTTCAAAGAGCTCTGTTGAGAGTGTTCAACACTCCAGATAAATAGGCAATTGGCGGTAATGTACACGTCTCAAACATCAACAAAACGTATCATTTTAGACACAGGAACCAGCTGGTTAAAGGTCCATACATCTCTTAATCTCGCCATCCATTTGTCGCTCGCATTTCCTTTCCCTGAAAATACATCAATGCACTCAATGAAGCATCTCACTTTATCGTATTTTTATACAGTGTTGTATTTCAGAACTGTTTCGTGCGTGCATGAGCCAGAGTACTGCCTCACAGTTTCGGCCAGAATGTCTTGCGATGGGAGGGGACAGCAGGAAGACGGCTTGGGGTTCTGAGGAAGTGACTGAGTGTGTGGAGGGAGGGGAGGGAGGGAATGGAAGAGACATGAGCGAAAGCATAAAAACTGACAACACACCAGACAAAAAATGTATGTTCCGTATAAGTAAGTGGAGGCTTAGTCGAAAGATTTGGAAATAAGTAGTTTAGTGCTTATTGCAATTCTAGGACCAGGGAGTGAAATGTGGCTCCATGGGCAGCAAGGGAAGCATGGACACATAGAGATATTTACATACAGTCAGACAGACTTCCTGGCATTGTCAGCCCGAGAGCATTGATGTCAGATCCACTCCTTCCTGTGCAGAAGGGAGAACGCCACGCAATGACAATGGGCCCAAAACAGGACAGAGAGGAAATGTTTAAATTTAGGTCCCTTCTTCCACCATCTCCTCTTTCTATCGGCTATGGGGCTGTAGAGCTGTTTAGGTTTTGTGAATTCCTTCAGTTCCCCGACCCCCCGAGCTCCCTCTCCCCATTGTGTCCTTTCAATGGGAGGATTTTCACATTCAAGGCAAATCCCAAAGGAGGATCAACTAGTGAGTCCAGAGTGCAGTCAATTACTTGTTTTCACTGACAAATTCGCTTTAGCACATATCGGCCTCACAAATAGGCAAATGGACAATTGTGGCGTAAGAGTTGGCTTTTGTTTTGCTGATGAGAATACTACAAAAAGTGATTTCCACTTAGCTATAGTTTGTTCCACTGCTGAAAATACCATACATATATTTGGTATATAAGATATAGTACATATATCTTTGCAAAGTATTCACTGGCTTGTCAAATCTTCCACTATTATAAAGTTAATGGGTTTTTTTTTGTATTGGAAGCTATCATAGCATCGATCATAAACTATTTATTTCACCAACTTCTTACTTTCAACTCAAATTATTGTATGAAAAAGAGGAATTCTGTTGGATATTTCCCGTCTCTGTTCAAAATTCTGAGTTGTGGACAGCTTACTGAATTCTATGGAACTCTTCACTGCTGGATGGAAGCTGTGGTGGTGGGTGGCTGTCTGATTCATTTGATAAGCTCTCGACAACAGGGGTGGGCAATTCATTTTGCAAAGGGGTCACATGACCAACTGAATCAACTTTGCTGACATTATTTTTAATGTTTTTAGAAAAGGCATATTGCCTGCGGCAATACAGTGTTACATGTTTTAATTAGGAAATAATTTTTTTAAAATAAAACTTTAACCATTGATTAAAAGTAATTCTCATAGATAAATGGGAAGAATAACATTATTGAAAGTGACGTATTCGCTCTGCAGTTGTGACTTATAATACACCCAATTATTTTCATTTTTGCTGGTCTCTTTTGGGAACAATAGTTGCAAGAGGAGTCAGAAAAGTTGCAAATTATTGTGGAAAAGTCACTAGGTTGGCAACCGTGCCACAGCTCTTGCTCTCTACCTCACTTGCATCCATTTGTCTGCGCATAAATTAAAAGAGCAACTTTCAATCCAAAAGCACTGAATAATTGGTCACTGTGAGGGCCGGTCAGAGACTGGGGGCGGGCCGGATATGGCCCCCCGGCCGTACTTTGCTCAATCTGCCCAAAAGCATACTCAACAAAATTCTCCAAAAAGTTCTTGGTGTTAGTTTACAAGCACGAATGATTATCATTCAATAAAAACTAAGTCACCGATGTCAGCTCGGTGTTGTACAGCTGATTTTCAGGCGACAGTGGGGAAAGCGTGCAAATTGTCTCCACTGGTTTTCTTTCACAGTCCAGTGTGCGTGCGCTCTCGTGTGCGCGTGCACAGTCCTAAAATCACCGTCCGGATTTGCAGGCCAATAGTTCACCGGTGTGTGGCTTAACTCACACACTGTTGCTTCGGTCACACTGGCTCGGGCGAGGTTTTGTTGTGTAAACCGAGCAGGAAAGGATCTTGGAGGGAGGGCGTCGCTCTCCGCCGCTGAACTGCTGCTTCGCTCATGGATGTCAACGAAGCCGCAAAAGAGACTGCTGGATAAAGTTTAGCGCTTGTGTGAAAGTCGGACTTAATGCTGCCTTAAGGACCTAAACGATAATGTCATCTTTACCAACGACTGGGAAGTAAGCAAACGACTTTTTCTTGAACTTGCAAATCTCAGCGTTAATGTTTTGTTTGAAGTGACTGTGTTGAAGAACCTGTCTTTTGGTTTTAAGTGGATGCCCAGTGTCAACAATCTGGGGAGTGTCAAAAAGTGTCTGACACAAGTACACTGTAAATTTCAGAGTGTACATTTGACTGGAAAACGAGTCTATTTGATCCCCCTCTCAACACAGAGTACAAATTAACACTTTGAAGAGGGTAAAAATTACCACAGTCAATTTTACATTCAAACTAATTTTGACTGATAGCTACTTAAAAAACAACTAGTAAAGTTTTTTTCCCCACTCAGAAATTGTAAATAAATTTTACGTTTTTTTTTTTTTAAATTTGTCAGAAATTGTAAGAAAATTATTATTATTATTATTATTACTTAGAATCTTTTCTAAGTCTTTTCAAGTAAATAGAACTCCAAAATTGTTTGAGTGTAAAATTTACTCTAAATAATGTATATATATATATATATATATATATATATATAAATATTTGAATTCTGAGTTCAGAATGGGAGCAAAAAGTCTCGTTTTACAGAATTGTGTGCTCTACAAAAAATTCTGTAGCTGGTCTTTCATAAATGACTTCATACTTTGAATGTAAGCAGTGTTCATAAGTTCAGGCATAATAATAATGTTAAAGAAATGATAACTTATATGAAAGTATTCCTGATAGCATACCTAATGATGTAATTGTAATTTTGCATGTACTAAATGCAATTTTTTTATGCTTGGAATTCTAATGTATATTATTGTCTAAATTATTAAATTTGGAAAGAATTTTAGTCACTTAAAAACAAGTTTAAACAACTTTTCATAGGTTTGCTTTACACATGAGGCTTCCATTATTTACACACCGTACATTACTGAAGTAATTACGATATGTAGACATAAACAATTGCAGTTAATTTTCTCAGTATCAGATTTCCAAAGTTCATTTCATGTGACAACCAGCGTCAAATAACAAGACATAGCTGACTTGAGGGTTTCCATGACAACTTTGCCTCCTGGTTTCAATGAATAAGATGGTCCCAATATGAGGATAGGGAAGTGGTGGGTTATTATTGTTGTTGACAGAACGGTTTTGTTTTCTCATTCTTTTAGGTGTTGATACAAGCGAGGGGAGGCAATCATGATGGTCATCGGAGTTAATAGCTGACATTGTGGAATGAGAGATGATGGAGCAACTAGACAATCCTGCCCCTGAGAGTAACAACCCTAATGGGTTTGTGAACCGTGTGTTTAATGTTTCTCTGGATGTTGAGAATGAGATCAGCAGTGTTTTTATTAAAGAGACTGGGTCAGGGCCAGAAGAGATGCAGAGCGAGGCCCAGGCCTCATCTCTTCAGACCCCTGTCAAGGACAGACAGGAGGTCAATCGGAGACCCCGTGCCACTGGAGGCATCTGGAAGATCTTGAACCGAAAACGAGGTGTCTCAGAGCTGGAGCCGAGACCCCACTCCATGATCCTACTTGGGGAAGCTTCCATCCCTAAACCCTCATTTGCTGATAAAGTTCGCTCCTTTAAAAAACTCAAATCCCCTTCGGTGTTCAGAGGAAAGGCTGGGAAATTGTCTAGTGCCAAGCTTAGCAGCTCATTGGTGGATGAGGACTCTTTCTGCAGAGACATTGGCACTCCGCAGCAATCCAGCAGGGGCACACTTAGACACCGTGGCAAGAGGCATTCATACGCTGGCTACACAGCAGAGTTTGACTGTTCTTTCGAAGACATCGACTTCTCTGCTCCGACGGAAGATCTTCATTGTACGGCGGTGCCAGAAACTACAGTTCAGAACGGTTGTAAACCATCCGAACGGGTTTCCTACTCAAAAAGAAACCACATCAATTCAACAAACTGTAACAAAGCTGCAAGTTATGAGGAGCCTTGTGTTAAAGCTAGCAAAAGTACCACCCAAGGTGCAGGGAGGCGACACAAGGATGTGTGGAATTACCTGAGGAGGATCTCTCTTTTGGGAAAGACAAATCCTGTCTATTCAGAGAGGAGCTTTGATTCTGAGCTTCCCACTCTTGACAAGACTATTGACTCTGACTATGGTTCTGTAGACCTTGAGAATGTCAAAGACTTCCAAGCACTGCCTCCCAAAAATCCAGACATGAAGGGACATTTTGGTGGACTGTTTAAATTTTTCAATAATGTAGCAGAAACAGCCAGAAAGTGGCGGACGACATCCCGTTCTTTCTCCCCTCCTGAGGAAGCCAAGACACCAATTAGCTTGCCTCAGGTTCCTCAGTGCACAGTACACAAAGTCCATAGCGTGTCCCTAGCTCTCCACGACGAAGGACTTCCGCAGTGTCTGAATTCTGCATCCTCACCATTGACCACTAAATCCTCCGAATCCAGTAGCTGTGACCATGAGGTCCCAGAACCCGTGACAGGTGGGGGGTCTGCTAAAGTTGTCTTCAAAGCTTTTTGGACATCAGCTTCTGGAAGTGTGAATGGCCTTCAAGGCTCGAAGAGTACAGGCAATCATATAGACACGGCAACAAACCACAGGCCCACCATTGGAGAGAATCATATTCCTCACTCGGTTACAAGCACGGAGACTCGTGCTGAGCATGAAATGAATCCATTAAATTGTCTGCACCTAGGAGAAACTGAACAAGAAGACACAGGAAATGATGAGGATTCCAAGGATGCTCCACCTGACTCGCAGCAGATACAGGAAGTGAAGACTCAATTACAAACAAATGGTAAAGAGACCGTGGCCAATAGCATACCATCATCAGATTCCACAGAGGAGACTTTTAAGGTAATGTACATTATACATCTAAATGCAGCTGTATTTATTGCACATAGTAAAGCACGTTTTTAACATTCGTGCCCGATAATAGAATTTGTGTAAATGTGTCGGAAGTCAGTATTATTAAGTTTCGTAGTGATGCCGTAACCACATTCCAACGCAAACCTTTCCCTCATCATTAACACTGCCAGAGGCATGCGTTTGCTGTCCATGTTCAATATGTGGTTCATGTAACACATTTAACCAGATACATTCATTTTCCTGTAACAGCAACAGAGTATAAAAACAGCATCAGAGTTTTCATTGCAGCATGACTTCAGTCCTCGTAGCTGTGGTGTAAATATTGGCTATAATAAAACATTCTACTCACCAACCTTGAGATGACGTCAGTATGGCACCTTTTGTAGCGTTATCACTTAGCACCATCTGTTGGCGAGAGGTGGTAGTAATTGTGCTGGCGGATGAGATGTTTGCTCTTCTTTGGCCTGCCGGCCTCATGTAGCAAGCAACGGCAGCCTTTTTCCCCCTCAAGAAGCTTGCTGTGTGAGTCCCCCAGAGCACAATGATGCGGATGCTTTATGGTGGCGATCCTTCAATTTTGTACTCTAGTCTAGTGCAGGTATTAGTCATGTCCCTGCTAGTCATACTGAGTCAGGGCACGGTCGCCCAATCCTGTTGATAGAATAAGAAATGACATAGCAGCGCAATATCATAAGGGTTTGTTGTGCAAGGGCATGTGATGTGAATGTTGTTGCACTGCTAAAATAGTTATGTTGGTTGCTTGTAGAATTATCCCATATGTTTTCTCTCGTCTGATTTGTTTGAAGGGCAATTGCACGTACTGTGTTTGCTGTTCCCTACAATTCTTTGGTTAAACGTGATTGTGTAAAATGTATGATTTCTAATTTAATAGAAGGTAATGCAAAACTGTACATTCATCAGTCACAACATTAGGTACACCCGAGATCAATTCAAACAACAATCATAATAATAACGGTGCTACCTTTGCAAAGAGAATAGATATTGATTACTTTATAATCTAGCTTCGGAAAACTGGTGAGCTGTGATTGATTGTGGCCTGAGACCTGGCAACTGTGTCATTTTCAGTCGACAGCAAGTGGCAAAATGGCTGACCCCTAAGATGGATAAAAAAAGGTGGATTTTGCCTGTTTAATTCATATTCCACAAACAAAACATTAATCAGAACACAATCAGTTGGGCGGCACATAACATATTATTCCAAAGAAAATGTGGGGGTTTACTTTCCCTTTACCAATTAAATTAAGACTATAATTAAAAGAAATGTAATCCTCATAATTAAACCAGTGCTATTTACTGTTTACGATATAGAGTAAGTGTGGTCTATCCAGTTAAGGATAAACAACGATGCTATTATTGATACTTAACTCAGTTTTGATTTACATGAATTAATGAATTAAAGTTGCGCTTGAGTCTCTTCAGCTGACTGACAACCCTCCCTCCCGTCCCCCAAATGGTTGCTAGTTGAAGGCACATGGGGAAGGATAACCACTGACACTCCAATTTACACCTACAGTCACTGAGTGGGAATTGATCCCACGCTGGCTGCACAAAAGTCAGTCGTGTGTACGAATACATCACCAGTGACCTGGAATAGATAGATCTGTATTTGGTAAAACGCACTTTCCTTAGTGTTTTTTGGCATCTAAATTGATAAAAAGTACAATGATTGACAAATTGATGCTTAATTATCCCCATATTTGATGTCAGATAAGGTGCAGGTCCTCATAGCATTATTAAAAGAATACATTTCTGCTGGCTTTGAGTCAAAACAAAGCATTGCGTTTGAAAGGCACAGTGTTGTCTTGTTTGATTTCAACTGTACCTAATGTAGTGTCCTGCAAGTATTTATTGTTGAACCTTGTGTCTGGGCCAAGCCTCTGAGAGTCTTTGCCAATCCCAGCTGTGTGAGCAGATTGCAAGCCAGACAGGCTGCAGTGTAAGACTGCCAGGCCCAGCCTTGCTCCACTCTAACACAGAGAAGACCTCTGTACCTCAGAAGCCGCCGCACCCTCGTCCTCGCCCGGCATCAGCTGTATTGGATCTGTGGAGACCTAACCCAGACCGAGATCTCTGCAACTATTCTAGTGAGTTTGGCTCACTATGCCGACGGAGGCAGCGACCTAATCCCACCATGCGACACTCACTGGGCCTTAGAAGGATGCCCGCTTGTCCCAGGCCCTGCTCTGTCATTGAAGCCACTGCTACTAGCACGATGCAGTCCACGGAGTTGCGCAACAGAGTAAGATGTTAAACACAGGCATTTATTTGTGCATCCTTTCACTAAATTTGGCATCAATAGGTACTTGTATATATTCCTCACCGAAGCACAGTATAGAATAAATGCACCCCCCTTCCTTTTGATGAACAATTTGGAAACAGTCAAAAAGAGGTCTGAATCGCACTTCTAGTCTCCGCCACTTCACTGATAAATAGAGCACAAGGCCATAATGGATGAACACAGCACAGATGCTGAAGGTCAGCCTGTTCCTAACCCATTATTTATGCACTACTCACTGCTAGCTGCAACAATGCAAGCAAGCTCTGCCCCATTTATAAAGGAAGGCCTTTATTTCTGGACACTGCTTTTCCACCAGCTCACATCCCCCTCTCACTCTTCTGTCTTTCTCTTTGTTGCCTGTCCTTCCCACTCTCATTTTTCCTCCATGTCCAACTTTCTGCCTCATTGCTCCCATAAGTTCTCCTTCTCGTTAACCTAACTCAAAGACAGTTCGTTTGAACCTTAGAGGCTGCCTGCCTGGCTTGATGTACTGTGTAGTCTGACAGTTTGCAGCCAGCCATGCGCCACTGACACACCACTGCTTTTAGCATGCTGGATGCGAAACACTTTGAATTCACTGAACACAAAGGAGAGAGGCAGGATTTTTGTGTACATTCCGCCCGAGTGCAGTATATCAAAGCAGCCCTGTATGCAATATGGGAATTGTCCTAACTCCTGAGGACCCTTTAGGCCTTGTCTCGCCCCCCGGGGGTGTCTCCGTTAGAACCGCCCCTGAAGGCTTCTCTGCAACGGTGCCGCTCCCTACCTCTGCCCGCCAGTACTTTAACTACCTTGGCTCTTCTCCTGCCTCACTCAGGTACTACATTTTGCATTGATTTCATTTTTCATATATGTTTGTTCATTAGACTGCATCGTCTTTGAGCACTTTCTTACTTAAGCCTGTCCAACAGATGTGGGTCCGTCAACATCATCATCCGTTCGTTTGCGGTCTGAAGGCAGCAGCCGCAGGAGGAAGAGACTGCTACGACCTGGGTCAGAACCACTGCGGGTCAACATTGTAAGTTGAGCACAGCCAGCATTAACACTCACACCTTTGCTATCGCTGAGCCATAGATTGATGGAATTCTACAATGAACATAGGCCCCCTAATTGTTCACATTTTGAAATGCGTTTGCTACACACGACTCGGTGAGCCTGGTGCATAATTTGGATTCATTAGCAAAATAATAATTATTAACTTTGTAAAATTGTCATTATTGTTAAAGAAAAAACAAAACACTCACACACACACGCACTTCTTTGATGCTGGTTGACTGACAGAGTGAGAAACAGGGTTCCCTCACATTTCACAGATGTTTCAAGACTTTGGTAGTCATGGCAACTAACTTTGTTTGCACAACAAGAATTTACAAGGCACATTAATCCACCTTTGGCTACAATGCGATGCGTTATTCTGGTTAAGATAAACAATTTTAAGATAAAAAGAAAAACTTCAATGAAGTTTTTGGGCCAACCCTGACAGGGTGCATCGTACGCTCCACTCACATTGATTCCTAAATTGTTTACTTTCCTTGTACTTCCTCCATCGGCTTCCATTTCAGGGGTACTCTGAATGAAGAAGCGCGCTTGGAGGAAATATGCTACACGGGTACACTGCTTCACTCTGACCGTTGGGAAACCGAGAGCCTTGTTCAAATCTGCCGTTCTGTTATTCAGAGTGCACCAAGAGCGGTGTGCCAGGGCTTGGCGCTCCGACCAACTGGGGACACAGTGCGTCAGGCAGTCCAGATGGAAACAGTTCAAGCACGGCCTGCTGGTTGGTTAACATCAGTGGCTGCGTACAGAAATTAATAAAAGGGGGATGCGTACTGCCTCTCTGAACACTCTCACAGAGTAGTGCACGCGCGTCAGAGTGAATGTGGGATGTGTCTCTAAAATAAAAAATCAACACTTGTTGACTGGCACAACTTAGAAGG
This sequence comes from Syngnathus acus, assembly GCF_901709675.1. Classification (NCBI taxonomy): domain Eukaryota; kingdom Metazoa; phylum Chordata; class Actinopteri; order Syngnathiformes; family Syngnathidae; genus Syngnathus; species Syngnathus acus. Next base: position 21,643,931 of record NC_051095.1, on the reverse strand, counting down.
AAGAATAATCGCAATGCAAACTAGCGAGGTAAAACTGCAATAGATTAAGTTATAGTTAAAAATGAAAACCCGTGATAGAACGAAGCCACAATAACTAAACCGCAAATGCTAAGTATCGAGACAACACTGTACTGAGTCGAGCTCTTGTGTGATGAGCTACATGTCACAGACCATCCATGAGAACCTTTGCACCTCCAAGTGTTTGTGTGTTTTTGATGCAACTTTTTTTTTCCACCAAATTCTTATTTGTTTTTACAATCGCTGTGACTTGCGAGGGATTTGCATTTTGACTTAAGATGGAGGAACAAACTGTTGGTGTGCATTACATAAATTTGGATAATCATCCCTTCACCACGTGTTGCAATAATAGGGTGACATCATCAATGTAGGAATTGATGCAGGAATGTAATGATCGTGCAGATTGATTTCACCCAGTTTTCGCTAGACATCAGTCATCTTAAACTAGACCAGTGGGGTGCATTTTCGGCAGGAATGCACATGCACAGGTTATTATTACCAGCATAAGAATCCCCACCCCCATTTTCATTGCCTGCACTTGAGAAAATTAAGTTTTTCCTTAGATGATTGATCCTGATTGATCCAAATTCATGAAAAGCAACTCGGCTTATTATCGACATGAAGTGTGTAACACCTCATATTGCAGTTTACACTAAAGTGACTTCACCATGGTTTTATTATTGACCTGAAATTAATCTCATCTCATTCTGGAGATGGTTTCCATCTTGCTATTACTCTGCTCAAGTCTTTATTATTTAAATAAAAATTCTGAATAATAATAAAAAAAATCAGACAGCAGAATAGCTGCTTTGATGTGCAAGTGGCCTTGGGGGAATTCTTCGTTAGTGGATACAAAGTGGGTATACAGTATGTGTGTGAATGTATGCTGGTAGCAGAGTGGCAAGGGCAATGGGGGAGGAAAAAGCCAGTGTCAAATAGTATTTGACATTTTAAGTTGAATCTTCTGGATGATTTTGATTTGAGATTCTAAAGTGGGAGAAGTGCAACGTGACCGATATTATCCCCATTCTGAAAATGGGTTGTGAATTTATTATTTGCTAATTATCGTTTGATATTCAATATTTCATGACCTCAATATAGAATGTGATTTTTTTTTTTTTTTAAAAAAAGCCTCAATATTGAGCACTTGATGTTAAATGGTGTTTGCAAACCTCTGTACAATGTTGCCATGACACTGGCTGTCTCGCGCTCATCTACTTGTTTCTATCTTTAGGCAGCCTTTTTAAGCAAGGGCTAAAAGAAGACAGTGTGTGGGTGAGAGAAAGAGAAAAGGGGGCGGTAGAGAAAAAGAGAGGGAGAGAGAATGAGAGATGTTTCCTTTTTTTGTGTGCATGTTTGTGTGCTAGCCTGCCTTAGGGTAGGGACATGCACCGCTGGAAAGTTCGTTGGACGTTGAGAGACATTTACGTGAAGCATCCACGGCTGTTACACATTTTCCATGTCTTATTTCAACATACATGGATTGAGGCTTTGATGGAAATCTTTTAGGTACACACTACAGTGTGTGTTACTGTTCCTATTAGGATGACTGCCTGGAGGCCGCAGGCAGAAAGAAAGCATTCTCACTGCAGTGGATTAACTGCTAATGCTGACGCCTCTCTTCTTCATTTCATTTAAATGGATTCCTCTCCTGTCACTGCCCCCCTCCCCTCCTTTCCCTTTCCTCGCCTCTCCTCACTCCTGTTAATTCTTCAGATTGAGGGGACAGTTTGCTGTCGTTTAGTACTGATGCCGTGATAGCATCTGTACTCACCAGCTGTGAGTGAGGCAAATGTATTAAGGGCTTCATGATGATTAAAACTTAAATCAGAAATTTTACATGATTAAGTGCAAGACCAAGTTGTGTCATAATCATATTATGCAACGCTGTCTATTAATTATGAAGGCATGAGTCAGCAGCCAGTGGTTAGTTGGGCAAAGAATCGTCCGGTGACGGAACGCACCGCTTGTGCACGCAACGGTAGACACACGCGGTTCTCGTCTGTTGACTTCGCTCTTTCGGTGTGCATTATTTAAATGACTGTTGCGATACTTGGCAGCAGCCTCAGTGATACATCCGAAGCATAACACAATCAGATGGAGGAATTGATTGTGCCTGTTTGTGATGTCTCAAACCCTGTGAAGGTGTAACAATGAAGAACAGCAAACGTCTGCATTCCCAGCCACGTGCGCTCCATTGGTGTTTATTCAGCGACACTGGCGCAAACCCATGCACTGAGACTTCCTGCAGCCACCAGCTGTAAGCGTTCTGATTAAGTGCTGTTGATAAAATCTAAGCAGGTAGTTGTGTCACAGCCTCCCCAGGGTGTTTCTCCTTCTGACTGGGTTCATGCCCCTTAGGTGTGTTATTGTTGGTGCATGCAAAGTATGTGTTTATGTTGTGTGCCTGTGTGCAGAGACAGACAGAGAAGCTCAGGGCCTTTTTCTTACATAATTGTCGAGAGAGTTTCCTTTGCTCCCTATGAAAGCCATTCCCACATTTATTTAATGTGGCTGCATGTTCCCAGAGACTATGTGGTAACTCTCTGATTTGACTCACTGGAGTAGCCTGCTTTACTGCAACGCTATCATAATTATTCTCTATAGCTTTTCAGATCTTGTATGTCTGTGCACTGCAGATTTGTGTTTCTGCTCTGTTGTTTGTGTTATATACTTCCAGAGGACTATTTGCTGTTCGTTTTTTTTTCAGCATCATCTTTGAAGCGATCATACGTTGATGTCATATTAGGACGTTGAGGACATTAGGTAGATGGTGTGACAATTGTATTATGTAATATTTCGTTTGGGACAGCTTTAGACCATGCAGTAGTTCTTATCTAACATCAACTGTATCATCATTTGGCCTGTTTGATTAGGTGAATTTCTATCATCATTTAGACCAATAATCTCCTTTTTGACTGACTTCTTTGCTGTTGTTAGTACCAAGTCATTAGAACAATTCATCTGGTTCCAACTGTGTTGGAACAGATTGAAGAAGTATGTTTCCTTTCCAGCACGACTATGCCTCAGAGCACAAAGCAAAGTCCATAAAGGCATGGATGGATGTATTTCGTGTGAAATAATGGGATTAGCTCACAGAGCCTTGACCTCTACCTAGGATAACGTGCAAAAGAGTTTGCATGAAATGGCCAAGATTCCCGCAGACTCATTCCAAAATATTGTAGCAGGCCTTCACAGAAGACTAAAATAACAATGCATATTGTGCCCATTTTTTTCCCCATGTAGTAGCATTTCATCTTTTCCTTCCAAACTTTTACGACATAACTGAAGTGTTTTTACCTCCAAAATGTAGATTTAATTAGTTCTATTGTTGAAAGGATATTGTGGCGCACGACTTGCCAATGTGAAGTGGATATGCAAACAACGTCAATAATGTTGTCTTCAGCTGAAAAGTTGTCATTTTATTGACTGTGCACAAAGTAGTTGGGACTTGACATTTCGGATGCTGCCTCAGCTTTCTCTCTGGTCACCCTCAGGCCAAAATCCTACACACTGGAACTTTACCTTATTGGCAGCATGCCTTATGAGCTTAAAATGAGAAGTAAGCTAATTGTGGGACATAATTAGCAGTTAATAAAATGCACAAGTGGTAGATGATGTTTTATTTTTTTTTAATTTAACATTCCATCTTAGAGGACTTCAAGTCAAAAGCATATTTAGTCTTCTCCGTGGTGCATATTTAAAATTAGTTGAAACGATTTGTAAACAACAGTGACAAAATGTACTTTTTAGGAAAGATCATATAGATCAGAGGTCCCCAACCACCGGGCTGCGGACCGGTACTGGTCCGTGGGTCATTTGGTACCGGGCCGCACAGAAAAAAAAAAAAAAGATTTTTATTGACAATCAATTAATTCAGGTCAAGACGCTCGTCCCCGTCATGTAACATGTTTCCCCAGTTGAGCTCGCAAAGCAGATACTTAATGGTGAGTTTTATTTGTATGCGTTTTTTATTATAAATGTATTATTTATTTATATACTTGTATAAAGGCCGGTCCGTGAAAATATTGTCTGATATGGAACCGTCCGTGGTGCAAAAAAGGTTGGGAACCGCTGATTTAGATAGTTTGTGCAATTTACAAATGCTAACATCTTGCAGACATAAAGATCACTCTGAGACGTTTGCATTACCAAAGAGTTTTGGATATTCCTCGCAGCTTCTTTAGATGGTTTTAGAACTGCTAGCATCCCTGTTCTTTGAGGCTATGTTCATCTGCCTGATTAATGCAAACAAAAATATACAATTCAAATGTATTTAATTTCTGCAGTGATCCCATGTCAGTATAGGCTGATTTATTATTTACAGTTCCCACACAAAAGATTGCTTAAGCGGGGTCTAAACGTTTGTGTAACAGACAAGGTGCTTGGGCCTATCAGAAGTGGTGGGTTATTGCTGTCATTAGTAAACCTCCAGGGATGTTTGTTTCGAAGGGCTTGCGCATTAGCGTTCCAAAAACAGCTTAAGCGGACTTATGCACATGGTATGAGACAAACATACAAGGCAAATGTTCTCTGTGGAGTTCAAGCTAACATACAGTAGTTTGAAGTTTGGCAGGTATTAGCATCATTCGCCCTTCAATGAATTGTGCACATGCAATGGTGGTGACCCATTTCTAAAATAATTAGACAAGTAGAATTGGCTGTAAGGTGTTCGAGCTGTAGTTTTGTCCTGTAGGCCCATGTGAAAGATGGGGTGGATTTTCCTGGCAGCTGACACTTCCTGTGTACATGATTTTGTTATAGTTTCTGTCTCTAACCTTTCAGGCTCCAATGCGGCATCAGAGAAAGAACTAGTACATCGCACACACGTCCAGTATTATGCAACCACTTCACTCTGAGTTTTTCTTCTTCACCCTGCCTCTCCCCTTCAAGTGTTGAGTTAAAAGCTAGAGCTCAATCACTGACGTCTCTACTTTCTTCATCGCCTCACATCAATTTGTTTTTAACTTACCAATTTTTATTTTTCACCTGCTCCCCTCACTTGCATTGTCCTAATGTGGTCTTCCTTCCAGGCATGTGAGCGTACAGTACCTTCTGCTTTTTGGGGATGGGGATGGTTCTATTTTCTTGTGGGACTGTGAGTATGGAAGCATATTTTTATTTAGTGTGCTTGTCATTATTCCTGGAACCTCTTGTTACCAACGTCCAACAAACAATTTGGGTTACGCACAAAATGTTTGTTGAAAAATGACCTCTTTATGTCCTGCCTTTGGTGTAGTGGTCTTAGCATGGACGCAAAGGGTTCTTCTTGCGCTAGGTAACCATTGGTGCTGGAACAATACATCTATTTAATCAATGTGTATTTGTTCACATTGATGCTGGCCACACATCGACACAGCCTCCTTTTTATAAACTATCAATTGAATTTGGTCGGCAATTTTGGATCGCTAACTCCTTCAATCACACTAGGTCAAAACACGTTCACACGCAAAATGCGTAGGTGTGCCTACACAATTTATGACAAGCATTAGTAATATCAAGCGATAAGTTAGGTAATATCGTATATATAAAATAATATCGTCAGTGTATTATTTCAATAGAACTTATTTCATCCTTATTCCACCTATAATTTATAATTTTATATAAGGATCTTTGTGTACGTTTCTCATCATATCATATTTTATCGTATACGAACATTGAGCAAGCATGTAAAGATATTTGGTATTAGTGTAGTTGCTGTAGTTAGTGATCCAAGATGGCCAACCTTCTGTGCATGCGTGACTCAGATTCCGCAGAGGTCATAGATCGTGTCTTGACAGACGAGACAATGCAAAGGATCCGCATGAGCAAGCGCACTTTTGATTTTGCAAGAAAGGAGATTGTCTTGACAACAACGTAACAATTGGTAGACGCATCTCAACAGTTGTTTGGCCCATGTTGTCTCGCTTGCGGAAGCATGCATGTTTTGAGTGACAGTAGTGCGGCATTACAGTACGTACATGTATGTGCTCGTTTTCATTTCAAGACACAAAGAACAGAACACGCATCTATGTGTTTTGATTTCAATTTCATAAACAAGGGTTTGCAAAAAAAAGTGCTAGCATTCAACAATTGATAGCTGCGTGTTGAAGCAAAAGAACTGTACACACATTCAGCAGTATACTCGAGGTGTGGTAAATGACAGATCACACAGTAGGACATGTCACATTATCCATGGAAATACTCATTCTTTGAACCAAACAGGAATGACTAGTACATATGAACATTACAGGAATACTTGGATTTGGAACACATTTGACCCACCAAAATCAGAGCAGGGAAAAGGTGATTATTTTTTAAACTGCATCGGCACAACAGGCAACGTGTAGAACAACTGATATGTTTGAAATGTTAGCCTTTGGCAAAATTGTTTGCTGATACATATAATTAGATGTTCTTTCTACAGAATAATCACAGCAGCAGGTTAAAGCGAAGGAGAAAATATAGTTTAGTACTTGTATGTACGTATGTTTTGGTTCCACAAAAGATAATGTTGAATATTGTTCAGCTATATAAAGCACCTTATCAAAATGGTTTGTTTACATTGATCTTTTAATGCATATAAAATACGAGCCTTTTCTGATAGTATGTTTGTGTATAAAAAGAAAACTAGCCATTTCTGTTGCACTTTGTTGATGCTAGAATATCAAGAGAACTTGCTTGTTCTCATATCAATTTTCTTTGAATCAAGAAAGCTTAACCGGTTTTAAAATAAAATCCAGTCGAGTGATATTGTTTATTTCGAATTTCCATTAATTTCCGTATTCTCCGGACTATAAATCGCACCGGAATAAAAGTAGCGCCAGCCATAAAATGCATAATAAAGAAGAAAAAGACATATCAGTAGCACTGGGCCGGCTTGGTGGCGCACTGCTTAGCACGTCCACCTCACAGTTTGGAGGATGCGGGTTCGATTCCATCTCTTTGTGTGGAGTTTGCATGTTCTCCCCGTGCCTGCATCGGTTTGCTGCCACATCCCAAAAACATGCATGGTAGGCTTATTGAGCACTCCAAATTGCCTGTAGGTATGAGTGCGGATGGTTGTTCGTCTCTGTGTGCCCTGCAATTGGCTTGCAACCAGTTCAGGGTGTCCCCCGCCTACTGCCTGATGACTGCTGGGATAGGCTCCAGCACATCCGCGACCCCCGTGGGGACAAGCGGTATAGACAATGGATGGATGGATGGATGGATGGATGGATGGACGGACGGACGGATGGACGGACGGACGTGTTAATAATTTCACACATAAGTCGCTTCTGAGTATAAGTCGCAGCCCCGGCCAAACTATGACAAAAACTGTGACTTATGGCCTGGAACATAAGGTAGTATAGATTTACAGAAATGCCATTGATACTATATCAAAGTATCGAAATATTGTGTCAAAACTGACTTTACCGTATTGTTAAAGTTTTATAGTGCCAAAATGTATAGTTCCCAAAAAGCAATATATCGGTCAAATTGTCAGGCCTCATACCCAGACGTACCATATCGGTCAAAAAATGTATTGTTACAATCCAAGCAACCATGATTGGCAACACACATTGCTGTAATGTGAAAACTCATAAGCAGCTGCATATGTAGGCAAAAAGTATATTGGCCCAATCCCAGATGCCAGAAGCAGCTGCATTATTAGGAATAAATGTGGACGTACAGTAGTTCCCATGTCGACACGTTGAACTATTGCCCATCCAGTAAACAAAGAAGAATGCCTCCTAAAAAAAAAGAGGAAACTGCTAAAGGTAGTGGAAATGCTTGTCATGGATGAGTGGAAACATCTGCCTTGTGCTTTTTCTGCGTTGTGTAACCAGGCTCTGTGCAAGGTAGGCACCAGTATTGTAACTTTTGTGTTTTGGCTGCAGCGGATTAATCGCGTTTCCGTTCATTACAATGGGAAATATAATATCTAAAAAACGAACAGAACCAATTTGTGTGCAGGTCTGGTGTTGATATACAGACAAACTAAAACAGATTGATATGATGCCTCCGGTATACTAAGTGTGTGAGAAGACTTTATTATCAACCCTAACAAAAAACTTCAGATGTAATAAACAAGGAGGGATCTAACTATACTGGTCTGAAGTAGACATTTGTTAAAATTCTAACAGACATTGCATGCAAAAAAGGGAGCCAGCAAGCAAAAAAACACAGCCAGGATTCCAATGTTTTGGGCCCCAGGTGGCTGCCAGTGCTCTGATGAGTTGTGACACTAGTAAACACGCTCATAACTGGCACAATGCAAGTGCAGTAGCGCAGAGCTCCCCTGCAACAAATCATAGATGAAACAGGTCAAGCATTCTTACTCCTTTTCCATCATAAATACCCTTTCTAGAGTTTTGTACAAACCACCATTAATATTAAGCATGCTTTGGACTTTTTTGATTACCCTTGTGAAATTGTTCAAATTGTCTAAATTGGAAATGCTGATTAGATTATATGTATTGTGATAAATAGGCTGTCCAAAGAGAGGAAAAGCCGCCATTGGAAACAAAAATCATCTATTTACATAGACCCTTTTTTGACCTTAATTTTTTCAACAACAAAAATGCTGCACAGATGCATACCTTATTATACCTTGCTTTCAATGAGTAATTTCTAAACAATGGTCAAAGATCTGGGTTCATGAAAATGCATATTTTTAGGCATTGTGAGGCTAACCGGCCCTGGGAGAAAGCAGGAAATCGGTGTGGTTGCTGTGGGGCTAGGAGGGAAACACAGGGAAACATTCTAAAAATGTTTGTGGTGTCACACAAACTGACTCAAGAAAAAAAAAATCCAGGGTTAGAATTATGGATAATCTCTTCACCCATTTTGAGCCACTTCCTAAAATATTAAAAAAGACAACCTAAAATAAATAATGTTTTTTTCCCCCCTTTTATTTGGCCTCTCAATTTTATTGGGGTAGCTGTAAACCAATGTTTAACCTGCACAGCTATCCACATATTATGTACTGAAGTTTATGACTCTTCAAATAAAAAATGGAGCAAGAAATATACAACCAGCTGACATTGCTGTCTTGACAGAGGGCTGCGCTTTACGGCTGCTCGTCGAAATGGCAGTGGCATCCATTTTGACCAGCCACTTAAGTTCCCCAGCATGGTTTGCTTCCTAATAGAGGGCTAGAGACCTCACTCCATAAGATGAAAGTTGTTAAGTGCGTCTGTCCTTACATTGCTCCCACTGTTGGTAATATATGGCGATGATGGATAATACCAACATCATTTATGAGTACTGTATACCGTAGATTTATGTGTGTTTCTCTGAGAAATAGAATGTGAGATGGTGCTTCTCAGCAGCAATATAAGTACACCAGTGAATCTGTTGATAAACACTGAGTTGCAGAAGTGTCCATGTGACATTCAGTGTAAGGTTTCATGTCATCTGATTTGCCTCTTTGTTTTTTGGTTACCAGATCACGTTGACACTGGTTTTGTCCAGTGTTGACCTTTGTGCACTGGAGTTACGCCTTAATAGATGAATTTGGCTTTTTCGTGACTTGTGTGATCAGACACTGCTTGGGAAGGGGTTCGAGGTCATTATTAACAAGAGTAGATAGTAAAAAACAAAAAATTGCCGAAAATGATTTTTGTTCCTTATTGCAGACACTAATGCAGAATATGATTTATTAACTGAAAGAATTTCTTTACATGATGAATCAATGTGTTCTAACTGTCATGTCCAGACAAGTCTTGTTTGCTGCAAGAACTGTTTTCAGGAAACTAATTCTCAGACATCGGAAGCCACAAAATAGCTGAGCAATCCACTTTGGGCAAGTTGTCCCGTCCAATCAACTCAAATTTTGTGTATTAAAACATTATAAATCGATCTATCCAGTTTTAAGTCCGATAAAAATGTGTCTAAACAAGATGAGGGCTAAGTCCGTCAAAGAGAAGAACAAGGGTCGGGTTTCAATGCTTGTTCGTGTAAAATAAGTTTAGCATTATCAGATGTAATACTGTGAGGAATTGTACTGTTTTAACAAACCAACTCTTCTGTATATGCATGAGTGAATTAGCATTGGTGTCTGTGCAGATTTAGACTTTCAGATGTGACCTTTGTTGTCTAAATGTCAGGGAGATTGGAGAGTGAGCCCACAGTGGAAGGGCACGCTTATGTAATATGCTCCCTCTGCCTTTCACACACATGCACACACATACATATGCAAGCACAGAGCGGGATCTTGTTTGAGAAGGGTTGTCATATCTTAGCGTTGATGCTCTGTACAGCTCTTTGCAATTCACTGAAAGCCTCGCTTTCATGAGCCTTCACTTTTATCTGGATGTACTATATGTGCAGAAAGTGCCCTGGAAATTATTTATGGCTTTAAAAATACTGCTGCACTCTTGGTGTTATTCTTTTCAACATATTCTTATACTTTGGAGCCGAACTCAAAGCGCGACTATGTGCAGATGTGTTGAGTGGTTGATTTGATAACTGGATTGTGAATGAGGTGGCTGAAATGAGCCAAACGCAGCCTATAAAATTATTTATAAGCATAGTGCGCACCCATCATAATCCTCTCAACTATGAGGACCCAAATATTAAAATAATGATCATGCCCAAGCTGTATTTAGTCGCCAGTCTTTCACAGGGAATACATATTCACATTCACGTCGATAGGCAATATAGTCCTCAGTTAGAATCAGAAGCATACTTTTGAGAAATGTTGGAGGTAGGGGCCACGGGGGGAGCATACAAACTCTAGACAGAGATGTTCCGACAGAGATTCACACCCTCCTGACTGTGTGGTAAACGTGTTTAATATTTTTCCACAATGTTGCTGACACAATAAAATATGACTCAAAATGAATACTGTTTTAAGGATGTTTTAAAAGAAGTAGTCACACAGTCCTTCAAGAATTACAATATTGAAAGGAATATGCTTTGAAATCCATTCAGTCATAAAATGAATTGAATCATGAAAGCATACAATTACAATGTGTTGTTTCCCTGAGAACTACTCATGGTGGATTGATTAAACATTTCTTTGGTTTCAAAGCTTTATATGCAAAGTATAATTTAAAAATAGAGGACCAAAGATGTAGCTGTGACTAATTTTAACTCGTTTTTTAATTTTTTTCTTGACTTATTTGGCTATAATAAGTGGTCTATGGTGGATGGTCAATGGTGATGCCTGCACTGCAAAAGAGTATTAGTTCACTACACGAACATTGTATGAACATTGAATTAAGTTTGACGTTTGTAACTTTATGGTAGTGGCTAGCGCAAATGAGCATTGACAGTGTACTGCTGGAGAAGCAACTTTGCCTGTTATAATGTACTGATACACCAAAAAGTTAACGTTTTTATTATTATTGTTATTATTATTATTATTATTATTAGTAGTAGTAGTAGTAGTAGTAGTAGTAGTAGTAGTGGTACATTTATTATTATTATAACATTATTTGTATATATTTAACTATTTTTAACAGGTCATTTAATTGTCAATATTAACTGATATGATTACTGATACTTGAGAAACATTTTTCAGCCATATCGCGCACTAAGCACATTATTTTAAAAAGGCACTTATTTAAAAAAATATATTATTAAGAAAATAAATTACTTTTTTCAGGTTATTATTTTTCAAAAGTTAATTAAAAAATAAGTACATATTGGTCGATATCATTATGGTTAGGGTTAGGGTTATATGGTGATATACTTTTGTCATATCTCCCAGCCCCAAATAACATAACAATTAACTGATGTATATAGCGTTTAATTTGGGAAACTTGTAATATTCCAGTACAGGATTTGCAAGAGAATATTTTTCCATTTGATTTGTTAGTCAACAGTACAGTTTCTGCTGATTACCGTATTGGCCCGAATATAAGACGGTGTTTTTTGTACTGAAATAAGACTGAAAAAGTGGGGGTCGTCTTACATTCGGGGTCTAGACATTATTCTCATTCACAACGCTAGATGGCGCCAGATATCTTTAAAGCGACTGCTGAACTTAACTCCCCAGGCCGAAGTGAACCCCTGTCAGGAAGAATAAAAATAAAAATAGCGGTAGCATGAAGAAGAAAAATAAAAAATAGCGGTAAGCAAGAAAAGAGAAGAAAATAAGAGAAGAGAATACAGAAAATGGAGAAACGTAGCGACAATCTGGAGAAAAGTGGGTCGAAGATCGGCCAGGTTAACCGGCAGCTGAAGAGATTGTTATGATGCAAACTTCAAGATGATGGTGATAAATGAGGCAAAGTCTTCAAACAATTGCAAAGCGGCTGTGAAATATGGTGTCACAGAGTGTAATGTACGGAGATGCAGAGCTCAAAAAGATCGCCTAAAAAATGCTCACAATCAGAGAAAAGCTATCCTTGGTCCTCAGAGCGCCCCCTTTCAAGAGCTCGCCAGGAGGGTGTGCGCGTACGTGGACAGTGACACTGAGCACAGCGAGGCAGAGGATGTTTGTGAGGAGTAATGTTCTGACATGACAGATCTCAGCTACACTCAAGTTTAAACCAGTTTGCGTTATTTTATTGCAATGTTTTTCCTTATTCAGATTTGTTTCAAGACTACAGTTACAGTTAGACTTCACTTTGATGGTTAATGCAGTTATTGCAATTTTGTTATTTTATCACAGGTTTATTTACATTTCAAAAACCAGAAGCCATTCATTTACAAATGTGATTGCACTTTAGTTTACATATTTAAATGTTCAGATATTAAGATGTGATAGACAGTTTTTGCATGATTTGAATGAGGCCAAATAACATGCTTATAATCATTTGTTTTAGATGCACTGTAAGTATTTTCCGTATAAAAATTAAAATTGGTGTTCAAAAAGTCTTTTTTCAAACTTGAGTCTTGAAAAAGAGGGGGTCGTCTTATACTCGGGCCAATACGGTATTTCACTTGGTTCTGATTATTTGGGTATTTCTATTATTCACACGAAACAAGTGTGACAGGTCAGCGAGTGTTATCATTTGAATGTTGCGCAAAAACGATTTCACATAGAAATACGAGTTCGAATGAGTGTTTTTGTCCCCTGCACGCGAAAATTCACTGTATACGAGATGGATTAGCCAGAGAGAAGGGTGAAAAATGCTGATATCATTTCAATATACAAGGCGCTCAACACTTGTCCTTTGTCGTGAAATCCTCCCGTAAGGTGCGACCGATAAATGATAAATCACTTCGCATGGCACGTACGGCGGTATTGTTCGAAGGGTTGTGATTTCAGCCTTGGTGGTCAATGAAGTCAGCGAGGGGCTGGCCGTGCCCCTCCCCGCCTGGTGTGATGTCTGATGCCGGTAGTCTCGCAGTGGAGGGTGATGAGAATTAGTTCAGGACCGCCTCTCCAACGCCGAGCCCCTCTCCTGCCTGGTCTCCGCTCACCGGAAGGCAGCTCCGCAGCTGCTCACAGCCTGCACACCGCCTCTCCCCCGCCTGCTTTAATCTGCAGCCCGGAGAATTGCGTTTGTCGGGAAGAGCAAAACACCGTCAGGTGTTGAACCAGCAGGGAGAAATCGGGGTGCAGACTGATGACGATGATGATGGTGAGGATGATGCATCCCATCCTGTGCCATTATGAGTTACAAGACGCAGCGTGAGGAGGCGTATTGGCATCTTTTTCTCCACGTTTTGCCCAACTGTAAAGGTGGATTACATGCTTGCCTGGGGTCTTCGCAGCTGAATACCGCCCGACTGAGAACGCCTCTCGCGGCCCGCAGTGCTGCGCCATGGCCTTGGATGTCCAGACTTGCGCGGTGTTTACGGTGATCGCGTTGCTGGTGCTTGTGAACGTGCTGTTGATGTTCATCCTCGGTACTCGTTAATGGATCTGCGGTCGGGGCCCGGTTCGCAGCCCACCTCGCTGTCACACAGGAGAGGAGAGACAGGCGGTGCGCGGTGGTTGAGAGTGGGGACACCCGGCGCTCCATCACGGCTACGCGTTGAAATGAATGACGTTGGTACAATATTATGTATTTGTGTTACCCCCCCCCCCCCCCCCCCCCCCCCCTTCGTTGTGTATTGTCTCCTCTCAACGTTCGTTTGTGACACATTATGTTGTTTGGTGGTGGTGCGGACACACTAGACCTTGAGCTGCTGTAACCCTTTTCTGTGGTCACTCGAGTTATCCACGCATATTAACGTGTCCCTTTCGTCGAGCTCCTTTTCTTCTCTCCTCCATGTTATATCCCATGGCTTATGAGCGCGAGAGTTATTTAATTCTCTCAGTATTTTATGAGGCCGGGTGATGTTTTTTTTTTTTAATCTCGGCTTGCTGCTGCGTGACTTTTATTGCTTATTATTCCCAGCATGGAAGCAAAGATGTAATCTCCCGACTGAAGACAACGTGTTATTCCTGGCAAATAGGCCTGCTAGTGAGATGTGTGCTGCAGACGCTGCAAGATCATGCTACCTTAACAGTAATCAGTTGTGGACAAGGCTAGGCCTAATAAAGGACAGGCTCACATTAAGGTGTCCCCCATTTTAGATGCAGTTAACCTCAGCTCCCATTTCTAGTACCGGACTCGTCACACTTGAACAATGCACATGTTTCTAAGGCTCACAGCTTTTTCTTTTTTATCTGTCAAGTGAAAAAGCATGTTGGAGGGAAAAACACCCCATTTCTTCTGCATGCAGAAGCGTGAGCCAATAAAAGATGGGGGGCAGGTGTCATAAATGTTTGATGACATGTTATAAATAGATATGCTAAAAGCCCATCTCAGAGTTGTTCATGACATTCCTATTATTAGTGATGGTGGACAGGCTAGTTTGCGTTGTCTTCTTTTTTAGATTTAAAGTGCTCTCTCACCCTGTAGGCTAAGTAATGTGTTTGTTTCATAAAGGTGGGAAGGTTTCACTGCATGTGCAGACAAATACTTGGCAGCCATTCGTTATACAAGGTAACTTTCACTTGTCATGGCATGTGAGCCGATGTTCTCTTCACTGAAGCTTGAGCTTACTTCCACTTGAGAGCAGAGCATCATGATGTTGAATACTGTAGTGGCAATGGCACAATCTTAAAGTAAGCAGCACAGCACATAGCAAGTTGCTGCCGTGGTTTGTTTTTGTGCATGCATTATAACTTAGTTTTTGATTAAATCAGTGCAGGGAAGGTGTTTTCTTATTAAATGTTAAATGATGTGCAAAGAATATGTGTGCGTGTGAGTGACAAGATGTGCTGCTATTTCTCCCTGATTTTTGGAAGAGCTATTTCTGATTGGCTCCCAGACCCGGGGTATATGTGTATTACATAACAAGGTTGGCAGACGCAGGGAGGACGGACCACGAGACTCACTCTGTGCGTCAGTAAGAGAAACCTCTTTCTGGAATATAGCACCCTGTAAAACGACAGCTCAAGCTCCTCTCGTGCACAACCATCATTTTGTGCTCTATTGAAAGGGATCGTCAATCATGATCGTATGAGCCGGATTTCCCCATGCATGCGCTCTCCTTACAGTTACATGCTACGAACATGGTAAGGCTTGTCGAAACATACAGTATGTATTTGCTTTGGAATGCTGTGGGCGCTTCAGTGCAGCTATGCTACAACTACAAAGAGAGGAAGAATGCAGTGGGGCTGCCAGTGCAGCGAATGCTGATGCTTAGTGGTGCAAAGGTAGAAGGACTCAAGCCATTGTAATTTTGTATTTCTTGCTCTCTGTTAAATGTATGTCGCTTGAACATGCCACGCTTAGAGGGAGACATTCCGCTGCATGCGTTTGCTTTGACCTAAATACAGATCTTCCAAGTTGAGTAGGGTCCTGATTTATTATGGTGCAACTTGACGTACTGTGGAGGTCATTACAGCTGTCAGATCCACAGGTCAGGAGTGTTTGCGTGTAAGAGCTTTCTCATGTTATTTGATCCATCTTCGCCAAGGCAGGGGCAATTGTTGAGATTGATTAGGTAACACTTTTAATTTATTCAGACATGTAGGGAAAAGAATGAACCAGTGTGGAGAGTGCTGTTAAGGAGATGAGATGAGGGAAAGGAATGAACAGAATAGGGAGGCACAGCATAAGAGTGACTGGATTGCTCTCTCTTCCCATTGGGCAGAAGAATATGGTCCAACCTGATCAGTTTTAATAGGGGAGCATCAAGGCTGACCTCTGTTGTGCATGCGCTGGCCCAGTCAGGTCCATCATGCCACGATCTATTTCTGCATTACTGTACAATCATTTCAGTCTGATATAAATCCAATTTCTCTTCCTGAATGAACAGATTTTTTAATCTTTTTGACCAGCCTCCATCCGTGCTGTTTCCATGGCAGCGTGACACATGTTTTTGCAGTAATCCTCCTCTCTTCCTGAAGTGAAGAGCTTTGAGATATAGGCTGGAGCTATTGTTGCAGCAGTTCACAGCCCTGTGTGATTGTCGATGTAATCAAGTTACTCAGTGACATCTTTGAACACAAATGGATGCTTCTGCATTACACGTAAGGAAGGATTTAGCAGATGCACCAGACCCTTAGTTAACCAACTATGTGTAAACTTCTCTTATTAGACATTTCCTTAGAAATCCAACATGATGCAGTGGTTAATTAGGTGTCGAAAAAGGAAGTTTAAACTTTTTCTTTATCACTTTCTCTGTTGTGTGAGTTCCCATAACAAACTGATGTCATCATACAAAGTTCATTTAGTTAGTCACTGTTCAGTTTACTATGTGAAAAGTTTTAACAAAAGTCAAATGTAGGGCTGCCGCCAACAAAACATTTGTATTGATTATTCCTTTGATAAAGAAGAATGCAATGCAGTAATAAATACAATGCAAGCACATTCAAGATGGATTTAAAAAACAGGATATTTCCCAGTTTAGGCTTTAAATTTGGAGTTCATGCTGTTTAGCCCTTTGTAAACCTATTACCTAGAGCTCAAGCAGATCTTGACCGGCTTGGGTAGAACTGGCTGCACTGCCCACAACTGGATACATGCAGGGTTACGTTTGGACTGGACGATTCTGGTGAAAAGACGGAACTGGAAGAGGACATTTGGCCAAACAATAACATGGAGCTTTGCCACAGATGCATTAATGTGGACCTGGTTTTCATCTCTAGGTGGCAAAACAGTGTGATGGATAACATTTTGGTACACTAAATGGGTGATTTCAAATCTGGGTCCCACTTAATAGCACCGTCGCTGTCTCTTGTACTATAATGAGCACTTTTAGCTAGCTGCCTGCATCCCTGAAAGATCAGCTCACAGGCCATGATCCCTCCCTACTGAGTGTTGCATGTCTGAACTTTGTGTTGTTTCTCCTGTCGTAGTTTTGCCCTTTTTCTGTTGGTGCACATTGTTGTATTGTGCTGTGCTTTGTGTTAGCAACTGTGTAATGCTGTTTGCAGTCCTTAACGCTACCAGTGAGCTTTGATGGTTTGAATTTGCCTTCATTGGTAATGAGTGGTTTCAACACAAAAGAAAAGTATTTCAATCACTGTGACATCAATTCAATATTTTATATTTTTTATTTTTCCATTTGAAACCCAATTCATAGGGCATTTATTTTTTTATTCAGAAGCGTAAAAAAGATGTTAGATACTATATATGATAACCTAAACCAATGGTGTTAAACTCATTTTTTTCGCAGGCCGCTTTGTAGTCATAGCTTCTTTCGGAGGGCCATTATGACTGTCAACCCAAATAAATGTATGTATGAGCACCTCATATTATATACAGTAAAAGCTCCAAAAAAACCTGACAAATAACTCGTTTTCAAATCAGACGAGTAAAAACTGGTCAATTATTAAAAAAAAAGATATTATTAAAAGTGAAGACAATTTGCAATTCTAGTCATGACACACGAATTTGATGCACAATTTGTCTTCCCGGGCCAAATAAAATGATGTGGCGGGCCGTATCTGGCCCCCGGGCCTTGAGTTTGACACCTGTGACCTAAACCATTTTATTTCTACATCGTTGGAGTCTATTTTTAATGAGCTATGGATTTAAATACATTCTCTATTCTCACCTATTCTATAGTTGATAAGTGGAGGGTCAATCGTCAACGCTGAGGCGGTATGGGACCATGTGACCATGGCGGACCGGGAGTTGGCATTTAAGGCCGGTGACGTCATAAAAGTGCTGGATGCCTCCAACAAGGACTGGTGGTGGGGCCAGATTGATGAGGAGGAGGGATGGTTCCCTGCCAGCTTTGTGCGGGTGAGTCTGCCGCAGCTGGCCCACAACTACAGACACAACATACATCCGCTCACACAACTGGAGGCACATGAACATATGCAAACAAACCAACTGTTGGTATGCTGCTGGCTCTTCACACATACTGGTGAACAATCATTTATTTGAACAATAAATACTGCCTTACTAAAAATACATGCCGAGGGTGTCCCTTTCATGTGGTATCACGTTTCTTTTTTCTTTTTCTCTCCAATGAAATCACCATATTGTCATTTTACATTGAGATAACTACCAGCATATGAACAACACTAACTTGTTTGAACTGTTATCTGATGAAGATGCTGCGTCTTATTTATTTGATGTCCCGCTGAAGGAAGAGCATCCTTTTGTGCTCACAGCAAAATGTCCCCTTCAGACACCCGTCATTACCATTCCCACCTGTCCACCCTTCCATCGTCGCTCCCAAGAGGGCAGGACTGTCAACCAAAAAGTATCTTTCTGTTGTGTCATTCTTTCTCTCCAAGGTGGAACCCCACCCTCCTCAGCCCCAAACAAAACAGGTTTTCTATATCAACCCCATAGCAACTCCACGGTTCCAAAACACCACGTCAAAGGTGCGTTTTTTTCCCCAGCCTCATCCACCCATCTAAGCCTGTCCAACCCACCACGCAACGCACCCTCAACATTACCAAACATTAAACTCATCCACTCATCCCCTTGACAGGTGTCATGGATACTAGGTAGTAGTGATGAGTCAAAAGTAAAGATTCAATTTTTTTTCCCCCCTCAAGAACTGTACCCAAAATATTTAGGCAGTATAAGTGACTAATCATCTTAATTTTAAATTTACATCAATACTGATGTCCATTGCTATTTTAAAAAAAAATCTTTTTCCAGGACAGTTCATTTACTGTTGACTCTGACTATTTTGCAGTTGTACTGTAAGGCTGCGCTACTGGTTTTTGTCCTTGCAGTTTCGTGCTCTCCCACCCGTCACTCTGCTTGTCTGTGGCGTTGCATTTCTCATCTTGTGTTTGACATTCTACCCATCAGTTCTTCAATGTACTCTTGGCAGTGTGTGTCATCAGGTGTTGGCTGCTGGGCATTTGAAATCACGCTCGCTGTGACGGCAGGATCGACTATTATGTGTGTGAACCTGTGCGTATGAATGTTCAAGAGCAAATGTGCATGTTAGGATGTTTCCAAAGATCAACAGTGGGTATAGAAAGTGAACACGTCACTGTTTAAAATATAATGAAAGAACAATAATATTGATGTGGTGACAATCTTTGTTAACTGATACTATTTTTGTGAAGTGTTCCTGCTCCCATGTCGCAATATCCTTTTCAAAATTATGCCTGTTTCAGCCTTGCTGCCTATGTGCAGCTAGTTTGCCTGAATATTTTGATTACCGTATTTTCCGGACTATAAGTCGCACCTAAAAACCTAAAATTTTCTCAAAAGCCGACAGTGCACCTTATAGTCCTAAATTTAAACTGGCCTGAAGCATTGTGTCATGAAATCAATCATAAGTGGCCCGCTGAAGACTATGAATCATGAATCCAAAAGACTATGGATCATTATTTTGTGATTATAAAGTAATTTGTTGCGTCTGAAGTTGATGTAAAAAAGATAAAATGGAGAATGATTTGATTTGGATTAAAAATCTGACATGATGCATGAATGGTGAGCTTTATAGTCCGGTGCGCCTTATATAAGGACAAAGTTTTAAAATGGGCCATTCATTGAAGGTGCGCCTTATAGTTCGGTGCGCCTTATAGTCCGGAAAATACGGTATATTAAGGACCAGACATGATGACATCCCTAAATTTCTTGCAATTGTACATTGACAAACGTTTGCTCAGACAGTTGTTTACAAATGGGTGAACCTTGTCCTATCCTCGCTAGTGAACAACTGAGTATTTCGGGCATGCTCCTTTGATACCCAATCATGACAATCACCTGTTTTCCATTAACCTATTCACCAGTTGGGTGTTTACACGAAAGAAACACCTATTTTTTGTGTGTAATTTTCAAAATGAGCCAATGTTTGCAAAAAAACTCATTTTTTTGTGTGTATTCAGGTGGGAAAGGGTTTAAAAATCAATGTAGCCCGTATTTCTTTCTCTGTTTTACACAACGTTCCACCTTCATTGTAATTGGCGTGTACCGTAAGTGTAAAAGTGAAATGAAACTTTTTTTCCCAATCATTATATGTGGTCAGTTCGCTTTAATATGTTTATGGAAGTGCACAACTGTGTTTGCCAATTCTGAATGGAATAATGAACAGCCATTTGCAACAATTCTAATGTTCTATGTTAATATTTTGTGTAATGTAACATTTAGCCTGTAACAGAAAATTCCAGAAGATGCTTTTTTTTTTTTCTTTTTTTTTTTAATCCCAAACACAAATTAGTACCAGTTTGGATAGACCAAGCTGACAGAAAAATTGAGGGTGGCATCAATTCAAGCATTTGGCAGCAAATGCATTATCTATGGAGGTAGATTGGGGTCAAAAGTTTCGTACTTGAAAAAACAAAACTCGTACATGAAAAAATTTAACTTAGAAACTGAAAGTAAACGTGTTGAGCTTGTACGCTCAGCTAGTACCACATCCCCCATGCCAGATTCGGGTCAAAAGTGTGAATCTCGAAAAAAAGATTTGAACCTGAAAAAAAAAAAAGATGAATCTGGAAAAAAAAATGTTGAACCTAAAAAAGATATGTGAAATATAAAACATGCAACTGAAAAAAAGACCTAAAAACTTGAGAAATAAATGGAGGTGAAACGTGAAAACAAATAGTTTATTCAAAAAATTTACCAAAATTAAGCAAAACTATTTTCAACTCAACAAACCTTTTTATACAAGTATTTTTATTTTGAATATATATTTTTTCATTTTCCAAGTGTCAAGCCTAACACATTTATTTTCAGTTTCAAGTTTTATTTTTTTCAAGTACGAGTTTTGTTTTTTTAGTAGAAAATTTTGGCCCCAATTCCCCTCCATAATTGTCCTGCGAAAAGGAGAAATTATGATGAGGACTAACTCTTTGCAGCATGGCTAATAATGGAACATAACTTCTCTGTGTAAACTCACAGATGAGACAAAACATACTGTTTGTCTCATCTGCTGTTCTGGTGTTTAATTTTAGCTAGTAGTGTGGACTGTGCTGACAACATTGTGATGGTTGCTGATACTATGACACTACTTCCTTATACTAGTGATGTCCCGATCAAGATTTTTGGGCTTCTGATTTGCTCTGATTTTATTAAGGCGTGCTCTTTCCTATACCAAGCCCCTTTTTTAATTTTTTTTATTTTAATCCTAAGGTATGGAATGAATCATATATGAATTAAAAGTCCTTTGTTATGCTTACAACACATTGAACAATTATGTTTAGCCGTTTTTAACAAAATTTCCCCTGTGAGTCAAGCCATAATAAAATTTAATATATTTTGATATGTTGCATCTTAAGCCTTAGCAAAACTCAACTTAAACTGTTCATTGATTTAAAAAAAAAAAAAAAAAAACGCTTGCACGATCGCAGTTCTTGTTGTATAGCTCCATTAACGCCGTCCCTGTAAGGAAGTTTATCGGTTGGCTCCAAAAAGTCCATTACGACAAAAGTCATTGTTTTCCAGGACAGACACTGATTGATCATCTAAAATAAAGCAATGAAATCGCTCCACCAGGTGACCGAATCCGATTCTGTCCGATACTCACCAAAGAGCCAGATCAGGTGCCGATACCGATGCAGAATATCGTATCGGGACATTCCCAATATGTACCACCATCTTGTTCTTTTCTTCATCCGCTTTGAGGATGTTATCTTCTTTTTGTGTGCCCTGATTGATAAGTTTGCTTCATATAGTCTTATTTTGACGCAGCCATTTGTCAGTGACTGCCCACTTGCTAGTGTTCCTCAACAAAGCAGCTGTAAAATTGGGGGATTTGTGGGAGTAATGGCTGATCCGGAGGCACGTTGGAGGTAGGGTTAAAAAAATCGTGAAAGGTTGCAAGTATACGGAGGGCTAGGTCTCTGTTAATTATGGCTGCTGTCGAATATGTGGCTTGTTTATTACCATGGTGACAAGTACAGTATATGCCCGTGACCATAATTATGGCGCTTGCAGGTTTTGCTCAGTGTAGGGCACTAGGCACTGTGACATATGGCCAGTGCAGTACCGTAAATGGCTACATTTTGAGTAATGCGGGTAAAAAATGCAGAATGTTCAGAGAGGACTTCAGAGTAAAATGACTCGTGTGCCCAAACAGTACATTGTTTTGGTGTAGTCAAACGAAGAAAGTATTTGATTCCTCGTGAGCTTCATTTTAGTTTAAATTTGCCTTTACGCAATGAGCATTTCTGCGGGCAATTGCGACCTGGCATGTTAAATAAAACAAAAAATTAAAACCACAACATCAAAACCCTAGCACTGGTCCAAATAACTGTTTTACTGTTGATATGCTTTGTATTGTTTACGAAGCATCAACTTAAATATTCTCAAGCATTTTTTCAAATGTCTGAGCCTACAAAGTATGATAATCATTTGAATTTGTATATTTTTTAATTCAAGAAAATAGTGTGATTTTAAAAAACAAAAACTGTTGATTGTATTAAAAAGGAAAACAATTGATTGTAAGATCTTAAGTTAAATATTTTATTTTCTCTTTTGTGTTTTCTAATTACAACAATATAATTTATTTGAATAATTGATTATTCAATAGGATTTTCAATAGGACACTTAAATACTAAAATATTCGATAGCTACAACCCTACATTCCGTAGTAGTGTAATATTTAGGTATTCAGGTGTCTGCGATTAACAAAATTAGCAAGTTTCTCTATGAATAAAGTCATTAATTAATAAAACTGCACCACAAAGGTGAAAAAAAGTTATTGCTAGGTTTGTGCATATCAGTAGGCAAAGGGGTAGAAAATTCAACAGCATTACATGTAACCTGGAGCACAGTAAAGACTAAAAACGAAGTGGAACCACATTGATGTTACCAAAAGTTGATTAAAAGACTAGTGTCAAGAGACCCACAGCATCATAAAACCTGCTGTAGTAATTTCTGCTGTAGTCCTGGTTGTACAGCAATGAAATACAGTCACAGCCACAGCATTATTGGTTTCTTTTCTGTCTCTCGTTCGCTCTCCTCCCTCTCTCTCGAATACAAGTTCATTTTGTCCAAAAGCCTTCAAATTCCGCTCAAAAGCATCATCTTTTCAGCAGAGAATTAACCCAGGTATACATCCAAATTAACAGAATGTTCACCAAAAGACAATATGAGTTGGCCCAGACAGAACCCAGACCTAAATCCAACTGAAACCATGTGGGATGTGTGCACAAGCAATGCCCTTGCAATTTGACAAATTTGGAATGTCTCTGCAAGCAATGGTGGCCCAGTAGTCAAGAACTTCCGTACTAACATAACCTTGCCTGCAAGCTGAATTCTCAATTTTTGGAGTTCACAAAAATCCATCTTGTCCCGAGCCCGCTGATTCCTTTCGAGCCGGTCACCGAATGACTGGACCAATCACAAAGCAACAATGTGTTTGGGGGCGGGATATGTGGCTGCAATGAAGGCAAAAAGCGAAGAGGCCGGGAAAACAAGCAAAACAACCAAACATGCATAGACGCTGCAATTAATTCTGTTCTCGCAGAGTTATTCACAGTTTCCTTTTGGAAGAAGAGCAGTGAGAGGCGCTTTGTGCATTTGGGCTGGAAATGTCTAACGTCCCGATTAGGATTTCCGCTGCCGTGATTTGTCAAAAGAAAAGTTTGATAGGCTGTACAAGGAGATCGCAATGTCCCAGATTGATAATGTAAAGAACTACGTCGAGTGATTCATGTAATCATCTAACTCTTGCCAGGTAAATACTAAGCCTTTTATCTCAAAAACAGAATGTTGAAATTGAAGCAAATGTCTTTCAACAAACTACAGTGTCAGGTTTAGTGTGGTTCGTTTTAGTATATACCGTATATTTTTTGGATTGAATTGAGATCACATGTACAATGACTAAAATTGATTTACAAGTGCCTTTTTTTCCTGTAAACCTGGTATTTAAACAGTGGTGTGGTCACGTCTTGTCTATATCCACTGTGTATGTGTGCAGAAGTGAAACGGGTGGGGTCACACACAAGGTCAGATAACCTCTGGGAAAAAATCTTTGAAAATACTATATGACTTGTCCTATGTCTGATGTACGTAGGTGCGTGTATGTGTACATTTTGTTTTGGATTAAGGGTCTGCAGTTGGATTTGTTTGTTAAAATTTTTCATCAAATGTAGTTTGCACACAGCTTCCCAGTCATCACGTGCCCCTTGTTTGTGCGTGTGAATGTGTTTGTCCTTAGTTGTGGGTGAATCAAGAGGATGGAGGAGGGGAACCAGCCGAAGGCACGAGCGAGGTTCAAAATGGTCACCTGGACCCAGCCAACGATTGTTTGTGTCTGGGCTCGCCTCTCCAGAACCGTGACCAAATGAGAGCTAACGTCATCAACGAGATCATGAGCACGGAGAGACACTACATCAAACACCTCAAGGACATTTGTGAGGTACAAAATGCATTAGAAACTAGCAGATAGGTACAGACTAGTGAGATATCATTAGCTGTTAGTCACCACCTATAGGTTTAAAAGGAACAAATTATGGAACATTTACATATTAATGTTGAGGTGCCAAAGTCACGTGTCGGTCATGGTAACCGCATGGTAAACCTTCTTATTCTGTCCGAGAATGAACACCACTTTTGATATTATGTTTGCTGTTTGGTGATGTGCGAGATTTAAAAAAAATTGTCCGCAGTGACGCACATTGCTCAGAGGCACGCACCGCGCTATCAGGGCTCATTGCCGCTGTCTTGACTCTTTCTCCACGGCAATGCGTTTTTCCTTTGTGCGCGGCTGTGTTACGTCTCCGCTCTCACCATGCTGGCCGGCTTACACGCCCTCACGCTAGACCTCGGGGACGCACGTCGTCAATACGGAACTGCGTGTGCTAATCGGTGCTATTGCCACCACCGTGTTACCCGCTGAATAGGCCATATGTATAAACGTCGTTCGTCGCCGGTCAGTCGTCGCTGTTTTGTCTGCTTTGACACACGCACGCCTGCCACCTAATTTCCGTTTGCCTGATCCGCTGTGTAGCGGTACGCCTAGCTGGTTGTCTGCCTTGAAACACGCACGATTCCATCTGATTCCCGTTGGCCTGATCCGTTGTGTAACGAGATGCCCGCACGATGCAAGCTTGCTGACCAGCTCGTCAGTCACCTCGTGCACCCGCTCTACTGGCGTTCTAGCCTCCTTTTTCTCCTTATCCTGTTTTCGCATTCCCTAAATTAACAGTCCGTGTTGCACTTGGTTGTCCTGCCTCGTTCGTGACAGGCTGGCTGCCGCGCTTCCCGCACTTGTCCGCAGTGACGCACATTGCTCAGAGGCACGCCCCGCGCTATCAGCGTGTATTTAAATGCTGCTCTCTCGTCACATATAAACCCGCGAAATCGCACATTTGCGAAACGTGAAGCACAAATTGGTGAGGGAACACTAACCCTTTATATCCTAAATATATGTATTATTTACTTATAACCATGATTTTGAATCAGTGGTAATTTCAGTTTCGTTCAATTGATGGCTCCCAACCACATCATCTTTTGGAAGCATGATTGAAGTTAATGAACTTTCTTCTGCAGGGTTACCTCCGCCAGTGCAGGAAACGGGTGGACATGTTTAATGATGACCAACTGAAGGTCATCTTCGGCAACATTGAGGACATCTACCGTTTCCAGATGGGATTTGTTAGAGACTTGGAGAAACAATATAACACAGAGGAGCCCCACCTGTCTGAAATTGGACCATGCTTTTTAGAGCATGTGAGTTCATTGTGCAAGATTCAAAAATGTATTTGTTATTAAATTGCAAATGAGTACAATATAACATGCAACAGCAAAAGAAAAAACAAGGTTTCCCCCCAAGCTCATAAACATTTGGACATACTTATATCCACTGCTGTGCTTGTCCTATTATTCCTTCTCTTTAAGGACTGCTTTTTAGAGATTTGTGTTTAAGACTTTATTTGGAGTCCAAAAGAAATTAGAAATATTGGACTCTTTTGTGTTCAATGTCATTCATGAATATGAAAACTTAAGGCCCTATTTCAAGGCGCGAGTCTTGTGCAAATCGCAGTTTAACCTTTCTTTTGCTGGTAGAATTGGGCGTAAAGGGGCGTGTGGGCCTTTATTATACAATTTACTACTTATACTATGTTTTTACACAATTCAAAATTCAAGAATAGTGGAAATTATAGAAGGATATGACACTTTCAGCAACAATGTGGTTTGGCTCAAGAATCAAGAACACAATCAAGGAACCACTTTCTGTTCTTCACTTTAGCCATCCGACTAAACAAACAATTAATATTTTATGTTAATGAAAAATTATTTAGGTTTTAATTTGTTATTCCTACTTTTCTTCTTCTTTATTACAGCAAGATGGTTTCTGGATATATTCAGAATACTGCAATAATCACTTGGATGCTTGCATGGAGCTGAGCAAGTTGATGAGGGATGGCAGGTACCAGCACTTTTTTGAGGCCTGTCGACTCCTCCAGCAAATGATTGACATTGCCATAGACGGCTTCTTGCTCACCCCTGTTCAGAAGATCTGCAAATATCCCCTCCAGTTGGCCGAACTTCTCAAATACACGGCACAAGAGCACAGGTATGACACAATATACATACATGTAACAGTATTGTATTACCGTATTTTCCGACCTAAAAGGCGCACCGGGTTATAAGGCGCACCTTCAATGAACGGCCCATTTTAAAACTTTGTCCATATATAAGGCGCACCGGATTATAAGGCGCATAAAATAGAAGCTATACTGCATCAAACTGAGGTTGACTAGGGTTGCGGTATGCATCCACTAGCCAATAACCAACGAGCCCTCTGTAAACAATCGCGTTTCTCAAACGATCTCCTATAAAATGATCAGAACTGACTAAAGTTCGATCTAACGCATTGGTACTACTTACCTATGTTTCCTTTCCATATCGATCCGTAGATTTACTCGAAACATTAACAGAGCAGCCTATTTTGACATGAAATAGCCTGGTACGTATAGCAGCTATCGCAATAGCATTAGCCATCCGCAAAGTCTCACGAGCCTCAGCTCGCAATCTCCCATGAGCCTCAGCAAAGTGTAAACAATCACGTTTCTCAAACGATCTCCTATAAAATGATCGGAACTGACTAAAGTTCGATCTAACACTGGTACTGCTTACCTATGTTTCCCTTCCATATCGATCCGTAGATTTACTCGAAACATTAACAGAGCAGCCTATTTTGACATGAAATAGCCTGGTACGTATAGCAGCTATCGCAATAGCATTAGCCATCCGCAAAGTCCCACGAGCCTCAGCTCGCAATCTCCCATGAGCCTCAGCAAAGTGTAAACAATCGCGTTTCTCAAACGATCTCCTATAAAATGATCGGAACTGACTAAAGTTCGATCTAACGCATTGGTACTACTTACCTATGTTTCCCTTCCATATCGATACGTAGATTTACTCAAAACATTAACAGAGCAGCCTATTTTGACATGAAATAGCCTGGTACGTATAGCAGCTATCGCAATAGCATTAGCCATCCGCAAAGTCTCACGAGCCTCAGCTCGCAATCTCCCATGAGCCTCAGCAAAGTGTAAACAATCGCGTTTCTCAAACGATCTCCTATAAAATGATCGGAACTGACTAAAGTTCGATCTAACGCATTGGTACTACTTACCTATGTTTCCCTTCCAAATCGATCCGTAGATTTACTCGAAACATTAACAGAGCAGCCTATTTTTAAATGAAATAGCCTCGCGGGTACAACCGCTATTCGGTGACGCCCCCTGACTACAGTTGCCGTAATGTTGGGAAGCGATGCGACCTTGTAATTTACTAGTCGTACTAAAACGTACTGAAACATTTTGGCAGAGCACTGTGTACAACCAGTATGGATCAACAAATTCATCAATTGATCCATATATAAGGCGCACTGGCCTATAAGGCGCACTGTCGGCTTTTGAGAAAATTTTAGGTTTTTAGGTGCGCCTTTTAGGGCGGAAAATACGGTACTCAGTCCTTCAAAATTAATCTCTTGTGAATTAATCTTATTTTGGGTTGCAAATTCAAGTTTTGAATTTTATCTACAGTAATTGTCATCTCACTGTGTGCAAAATGACCGCTTTATAGCTCTCCTGTAAAGTATTGGAAGAAGCTTGAAAAGGCACAAATCGTTACTGTACATATAAATTCAGACGTGCAAACTTGGACATGCAAGCCCGCAGAAACATAGCGTAATAGATTTAGCGTAACTCAGCCAGCGTCAGGTCATTCACAAACGAGGCGCTCTTAGCCAGTTGCCAGCTCTGCCCGCGAGACCTGCCAATTCAGTCTTTGACAGCAGAGAATCTGCCAAGTATAGGCCATCTCTTTGTCAAACACATACGCACTATATTTGGATGTGTAGCAACCAGAGGCAAAGAGAAAAATTCTTATCAGATAGCATTGATGCTCTCGTTTTTAAAGTTGCTAGACCAAGTGGCTAATTAGAATCCAATAGTGACTTGCTATTGGACCTTGTTCTAGCAGGCCCACCACTATTACCTCAGTATACATTCCTCGTCTAATAAGGTATTACTGCAACAGCACCACATTTAATTTTTTTTTTTTTAAAGAGCGGCCTGTTTTCAAAGACTTTAACATGACCATTAAATTCCCCAAGAGTCATTATGTGTGCACTGTCTGTGTTTGTAGCGACTATCGATATGTGGCAGCAGCTTTGGCGGTAATGCGAAACGTCACCCAGCAGATCAATGAGAGGAAGAGGAGACTGGAAAACATTGACAAAATTGCCCAGTGGCAAGCATCTGTTTTAGACTGGGAGGTATGTACGTGTGTGCGTCGGCGTGTGTCCATGTCTTCAATATACAAATGGCTTCTCACTGCGTCTGTAAAAGCTACAGCTTTTGTGTACATGAAGCCTTAACACAACAATCGGTGTACCGTGAGAGACAAAATATGCTCCTACTGTAGACCCCTACTTCATAGCCCTATGCTGGATTTATGTATGAAATCTGTTTTGTCTATCTTCTTCCAGGTTAGTTAGTTAGTTAGTTAGTTAGTTAGTTAGTTAGTTAGTTAGTTAGTTAGTTAGTTAGTTAGTTAGTTAGTTAGTTAGTTAGTTAGTTAGTTAGTTAGTTAGTTAGTTCCTAGACTCTGGGATCGGTTTCATTTTTGCATAAATGACACCGTTTCTTGAATCGCACAATTTAACAAGCATTAATTGCATGAACTTTCACAGAGCAGAGAATAACCACATGTACGCATACATTTTGTGAAAAGATTTTTTTTTTTGTATGTGACTTTGAAATTAATCACTTTTTTCATCCTTAATTTTTGTTACAGTTATTATATAATTGAATCTTTTTTGCGAGTTTTCTCACCAGTCTGTATTCCAACTGTTGGCAGATCAGCATTTTCCAAAGTGTTTATTATAGCTTCAGATACCAGACTAAAAACAAACGAACAGGAAGACACCCAAAGGAGAATGTGCAATACTCATAAGCTGAAAGGCCTATTTGTGTTTTGTCTTAATTTTAGTGGCTTTTTTATTCGGATGAGTTAACATCAAAATTCAGTTTAGATAATAGTTTTATGGAATAATCATTTGACTTCAAACACGTTTTGGAGTTGACGCCATAACCACATGCAACTTCTGCAATTTGTCAGATTTTGGGGCAGGTTCTTTCTTTACTCGAACAGATAGGTGCATCTTACTTTTGAGCGGCTGCTTTCATTAGTGGGCTAAGACTCAAAGCAAAAATTTGAGTATTGTACAAAATTGATGTAAAATGATATATATAAATATAAATGAACATGGTAGCCAAATGAATAGGAGCAAAAATAGACAATTGGTGATTCTAAGATTGTTTGAATAAATATATTGGATTTACCTTCCAGGGGGGTTACACTTTACCTACACATCTGTCTTAAATGGTCTTTAAAGTCTCTCCTCTGAAGTACAGTATGTTGTTCAGCTCTACTCGTGTGCTCTGTTTTGAAAGGACATTGTTATGCATCCCGAATTAAAAAGATAATAATCCTATTATTTAATGATTCGTTCAAAGAGTGAACCTTTGATTTATTGATTTTGTATCTGGGTTTTTTGTGTTTTTGGGGGGGCTGGTCTAGGGGGATGATATCTTGGACAGAAGCTCCGAGCTCATCTACACTGGGGAGCTGTCATGGATCTATCAGCCATATGGGCGCAGCCAGCAGCGAGTCTTCTTCCTCTTTGATCACCAGCTGGTTCTCTGTAAGAAGGTAAAATGTCTTTTTCTTTGTTCATTTTCTTCCTTTTATTTTGATTTCTGTTTGCATGAAAACAAAGCTGATAAGGGAGAACACAAGACAGTTGTGCACTGACCACAGAGGTGCTTGAAGCCAGTGCAACTTCTTGCTTAGGCTGGAAATATACTGTAGAAGACGCACGAGCCCTCCGTTAAGTTCAAATACTCAGCACATTTCTCAAAATGTAGCTGCGGTAGTTTTGGCTTCGATGCACCGAGGCTGTGCTCCCCTGTCAGATGAATATTCATGCTTGGCTACACTCAACTATACATGCACACAGAGACACGGGCACAAATGCAGTGAGACACTTGGATACATTGTATTAATCATTTAGTGACCTCTACCACAAATCAATTACAGTATTTGTGCAGTGCCCCTTAAAAAAAAGCTCCAAGGATATGCTGAATTACAGTTTAGTCTATTTTTTTTTCCGCTCGATACTTCCTCCTCTAGCATTCTAAATCCAGTGACAGGCCTCGGGGGTGTGAGCGCTCCATCTTTTCCTCTCCCATTGTTCTTATCAGGATTGTACATAGATGCAGGTTTATCTCTGCATACTCATTAGATGTTCTGCTTCTCATTTCACCCCAGCTGACCTCATCATGTGACTGGATGTTTTTTGGCCCCTAAGGCTATTGTGCTGTGGCGATTACATACACAGGAGAAGTAAATCAAGTTACATTGGCTAAGGTTATTTGTGCTGGATGCACAAATTTGGCATGGTCAGATTTTGGCTTCTGCCTTTTCTAAGGGGGTGAATGTGTGTGTTATATAATGCTCTGCTATATAGCGTAATTATTGATTGAAAAGGACAATCTGCAAATGTACGCAAACCGTTGTGTAGTCAAAATACAATTTAACTTCTTTTTACATACTGTCGCAGTCTAATCTTTCAAGCCTTGTTTTCGGGTGAGCCGAGTCCGATCTGGTGGCTGAATTCACTTTTAACCTAAAATGATTACAATTATTTTCCCATGAAATGTAAATGGGTTGCTTTGAAGACATAGTGGTACAAAGAAGATGGAGGGAAGTGTGACGTAATGCTTTGGGTGCAAAGCTGTAAATAAAGTCGATAAAAAAGAAATGCAAGACTGATTGCCGAGAATACTAACCGGTACACACAGACCAGACCCGACTGTCCCGTACAGGCCCAGAGCCCCCCCCATCTATTGTGGAATTCTTTGTGCTGAACAAAGGCTTTCATATGCACTGATCAGTAGAACTACCAAGCTAAATGCTAGTAATAGACCGATTATTTGCCAAGCCGATTACCAGGGCCGATATTTGGCCTTTTGACGATTATCAGCATTGGGCTTTTTCATTAAACCTAATAGTGATCAATTTACAACTGGGTCAGGGAGTCATAGTTTCACCTATGGCAATTTTACTTTTTTCAGGTGCCATTTATTTGACAAAGTCAGACATTTCCTCCCTCAGCCACTACTCCTTATTTTATACAAAACTCTATTTGAACCTCATTTTAACGATTGCAATGTCATATGGGGCAACACCTTTTCTAGTCACCTTATAAAACTTCAATCTCTGCAAAAGAAAGTCATTAGGGCTCTGTCTTGGTCTGAGTTTAATTCTCCAACCCTCCCTCTCTTCCGCCATTTGAGTTACTCAGACTACCTGAGCTGAATGATTTTCATAATGCATGTGTCATGTTTCAAGTTGTGAACAAGAGAAACCACATACTATGCAGTCTCATCCCCATCACTAGACCCCAGCATTCCCATCAGACGCGAGTTAAAACACACATCCTAGGACAATACCGCAGATATGTGCACACCAGTATGAGTGTTGCTTGTAGGGGACCTCAGATTTGGAACAAAATGGATGAAGCCTTAAAGGTCATGCCCTCAATCTCCAATTTTAAAAAACATCTTTTTAGCCATCTTTTACAAACCTATTATTTAATCCACATTTCCATAGTTAGCTGGGTTGAGAGTGTGTATGTGTGTATAATGAGTGTCTGTCTCTCCGTCCGTCTGTCCGTCCGTATGTCTGGGCCCGTTATATAAGCTTATACTTACCCTTTTCCTCATGCTATTACAATCTCATGTTATATGTATATGAAAGAAAGATTTATTATCGTGTGAAGAAATAATGTTTCATTCATTCATTCATTCATTCGTTCATTCATTCATTCATTCATTCATTCATTCATTCATTCATTCATGTGCTTTGGAAATAAGTGATAACTTGCTAGTTTTACCAATTTTTACAAAGCTTACTGTTTTAGCCTACTTTTTTGTCAATGCCAATGTGCATGCTACAGATATAGAGAATGCATTTTTTATTTTTGGGAAGTCCACGAATATGGAATGCTGCAACACTTTGCCTGTACAAGCTTTAATGTATGGTTGAAACACTCAATACGCTCATCTTTGCCAGTGTTAAATAATGTTGATAAGTGTATTTCTTGGAAAACTGGCATCGCTCGATGTGCAAAGTGAGTGTTAGTATATTTGGGCAGCAGATGGAAAGGGTTTCTTTAGACAGACTGTCAGGGAAAACCGGAAGGTGCTTGATGACCCCTTGGCACGATTGAAAGACATGGGCACACACCACATACTTGTACCACACACAATTCATCTTTCTATGCACCTCACCAGGATCTGATACGACGGGACATTCTGTACTATAAGGGTCGTATCGACATGGATCGCTACGAGGTGCGGGACGCCATTGACGGGAGAGATGATGACTTCAACGTAAGTGTGAAGAACGCCTTCAAATTGTGCAACAAAGACTGCGACGAGATCCACATCTTCCTGGCCAAGAAGCCGGAGGAGAAGATCCGCTGGCTCAGGGCTTTCCATGAGGAGAGGAAGATGGTGCAGGAGGATGAGAAAATCGGTTAGTCGTATCTTGAGACAGCATTTGCTTCACTCACAATAGCTTCAGTCATTGCTCTTATGTATGCAATACAACATATCTGCACAACAACATTTTTGAAGGTGTACTGTTTTAGTGTATGATACTACAGGTTAAAACTTTTTGGTAAAATGATAAATGTCAACTTTAAAGTTTTGTCCTATTATCAATCGTGTGGATGCAGAGAAACATTTACACTGCTGTTCATCAAATTAATCTTCCGCTCATCTGTACACATTTTTAGCAGTCCAATTGCTCCATTGATTTACACATCATCTACTTTTACTTTTCCGAGCCCAAAAATAAAATATTTTTCTTTCCAAGATCAAAAGGGAGATTATTGACCAAAAACAGTGACATGGCATCATTGTCATGGCGTCACTTAAGACACCTACGTACTATGTATCCAATCAGATAGTTCCGCTCTCATATTTGTATGGTATGATCACATGAACTTGCCTGAGTATGATGAAATGAGATGGGACTCGAGTTATTCTCTTTTTCTTTTTTTGCAATCACTAGTCACTGCCCTTCTTTTGAGAGTTTACTGTGTTGTTTAGGTTTTGAGATCTCAGAGTACCAGAAACGGCAGGCGGCCATGACAGTGAGAAAGGTGACCAAACAGAAAGGTGAGGCAACAAGAAGATATCAGGTGATTTTCATTTTCTTTTCCTCGCTGGCGTGCTCTGTCTTCTCATCGTTGTTTACTGTTTGTTCAACCTGCTTTTTCATACCTACTTTCATTAACTTTCCTTAAACATACAAACACACATATTATACAGGGTGCACTGGAAAAGTACCGTAGATCAAGGTGAAATTTTGGTCTTGTACGGTATTTGAGTTAAATGTCTGCTTGCTCACGTCAAGCTGATTTGCTACATGCAGTAGAGCAGCCCGTTAAGCATCAATGAAAAGACAGAAGGACTGTGTGCATGAAGTATTGAGTTTTAAAGATGACACCTGTCTTCATGGCATCTGGATCCGGTGTCACGGTTTTTCTTAACAAGCAAGCGTTTGGGTTAGGGTTTGCAACATATATATTTTTTTCAATGAAGCTAAATGTGAATTGAATACCCAGACCTTCACCATATGCCTCACAGCTGTCGCTGAAGTTTTAGGTATGATTTAAATTTTTAAATTACCTCCTGAGCTTGAGGCAAGTATATTTAGGAAATTGCAGAGAAAGGTGGCTTTACAAGGTGGGAACTGATGCAGGGGGGCTGAATACAATGAATGGCCCACTACAATTTTTAGATTTTTATGAACCCTACAATTTTGAAAACTATGTATCATATTCATGCCACTTGGCAATTATAAATTACAAATTTGAAAACTGTGTATCATAGTCATTCCACTTGGCAATTACATGCTACTTTGTATCGGTCAAGCAAATAAAAGCTTAGTAATTAAAAAAGCTGAAGTTTGTGGTTGTAAGATGTGAAAAATTTCAAGTGGGATGAATACTTCTCAAGGCACGGTGTATTCTTTATGTAAGAACTGCTTTGTTGTCTTTGTCAGAACCGAATCCACATTGAAATAATAGACACAATTTACTTGATGTAAATAAGTCTGATGGAACTACAAATACAGCCACCACTTGAAACCCAACAGCTTTACAACTTAGTGAAGAAAAAGAGGTGTTTTCGAGATGCTAGCGCCTGTCAGCA
The DNA here is from genome assembly GCF_901709675.1 of Syngnathus acus. Lineage (NCBI taxonomy): Eukaryota > Metazoa > Chordata > Actinopteri > Syngnathiformes > Syngnathidae > Syngnathus > Syngnathus acus. The sequence goes on along the minus strand of NC_051095.1, from coordinate 21,608,884 downwards.
CAAACACTGGGACCACATGTCACAACTGCTGGTGTCATTCTTTGCATCTTAGCTACTTTAGTGTTAGTCTAGATGTTTTTTCTTTTTTTCCCATGACTGTTTTTTTTTTCGCTATGGTCAGCGGCACAATAAGCATGATCATCCATTAAAATATGAATTAACCAATAACCTCTTCTGAATGTTCTCTCTGGCGTCAAGCCTCATAGATGTCTTTTCCAAGTAAATGTGTCTGTGCTATATGTGTACATGGCTGGCACAAGGTGAAGTACTCTCTTGAATTTCAGATTCATTTATAGATTTCATCTTGAGAAAGAGGGCCATGTTGTATGGACATGGTTTGAAAATGATAAAGGTATATGCCTAAGAGTTCTCTTTAGATCTTAGCACAATAAGATGCCATGGCAACTGCTCAAATAGCATTGGGAGGTGTTGTCACTAACGTTGGTGCTGGAGCATGCAGTCGCTGCCCTGTGTGCTGATAAGCATTATCTAATGGAGTATCTCAGAGAAACAGCGTCCTCTTTCACAAATAGATCAAACTGCTGCTAAAACAGTGTTTGGCAAAATACCTGTAACAAAGCACACCCTTTCTCCAAATTTATTTTTTCTGAGATGCCATGGCAACTTTGATCTCCAAATATAGTAGTTTGTAACTACGCCAGCATACTTGTGATGCTTGTAGACTAGCTCAATGACATGGTAGAATCTAGTTAAATGCACATTAAAAAGCTTTCTGTTGGGCTCTATTTTCACCACTCTTGTGTTCCTCAAGTGTTGAGGGTGCTATTCAAACAAACATGCCGACACCGAAAACGGAGCAACAATGTCTCCTGTCCAGCATTGGATCGGATGTGATGTGTCGGTTCTCTCGTTTGCTTGCGACAGACCGTGCTTGAATAGCATCTCTCGTCTCCCTTGTGTCATCACTAATGCTGAATTCCACTTCTCATCCTCTTCAGCAGTCATCATATGATCACGTTTCAGGTTTACCATGCAGCAATGGACTCTCATTTTTTATGCGTGCGCCTGTGTGCTGTGACAGCATGAATAGGTGTTGTGTTGTCAAGCAATTCACTGACAAGACTGACTGACATTTTTTTTCTCTTTGCTTTGTGCCTACGCCGCCTCCTTGCCCCGCCCTGCCCTTGTACCCCTTTCTGGCTTTTCTGCGCCCGCTGCTCTTCTAGGTGTAAACAGGTGCACGCCGCCCTCATATCCGCCCCCGCAGGAACCCCTCAGCGCGGGGCACTATGAGGTAACGGAGGACATGGCACAAGGAGAGGTTTTTGAATTCAGTCAATCCAAAAGAGGCCAGGCTCCTTTCTGGCAAAATTTTAGTAGATTAGCTCCATTTAAGAAATAGAGACTCTTCTGAAGGACCAGCTATTTTTTTCCTTAGAAGCACTAAACACTGGATGATCGTGTCACACAATGAAGAAAATACAAAAACACACTGATTTGAGACTTTCAAAGTTAAGGACCAATGTTAATATTGGGTGTGGTTGAAAGCAGCAAGAGGATTGAAGACTCACAGAATATGGCGGGGGGTAATCAGACATAACTGTTCATACTTGTTGAAAACATTCTTAGTTATCATGCTTCTCCAGCTGAGTCAACCGTCACTTGCACTCTCACTCAGATTCTGCAACACTTACCTGTATCCACACACCGACTGATTGTCCTGGGAATCGTTTGTAGAGATTGCTGTATTACTGCTCTTTAGATCCATGGATGACACAAACCAGGAAGCGCCAGGTCGTTGTATGATTGTGTCCGAAATCTTGCTGTGCTGCTGCTACGTATGTGAGTTGCATTCTCCGAGTAACGACAGGCCCGTGTCGATCTCAAGAAGCTCGATTCTATTGGGCATCACCTCTCCCATCGCCAGTTGCAGACCATTTAGGCCCATTTGAATCTGCTCTCTACTCACTCTGTAGTAGCCCTCTCGTCACGGCCTCTCTTTGTCATCTCGCCGTCGTTATCTCTTTGCTCACCTGCTCAGCCTATATGAGTCAGAGGAAGCTTTTCAATCGGTCAGAAACCTGCCAGCGGCTGTGATATGACGGCTCCGGGAACAAATCAATAGCGGGAACGTCAGAATTATAGTGTATTACCATTCTTTCACCAAGCAGTTTTGACAGGGTATTCATATCCCATCACGCAGAAGGTCAAGGGCTGTGGGTTGTGGGGAGCTTGCCGCTCAGATGAACCTGCTGGGAGCAGGAGATAGGCAGGCTACGCTCCAGCCGCATAGCACCAGAGCCCCTCCCCTCTTTCCCCAGAGACCACCCCTGTAGCACTGTGCTGGCAGCTCACGGACTGTTTGGAAAGAGCAAGGTCCACCTCTGGAAATGCACTGACAGCAAGCAGTGAGGTTGATCTTTAAAAGGTCTGTTTTTTCTGTCAGCTGAGAATTTTTTGGCGAAAGATTGATTTGCACAAATGGGTGTCGTAAAATAAGGTAGACCTCTTACCGCCGCGAGTAGATCGAACCGTCTGACGTTAACAAAGGAGTGGAAAAGAAGTGCAATGCAAATATGGCAGCACAAAGATGGATATAAGGAGGTGTAGCACAGAGGCGTTTTCTGATTGCGATTCATCCATCTCCACAGATTAGAATCTTGGCATTTCCCTTCCATGGTGTTGTTTATCCAGATCTGATCCATGTCTGGCGCGGCGCTTCACACCGTTTACAGAATTTCTGAAGACTGCCGCCTGATCAGATGGATTTGTTTAACCCACAATGAATGAGATGCTTCTTCAGCAGAGCGGTTAGAAAAGCAGATCTTGAGAATGCTTATCTTGTCGCTAGACTTTGGAGTGTAAGCAAAACATCTGGCCACGCTTTGTGAGCATCTTTTGACTCCATCTCACGTTGGATTCAGTGAACAGCACATCTTCCCATCCGAGCAATGTGCCATCACTACTCTGTTCCTCAATAAGAACGTGTGATACAGCCAAGCCTTACAACTTACTTAAATGTGTCTGTTGTACAATGTGTGTAAAGAAAGTTGCAACACAGACGAGTAGTGTCTCGGCCAGTTCGATAGATCTGGAAGATAATTCCCTTCACCAACAACATAGGGTTCCTTGAGCATGCTAACCTCAGGTCCAGTGCTGCGCCCACCCACCGACCCACCCACCCCACCTCGTCACCCCCGCAGATGCAAACGCACACAGAGACACACAATCATGCGCACTTACTGGCCCGTTGTGCTGCGGAGAAGAGAGATCCTATCTAACAGTGCCTTCCAGCATTCCACTAGTGATTATCTATTCCGTTTCACAGGCAGATTTGAATTTGTCATGTATTTTCCCTTTGGTGTGGGACTTGCAACGGTCTCTTCCTTCCTCTCGCATGAGATCCACTCCAACAGATCTCTTCCACACGATTTGTTTTGTGCGCACAGCACGCTCAAAACACTTATTTTGTTACTGTGTCACATATGCATAGCTGCAGTTATCTTGCACAAAGATAAGTTATTCTGATTTCAGATACAGTATATAGAAATGACAGTGTTATTGTCGAACAAGAATTTGTTTGGAATATAGTATATTAGAAATCATTAGTTTTGCTTAGTCGAGTTAGAGTATACCGTTCGAAGAATATTATAAGCAATGAGTTATGAATTAAATAAGAAAAAAAAGTCATCTATTTTAACTTTATCAGCTACACACTGTAAATACTGTAAAAAGGACAGATCATATATTTGGATATTGGTATTTTGCGTTGGAGACGAATGTTGTTCCAGTTCTAGCGTATGGTAGAGCTCAGTACCAGGTAAATGCATGCTTGTGGCATCCAATACTTTGCATGAGACTTAAAACAACTCTTTACGGTTTGTTTAGTTTCATTTCGCCTCCGACGGGATTTTTTTCCGCCGTGACGCATTCAGTTGTGCACCCACTGCCATCTCACCGGAGAGGGACTTCTGGTCCCTAGCCACCGCTGTCTCCTGCTCGTGTTACCTTTCTGCTTGTAGCCTTTGTTCCTATTCCATGCCAGGAAGAAGAAAGGGACTTATCCCTACGCAGAGTCAGAGTGAGCTCTTGATCGATCAAATGAAAGGCATTGGCATTCTCTTTGCCAAATATGAGACGTTTTCTCTTTTTTATTCCAATCGACACTGGCGTAGCTCTCTTCGCTGGTTATTTATGGACACCAGTAACTGCTGAACATCAGATATGAGACAAAACGGGTATAGTTTTTTTATGATATCGATATAGGAGTTAGCACTGATCATAGGTGTGGTGAATAGATTTTTAGTCCAGCAGAAGAGCCGAATGCCCAAGAACTCTGTGGGGATGTGCTAAAAATAATCCTAATCCTGAAGACACACAAGGAGTACAGTACTTCATTACAATGCATATCACGCTCTGAAGTATAACAACGTGACAGTAAAGATTTTCTCACTTGTGTTGATTTAATTAGTAGCCAGTGTTAAATGTTATAATTTGGGGGCTAAATTGGTCAACAATCTTATAGGGTGAACATTCTTATCTTTTATCCAAGCTCTAGAGTGCTGATGAAGATCGTTTTAAATCCTGTTTGTTATCCAGTCATGAACTGAGACAGCCAAGTTAGCGAACAGGAGACTGCTTTCAGTCCCCCCCCCCCTTTTTTTATTCCAACGTGTATACAAAGCACTCATGTGGAGCACGGCGACATTACCACGAGAGATCTCCTTGGTTGCATACGAACAGTCAGGGTACAACAGAGTCAGTCCAATGAGCCATAATAGATGTGGTTTTTAATGACAGCAATGTGAGCTGAAGACTGACGTCCCACTTTTACAAACACACTTGTCATTGTATAATACCATCTAGTCCAAGGTCAAAGTTTTGCCTACCGCTGAAAATTATTAACTCACTACCCAAAATCCTTGTCTCCATATGCAAACATTTGTCATTTATGTTCTTGCTGGCAATTTGAGTTTGATTATTTGATGTAGAAATGAAAAATAATGCCTATTCAATTCAGAAACTGTGAATGGGAGAGTGGAGATGTCAACTGTATGTACATTATATGTTTTGGTGTATTCAGAAGCACTGGGAATATGTTGTACTTCGCTGTAAAAAAAAAAAAAAAAAAGGAATAAAAATGAATCCATATCTGATATAGCTGTACTTTTGTTGACAATAAAACCTCTACTGACTGGTGTCGGGCGGAGTGAATGAGTGAGTGAGTGAGTGAGTGAGTGAGTGAGTGAGTGAGTGAGTGAGTGAGTGAGTGAGTGAGTGAGTGAGTGAGTGAGTGAGTGAGTGAGTGAGTGAGTGAGTGAGTGAGTGAGTGAGTGAGTGAGAGTGCATTGTGTCAGGTTTACTGTTCTTTGACATGATTCCATGGCATTCCCAACATTTGGCACATGGATTCATTATTGATTAATTAAAAGAGATTGGGTTAGATGTTGGCAAGTAACGATATAGTTGGGACTGACCCCGCCCCCACCCATGCACTAAGAATAGCCCTAGCCTACTGTACAGTATTGTGCCTGCAGTGTCACAGCTTGCTTGCCAGCTCTTTCATTACTAGACACAAACCCAATTCTTAGTTTCTGTTCAGAAATTATGCTCACTGACTTGCTGTTTTTTTTCCAAACTCACGGTATCTGTATGTGTGTGTGTGTATATATGTGTGTGTCCACTGGTATGAACACTGTATTCTGATTAATATTACCCAACCATCCATCCATCTTCCGTACCGCTTGTCCCCACGGTGGTCACGGGCGTGCTGGAGCCTATCCCAGCAGTCATCGGGCAGTAGGCGGGGATCACCCTGAACTGGTTGCCAGACAATCACAGGGCACACAGAGACGAACAACCATTCACACTCGCACTCACACCTAGGGACAATTTGGAATGCTCAATCGGCCTACCAAGCATGTTTTTGGGATGTGGGAGGAAACTGGAGTGCCCGGAGGAAACCCACGCGGGCCCGGGGAGAACATGCAAACTCCACACAGGGAGGGCCGGAGGTGGAATCGAACCCGCACCCTCCTAACTGTGAGGCGGGCGTGCTAACCAGTGCGCCACCGAGCGCATAAAACATATGTTTGTGTAATTTCAGTTAACCAGTGTTTTCATCTGTCATAGGGTGGCCATTTTGCCACTTGCTGTCAGCTGAAAATGACATCACAGTTAATGATAATAATAATAATTAATCACCAGTTTTATGAAGTTGAGCAGTGGATGGTTGCACTGAGTGTCAGTGTCTGTGTGCTTGCCCCTCCCTTCCTGTGTCTACTCTCAATCTATGTACTAATCACAGTCACCTGCCTCTCGTTATCTGTCGTGTATATAAGTCCTGTCTGCGTGTCACACCCCTGTCGGATTGGTCTCGTCTGTCATCGTCGTTCCTGTCTTTATCTTGTCTTTTGTTCAATTAGTCTTGTCCCTAGTCGAGCTTCTTATAGTTTGCCTTTTGAGTTCTCCAATAAACCCTGGTCCAAGCTGCATTTGGTCGCCCTGCTCCATTCCGTTCCATGACACTGAGACCTAGCAACTGGGATATCATTTTCAGTCGACAGCAAGTGGCAAAATGGCCGCCTCCTGACATGGATGAAAACAGTTGAGTTTTGCCTGTTTAATTCATAATCCACAGACAAAACATGAATCAGAAGTGTATTTCGATTAGCTGGGCTGCACAGAACATTGAAAAGAGAATTTTGGGGGTTGACTTCTGCTTTTATTGGTTGCTTATTTATGACGCGGGTCACCGGGGCCCCCCTCTGGAGCCAGGCCCGGAGGCGGGGCTCGAAGGCGAGCGTCTGGTGGCCGGGCCTTCGCCCATGGGGCCCGGCCGGGCACAGCCCGAAAAGGAAACGTGGGTCCCCCTTCCCATGGGCTCACCACCTGTGGAAGGGGCCAAAGGGGTCGGGTGCAGTGTAAGCTGGGCAGCGGCCAAAGGCAGGAACCTTGGCGGTCTGATCCCCGGCTACAGAAGCTGGCTCTTGGGACATGGGATTTCACCTCTCTGGCTGGAAAGGGGCCCGAGCTGGTGTGCGAGGCAGAAAAATTCCAACTAGACATAGTCGGACTTGCCTCCACGCACAGTTTGGGTTCCGGTACAAGCCCTCTCGAGAGGGGCTGGACTCTCTTCCACTCTGGAGTTGCCCACGGTGAGAGGCGTCGAGCAGGTGTGGGCTGGGCGCCTGCACATTGGGGTTCACCCTGGTGAACGAGAGGGTAGCCTCCCTCCGCCTTCGGGTGGGGGGACGGGTCCTGACTGTTGTTTGTGTCTATGCACCAAACGGCAGCTCAGAGTACCCACCCTTCTTGGAGTCCCTGGAGAAAGTGCTGGAGAGCGCTCCTTCTGGGGACTCCATCGTTCTACTGGGTGACTTCAATGCTCACATGGGCAATGACAGTGAGACCTGGAAGGGCGTGATTGGGAGGAACGCCCCCCCCCCCGATCTGAACCCGAGCGGTGTTCTATTATTGGACTTCTGTGCTCGACACGGATTTTCTATAATGAACACAATGTTCAAACATAAGGGTGTCCATGTGTGCACTTGGCACCAGGACACCCTAGGCCGCGGTTCGATGATCGACTTTGTAGTCGTGTCATCGGATTTGCGGCCGCATGTTTTGGACACTCTGGCGAAGAGAGGGGCGGAGCTGTCAACTGATCACCACCTGGTGGTGGGTTGGCTCTGATGGTGGGGGAAGATGCCGGTCCGACCTGGCAGACCCAAACGCTCTGTGAGGGTCTGCTGGGAACATCTGGCAGAATCCCCTGTCAGGAAGAGCTTCAACTCCCACCTCCGGCAGAGCTTTTCCCACGTCCCGGGGGAGGCGGGGGACATTGAGTCCGAGTGGACCATGTTCCGCGCCTCCATTGTTGAGGCGGCCGACCGGAGCTGTGGCCGTAAGGTCGTTGGTGCCTGTCGTGGCGGCAATCCTCGAACCCGCTGGTGGACACCGGCGGTAAGGGATGCCGTCAAGCTGAAGAAGGAGTCCTATCGGGCCATTTTGGCCTGCGGGACTCCGGAGGCAGCTGACAGGTACCGGATGGCCAAGCGGAACGCGGCTTCGGCAGTTGCTGAGGCAAAAACCCGGGCGTGGGAGGAGTTTGGCGAGGCCATGGAGAATGACTTCCGGACGGCTTCGAGGAAATTCTGGTCCACCATCCGGCGTCTCAGGAGGGGGAAGCAGTGCAATGTCAACACTGTTTACAGTGGGGATGGCGTGCTGCTGACCTCGACTCGGGACGTCATGAGTCGGTGGGGAGAATACTTCGAAGACCTCCTCAATTCCACCTTCACGCCTTCCATTGTGGAAGCAGGGCCTGGGGACTCTGAGGCGGACTCTCCAATCTCTGGGGTTGAAGTCACTGAGGTAGTTAAAAAACTCCTCGGTGGCAAGGCCCCGGGGGTGGATGAGATCCGCCCGGAGTTCTTAAGGGCTCTGGATGTTGTGGGGCGGTCATGGCTGACACGCCTCTACATCATTGCGTGGACATCGGGGACAGTGCCTCTGGATTGGCAGACTGGGGTGGTGGTTCCCCTCTTTAAAAAGGGGGACCGGAGGGTGTGTTCCAATTACAGGGGAATTACACTCCTCAGCCTCCCTGGTAAGGTCTATTCAGGGGTGCTGGAGAGGAGGGTCCGTCGGGAGGTCGAACCTCGGATTCAGGAGGAGCAGTGTGGCTTTCGTCCTGGCCGTGGAACAGTGGACCAGCTCTACACCCTCAGCAGGATCCTCGAGGGTGCATGGGAGTTCGCCCAACCAGTCCACATGTGTTTTGTGGACTTGGAGAAGGCATTCGACCGTGTCCCTCGGGAGGTTCTGTGGGGGGTGCTTCGGGAGTACGGGGTACCGAGCCAACTGATAAGGGCGGTTCGGTCCCTGTATCACCGATGCCAGAGTTTGGTCCGCATTTCCGGCAGTAAGTCGGATTCGTTCCCAGTGAGGGTTGGACTCCGCCAAGGCTGCCCTTTGTCACCGATTCTGTTCATAATTTTTATGGACAGAATTTCTAGGCACAGCCAAGGCGTTGAGGGTGTCCGGTTTGGGGACCTCAGCATCGCGTCTCTGCTTTTTGCAGACGACGTGGTGCTGTTGGCTTCTTCAGGCCGTGATCTCCAGCTCTCACTGGAGCGGTTCGCCGCCGAGTGTGAAGCGGTCGGGATGAGGGTCAGCACCTCCAAATCCGAGTCCATGGTCCTCGATCGGAAAAGGGTGGAATGCCCTCTCCGGATCGGGGATGAGATCCTGCCCCAAGTGGAGGAGTTTAAGTATCTTGGGGTCTTGTTCGCGAGTGAGGGGAGGATGGAGCGCGAGATCGACAGGCGGATCGGTGCAGCGTCGGCACTAATGCGGACTCTGTACCGGTCCGTCGTGGTAAAGAGAGAGCTGAGCCAAAAGGCAAAGCTCTCAATTTACCGGTCGAGTTACGCTCCTACCCTCACCTGTGGTCGCGAGCTATGGGTCGTGACCGAAAAAACGAGATCCCGGATACAAGCGGCCGAAATGAGTTTTCTCCGGAGGATGTCCGGGCTCTCCCTTAGACATAGGGTGAGAAGCTCGGTCATCCAGGAGAGACTCGGAGTAGAGTCGCTACTCCTCCACGTCGAGAGGAGCCAGATGAGGTGGCTCGGGCATCTCATCAGGATGCCTCCTGGACGCCTCCCTGGGGAGGTGTTCCGGGCATGTCCCACCGGTAGGAGACCCCGGGGACGACCCAGGACGCGCTGGAGAGACGATGTCTCTCAGCTGGCCTGGGAACGCCATGGGATCCCCCGGGATGAGCTGGATGAAGTGGCTGGGGAGAGGGAAGTCTGCGAGTCCCTCCTGAAGCTGCTGCCCCCGCGACCCGACCCCGGATAAGCGGAAGAAGATGGATGGATGGATGGATGGATGGATGGATGGATGGATGGATGGATGGATGGATGGATGGATGGATGGATGGATGGATGGATGGAAGTTTGCCAATGGCTATAATATTGAAAGACAGGAAAAAATGTTCATAATTTTTCGGTTCATGCTGATGTTCATGATGGTCTTGGTAAAGACCAATGTATATGCTTTCACAAAGGACTGAGGAAATCCAATAGAATTCGCATTTGAGATCATGATTTAGAATTCTTTTGTTTTGCTTTTCTATTTATTTACCTCAACCATAGTTTGGTTATCTTTGTATAGATACTGTATGAGTGTAACAAGATGGGCTCATAAAAGACGGCATCCCCCCTAAAACCCCCACCTCCATTTCAGAAATTATGGCTTCGCCCCCACTTGTAAATAGTAGCTGACTTCATGGTGATGCTGCTGACATGTTAGGCGGATGCCTGCCAAAAATGAGTGCAGATTGTAACTATGCTGCCATCAATAAGTAATGAGACTTATGCAAATACAGCTCAGCTGACTGCTCTTGCTCATCTTTTCAAGCCCACAGATGCAAGACTTGATGTTAAGACTCCCTGGCGTGATGTGGCGTGGGTGTCTGTTTTTGAGAGGTTTGCTCCAGTTGTGACTCTTTATAAGAAGAGATTTAACTGTTTATGAGTTAGAACATACTTGCAAAATGAAAAGATATGGCTACGGGTGACAGAAGACTAAAATAGATCGGCTCAACTGCCTTTGGCAAGTCCCAAGAGTGAGTCAGATCAATGAGTAGCTCACTGCGGCCTCTAGTGCTCATCAATGGAGTTACACTTTAAACCCATCTAACATGGCATTGTGGACACCGGGTTAGGAAACTTTTGGAACAAAGAATTTTTCAGCAGGTCTTGGTGTGATAAATAATTCAGAATTGAGAAGAAAATCACTTCAGTTGTACAACCTTTCAAGTAATTTATTTAGAATCATACATCCACAATTATAGTTATAAAACTTTACAATTCAGTTTTTGCTCCACCAGAAAATGTTATGTATTTTGATACAACTAGAGAAATATGGCTTCACCTATATTTCTGTAGTTGCTTGGAGAAATTAATTTTGGTGCATTCTTTTTTTTTTTTTTAGCATTTTAAGTTATGATTAGGGACAGTTTTCCTCATGTTGAAGCACATTATTGATGTTAATTGGATTTATGTCAACTGCATGATGCTACAATGTTATTATTTGTCCTTAGGATTAAAGACAACCTTGCTTTTGATGAACACTCAGGCCTACTTTCTTACTGTATTTTAATATTAGTCAATATGGTGATGCTTGGAGAGCTGAAAATTATTTATGGGGGGTGGTACTTGGTATAAAAGGTTTTGAGAATGTGTCTGCCTCACAATCCTGAGGTTTGGCATTTGACTGGCTCCTCCAGTTTTTCTTTGTAGAAGTGTCATGTGCTTGTGTGCGTTTTCTCCTCACACATTCCTAAAACAAAGTGGTGGGCGGTACTTTTGGCACCAGGTCCACCAAAAACTGTCCATTTCTCAAAATGAAGAATGCAAAGAACAGTCTTGTGAACTCACTAATTATGGTCTTCCAACCATCTTAAAGGAGAATGTTCTTCATGTTCTTGCGTGTGCCACTTAATTGCAGATCTCATAGGCGTATGTGTGAGAATCAAGTTTTAAAAAGGTTTCTAAATAACTAGAAAGATAACTCAAAATCTAAGCAAAGATGATTACAACTAGAAATAAAAGCAGCAAGAAAATTTCTCACCAAAAACTGAAGTCAAACCAAATGCAAAAAAACATGGCCTCTTTATAACATGGAAATCAGGTTTAAGACAACGGTTGTTTTGGTTTAAGATTCCTCCGGCACGCGTCAACAAAGTAAAACTTCAAATCCATGTGTATCCAACTTCGGGCGAGAAACTCTTCTAAGTTTGTATTTATATTCTATTTTGTTTATTTGTTTTTATTTTCATTTTGTTTAATATTTTTGCACTTTTGGTCCTCCATAATAAACTGCCACAGGATGTAAAGAAAACTGTTAATTGATTTTAAAGAATGCATGCTTTGGAGATTAATTTAATATATTGAAACTTGACAGCCCTTCTCATTTAAAAAAAAAAAAAAGACAGGACATGACAGTATGCGGCTTGATCTATAAAAAGGACTTAAAAATGACATGAAAAAGCTTCTTTTGTCCTGAAGCTAACTGGAACATCCCACGTGTTCAGAGGTGTTGTGCTTTAGGTAGTTTCTCAAGATTGGCGGAATATCCAACCTGTCTATACCAGGCTCTTTGTTCGTAAAATGAAGGTTTCTGCGGATTTCCAGCCGAGTCTGTGACATCAGAGGTTTGGGACAAACTGGTGCAGAAAGACACAAAAACGTTAGCGATGAAATGATGTGACAAAATATTTTTTTTAATTATTTGGCTCTTACCCCTTTCCTTAAGCAGCAAAGCCAAGGCTTCATTCTGCTTTGTTGTCTTGTCAATGATGAGTGTAGGCAGATACACATCTGCTCCAAAGTCTATAAGAAGCTGGATGTACTCCACGCCGCAACCGTAACGCAAACACACCTCCAGCACAGTCTTTGGCTGTTTTATTCGGGCCAGTATCTTCTCATCTGTGCAGTTAAAGTTAGGGTTAGTTCCATGCTGGAGGAGGAGTTTAAAGCAGTCCAGATGTCCATACACAGCTGAGATATAAAGAGGCCCTCGACACGCTGTGGCATTTGATGCCCACTCCGGTATTTTGGGTCGAACGTCCACCTCAGCTCCATAGCGCAGCAGCTCTCGGAGAATGTCCACATCCCCTTCCCGAGCGGCGGTCAGAACCGGTGAGCAGTTGTTGTGCTGGCTGCCGTTTGGGTCGGCTCCGGCCTTCAGCAGAGCTATCACGCAGTCCAGATGTTTGCCGCTAACAGCCGTGAACAGTGGCGTCTGGGCCTTCACATCCAGGCTGTCTATCTGGACGTGAGCACACCAGCGTATACGGCTTGACACAGACTTCTTGACTCGTGTCCTGTAATTCTTATTTGAATCTTTTTAATCCTCTATTTTAAATCTAGAATTGAAAAAGATGTGTGAAGCTCTTGTGAGGCCGATTTCATAAAAAATTAAGATAATCAGTAAATAGTATCTCTCTCTCCCTCTTTCCCAAAAGTCAGCTGGAAAATCTGTCCTTTTTTTCTTCATATAGCTAAGAGTACAGTCTTTCTTCAGCAAGCAGAAGAAGCTTTCACTAATTAAATTAATATCTATTTCATGGACAGCAGAAGGTATCTACACTTATTAAAACCCAATCTGCTTCAATTATTTTTTGCATTGGACTGCATGCAGTAATCTTTCAAAACCTAAGAATACTGAAATGTCCTCCTTTGTCCCCAAATTGATAAAAGTTGTAATCTGGTAGAAAACGTTTTATTTTTTTAAATCCGATTTAAATTTTGAAACACTTCGATAAAAAATAAAAAAAGTCACGAGGAATTTAGAAACCTCTTATTCTGATTTCTCATTTGAATATATTTGTTTACCAGCCAAGGAGTCCCACCATACCCAAACAGCTGCACTTCACAAAGAGTTGCTTCATATCTTACCTCCGCTCCATGCTCCAGTAAGAGCTCCAGGCACTTAAGGTGTCCCAGAGCAGCAGCAGTCCGTAAGGGGGTGACAGGGACCCCCCAGCCGCTTCGAGTGTTAATAGACCTCCTGTAGCGCTCTTGAGAAAGAAGCTCCGAGAGAAGAATGGCATTGTCACTGCTCACGGCGCTGTTCAAGGCTTGGCTCAGCTCGTTGCTTTCGTCCTCGTCATTGGGCTGCAGAAGCGAGAAGATCTTGGAGATGTCCATTAAAGTCATGTCCACAGCTCGACCCACAGCCATATTTACCTCCAGGATGCTACAAGTCAAAGCTCTTCCATCTGCAATGGCTGACAATATGTGACAGTGTTGTTTACACACAGAACCAGCATACCTCAATAAATGAATATGTTGTGTTATGTATCATATACTGTGGAAACTATTTAAAATCACAATTTAACATCATACAACTAAAAGTAGTGCATTGTGAAAATGCTGCATTATTTAAAAAAAAAATTAAAATACACTCACCTTATTCTGCTGAAGTTATTTCCAAGTAGAAGCAACAGCATTACCTTCAAGTAACATTCAGGGAAGGAAAAAAGGTTAAAATCCTTTGTGTGTTTTGGTGTGTGAGTTGTGGAAGGTGTTGGATAGTGTGTTGGGTGCATGCATTTGTATGTATGTGTGTGTTTAAGGGGCTAAAACGTCTTGGTTGGTGGAAGCTAAATTTAGGCCGCAGATGGGCCTGGCTGAACTTCCATTCTTGGAGGGTAGAAGCTCAGGTTTAAAATTAGAAAGGTGATAGACCAGTGACACCCTGTGATTGGTGTGTGTGTGTGTGAGGGGGGGGCATTTTATTACGTGTCAGCTGCCTGACATTTTCCGGAGAGAAGCCATCAGTCAGCTGTTCTTTTGCCAAACCCAAGCATGTCTTGATATAATTTATGTACAGATAGTGCATAGTTCAAATTGCTGGCATTCACTGAATGCACAGGAGACAATTATTTGACAACACGTTAGACATTTTTGTAAATTTTGTATCCCGTTCAGGGGGAAAACATTGACGAAATTACCCTTTGCTCCATCCAGTGTTGATCAGAGCTTGCATAACTGTGTGAATTTGCTGCGTCCCCTTAAAAATAACATAATGCACAGTTATTGATGTCCAAGACCCTGGCAACAATAGTGAGACACCCCTTGGTGAAAACGTCCAACTCAATATACAGAGCTTGCGGAGTTTGTATGTTTCTCACCATGCTTGCGTGGATTTTTTGCTGACACTCGACTCTAGCTGCCACCAACACTCCAAAAACATGCCTGCTAGGGTGATTGTAGACTAACTTTCCCAATTCTTGTGCAAGTAGCGAAAATTCATGTATAATTCAGGTTCACTGAGATGCAATGACAAAGGAAAGTAAACTGGATTTGTATCCTCGTTTTTTCTCCACTAGGTGGCAAAAGTGATACATTTCAGGGTGTGTTCCTGTTGGAAACACAAAATGCTGCTTTCTGCTGTGGGGCTCTTACATTTCAATTTGGTAACGCACATTAGTTCAAAATTCATTTACAGAACGAATTGTGATGCTATCCATTTGTTTTAGTTTCTTAGTTAATGTATATGTCTGGTACTCCTAAGGAGCTGGAGTCCCTCCTTGCTTCTTCCTGTGGTCAAGCATAAAGCTTAGTAATTGTTTGATTTGGTTTTCAATGTAGTTTATTGACTATTTTTTGACATATTTTTTCATGTAAGTATTTACTGTAATTATTCCTGGCTATCGTAGGATAGGGATGGAGCGTTAGAGTTAATGATTGCTGTTCCGGAGAAGAAAATTGGGTTACGTATGTGTTGTAAGAATGGAGCTCCATTGTAAACTGAATAATAAATAACCAACTTGAGTTTATTTGAGATTCTCAAAAGCACATTTGAATAGCACAGAATGGGGGTTTGTGTGGTCGACAGAAATTACTCCACTGGCCTAAACACTATCGGAAGCACTGTGGCACATTTACAACCTAACTTTTAATAAATGAAAATGTAGTCGTTTCTTACAAAGATTCTCTTCATTTTTTAGCATTTCTCTTCTCTTTTCTTTTGTTTTTTTGAGAAGGGGCCACATCAGATTTGAGTCTCGAGCAGCGGTGGGCAATAAATTGGTTTTAGAAAAACTTGTTGAAGCCATGTTGGGCTTGCAAAATACAGTATCTGTAGCGATACACATTGCTACATTTAATGATCAATATTAGTGTTGAATATGATGTATATTTTATTGCATTTGTTATCTAGGTGTGCCCTGCAATTGCCTAGCAACCAGGTCACGGTGTCCACCGCCTCACGCTCGAAGTCAGCTGGCCACCCTTGTGAGGAAAAGCGGTTCAGAAAATGGATGGATGCTTTTGTCACATTATTAGATAAATATTATAAGTCTGAAATTCTCCAGATGATATATCTAGCATAGTTGCATGCCGGTATTTAGCATTTCATATTTAGTATTGATGATTTATGTGATAGTGGATTACCAGCTGGATTAAGTCAGCCATGTTCCTACAGAAACCATTGGCAGGGCTCAGATTTTTTTTCCCTTGGGGGGTAAATGGGTGGTCAAAGATATCGCAGGGGGTCCAGAAAACAACAACAAATGCAAAATAAATCTTTAAAAATTGCTAATGAAGATTTGTTATATGTTCCCAACGGGGACGGGTGGAAATGTGGAAAACAAATCCCAGAAAATGAACAACAGAATATACCCAATAGTCAATTATCTGGCCTGACGGGGTGCAAGCATATTTCAGGGAGGCGAGGCTCTTTAGGTTCGCCAGTGACTTAAACCCCATGTACGAAACGCTCAGTTTGCCACATCACTGGTAGGATTATTTTGTCTTAAATGAAGCCCACCAGCATTAGTGTGAGGCCTTTGAGTAAATTGAGATTTGGCAACATCCTTCTCAAGGTCCTGAAGTTGAAGCATGTCCCGTTTTGGTTCATTTGGGGTCAAAATTCTCAGAGAATGTGAAGAATGGTTTCAAGTAGTGCATTCAACCCAAGAGAAAGCAAATGACTCTCGTTTGGCCTTTTTCTGTAGTTCTGTTTACTCTGGTCCACGTTAATGCTGTGTTTGTATGCTTTCTGTTTCCCACTGTGGTCAGCGTGAGGAGTAACAGGTTTCTTTAGCCTTGAAAACCGTTATCAGAGCGAAGACACAATTGCAGTACCAGACACTGCAAGGCAGACTAAATACACCCATGAGCTATATGGCCTCGGTCCAAACATCTTTGATATGACTGTCTCCTGGAGACACCGATGCGTTTAATCTGATGCCGTTGAACCTTTTGAACAATTCCTTTTTTCAGGAGTGCACATGTAAGGAGAGTTTGTGGAAAACGCCTCGCTACCCTCCAATGCTCCTCTCTGGATTTGGGAGGAACTATTTTGTGGAAATATGCGGGTCACAGCAACCTGTGGTCGCCTTAGCAACTACGAAAGAACGTGGAGTTGCCGTGGCAACAGATGAAATGAGGGGTTACCGTGACAAAAACACTACAGGAACTCGTTTAGCAGGACCTCTCTGTCCTTTTTCAGACAGGCAGGATCAGACATGACAGGCACACAATTTGTACAATGTGAGGGGCAATGTTAAGGTGGAGTCAAATGTCTTCATTTTTAATATGCAGCCATATATTGCATACTACAAATACTGGATGTTTTACAACATAAATGTGTCAACCTGTACAAAAATAAAAGTTGTGGTTGACACCATCATACATCGCATTAAAAAAGTTCACAGAACAAAATAAAAAAATTAAAAAAAATAGAACATTTCCACTGCTTTTTGTGTTTGAGTGGACCCACCAACACACAATTTTGAAGAAATTGAGTGCAGGAGTGGATCAAAGATTAACTTTGCTAAATTTGGCTCAACTTTCCAAATTTGGATCTCTCGTTATCTGTCAAATTAACCCACTGTCTGATGTCTGTTGATGGAAGATTTTGCTCGTTTAATTCATATTCTACAAACAAAACAATTGGAACACTGTGTTTCGATGAGTTGGGCTGCACAGAACATATGACAAAAAATATTAGGGTTGACTTCCCTTTTAAGTTTGTGGCTCAAATCTCAGCTCCAACATTGCCGTGTTCAATGCTGACCCTGTGCTTGTTTGGACTTTCTCTAATATCCCACAGCACCTCCTGCACATGCGTGTTTGGGTAATTGAAGACTCTCATATGTATATGCATATGGAGTCTTACCTCAAAGATGTGTCATGTAAATTTTGTTCAGTTTAAAAAGATAATTATAAGAGCTTGGCTTTGGTGGATGTTCACATTCTACAAGTATGCCACTTAAGCTGTAACCCTTGTTCTTCTGCCATCCCCATTTGACCATCCTGTTTAACATTGCACTTTTGTCGCCTGCTCACTGCTGGTGAAACGAGCGTACGTGGGCTTGTGAAGTCAGTCTGCCTTTGATTTGCACTGCACGCAGTGTGTGTGTGTGCGTGTCTTGAAGCAATGCTACGAGAAAAAGAACTTTGGACAAGTGACACAGCCACACAGATAACAGAAATAATACATTATGTACCTGATTCCAAAAAGTTTTGGTTGGATTCTGATATTTTGAGGATGGCAAGGTTTTACGAATATAAATAACACATATTATACAATAACACCATTTTATACAAAAGAGACATTTATTTTCATATCACTGTATTAAAACTTACAACACAATATAAAGAAAATCGCATTTGTCTGTTTTCCCCCACATGGGTAGATGGTCATTTTCACACTGTAAACATAAAACATTATTTTATTAAGCCTATTGTATTAACACAAATCACAACAGACAACCACAGAAGCATGCATAGAATGATTTAAAAACAAACAGAAATTACAGTACATTATCTAAGGCAATAAACATGACAGATACCGTTTTGTTATATTAATGCAGGAAGTCGAATGAGGGACAATAAACCGAGAGTGGAAGTCATACAGTTGTATATTAACACACGAAAAGCACAAATAGAAGCACGCAATGAAGATATAACCCAATCCTGGCTCAGTGGTAGACTGATATCAACAAGGTATAGTACCAATAATATATTTTGCCAAATTGTTTGGGAGTCTTCCTAAGATGCACCGCTGTCCCTCATTTTGCATATGATCATTGATCAGCATACTGGGCCAGTTTGCAATAAATAGAGTAAAAGGATCTACTCGTCCGGCTTCCTCTTGGGCTTCTTAGGGTTGCGTGAGCGGCTCTTGGCCTTGCACAAGGGACAGATGGGAGCATTGCGGTGAATCTGCTGGTGGCACGACAGGCAAGCCTAGAGTGAGGATAAAGGAGACGCTGTTTCATCTGAAAAGAGACATTTCTCAAAGTGCAAAATAACACCACTACCAACAGTTTCCATAGAAAAGCTTAAGGCCGTGTTTAATGTTCAGTGCGGGTAGGCGCAAGTATGTGATAACAAAAACAATGGCGGACAACTGTGTTTAGAGACTAAACGCCCACCGATTCCCCTACTTGAAAGTCTTTCTTCTGAACAATGAAGATCATTCGAGCCAAAGCTAGAATTATTGTTTTTGCACACTTCTAGTGGCATTTAGAGGCGATTACAAACTTCTTAGGCGAGGACGTAGTCATTTTCTAGCAGGTTTTCGCCAATCACCGCAGACCTCAGTCCCAACAATGAATGGTACACCAAGAAATTAAATGACATTTTTCAGATTAGGCCTGGTCGGACAAGCTGTTGTTACACAGATACTAATTAAGGTCCAGACCAGCATTAGAATCAAACCCTGGTCCTTTTAAAATTGACCAAACACTCAGAGCTGAATACACCCTAAGTCACCTGCTGGGCTAGCATAAATGATTTATTTTCTTAATAATTTTGGTTTTTATTCATTTGGTCCATATGATGATATTAATTTTGTTGTTCATCCAATATTTGAAACTTGGCTACATGGTGGTCGACTGGTGAGCACACTCACAATGCAGAGGGTTCAATTCCACCTACAGCTGTGTGGAGTTTGCATGTTCTCCCCGTGCCTGTGTGGGTTTTCTCCACCCGGTTTCCTCCCACATCCCAAAAACATGCTTGGTAGGCCGATTGAGCACTCCAAATTGTCCCTAGGTGTGAGTGCGAGTGTGAATGGTTGTTTGTCTCTGTGTGCCCTGTGATTGGCTGGCGACCAGTCCAGGGTGTCTCCCGCCGACTGCCCAAAGTCAGCAGCTCCAGCACGTACGAGACCCTTGTGAGGAGAAGTGGTTCAGAGGATGGATGGATGGATGGATGGATGGATGGATGGATGGATGGATGGATGGATGGATGGATGGATGGATAAAAAAGTCCGTGTTGCCGCGAGTGACCTTACCGCCGACCAGTATTAGTTTTGCGAAGTGGCCACGAAATGTGTGACAGCGTGATACTTTTTTGGTTAGTGACCTATGCATAAGTGCCCCTATATATAAAAAAATTAAAATCGTATTGATGATCTCAAAATCACGTTGTCTGGTATAGCGATTTCGATCCAAAACGAAAAATCGTTCAACCTTAATCAGGATAAACTTATAGTGAGAAGAACACTTTTTTTTTCCCCAAACAAAGTGCATTTTTGTTTCCTATAACATGCAGCAATCATTTTGGTGTTTTTTTTTTTTTTTTTGTGGAACTGTAACAGATTTGTGTTTAGTTTCACGAGCTTGGTCACAAAACGAATCAAACCTCTAAGTCAATTAAAAAGAACAACGCAACATTCAGTATTATTACTAAATTTAAGTACAATTAATTAAATACAAACACAGTAATTTAATTCAAATAAAATCCCACCACGAGACTTCCCCTTGAGTACTTTTGGGCTGACAAATACCTTCATGGGTGGTGGTTGCTGTCTGAAAGTGGCCGTCTGGCGGGCATCTTGTTTCCGGGACACCTGAAGCTGCTGTGCCGCTGCCGCAGCGGCAGCGAGGGATTCCGGAATAGCCGGCTCATGCGGCTCCTTTTGCCACTCGGCTTTTTGCTTCTCAAAGTAACTGTTGAAGGCAAAGACAAGACAGACAGAGGGCTGGCTGTGAGTCTTTCAGGATCTCACAAACTCCATCCCATCGCTCAACAACACAAAGAAAAACATTTTATTTTATGTTCTTTCTAATGTACAACTCTGGGACAAAGTACAGTCATAGCAAAAATAGTTGAATTAATGTGAGTGTCTTTGTACATGGGCAGGGAGGGCTGAGGACAAAAAAAAATGCCTCGGTTTTTATGCCTGACTGGCGCATTACTTCCCCAAAAAGGTGATATATTCCATTTCATTATACTATCTGGGTTCTCTCAGAATTGCTTTAGTGATGGAGTACAATTCACTGAAGAAGAAATCTAATGGGTTGGCTTTCCGGTAACCATATCCCATCAACGTACCACGTATTAACAGTGCATTAACACAACGCATCTCAATATTTTATGATCAGTCAGTGAATGATCAATATGGATTTTTTTTCTCAATTTCTATTTCAAACTGATTTTCTTTGAGAGAGAATTCCGACTCATGTCATGCAGATGTGTAAGTTTCTCAGAGAGCATTTGAAAATCATAATGCCCAACAGGCGTATGAGGTGTCATTTTATTTACATAAAAGTTGCTCTGCCACCTACAAAAGGAAAAAAAAGGATTGCATAATTACTTTTCTAACAGTAAGACACTGGTGAGTCTGGCAGCATCATGGCTCTAAGAACAGAATAAGAGTGATAGCCATCAACCTACAAGTTAGAAACTGCCGGTCAACAACCAATCGATGATTCGGCCATCAGCCTCTCAATTAGAATTTGCAGGAAACGTTTGATTGAAATGTTCCCAATTAAGCCAATTGGCAACCAAAATCTTTAGATAAACAAGAGATGCAGATGAACCGCTCCGTCCAGCATCCATACGAACTCCTCCCGACGTTGATTTAGTTGTACTAAGTTCATTTTGTTTTTACTTGTTAATCACTTCACTGGTTCTTTTATCTCAAACAAAATATTTTAGGTTGCATTACCTGACATATTTCGTTGATTTGTTCAACACAACTCCAGAGCAAAAAATGTTCACTAAGAAAATCTTTCACTCCTTGATTGCAAACTACCACACTGATGGAAAGTGAATACAACGATTTTCCTGGGCGAAACCAAGTTAGCAGGCAGGCTAGGAAAATTAGCACATTAGAATCTCTGCATCTCTAGTTATGACTGTGCACATCCAAAGACAGATCCAGAGATGTCTGCAAATCCCCACTTTGGCTGGAGTTTTCAGAAACCATTTGCAATGAAAAAAAAATCTCCATGGATGCGAGGATGAGAAGACAAAC
Organism: Syngnathus acus; assembly: GCF_901709675.1. Lineage (NCBI taxonomy): Eukaryota > Metazoa > Chordata > Actinopteri > Syngnathiformes > Syngnathidae > Syngnathus > Syngnathus acus. The sequence continues at coordinate 21,587,128 of NC_051095.1, read as the reverse complement.
CACGGAAAACTATTTTCCGTTTGCAAGGCAAGGCCCAGGAAGACCTGTTACCTGTCGGTATCGCAAAGCCGTCGTTATAGTTGCTGCAGTGCTACTGAAACCTGGAGATGTATTTCATTTTAGAGCGCACAGCCAAAAGTGACAGCATGAAAAACCTCACACTTGATATACAGCAGTACACTCTTGAAAGTCACCAATTTTGGTGCTTCTTTGGAGTAAACAAATCTGAAAATCAGTAAATTTAGCATCAAAGTCATACAAAACCACTGGGCAGCAGAACTGCTCTAAGGGAGTTTTAAGTTTAAGAGGGGGTGTAATTTCTTCCTTTCTTGGTGGAAAATCCTAAGTGGAAACTTGTCATGTTTCTTGTTGACGGTGGACATGGATTTTTATTAGCCGGGGATCGATCCCTGCAAATGACAGGTGTCCACTGTACTTTGCATTGAGTGTGCGTGCATGCATGTATGTTATACTGACTCCAGGGAGAGCTTCTCCTCTTCTTCATTGAGGTGAGGGAGTCTGTGCAGTCCCAAAGTCATCCTTAGTGCATCAACATGCTCCTTCAGAGGTTTGTACTCATCATGCAGGCGACGAGTTGTTTCCAGCAGCTTGTTCAGGTCATTTTCAGACTGCTTGATTGTGCTTTCCATCTTTGAAAAAACAAAAATACACCTAAAAGCTTGAACTTTATCAACCAAAAGCTGTTAATTTGGAAGTCATCGTCCCACTATGCCACAAAACATCCTTGCATCTATCTATCTTTTTTTTTCTTTTTACAAAGTAATTAGTTTCCTTGTATAGCCATATCAAAGTTAATGGAAGAATCCTGTCGACCATGCTATAAAGATGATGATAATAATCATACAGCTCAGTGTGACATACACTCACCACATTGATATCTGCATGGATAAGTCGGAGCTCCTCCACATGTGCCATCTTTTCCTGCAAGAGGAGATCCATCTCTTGCTTGTACTCTTTTAGATGCTTCTCCTCAGACTCCAGAGCCTCAAATTCAATCTTTAGGCGAGACTTGATCTTCTGCATTTGGACTGTTTTGTTCCTGTTGCCACAAAAAGAAGACACTTTGCTCATCTTGTTCACAACAGAAAAAAATAAAATCAATAAATGTTAACCTGTAAACAACACCACGGTAATTTGCAACAAATGGATTGGGGCCCAGAAGTCACCGACAGATTGTTGAGTGTTGTGACTGGTTGGTGACTCTTTGTTTCGCAATGTATCAGTTGTTATAAAGTTGCTGATCCTTTATAATTTGTCCTTTTATTATAAATTCATTGTGTTATACTGTATGCTTTCTCCAATGTCAACCTTTATTCTGTCGTATAGGCCTGATGTCTTATAGTATATAAGCTTGGGTTATTGTGAGAAGTTGTTAGTGTGCTGAGTTTTCTTCCAGGTAGAAAGTCTAGTGCCCAGTCCTGCTTTCTGTTGATACTTGATAGACTTTTACTTTTCAACTTTGGTGTCATGTCTGCTTCTGAGTCCAAATCCGGCTCCACATGTAACAGGGAGCTCCAAAACATCTTTGACGTCCAGAGTAAGGACAATACTGCATATAATTATGTTTATAAATGTAAGAAGTCAGTTGGAGCCACCCAAAAATGCAAGCTAAAAATGCAATCATTTGTCACTTGTGGATTGTGCAATCAGCTGCTCAATTGACTGGAGGACTATTTCAGTTAATGTAAAATGTATATTTGCAAAATAACAGCCAATTCAAATATTTATTTCACCTGGTTAATGTGATTTTTTTTTGCTCCTCAGCATATTGTGTCTGTGTACATCAGTGCTGTAAATATACAACTTCATGGAGACATGATTGCAAGACATCACCTGTGAAGCTATGTCAGCAATGTTTGTTTTTAAAATGTTTATTTAGCATGAACACAAAGCATTCTGGTTTTTCCAGAAACTTTTCTTGGGTTTATCGTTTAGCGACCTGGGTCAAATGTACAGTAGCTCAAAAAAATCCATCATGTTTTGCTTATTGGTGCTTGTGACAAAAACAATCTAAAACGTTTTACCACCACAATCTTAGCATTTACATTTAGAAAAGCAACAAAGTACACTCATTTAAATTGAGACATCTTCATTATTTCCCGAGGAAAGTCACAGCAGACAAATGACAGAGCATCATGTTGTTGCAGACGCCTAGTATAGGTTATGCCTGCAAATGATCTCAAATTTATTATTGTAATTATTTAAAAAATGAGCAAAGAATGGACAGTGAGTTCCAAACTGCAGCTGGCTGAATAGCTAGCGCGACCACAGCATTGCTTCACAAGCCACATCTGGAATGCTGGCGGACGTGTGATTATACTGTTTATATCAGCTACAGACTATGTGTATCTACGCAATTACGCCAAAACGCGTTGAAAATAAACAAAGGCTCGCTTTGCCAGTTAAGCGGAGAAGCTGGCAGCACAGTCGCTGCTAACCAATGCTAGCCTCCGCTAGCTAACTGGGTAACAAAGCAGCCAAAGGGGGGCTCTGTCTGGTGTTGCATTCGCTGACCTTTCGCAAACGTCAGGCTTTTGGTTGTTTACGTGTTTTCCAGCCTTACCGTACTTCCAGGATGTTTTCTAACTTGCACATGATTTCTTGTTCGTCCGTCATGATGAGAAAAATCCCTTAGCCCGTCGCTCAGCAGGTGCCGCCGTGTTGCCGGGTGGTCTCTCTTGTTGATTTATAAGGGGGGGGGGGGGGGGGGGGAGGGGGGGGGGGAGAAAAAAAACAATGGCCGACGTGACCGCGCACATGAGCGCGCTTGCTCAAGGTGATGCCTAGGCGAATTCTGCACCCGGTTGTTCGTATGCCAGAAATAGTTTGTATTACAACGTTATAAGGTGACATTCGAAGAACTGACTAAAAACTAGTAGTAGTACAGTATCTCATTTTACTCCTTTACATAACAAATAAAATATGCTGACTCTCAAATGAAGTAATCCAGTTTTTAAACAATGTTTTGTCAAATATTATTTCAAAACATCTTTTCTATTAATAATACTTTTTCTAGATCGTTATTGGTTATGAGTATCCACTCTTTGATTTCGCTCCGATACCAAAACACCGATACATATAGCGTGATTTATAACCTTTCAATTAATTATTGTGGGTGGTAACGCCAATTTCCACAAGTGCTGATACCTTAAAACAAGGGTGCCAAGTTTGATCCCTCAGAGCCCCCTCATTTTCAAACTTTGAGGGGTTTTTTCATCTAAATATGTTTAGTCTGAAAAGTAATTAAAAGCGTATTTTGTAGCATGCGGTTGCCATGGCAATGCATCGTTTGCAAAGAAAAGTGATGCCGTTTTAGAGGGTCTGAACCTGGACGAAACAACTATTGTCCTATGTGCAAATATCTCAAACATGCAAGTACCCCAATGTGCAAGAACCCCAACGTTGCCAGGTTTTCAAGGGCCCTTTAAGTATTGTTATTTCTTACACCAACGAACCCGCTGCATATTGCTTCCCATCTCTTTCTCTCTGGCCAACATCAGATTTCGAAATCCTTCTGTTATTGGGTTGACAAAGCTTGTAAGTGGCAATTGAGTGCCTGTTACTATTCTCCATCATCAGGTTAACATATTTAAAATTAGTGAATTTTACTGATCACATAACACCGCAGATAAAAAGTGTCAGGTGAGGCAGTGTTCTTTGATAGAAACAATATCCATTAAGTTTACTACAAACACTATTTTAAAAACTATATTCAAAAACACCACCTAATGTAGTTTACATGCAGGACAAATGAGCAATAAAATGACATATTGTAAAATAATGGACAAATATACTTCCGGTCTCAAAATACATTTTTTTGTTACAATAATAGCCTTAAATTTGATTTAAAATTAACGCCACAAACTGCACTTTGTGCAATTTTTATAGCACTTTTCCATCAGACATCGTATCAGAAAGTGCTTTCCACAGTAAAAGCAGGGACAACCAAGAAAGGACACACTCACACACATATATCCAGAGGGCTACCCTGATGATCGTAAAACTCAGGAACACTATTGAGAAGGAAACAGAAAATTGCGCCGCAGAGAATTCAGTCATATGATAACTACAATTTTGCCATTTTGCAGAGGAGTGATTGAAAGTTTTACATCTGCAATAAAATCTAGTAGATTTGTATCTTGGTGATTTATAAGGCAATGATTACTTCTTCTGCATGGTTACTTGTTTATACAGATACTGTGGTTTTCCTCACATTGTATTTTATGCAAAATGTCGTTCAAATCAACTGATAGTCAAAGCAAAACAATCAGGAATACTCCAAGCACAGGCCAAAACAGCATTGGCAACCCAGATGCAGCAAGTGATGGACGGCAGCTTTAGCCCAACTAATTGTTTCCATTCCTCCCCAACATCACCAGCTGCAGCACCCTGTCCACCTACAAACCTTATGCGGGGATCCAAAGACATGTGGTCCCTTTCTGATAAATTTCCATCCTGCAGTCATCTTGCATCCTTTTGATCATGGGGTACACTTAATTAGCTTCAACGTTACAACACATACATTGACTTAGCAACTGGTGCCATGCAGTTCTTCCTTTCAGTAGGTCTCCCTTAAGTAAGCAGCTATGCCTCCACACACACCTTAAGCAAGTTCTCTTTTGGATGTGTCAGGGATCCCTCCTGAATATCACGTTTTCAGGGCAGTCAAGGCCGCGTCACTGCGACCTCAGTTGGCCCCGGAGTGAAAGGCCATGGAGACCTTTGCGGGGCAAAAATATGAGACTCGGAGGCCCTCCCTAGACTACCTTTACTTTTCCCCAGAAACATTAACATAAAGAACTGCCGCCCACTTCTCATCTCCTTCGCTGCTGCAGCATCCATCCTTCTGCAACGCCTAGCGTGAGGGGGGATAATTTCGAAACCCTTTTCTACACCCTGACAGGACATTATGAATACTTGGATAATGGCTATTCCCTTCAGACTTACATGTGCCCCTGCCATATGTCAAGCTATGGCCAAGGATTTTCTGAACTGCTAATAAATGTGTATACTTGAGTGACATCATCATCTACAAGTCCTTACAGGACCAAGTTGACCAACTCCAGGCTGTCTTGCACCATATCCTTGAAGATTCTCTTTTTACCTGTGTGACTTCCATGCTCCGTTCTGAGTACACTGTAGCACAGGGAAGCATGCAGCTGGACCGAGCTTACCTTCTGGCCACTTTCTGACTCCTGCAGGCCATTGCAAGGGTTCCGCCAAATTCCATCACTGTTTCATTTGACATGACAGCTTCATTGCCACCACTCTCGTATCTCACTTCTCCGAGGTACCAATCAAATGGTGTCAGACCGTTAAATCTCGGTTGGAGCCCCCCCATCCCCCTTTGTCTTCTAAACATCAGATCTTGATCGTCATTTACCGATAGAGGTGGATACCTCAGTTGTGGTAGTGTCGGTCTTGTAACAACCCTCCCTCCTAGTGTCACCTCCCCAAATAAGGCTGTAGGACCTGCTCGCGCTAGCATTAGTTTCTTGAAGGCTAGCGTCAAGCATCAGATCAGACTCTGATGCAGGAAGAAGTGCCTGTGCTCTAGAAAACCTTCTTAAATACAGTAATGATGAAAGATCCCTCATCTGGCCTCATTGATGAAATACCTTCACATGTCTTGCAGGCAATAGAGAGGCTGGATCTAACCCACCTACGATTATGGGCGAAATGTGATTCTGTTATTACACCAGATTAGATGTGTGAATATTGCTGTTGAGACAACTTAGTTTACCTCACAGAATGAATAAAGCATCCATCCACTGAGATCCAGCTGTCATTCTGTCTATTAAAAACATCACAATTCAAATTAAAACAATTGTAGCAGACACAGATGCATGAACAAAATGTGACGAAGAGACAGGTGCCCAGATGAAGTCTGCCTTTGCTTGGGCCCCAGGCTGCCTTTGGATTAAATCTGAGGTAGGTACTTGGGAACAATACAATGGTCTTTTCTCACTCCGTCTAATCCTTGTTGGTATTGCAAGCGCTTTCATATGACTGCACAGAGAAAAAGAGAGAAGCGTCCCGAAGAAATATTCTTTTGCTACCGACCACAGAAAAGAATAAAGAGAAATGTCAACTGTGAGTAGCAACTTTTCATTGTTTGTGGCACGATTGTGAATCTGTTTGAGAAAGTTTATGTTGTAAAAGCAGTGGATTACAATAAGCACCTTTGCTTGTTGGGTTCAAAATAATGCATTGTAATCTAAAATGGAGCAAGACAGAATGAATTATGAATACGCACGGTAGCGATAGATTTTAATGGATGTTCTTATTGTTAGGAGAAATGTTTTACTTTGAACAATGATAAGAATAGTATGATGACATAACATTTGGTTTGATATTTTATATCCTGGTAAAAAATAATCGATTCGGCAACATGATAGCTATCAAACTGCAAGATGAGGAAACGACAGAATAAAATGAAATCAAATATTTTCAAATTGGTGAGATAGTGTAGATATTTCTCTCCTACATTGTCGGAGAATTACTTCATATTTAAATGTTGAAATTGTCATGAAAGTGCACAATTCGATTGACTTTCATCAGACTGCATCAAAATGTCTTAAACAATGATGTTGTATCATAAGCTATGGCAATAATGGTAATATTGTGCTGATATTTTTTTCCACTTCTAGTTTTAATCCAATCATTATAGAATATTTATCATAGAATGAACCCCATCTAAAGATCTACTGTGGGCTTCATTTTTTATTGTAGCCTCCACCAACCTCTTGTGAGTGGATGCTCCTGGTTGAACAGAAGAATGTAAGGAACACTCTTTTTGGTCCTTTTTCTGTCCAAATACAAAAAACAAAAAAGACCTTAGTTTCAAAGAGCTTACAAAGATAATAGAAAATAAGTAGTGTTCATTTCCAATCAGATGTTGGCCGTCATGTTCCTCAAAACCTTTGCAGTGACACAGCCCAGATGATTGCACAACAGCAATATTTTCCTCCTGTGTCTTGTCTTTTCTGGCAGATAAATGTTCGGGTTACGAGCATGGACGCTGAGCTGGAATTTGCCATCCTGCCCAGCACCACTGGCAAACAACTTTTTGATCAGGTACACTGTATAACACCGGCTCATATGCCCGTTTTGATCATCATTGTTATGCCATTGTTGTTCTGTTTAGATAGTGAAAACAATCGGGCTGAGGGAAACATGGTTCTTCGGTCTCCAGTACCAGGACAGCAAAGGCTTCTCTACTTGGCTAAAGCTCAACAAAAGGGTGAGTAGAAAGTTATCGTATCATCTTGTTGGCATATCTCTCACATGACCTGCACCTTTGACAGATGCTCACAGAGGAATGTGATTTTGTTGATCCATTGAGGTTAATTAGCTGCTTGCTCTGTTAATCCCTTTGTTGGTTGTGTCGTTCCCAGGTGACTGCTCAAGATGTGAAGAGGGACAACCCTCTGTTGATAAAGTTCAGGGCAAAGTTTTACCCTGAGGATGTTGCGGAAGAACTCATTCAGGAGGCAACACAACGTCTCTTCTTTCTGCAGGTTAGCAAATACACAGCAGTCATCTGAAACCAAACTAAATAAAATGAGGTTCTTAACTTTGCCTTTTCATAGTTGTTAATGTTATTGTCAAAGGTTATGAGGCATTCCAAATGACTACAAAATAGCTTACATCCACATTCAAGCTGAAAGTTGAACACAAACTTTTTTATAAATAAAAAAATATATAAAAAACACTTTCAACTAGTTTGAGTTTTATAGCGGCACCTTGTAGATACACAGACAAACCAGGAATCTCAACTAAAACAGATGCCACAAAAGCCTCTGGGAGTTTCCCATCGACTCAGGCATAAGGTTATTCTCTCAGTTTGTCACAAGGGAGTTCGTGTGCACCAAAATAAATCCATGTGCATCAACTAAACCTTAGAAATGACATGGCCGTTTCTTTGTGTGAGCTATAATATAAAGTATAATATAAATACTAACAATGAGCAACTGTTGTTTTTGCTTTAGGTGAAAGAAAGCATCCTAAATGATGACATTTATTGTCCACCTGAGACTGCCGTCCTTTTAGCCTCGTATACAGTTCAAGTCAAACATGGAGACTACAGAAAAGACTATCACGTTCCGGGCTACCTAACCAGAGAGAAGCTGCTTCCCCAAAGGTAGTCAATCTCTGGCCCGGATACAAACTTTAACTTTATACAGTCATCTGAATTCTAACTGTGTCATCTTCAATGATAAACCCAGGGTTTTAGAGCAGCACAAACTGAATAAAAATCAATGGGAGGAAAGAATTCAAGTGTGGCATCAAGAGCACAAGGGAATACTACGGTAACCCAGAATCAATTCATCCTTCCCTGCAATCAAGGGCTTTATCACATATGACTTGGGTCTTTGTCACAGGGAGGACGCCATAGTGGAGTACTTGAAGATAGCCCAGGATCTAGAAATGTATGGGGTCAACTACTTCAGCATCAAGAACAAGAAAGGAACTGAGCTGTGGTTGGGAGTGGATGCCCTGGGCCTCAACATATATGACAAAAAAGACAAGTAGGTCTTCAACTCCCAGATAAGACAATTGTTGCTTTAAAATCATCATCTCCTTAATGCTGAAATGTCTAACCAAGTATTTGTAATGCAAAATTCAATTTTTTCCTAATCAGTCACTGAATTATATAAGATTCGTAAGCAAATCTGATTTCAATTCTTGAACACATCGTTCACCAAAATAATAAAATTTCTTATTGGCCCAGCAAGGCTCAAAATAAGCAGATTTGTATCACATTTTGCCAGTCAAAATTCGCAAATTGCACAAATGTACATGGGATCGGGTATGTGAATGGTTGTTGGTTTTATGTGTGCCCTGCCACCAGCTGCCAACCAGTTCAGGATGTAGTTAGCTGGGGTAGGCTCCAGCACCCCTTGCAACCCTAAACAGGAATAGCGGTGTTGACAATGAATAGATGGATGGATAATTGACAGTAATATTCTGTGGTAAAATTGATTATCTTGTACAGCACACTAAGGTGCCACAGCACACTGGTTGAGAATCATTCCATTGGTTGACCCAATTTAAATGTCAGTATAGCTAACCAAATGGAGGGGGTTCTGAACCCAAACTGACTGAACCATGTGGGCTGTGTTGTGCTGATAAAATGCACTTTATCTGAAGGACATGCCAATTCGATGACGTCTAAGCAAAATCTCAGAAGCAAAAGAAATTAACTTTGACATTTTTACTCTTCCAGCAGAAATTTTAAAACGGTCCTATCATCCGACCTGAAGCCTTACTGAACAAAAATTTGTCATTAGAGGCAATAATGAAATGCGCTGAATGAATGTTAAATAATAATTCCAATGAAAACACAAGCATTATAAGTAAAATTGATATGACACATTTCACATAAATCAGTGATCCATAAGTTAGCTAATCAGCATTAAAGAGCATATTTTAATTCCAATAACTTTGTAAAACTGTTTGGTTCAAAAAATATGTACAGTACAACATTTTTAGTAATACTGTCGGTCAATAATATTTGAATGAACATTCAAACTTTGTTGTTCTCTACTGGTCAATACTGGTCATAAATGTTGTCCCAATTATCTTCTGGCATCACAAAAACTTAAAGATCTACCTTAATTATTGAAAAGAATTGTAATGGTGATACTGACCCTGTATTGACTGTACTTGGTAGTGGATGGATACCAAAATTTGCAGATGACCTCTTTCTGTTTCTATTCGAACTATTCCAAGTGATATTCAGATTGATACCCATATATCTATGTTCCTGATCTAGTATATGATCTAATATCAATTTCCAAATTAGAAATATTAATCTGTTTTTTTAGTGTTCTCCTGTTAGCCTCCATTTGTCAAAATCAAAAATGTGGTTTTCTTTTAAATCTCTTACTTTTGAACCTCTAAAATGTCTCATGTTGCTAACCTATCTACACCAAGAAAACATTTAAAAGGGTATAAAAGGGACCAACAGATTACTCCCACTTTCTTATTGAAATCTAATCCTCTTTTTTATGTGTAATGCTTTGTTGATCACAAACTATTGATTTACCTTAATTTAATCCCAATCAACTAATGCTCCTTCCTTCTCACTTTGCTTACATTTGTCTGAACAGTTTTAGAATAATGAGTGACTCCTTCCGCTGTTCCCTTTATTTGTTGTTTTCAACTTTTAACTGATTTAATCGCTTTAACCCATCCATTTCTATATCTATTTGACTATTGAGCTATTTCCCTACAGATTTAGTTTAGCCATTTCTCCTAATACTTGCCAGATGTGATAGTGGGGCAATAGTGTCTAGCTCCAGAGGATTGGCTTAACTCACGGCAGCACATGTGGCTTCTATCCGCTACCTCCTTTCCTGTCATAAATTATTGTTGCCAAAGCCTATCTTTCTTCTTTAAACACACAGATACACATGAAGTGCCTTGCGAAAGTATTCGGCCCCCTTGAACCTTTCAACATTTCGCCACATTTCAGGCTTCAAACATAAAGATATAAAAAAAATTGTCAAGAATCCACAAGTGGGACACAATCGTGAAGTGGAACGAAATTTATTGGATAATTTAAACTTTTTTAACAAATAAAAAACTGAAAAGTGGGGCGTGCAATATTATTCGGCCCCTTTACTTTCAGTGCAGCAAACTCACTCCAGAAGTTCAGTGAGGATCTTTGAATGATCCAATGTTGTCCTAAATGACTGATGATGATAAATAGAATGGACCTGTGTGTAATCAAGTCTCCGTATAAATGCACCTGCTCTTTGATAATCTCAGGGTTCTGTTTAAAGCGCAGAGAGAACCATGAAGACAAAGGAACACATCAGGCAGGTCCGAAATACTGTTGTGGAGAAGTTTAAAGCCGGATTTGGATACAAAAAGATTTCCCAAGCTTTAAACATCTCAAGGAGCACTGTGCAAGCAATTATATTGAAATGGAAGGAGTATCAGACCACTGCAAATCTACCAAGACCCGGCCGTCCCTCCAAACTTTCATCTCAAACAAGGAGAAGACTGATCAGAGATGCAGCCAAGAGGCCCATGATCACTCTGGATGAACTGCAGATAACTACAGCTGAGGTGGGAGAGTCTGTCCATAGGACAACAATCAGTCGTGCACTGCACAAATCTGGCCTTTATGGAAGAGTGGCAAGAAGAAAGCCATTTCTCAAAGATATCCATAAAAAGTCTCGTTTAAAGTTTGCCACAAGCCACCTGGGAGACACACCAAACGTGGAAGAAGGTGCTCTGGTCAGATGAAACCAAAATCAAACTTTTTGGCCACAATGCAAAATGATATGTTTGGCGTAAAAGCAACACAGCTCATCACCCTGAACACACCATCCCCACTGTCAAACATGGTGGTGGCAGCATCATGGTTTGGGCCTGCTTTTCTTCAGCAGGGACAGGGAAGATGGCTAAAATTGATGGGAAGATGGATGGAGCCAAATACAGGACCATTCTGGAAGAAAACCTGTTGGAGTCTGCAAAAGACCTGAGACTGGGACGGAGATTTATCTTCCAACAGGACAATGATCCAAAACATAAAGCCAAATCTACAATGGAATGGTTCACAAATAGACGTATCCAGGTGTTAGAATGGCCAAGTCAAAGTCCAGACCTGAATCCAATCGAGAATCTGTGGAAAGAGCTGAAGACTGCTGGTCACAAACGCTCTCCATCCAACCTCACTGAGCTCGAGCTGTTTTGCAAGGAAGAATGGGCAAGAATTCCAGTCTCTCGATCTGCAAAACTGATAGAGACATACCCCAAGCGACTTGCAGCTGTAATTGCAGCAAAAGGTGGCGCTACAAAGTATTAGCGCAAGGGGGCCGAATAATATTGCACGCCCCACTTTTTTTATTTGTTAAAAAAGTTTAAATTATCCAATAAATTTTGTTCCACTTCACGATTGTGTCCCACTTGTTGTTGATTCTTGACAAAAAATGTAACTTTTATATCTTTATGTTTGAAGCCTGAAATGTCGCGAAATGTTGAAAGGTTCAAGGGGGCCGAATACTTTCGCAAGGCACTGTATGTTAGTATTTTAATGGTTAGTACAAGTGTGTCTCTGTGACCCGGATAGCTATACCAATGGGGGCTCTGCCCTCTGCAGGTTCATTCCAGGTAGATTCCAGACAAAAAACAGCAGCTGGTCTTCCAGGTTGGGGGTTGGGCATGGGGCCAACAACCCCACCTCGTAAAATGTCACTACCGTTATGGAAACCTCTACGAACTATACTATCATGGACCTCGCAGTAGGCCCGAGCCAACCTATTGGCAGTATGACCGCCCCTGATGAAAGCCTTCAACAAGAAGTCAAGAGGATGACAGGCAGCCTACTAGGACCCAAAACTACGATCCGCCGGGGTGCATGGAATGTCTGTACCATGTTCGACACATCCAAAACAGCTCAGGTCACGAGTGAAATGAGAAGATGCAGGTTGGACATCCTGGGAATTAGTGAATGCCGATGGACCGGCACTGGATGCCAGGTGATGAGCGATGGCTCAGTTATCCTGCACTCTGGTCACTTCGATCAACATACGCGCGGCGTGGCCCTTATAGTCTCAAAGGAGAAGGTCAACACCTTGCTGGACTGGGAACCCCTCGGCGACAGGCTGATCAGAGCTCGCTTCAACTCCGTGTAAACTCACCATCATTCAATGCTATGCACCAACCAACGAAGTGAAGGAGGAGGAAAAAGACCAGTGGTATGAGAACTACAGCAGACAGTCTCTAAAGTTCCCCAGCATGACATGCTAGTGATCATGGGTGACATCAACGCCAAGGTGGGAGATAACACTGACTGTGAGAGAGCTGTGGGGAAGCATGGGTGCGGTGTGATGAATGACAATGGCGAGCGTCTTGTTGACTTCTGCATGACGTCACCGTTGGTACCATCTTTCCGCACAAAATCATCCATAAACTCAAGTCACCTGCCGGTTCCACAGCCAACCAGATCGATCACATCTTGATCAACGTAAAATGGCGCAGGTGTCTCCAAGATATTCGAGTTTATCGTGGAGCTGATGTCAACAGCGGCCACTACCTTTTAAGAGCCATTATCAAGCTGAAACTAAGGAAAGCGCAAAAGTGGAGTCAACGTAGAAAACATTTTTGATGTAGCCAAACTAAGATGCCCTAAGACCAACAGAGTTCTGCCTGGAACTGAAGAAGCGCTTCAGTGCTCTCGCCAAACCTGCAGACGAAGACTTCGACACCCAAGGCAAGTGGGAGAACATCAAAAAATCTTATGTAGGGGCAGCCACCAAAGTCTTGGGCTATTGAAAGAGAGGGAACAAAGAATGGTTAACACCTGGCACCTGGCAAAGAATTGAAAAAAACAGCTGAAAGCCAAGATGCTTACCACAAAATCACCCAGGCTGTATGAGCAGGTCCAGAAAACCTACAAGGAAAAGGACAGAGAGGTAAAGAAGAGTGCAAGGAGTGACAAAAGGGCCTTTGTTGAGGCTTTTGCAGAGATAGCAGAGTGTGCAGCTGCACGGGACGAGTTGAGTACGGTTTACAAGATCACCGAGCAGCTCACAGGCAAGTACACCAGTCAGCCGGCTCCTGTCAAAGATAAACAAGGCAACATCCTCACCAATGAGAGTGAGCAGATCTTGAGATGGGTTAAGCATTTCCGTGAGGTACTCAACTGCCCTGAGCCAGATGATCCTGCCAACCCCTCGCGAGCAGAAAGTGTCCTTGACATCGAGACCACCGCCCCAAGTAACTTGCCATCAAAGCCTTGAGGAATGGGAAAGCTGCCGACATAGACTCTGTTCATGCAGAGATGCTGAAAGCTGACCTTAACACTTCTGTCAATGTGCTTACTTATCTCTTTAAAGACATCTGGGAGAAGGAAGTAATACCTCAAGACTGGGACAAGGGCCTGATTGTCAAACTCCCCAAGAAAGGAAACCTCCAAAATTGTGACAACTGGAGGGGCATCACGCTGCTATCAGTACCATCTAAGGTCTTCTGCAGGATTTTATTCGACAGAATCGATTCCGCTATTGACCAGAAGCTATGGCAGGAACAAGCAGGGTTTAGGAGAGGCATATACCAAATATTTGCTCTGAGGAACATTATCGAGCAGTGTGTAGAATGGAACACTCCTCTGCGCATCAACTTCTTCGACTTTCGTAAAGCCTTTGACAGCCTACATCATGACACCCTATGGAAGATCGTTAGGGCCTATGGAGTTCCTCCAAAATTATGTATTCCTTTTTATTTGCTTTGTTTTACTGTGCCTGGTCAGCATTGTAAGCAAGATTCTGTTCTCAATTTCCTTAACTGGATAAGCAAAAGTTGAATAAAGAAAATCCTTAGAAGTGGGGCTGCAACTAACGATTGATAATCAATTAATTCTTGTAATAGTTTCGTCAATTCATTGATGATCAGATTAAAAACCCATTTTTTAGTTTCCATGTCTTTATTCAAACTGATCAAACAAATCGAATATGATTCAGTCATGGTTTGGTCTGCAACATCAGGAAATGGGCAAAATGTTGCTCATTGCTTTTCAGAATAAAATAAATATTCCACTTTCATGGGACAATATTTATTGTCAACAAGCTGAAATTCCAAGCATGTGGACAATTTTGGATTAAAAAAAATAAACAATTTAGTCATTAGCAAAAACAATTATTGATTAATTTGATTATTGATTAGTTGTCGAATAATCTTCACACCTGTAATGTAATTATGGTGCCTTGTATTGTTATCAAGCTACACTTTGAAATAAACTCCTTTTTCGGAAGAGATCACAATCATCTTTATCAACTTGAACTTTACTCACTATCATTTTAGTAGGGAAATCTGTGGTATCAAGTATAACTCCGTACTATGCCTCTGAGAAGTCATAATAAAACCTTTTAACATACATATGTTTGTTTATTGTTTTACTGAATTTATGGTTCGGTTTGTAACAGTTTTCTCATATTCTGCAGGCTGACCCCAAAGATTGGTTTCCCCTGGAGTGAGATCAGAAATATTTCCTTCAATGACAAGAAGTTCGTCATCAAACCTATTGACAAGAAATCTCCGGTATGGAATAAAAAGATAATTATTTACAGTACATTATAAACTTGACAAGCCAGTTCATTGATGGGGTTTGTTTTGCCTTTTTCAGCAGTAAAAAGTTAATATTTTGTCTTTAATGAGTTTGATAACTGTTGGCTGAAAATTACATCCCACGTACTCATGGCTCAGTCACAGCTCAGTTTGCAAACGAGACGTGATTGGTGGTTACCCGAGTATACTATGCTAACATAGTGTGTCGTGAATCCAACCATAAATAAGGAATGCTTTTTGTGTTAAAGGACTTTGTTTTCTATGTACCCCGCCTTCGTATCAACAAACGCATCCTGGCGCTGTGTATGGGAAACCACGACTTGTACATGCGCAGACGCAAACCGGACACCATTGAAGTGCAGCAGATGAAGGCCCAGGCGAGAGAGGAGAAGAATAAGAGGCAGATGGAGAGGTAACAATGACGAGGACTTCTCTTTGCCACAGATTTCCTTGTGTTCTTTGTACTTAAGTAAGAACTGTCAGGGATGGAGTTGTTTCAGCTATGTATTTATGCACAATTCTCCTGTCAGGGCTCTGCTTGAGAGTGAGAAAAAAAAGCGTGAAAATGCTGAGAAGGAAACAGAGAAGATTGCTCGCGAGACCATGGAACTGATGGAGAGATTGCGACAGATTGAAGAGCAGACAAAGAGAGCTCAAGATGGTCTGTCAACCATTTGAACACATTTTTTTCTGTTTCCGAACATTTAAAAAAAAAAAAATTCATGATTTGAGAATCATCCCCAATACAGTATATACCGTATTTTCCGGACTATAAGGCGCACCGGACTATAAGGTGCACCTTCAATAAATGGCCCATTTGAAAACTTTGTCCATATATAAGGCGCACCGAACTATAAGGCGCATTGTCGGCTTTTGAGAAAATTTGAGGTTTTTAGGTGCGCCTTATAGTCCGGAAAATACGGTAGTATTGTATACAGTGTGTGTATATGCTGTATTCTGTATTACAAGTGCTGGGTGTTCTATTTCAGAGCTCGAGGAGCAGACTCGCAGGGCGCTTGAGTTAGAGAAGGAAAGGACACTTGCGCAGGAGGAAGCTGAGATCCTGGACAATGACCACAAGGCTGCCATGCAGGCTAAAGAAGCCCTGCTACAACATCCTCAGTCTGAGATGAAGAGTCAGGAAGAGCTGGTACATGTCCACAATTCACCATTTATACAAACTTGCATTTGTGAAAGCATATGTATGTCTACTTTAATACTGCATGAACATGATGGCGCTAGTTCATATATAACATTCCCTCAGACGTATCCACTGTTTTTTGTTGGTTGCTCCAGAAGGTGGGAAAACTTCTAATATCCATCAGAGAAAAGGCGTCCCTCTGTACTCTATTGAAAGCTCATCTCTTTTGAGAGCCCTTTCTTGCCTCTCTAACACCTTTAGGTGTCTAACTAGCCTCCACCTTGCGCTACTTCACTATTGTGACTAGTATCAAATAAAAATACGTACATCTACTATACTATACTATGTGTGGAATGGAGAAGAGCAGTAGATAATTTTATTTGGTTATTGAAATGAAACAAAATGAATCCAAGTTTACCCTATACAACAGGAGAGGTTGTGTCCACACAGTCACACAGGCACACACACACACACACACACACACACACACACACACACACACACACACACACACACACACACACACACACACACACACACACACACACACACACACACACACACACACACACACACACACACACACACCTATTGTCACAGCAGACAGAGCACAGTGACCTTAGATTAGGAGCACTCTTAACACTTTCCCCATTTGTGTGCACATGTGGATAGGCCACTGAGCTGGCAGAGCTTACGTCGAAAATCTCCCAGCTGGAAGAAGCCAAGAAGAAAAAGGACGAGGAGGCAACGAGATGGCAGAAAAGGGTGAGAATTAATGGGAACAGCAAGAGCCAGATAAAGGATGAATCAAAATTGAGGAATGTCTGACACTTCTAAGTGAACAGGGTATATAAAATAAGATAGGTAGAATCAAAGGAATCCAACAGTGGCAAGAATATCACAAAACTGAGAAGTAATAGGCATTTAATATAAATCACAAGCTTGTGAATATTTTGGGATACAACATGAAATCTTGAATTGAAATGCTCACATTAAAATGTGTCGACTTTCAAATATCAAGTCATTCATTTCCTTCTACCGTCTTCAATCTCAATCAACCATAAGTCCCCATAGTTAAGTCCATTTTGCATTTTGAACTCTGCATACTCGCTGTGACTTTCTAGACGTGCACATTGCATCAAATTTTATTTTACATTCATTATAAGGCACCTAATGGTTGGCACATCTGCCTATCTCTTCTGAAGTTCTTGCTATGTTGGTTTTCTTCAGATACACCGGCTTTCTCACACATATGCCCAAGAGGTTGACAGTTAATACCAATTTTTACAGATTCGGGAATTATTTTTCACTCCTGCATAATAACCCCAAAACCTAAATTGACTGGGTCAGATGCATTTCACGTTCTCTTGGTAGTAGAAGTTGTACTTGAGCCTCTTAGCTCTAGCCTTTGCCCTATGGCGTTATGCACGGAAAAGGGAGGGGGGGAGTGTTAGTGGTGGGAGGGGTTGCAGAAATCTGCCAGCGTTGGTGTCCTGAGTGTGGGTAGCATACTTAAAATCACCCACTCTTTTTATGGCATGTCTTATCAAAAATAGCACCCCAAAGCAGACAAGCGAGTATAGGCAATCATCAAGACTTTATTCAAGGAGAATGAGCACGAGGGAGTCTGGATAAACTCAAAGGATGAAAATAATTCCACGACAACTAAGGTGTTGATGACAAAACCCAGGAATAAAAAGCAACAAAGCTTGATGGATGGAGCACAACAGGAGAGAGACAACAAAGTGAAAACAAACCCAATGAAAATTTGCAAACAAGAAAATATTCACAAGTGCAACTAGGTAAATAAGTAAAGACCTTGGCTGTGTAAGAACACTAAAATAAGCTGACAAAAAGTTGCGCCAAGGTAGAGACAATATCTAAACTACCATATTTTCCGCACAATAAGGCGCTTTGTGTTAAAAGGTGCACACTCAATTGCGGGGGCTACCACGTACTGTACTCACACTATTGTTTATCAATATTCATATGCAAATCCTCATCATCTGTCAAGTTCCCTCTTGTCAGTGACTCGTCGTTGTCACGTTGCTCTTTGGCAATGATAGAAAAGCTTTCCGGAAAGCTTGAACTGTGCCTCGTAAGCATGTCTCTCTGTTGATGCCATTTTAGAGGGTCCTGATGCTTTTTGCTTTGCACAAACCGCTAAAATGTATTTATCAAGGGCAGTGGAGGTACATACTCTGCGTATTACGTACAGTTCTCTGATTGCTTCACCACCCCGGCCTACGTATTTTACGTAAAACATAATGTCCTCTGATTGGTTCATCGCTGTCATCTTATGTATTTTGTGTAACACATAGCGTTCGCTGTGATCGCTGTCTACATGTAACGTTCCTGTGGCGGCAGCCACACAACAACATTTACAGATTTTGGAATTGGTCCACGCAAAAGGCACACCTAATTAAAAGGTGCACCTTCATTTTTTTGAGAAAATTAAAGGCTTTTAAGTGCGCCTTATGATGCGTAAAATACGGTACACAAGTTTAGAAAGACAACACAAGACAAAGGACACAATCTAAACCAGCGGTCTATAACCTTTTTCGGACTTAGATAAATAAAATAGAAATAATGCAAGTTATTTATTCTTTCTTGTGCGGCCCTGTACTCAATGATCCACAGACTGGTACCGGTCCAAGTGATCCACGGGCTGGTACCGGTCCACGGCATAGGAGTTGGGGACCACTGATCTCAATCACACAAGTTTAGAAAGGCAGGAAACAGTAAAAATGTGAAAATGAACAGAATCTAAACGACAAACCGCTTCTACCTCACGAGGGTCATATATTGTGTAAACAAAACATGGGTTTACAGTATACCTGAGGTTGCACAACTAATTCATGCAGTCGCAGGGGGCATAGGAATAAAGTGGATTAAAAAATATATAAAAAATATTAACGAGTCATTAGTCCTTCACCTACCGTGACCTAATTTCAATGTCTTTTGCACCACTGGGAGGATATAGCCAGCTTTTGCATAGCAATCAGCCGCAGCATTTATTTTTGTGAAAATCACCATGGTCTATACATGTATATCAAAACATGTAGGCATTACATCTTTTTCAAAATACTGATGAGGCTGTGTCTGAGGATGAGCACTCACTGGAATGTTTTGTTGACTCAGAGTCTGGGCGAAAAGTCTCCCCCCTTGGCGATGAGGAGACGTGTTGCGTCAGTTTCACCACAATGGAAATTATTGACTTCACTGTAAAATCAGGAGACTGGCAGGAGAAATGAGTGATCGGGAAGGGAACCATGTGGGAGACAGGGTTGAGATTTGGGAGTCTCTCACATAAAGTGGGAAAGTTGGCAAGTATATATTCTTCCTTTGAGAGAGAAAAAAAAATACATCATCCAGTCAGCTCATCCTACATAAATCAGGTGTAATCATTCCATTATGGATGCATATTGTGCTAAAACAGAGATAGAGCCCAAATATGCATATAGCGAATCTTCCGTATGGTTGCCTTGAAGAGAAAAAAAAACATTACGTCACTTAATGTACAAAAAACGTGACCTATTGTCACCCAAATTTCCGAAAATGTTAGAACGAACACAATATTTACGATTTGAAGGGATAGGACTTGAAAAGCATCCTGCTTCTTCCTATCACTTTTGAACATGAATTATATTTTGCTTCATGTCTGGTCACTTTACTCATACCATTTTCGTCATACTCTGTCTTCTTTAAAAATCTTCAATCAACAATGTAAAAAATACATATATATGTGTGAATGTATTTGTTGACAGGCAATGATGGTAGAAGCTGATTTAGAGAGGACCAAAGAGGAGCTGAAGTCGAAAATAATGGGAATCCACATCCAGGATTCTGTACACCCTCACATGCATGATCACGACGAGACGGATGAGAGCAGTGCGGAGGCGAGTGCTGAGTTAATGTCTCCCGGCACGGTACGCGACCGTAGTGAGGAGGAAAGAGTTACTGAGGCCCAGAAGAACCAGAGACTTCAGAAAAACTTGAAGGTGAGGATAAAAAGAAATAGAATTAGATAACTAGGTTTTTAGATTTAGATGCCTGTCCATCACTGAAATTTGTCACAAAAAGATGTTCCTCAATGTATGAATCCTATGCACTCAAAATGTTACCCCCTCAAAGTCATTGTTGAACATCGAGAATGACGAGATAAGTTAATGATGTTTTCCAGACGATCTGTGTATTTACCCAGAAAACTTACTAAAGCCAGTATATCAATGAGCAGCGAAATTTTGCGCACATTGGGAATGTTTTTTGTCACTGTTTGTTGAATGTTTCAAACCGTTGCAAACAGTTGCAAAGACATTCCTAAACAGTTTTAATGATTGCAAACAGTTTTTCTTGTCGTCAACAACTACATTTTTGAATGACCGGAAAATCTGTTTGCAACCTTTTAGGAACACTGACAAAATATCAACATTGGCTATGGCAAACACTTGCGGTTCAATGAGATACCGGCTTAACCTTTTTGACAACAATAACATGTATTTCTGGAGTATTTGCATAACTTTTAAGATTGCTACTAAACAATAGACCACATTGACTTTTCAGTCTTCTAAAAATTTCATATCATAATTTTAATGTAACTTAGGATTTATGACTTAATGGACTCAGCCTCATCTGATGCAGTAAGGTCAAGTTTCCCTGCACCAATAGCACCTCTTAAGCAGTTTGTGGTGTCCATTCCGGTTCCTCTATTTGTTCAGTTTTCTGTTAAGACATGCTGTATATGGTTTATGTTGACATCTTAATTGCCCCCCAAAATGTGTTCTTTGAGGAACTAGGTGCACTCTACATAATTAAACATGTTGCAAGTAGCTTGTCATCCAAGTGGTTTTATTTGCACGCATACGGTCTGTCATCCAGAAAGTCTATTACTCCTGGAATAAAATTGGACTCTATTTCCCAAGCAAAACAAGATACCGTATGATGTTGCATACAATCTCCAACACAAAAAAGGATTTAATAATAACGACGGACAAAAGAATGTTTTCAGATTGGGATTGAGGGGAAGACTGGGGCGTGGGGGAGAGCTGAGGCTTTTGAATAGTCTCAGCAATGAGGATTCCATTCTGTGTGTTTGTGCTCTCTTTCAGTTCCTGAGTACTGAGCTTGCTCGAGCTGTAGACGAGAGCAAAAAGACCCCAAATGACCTGATCCATGCTGAGAATGTCAAGGCCGGCCGTGACAAATACAAGACCCTACGTCAGATTCGTCAGGGCAACACCAAACAGCGTATTGATGAATTTGAGTCCATGTAAGAAATGTCCGTTGACGGACTGAATGATCAACTGAATTGGATTAAGAAACTGAGAAGTAGAGCAGTATTGAATTGATAACAGTGTAGGATCTCAGAACGAATGAATAGAATTAATATAACAATATACTGTTACTATCCTTGATTTCGATTTTTCATTCACTTACTGCAAATGTACTGCAAATATACTGTAATTATAATGTTGGGTACGCTTGCACATTCTAATAAGAGCCAATAAAAAATGTTTAGCAAAATGACGATGCATATAAAATTTGTGTATTGAATGGCATTGTAATGTACCAATTACATTAGCCATAGACCAAGCTTTATTGCATCAAACCTTTAATCCAAATAAATTTCAATCCCACATATTTTCTGTTTAACGTATCCTTTTGATCAGAAACACACTAAATGTTCTATAAAAGCCCATGCCCGCTCTGTCCACTTTTTTCCTGCGGGTCACAGTCGTAACGTCATCTGTCAGACTGCAACAGAACATCTATTTACACTATACAGCTGTTACATGTTCAGTGAGTTTGGTAAACATCTGTTTAAAACGTGCTTGCATTAGCAGATTTTATTTCCGAGCAGTTGACAAGAAGAAGCTGGAGGTCTTATTTGGTACTTTGATTCTAACGTCAACCAGTATTCCTCAACGTGACATTTTCATTCCAAGAGCACCCCATCTCATTTCACTGTGATCTTTATTTTTTCAGTCTCTATCACTGCTGATTAACACATTTATTATAAATGGAGTCAAGCTCACACATCCTCTATAGCACAGGTGTCAAACTCAAGGCCCGGGGGCCAGATACGGCCCGCCACATCATTTTATGTGGCCTGCGAAGACAAATTGTGCATCAAATTCGTGTGTCATTACTAGAATTGCAAATTGTCTTCACTTTTAATAATATCTTTTTTTTTAAATATTTGACCAGTTTTTACTCGTCTGATTTGAAAACGAGTTATTTGTCAGTTTGTTTTGTAGCTTTTGCTGTATTTAATATGAGATGCTCATACATTTATTTGGGTTGAAAGTCATCATGGCCCTCCGAAAGAAGCTATGACTACAATGCGGCCCGTGAAAAAAATTAGTTTGACACCCCTGCCCTATAGGATGCCTCAATAGGCAGAGCTACAGTAGGTTTTCTTCTAGTAGGCTAGTGAGGTTTTCTTCTAGTAGGCTAGTGCGCTAGTAGCTACTAGCTATACTGTATAACGCACGCACACACACACACACACACACACACACACACACACACACACACACACACAAGATCTTTTTTTGCCTTTTCAGAATGCTGATAAAGTGATGCATCAAAACCTGTGGATGAGTAGCTACTAGCTGCACTGTATAACACGCACACACACACACACAGGCACACACACACACAGGCACACACACACACACACACAAGATTTGTTTGCCTTTTCAGATTGCTGATAAAGTGATTCATCGAAACCTGTGGACTTAATAGTCTGATATAGGTTGCTGCAACCTGCAGTTGAGCACGTTGTGCGGCCATGCTTTTCAGACCTGATGTAGAGACAGTTAGTAGAAACAACATTACAGAGAAACAGTGGTAGAAATCAATTACACAAAGCGGCAAAGTCAGTGGCGGTAAGAAGGAGAAAAGTGATGACGATTCTATAGGGTTGGGCATTCTCACTTTCGATCCTTTTAAGGACCAGGGTCAAAATAGTTTGCAAAGTTTAAACCAGGGGTGTCCAAAGTCCAAATTAAGGCTATCATTTTGTTGCAGCAGACTGAAATGAACATTTGACCGTGTCGTTTGTCTGCATTGCAATACAGTTCTACATGCACTTGTACAGTGGGTGGCAAGGCAGGAGAGGTTTATTCTCAACCACTCGGACATCACTTGGAAGGGTCACTGGCAACCCTAAAGTTGTCCAAACAAACAGACCTTTCGTTGCACTGCACATTTAAAATGAAACAGAAACTGGAAAACCAACAGTGGCCTAATTTTGTTTATCGAAGTGCCTGCCTCGTGGGAAACCAATTTGTGAAGTGAGTCTCTGTCGGTGATGGGGCATGTGCTGATCATTGCAAACATTCAACCGTCTCAGTTTGTCTCAGTATCCATCCATATCGTCGCCTGTTCCATGACAATTGTGCCATGATTTACAGTGTTCAATGAGAAAAAAACAAATAATAATAATAATACAGTACTTTTGGGTTGTTCACAGCACCAAGTTGGCATTTGGAGTAGAACTCTGGATATTTGGATCCTACTTGGCTGGCAGGACCTTTTGTGTTAGTCTAGGTTGCCTGGAGCCCCGTTTTACCCCTCTATAATACGGTGTTCCACAGGGCTCCATTTTGGGGTCCTTGCTGTTTTCATTGTATTTACTGCCCCAGGTTCCATCCTACGAAAAAAAAATATTTCTTTCCACTGTTATGCGGATCACAGTCAGATCTATGTCCTGCTAAGCACAAAGGATGTGTTCTCCTTAAGGCCACTCTTGTCCTGCCTACAGGAAATCAAAGCTTGGATGTCACCAAATTTCCTAAATTACAATGAAAAGAAAACATAGATTATGGCTTTTGGTTCCAGTGGCCCTTGTACATCCCATCCTATTGACCTGGGCCCTCTGGAGTCCTATCTGAAGCCAACAGTCTCAAACTTGGGTTTTAAATTGGGCAATGATTTTAAATTGGACCGCTAAATCAGTGCTGTTGTGAAATCCATCTTCTTCCATTTTAGGCAGCTGGCTAAAGCCCTTCCTTTCTCAACAGCACTTAGATACAGTAAGCCACGCCTTTCTAACATCTCGACTAGACTTTTTTTTACTTTGGATTCAGCAGTCCTCCCTCAAGCGTCTCCAGGTGGTCCAAAATGCTGCCATTTGCCTCCTAACTGGAGCTTATAAGAGGGAGCATATGATTCCAATTCCGACCTCCCTTCACTGCCTCTGTAGATTTTAGAGTTTATTTTAAGATACCGTATTTTCCGGACTATAGGGCGCACCGGACTATAAGGCGCACCTTCAATGAATGGCCCATTTTAAAACTTTGTCCTTATATAAGGCGCACCGGACTATAAGGCGCACCATTAATGCATCATGTCAGATTTTTAATCCAAATCAAATCGTTCTCCATTTTATCTTTTTTATTTCAACTTCAGATGCAACCAATTACTTTATAATCACAAAATAATGATCCATAGTCTTTTTGATTCATGATTCATAGTCTTCAGCGGGCCACTTATGATTGATTTCATGACACAATGCTTCGGGCCAGTTTAAATTTAGGAATTTGGTCCATATATAAGGCGCACCGGACTATAAGGCGCACTGTCCGCTTTTGAGAATATTTTAGGTTTTTAGGTGCGCCTTATAGTCCGGAAAATACGGTACTTCTATTTGTTTGCAAATCTCTAAGTGCCCTCGGCCCAGCTTACCTCACCACTGCACACATGTCCGGTGCCTCATTGGATGTGTCGAGAAATAAGCGGAGCCTCAGAGGGTATTGAGCCTTTTGTGTTGCTGGTCCTTCCGTCTGGAATGATCTCCCCTTAAATGTTAGGCAAGCCCATTAGGCATGTCCATTTTTAAAACTGGTTTGAAGACCCATTTTATAACGTTTTTTTTCAACTATGCAACTCTGACTTTGTTGTTGTATACTTTACATTATATTGATGTTTCAATTGACTGCTTTCACTGTTTTTGTAGTTATTTGTTTGTAGCTATATATGAATAGCTTTGTTACAGCTGCAACTGTTGTGAAATGCTCTATATGAATAAAGTTGTATTGTATTTTATAGTAGTGTATAGTAAATATTTATATTTAGAAAATGGAGCATCAGACACTCAGATTGGAGGTGGTTTGGGGTTTTATTCACTGTTATCTTTTTTTTGGGAAGCACTTTGTCCAAGTTGTGTACAAACGTAGTATTGATTGACTGAACTCAAAGGTCAATCTGTGGACCTTTGCAAAAAGCAGTAATGTACCCATGAGCCAATTGTTTTAGGACAAGACACTGTCGTTAACACAATTCCTCTCCAATGATTAAATCATTTTCATTCATTTTAATCATGTAATTAAAGTCGAGTTGCTTTCATAAATGGCACAGGTTTGTGAGGTGTTCCAGGAAATGGTAGTGTCAGAATCTGCAGGCAGGCTGGAGAGATTCGTTTTTTTTTCACTTTGTGAAGTACTTTGTTTTGCTTTTTAAGTATAAAAAGTCGCTATAAAATTCAGGGATTAATTAAAACACTGGTGCAGTGAAGAGAAATGAAGATTTTAGTGAAAAATGTGAGACCAAGCAAATGCCACTAATTTGGCCCTTTTTTTTTTTGGAAACAGGAAACTGTCAAAAGAACATTACCAAAACCATTTATTATTAAAGGCTAATAATGAGGGTTAGTCCAGACCTGCAACTAACACTAAGTAAATTGTCCATGTTTTTAGTCAAAAGCAAAGGTTGGGCAACCCAAGACCACCTTAAGACAAATGAACAAGCACCAGCACTTGATGTTCTTAATGCTAATTACATATTTGGCAAGCCAGCAGTGGTTAAAAAGAGGTTCTGTATAATTTTTTTAAAACTAATATGCTTTGAAGTCAGAGAAAAGCTGTAATGAATCAAAGTGCAGATAAAGATTTTTGTCTCTGTAACAGTCAATGGTACTAATCGCATGTCTTGGAACGTGCCTCAAGCATGGTATGGAGGAAAAGGAACTTGAATGCTGCACATCGAGGGTTTTTTTTACACCGAAGCAGTTAATTGGGAATAAGACGCGGAGTATCGGCCTTCACCAAGGATGCTATGTTTTTATCGTTGTTCGTTTTGTTTACAACAACCAACAACCTATTGCAGAATCGTTGGTTCTATAGGTGCAGTATAAAGTTGAGTTTGATGAATTTGATTGTGATGCAAGCAGACACTTTCGTAGCTCTGCGGACATGTGTGGTGAATGTCATTTTATTCATTTCACATGTGCATTGTACCCTCTGGTTCATTGCAGACTCATACAATCTGGGTGCAAGGGGTTTCCAAAGGCTCACGTCACATATCCTTGGCTAATTTTATATCAATCCATCCGTGGAAATCTGCTTTCAATTCCTTATTAATGCACGTTGCATGCTTTGACCGCATGCATGGATTTTAGCAAATCAGTTTCCTCTTCTGACGTGTCATTGGCTATTCGATTGATTGCAAATGTAGTCGGTACAGTTGACACTTGACACCCACAATGGCGCAACTATCCCTTTTTTTAAATGCGCCACACTGCTTAGTCCAGCCCACCTCTGCACAAATTTAGACCACGCGTTATGCCAAACTTATGCTGGGCAGAAAAATTTAGATCTTACTAACAGTGATGATGTTCAAAATCTGAGGTTGCACAGAGTAGCATGTAAATCAAAAAGGAAGTGTCGAGAAACATTTTTGTAATTTGAAGGAATGTAACAAATATTTACATGATTCATGTAACTGAAATCTAAAATACGGGGTCATCAAGGGGTCTCGCACACGGTCCACAGACTCAGCTGATTTGATGGAATTCTCGAGGTTACAATCCCCAATTTATTTTGCACCACCAAAACATACTTTGACCTGAGTGGTGCAGTTTGCACAGTGAATCACTTAATGGCGTGAGTCGACCTTTTTTTTCTTTTTTTATTTGACAGGGACAGTGTACATCAATGAACATTTCTGTAGATGCACTAGAATTAGCCAAATGGCTACTTTTCATCTGTAATAATAATAATAATAATAATAAATTATATTTATAACGCACTTTACATTCGGGGGAATCTCAAAGTGCTACATGGCAGATAAAAAACAAGAAAACAAAACAAGGACAAGTTTAAAACAACTGGACGACAACCAAGATATGAGAGAAATTACGGAAATGCTAAAGTAAAGAGGTGAGTTTTAAGTCCAGTTTTGAAAGAGTCAGTGGATTGGGGTGCTCTTAGGTGGTCGGGGAGGGAGTTCCACAGTGTAGGGGCTGTATGGCAGAAGGCCCGGTCGCCCATGGTGCGCAGCTTGGTTTTCGGAACGTGGAGAAGGTGTGAATTGGATGAGCGGAGGCTTCGGGTGGCAGGTTTTGGGGCAAGGAGTTCTTTGAGGTATGGGGGAGCATGTCCGAGGATACAATGGTGAGTGAGGAGGGCGATCTTATAATCAATTCGGAATTTGATGGGGAGCCAGTGCAGAGAACGGAGGATGGGTGTGATGTGATTGCTTTTCCGCACCCTCATCAGGATCCTAGCAGCGCTGTTTTGAATGTACTGA
This sequence comes from Syngnathus acus, assembly GCF_901709675.1. Classification (NCBI taxonomy): domain Eukaryota; kingdom Metazoa; phylum Chordata; class Actinopteri; order Syngnathiformes; family Syngnathidae; genus Syngnathus; species Syngnathus acus. Next base: position 21,559,353 of record NC_051095.1, on the reverse strand, counting down.
AGCCTCTGGAGGCTCTTGCTAGGGATCCTGATGTGGAGTGCGTTACAATAGTCTAGCCTTGAGGAGACAAAGGCGTGGACAAGTTTCTCAGCATCCGTCAGGGTAAGTGTGGGGCGGAGTTTGGAAATATTTCTGAGGTGGAAGAAGGAGGTTTTGCAGATGTGTTTTATGTGTGACTCAAGGTTGAGTTGAGGGTCCAGTTTCACACCCAGGTTGGTGACAGTGGCTGAGAGGGGAATAGTGAGACCGGCGAATAAGATGCTTGTTATTGGGCAGGTATGGATCTGATGGGGAGTGCCAATTAACATGGCTTGGGTTTTGTCACTGTTAACTTGCAGGAAGCTGAGATTGCTGTAGTCCCTGAGGCAAGGTGTGTGACACAACAAGGACACAACATGTGACTCGGACAGAGCTGGGTCCGACCACCGACCCGCCGGTTTCTGAACGACTCGCTCTACTGCCTGAGCCAGGTCTGCCACTGACTTGGAACATTCTCTCTTTTGATTTTGATTTGGACAAGCTGTTCTACCTATGTATACCAATCCCCCCCACCCCCCTAAAAAACTGCAAAATGCTTGGTTCACAGACTTGACAGACTTGACCTTAGGATTCTTTTGATATTTCAGTGTGCATGTGCACTGACGCACCACTTCACGTGCATCCCTGACTACCTGTCGTTTGAAATGGGCTCGTGAGTTCGTTCTGGTCTAATTATGGGAATGAATGTATCGAACATTTTATTAGTTTGAAGAGTCAGCAACAAAAAAGCAGAATTATATCATCAGTATCCACTTGTTTGCTCACCAACTCAAGCAAGCAAAGGTCATCCTATCCTCAAGTCATTCTGATCTTGTGATTGTTAGTGGTGTACTGACAATTTCATCAGGAACACAGCAATGCCAGGAATTTGTAAGTACTCTCTATGATTTTGGACATTTCAGACTCTTGCGATATCATATGTTCTCCTGTCTTACTGGTTTCTTCTCTGCATCATCAGACCCAGCAAATCAGCTTCTGTATTTTTATATATATTTTTTTTTCTTGAGCAATATTAGCTGATCCAGATCATCAGCATAAAGCAAAGAGCTTTGTGCTTTAACGACATAACCAGCTCAACTAAACATTCATTCAGAAGGAACCGCATTTGACCGCATAGTGAAATTTGCTGACGACACGACTCTGGTGGGTCTCATCACCAAGGGCGACGAGACTCAATGCAGGTTGGAAGTTGACCTTCTGACCACGTGGTGCAGGGACAACAACCTCCTGCTGAACGTCAACAAGACCAAGGAGATTGTTGTTGACTTCCGGAAGGGTCACACCCAACACCTGCCGCTGACCATCGACGGTGCTGTGGTGGAGAGAGTGAGCAGCGCCAGGTTCCTGGGGGTGCACATCAGTGAGGATCTCTCCTGGTCCACCAACACCGCATCACTGGCGAAGAAAGCTCAGCGCCGCCTGTACTTCTTGCGGAAATTCAGGCGAGCAAGTGCTCCTCCGGCCGTCATGACTACATTTTACCGTGGCACCATTGAGAGCATCCTCTCCAGTTGTATTGCTGTTTAGGGTGGTAGCTGCACTGAATACAACATGAAGGCCCTGCAGCGCATAGTGAACACGGCTGGTAAGATTATTGGTGCTTCACTCCCCTCCCTGAAGGACATTTACACCTCCCATCTCACCCGCAAGGCGACCACGATTGTGAGTGATGTGAGTCACCCCGCTCACTCTTCGTTTGATCTTCTGCCCTCTGGGAAGAGGTACAGGAGCCTGCGCTCCCGCACCACCAGACTCACCAACAGCTTCATACTCCAGGCTGTTAGGATCCTGAACTCTTTCCCCCCTTCTGCGTAGCGTCCTGTACTTTTGCGTTCAATTCTGACTGTCTGCTGTATGCACACTTGCTCCATTTTTGCTCCTCTTATTTATGTTATTTGTTTATTTATTATTTATTCATCACTCTTATTTATTCATTGTTTGTGCCTTCTTGTTTCTATTTTTTTGTGTTGTTTACTTGTATGTATATTGTGTACTATGTCTCGTCACCGTGGGAACGTAATTTCGATTTCTTTGTGTGTCTTGGCATGTGAAGAAGTTGACAATAAAGCAGACTTTGACTTTTTGATTTTGAACACATGCTGTAATGGATAGCGAGATAGCTCTTGGAAAATATACTGGCTTTTTCCACTACGCAAGTATCAAAGAAGGTGAAGGCAATAACTTTCTCAGTTTCTCCCTAGTGCAATGTAAAAAAAGGCTCATTGGGTATCACGTAACAGAGAACTTACGAGGGCCACCTTTCCTTGCTACCTTGCATTTCCTTGCCTTCTTGCGTGTTTGCATTTGGATTTAATGACGTTGGTTCTCATTTTGCCATTGTTATTTTTGATCTAGTATTCAGTACTTGGGTCTCACATGCATTTTGTATTCATTTTGCTGAGTCTGCTTTGGCCATTACAAAAGAACATTTGTTTGTCTCTACCAAGGGAAGGGAACCCTGGTTGTATGAAAAACAACTCCGTTCATTTGAATCCAGTGTTGCAGCAGGACGACATGTAAAACAGGCACGACATGGCTCTAGTGAGACCAACGTTCCCTACCACTGCTCAGTACAGATTGACTGATGACCAATTCGGGATCCACCCTACTCCTTGCAACAAAGTCAAGATAGTATCCAGCTCACCCAGCCGCCTAATGAATGGACGGATACTTTGGCATCTGACTGACAATGTAACCGATGACTTTACAAGTACGGCCTGTACAATCAAATATCATGTGGCCATAGAAAGTGCACTCAAAAGTTAGGTTTTGATTAAACTTTCTCACTCAAAGGTCAGCCACTGGGGTAGACAAAATAAATGGAGGCAGAGACATGGAACACCGGGCATCTCTATAACACCAGTTTGGGGTTAAATTAGGTACCTGCACCGAGGACAACCTGGGGCACAAAGGACGAACAAAAGATGTGAACTTCTGTTATTCATCTAATAGTTCAAACATTCACATAGCCACCAATTCAGGGTTCAGGGTGTCCCCCGCCGACTGCTGGGATAGGCTCCAGCACGCCCGCGTCCCCCGTGGGGACAAGCGGTATTAGAAAATGGATGGATGGAATATGACATGAATATATTATTATGTGATGCCTCTCCCTCTTTTGCGTTATTTCCAGTAACATCAGACTAAATGTAACTGTTACTTCTGGGCTGAATATATGTTACTTCTTCTAGAAAAAAGCAATAACACCGGAGTTATTTTGGTCAAATCAAGTCAATCGTTAAACTTATCAACTCATTAACAACTGCATATGAACACATTGGCAGTGTGTCAAAACATTTCCACTATCGTAACATTTTCAATATTTTCTCTTTCACGGCACTATACTCTTTATTCACTGCTCAAGTTTTTTTCTGTTCTTATTTGTCCTTATCCATACATTTTTTCCTTTTCCTTCTTGCATACACACCTTCCAGCGCTTCTTTCTCTATCTGTGCATTGCGAGATTTTGCGTCACTGAGCCTCCAGGAGCAATGCGCTACAGCTTTCCAACAATCCCTGTGGATTTGGCATAGCACACCACCCTAGTCCATAACTCCATTTACCATGTACTTGCATCAGGTGACAGCAGTTGGCTTACATGGGTGCAGGTATTAGCAGGTCTTTGCTGTTGTCAAAAGTTGTTTGATGTCCCCACAGCGCCGTGCTTTAGGAGCTCTTGGGTTGACCCTGTGCTTGGGAATGAAACTTCCCCAAGTTGACCATTTCCACGAACCTCTTCAGCTCTTCCACATCAACTGGTGGCGACAACTGCCATATAGCCCCCACCTGTTCTGCATTCTTTGGATCCGGTCAAATGATGGACTTGTTAATGAGGTGCCTAAGGAATCGCAGTTGGCCATGTGTAACGGAACACTTTTTTGAACTTCAAGTCAGCGTTGTATTACCTCCAACTGATCAACATGTTCTTCCTCTGTGGCATCATACGGCAGGACGTCATCCATGAGGACATCAAACCTTCAAGGTCCTGGAGACTCGCCATCATCACTCTCTGGAAGATCTCAGGTGCACTTCTAATTCCAAACAGAAACCGGTTGAAGTTGATGCGGCCAAAGGTTGCGTTAATCGTGAGCTTAGGCGATTTGTGTGGAAGGGTAGAACCCGATCAGTGCATCCAAGGAAGAAATTTATTTAGCTATAAACTCTTGAACTGCAGGCAAAATGTAAAGTTCTCTTTTGACAGCTTCCTTCAGTCTGGAGGTCGACACAGATGCCGTCTTTACCTGTGCTTTTCTTCAGGACTGCAGTCAGCCTCTGTAACGTTTTGTTCTTTGCAGGGAAGAGGAACACGTGCTATGTCTACAGCACATGGCTGAACATTTTCATTTTTGCTGTATTTTCACTACTCCACTTGGTAAAGTTCCACGCTCACCATATGCTTGTATGTGGCCTCTGTTGTTCACTGTCTCATCAGCTCACCTCACCAGCTTCATTTTCACAGACAGCGGCTCGCTGACATTGTGCACCCACAAGTTATAAATTGCAAGTGGTTTCAGCATAGTAGGTCACTGTGCTTTGGATCTGACCTAAGCGCTGCAATTTGCCCATTGCCACCTGGGCTATCGAGCAGAATTGTCAGGCCACAGTTGTGATGAGAGAGTGAGAGGTCTGTTCTCAGATTACGTCTGCCCCGATTTTGAACTCTACTGGTGTAGAACCTTGTAACAACTAGATTGCTCTTAATACCCATCTTCTTTTGTCACTGCCCTAAGGCACCAAGGCTGCTGCTGCTTTGCCACCTCTCTCCTTGCAATGTAAATTCCAACTTATTCGGTTCTTATGTCGCACTTTGTTGCATGAATTGCATATGGCTTTCTTAGCAGGGCGATCTTCATTCTTATGTTTTGCCTCATTTCCCACATCGTCCATTATTTCCCTCGCTGTGCTTACCGTAGTATTTGGTTTCCCCCGTTGAACTTGTTTGTGACTTCACATACCGTTCCAGCTGTTTCACCTTGCTTGTATCTCTATGGGAGTGCCAGCATCAGGTCGTTCATCACATGCAGCTTACGTGCAACATCTTTGTCCGTTATTCCTATGGTGATCCATTAAGCTTGTTGACACTAGATTCTGATTGGTTCAGAAAATTACATCAGTGTGCATTGTCAGATAATATAAACAAGGAAAAAGGCAATTAAAATGCAAACCTGGCATAGAAATCGACAAATACAAACTATTTTGAATTAACACCATGACGATTTTAAGTCACCAAAAGAAGACCGGCGTTGTCACCTTGCATAAACCGTCACATACTGATACTGATGATGGTAGAATGTCCATCCATTATCCAAATCGCTTATCCTAACGAGGGGCAGGACACTTATATGTTTAATAATAATAACTGAATTTATTGTCACATCGGTTGTTACTAACAATGTCAAACTAGAAAATCCTTTGCTGGGGTACTGAATGGAGTTTAGATTCCCTTGGAAAATTATGGGATTGGAATGAGTCTTCATAGTGAAGTCCACGGGTGTTGCCAGGGGAAAGAAATTGTTTTAGTAAAACTTGTGACTCCAAAATATATGAATTGTTTCATTAATTATTTTCAGTGAAAACTGACCGTGTTAATACCCTTCGAGGTTTACAATTATCAGGGATAAAAGGATTTGCGGAGGAAACCATCACCTGTAGGTTCACACCTCCACATCTCCCATGAATCCATGATAATTTGTACACCGGGTGAAGAAATAACGCTGATACGTACGTCGATACATTTTGGACTGGAAAAAGTAGGGAATTTAGTAGGAACCCTGTCATGAGTTCACCCACATGGCTAGCCAAGAGAGCACTAACCTCAGATGAGAGGCAAAATGCCTAATAGCCGTGCAATCGAGTCGATACCCCGAAGAAATATTTATACATGTTTATTGAAGGTTAATCTTGTGTGACACCAAAACCATCTGATCGTGACACACTCAACACACAATACTGGTCCCCTCCTTCCGCTACCTGGGAGTCCACATCGAGGAGGACTTCACCTGGGGCGTGAACACCTCTGAGATGCTTAAAAAGGCCCAGCAGAGACTCTACTTCCTAAGGGTGCTGAGGAGGCACAGCATTACACAAAGACTCCTGATGTCCTTCTATCGCTGCTCCATAGAAAGCACTTTAACGTACTGTATATGTGTTTGGTACTCCAGCTGCACTGCTGCTCAGAGGAAAAATCTCCAAGGGGTCATCAACACAGCACAGAAGATCATTGGCTGCCCTCTCCCCACACTGGAAGACCTACACAGAACCCGCTGTCTCAAAAAAACACAGAACATTCTGAAGGACACTTCCCACCTTGGCCACTCCCTTTTCGAACTGTTGCCATCAGGCAGACGCTACAGATCAATTAGGTCAAGGACTAGCAGATTCGCCAACAGTTTTTACCCTACAGCGGTAGTCACATTGAATGCCGCTAAAAGAAAATGATTATGTCTGTGTATGTTCTTCTGTGGGTATTTAGCTTGTATTTTTTTATCTTTTTATTCTATTTATTCTATTTTTTTTATTTCATGCACTGATCGGTTGGCACTTTTTAAATTTCGTTGTACATGTGTGACAATGACAATAAAGATCTATTCTATTCTATTCTATTCTATTCTATTGTCTGTCTATTAATGCTGGTACCATTGATATTTGTCCTAATTTCAACTTTTACGAAATGGAATAATTTAAAGTGGAAACACTGGCGTGAAACAGTAATCACTGAAGCAGTACAACATTTATGACGGCAGGTGTTCCTCCACAGGGATTCCATGTACATATAAATCAAAACTTTGGTCGGCCTTTTTTTTTTTTTTTAAAAGTCCTTCCATGAATCCCAACACTGGTTTTCTAGTCAATCGGGTTTCCAGAAGCGCAGTACTCACTCAAACACCTTTCCATCACATCAACTTAAGTGTCAAGTCCAAGCTAAATAAATAAATAAATAAATAAATAAAATTTAAAAAGCCAAAGAAGTTCTGAAGCCCCAAAGTGCAACGACTAGACTGGAACAATGTAAATTTTCAGGACGCTGCAGCATTAACTTCCTGTAGTAGGTCACTGGAATCTTTGAGCGGACCATAATCTTTATGCTTTGTCTGTTTTAGTGGAATGTGTGCAACATTTTTTCCCTTTTGTTATTGGTTGAAGCTTTTATTCTGAGTCAAGGTGAAGGTTCCAACATCTGAATAAAAATGATGGATGCTTAAAGCATTTTTGTGTCGTCCAAAAGATGAAATTGTATCTGGGTTTTGTTTTATTATACAACTAAATCTTTTGTTCCCATCAAGACAAACAGCCCCTTTGTTGCAGCTACCTTTCTGTTTGCGCCAGATTTTATTAGTGATGTTATATAGTTTTAGTTGCTTTTGTGACCTGTGCTCTTCATATTTAAGAGCCCAGCGATTTATTTTTTATTTATATATTTATATTCATTTTTTATTTTATTTTTAAGTCCTAAATTTGTCAATGTACAGGTACTGACTGCCTTTAATCGCATTTACGTTCATTATTGACATGCACATCTGTCTCTATTTTATTATATCTTTATGAGTATTATCTGCCACAAAATAGGGATGAATAGGGAATGTATATGTATAATTAGGGATGTAACAATGTCCAATAGGGATGTAACAATGTCTACGCTAATTTGGATAGAGGGTCACTGTTCACTTGGGGCGAGGTGCAAAATTTCTAAACTTTAAGTGCTTCTGTGATTGAATATTTAAAAGGGTTTTAAAAGATGTGGGTTGTAGTATAATTCTGTGCTTCTCAGATGGGCCTACGTATACCCTTGGAAGTATCCAAAGGCACATCAGAGAGGACTTGAGTTTTTAACTTAGCGTATAGTAGCGTTTAAGCAAAAAAAAAAAAACGTTCAGTTCAACAATACAATATTCAGTGTTGACAGTTGATAATGATACTAATATTGTCAGTCTTCTAAATTAGGAAATAGGTATTTCTAATTTTTATTTTTTGGCAGTTTATGCTTTCAGTTCAAATGAGGTAAATTATTTCACTTTGAGAGCGGGTGCAACAATACAATATTCAGTGTTGATAGTTGATAATGATACTAATATTGCCAGTCTTCTAAATTAGGAAATAGGTATTTTTAATTTAGTTTATGCTTTCAGTTCAAATGAGGTAGATTATTTCACTTTGAGAGCAGGTCTGTATTATGATCTCAAACGAAAATGTTTTATGTTGATATTTTATTCCTGCACTCATGAATCTCTAAAATTAATGTAATTATTTTCTTTTCTTTCGTAACCCCTTTTCCTCTCCAAATTGTTCTAGATATATATACCACTATAAATGTAGTTCTAAAGTTTAATAAGTCAGACAGTCATGGCACGTCCCTCAGTTTCTAGTTAATTTTTTTTTCATCCAAAAAAATGGTTCGGAGGCTCTTGGCTGGAAAAAAACATTTCACAGGGGCTACATTATTGAAAGAAGGTTGAGACCCACTGGTATGATTGATTGTTTTGAACCACACAAAGTGTATCTTCGTGCAATGTTTTTTTTTTTTTTGGTACTGTTTACTTAGCTTATTTAGGGACCATGAACACATGACATTTGTGAAAAAGAAAATATGCTTTGCACCAAGTATTACTGTTAGTTAATTTCCATCCACAATCCCTCAAACATACACCAGGAATGCCATGTTTAGTCTAGTGGGGGCACATACAACATGTTATTGTAAAGAAAATGTTGGTCTTGACTTTCACTATAAGATGCATCATTTAATTTTCGGCAAAACAAGACAAAACTATGAAACAAAGAGGAACGTAATAAGATAATAGTAATACCAGATTCGCAATGTGCAGTGACATATACTGTTGTCTCCTGAGAGATTATCAGGTGGATCACGGAAATAATCAATTTTCACTTAAATGGTCCGAAAATTATGAATAAAAATGTATTGTAATGTTTGTTTATTATTGGGCGTGTGAAGGCGGGGCCGGTTGAGTGTGGACCGACGTCAGAAAGGGGAACGCAGAGGTTGGAGAGGCTGCGCTGTGATTTAGTGCGTGTGTCGAGCGTATGGGGGTGAGTTGTGGCCACCAGCAGCTCTTGTATAAATGTGTTCTATTGCCTGTTTTTGTTGAATAAAAAGCGACCAAGTTGCACCAGCGACTGTGTGCAGCCTTGACCACAATGAGGGGCATTACAGTATCTTTAATGATGTACTAATGCCAGTAATAGGTAGTGAGATGCAGAACAACGAAATTGGAAATTGTCTTTCACTTGATAATCCCTTTCCATCTCAAAACGCTAGTGCGTGCGTGCGTGCAGGCGCGAGAGAAAGAGAGGGAGATTTATTTGAGGGTGTTTGTAAAACTTAAAGGTTGGAAAATGGCTATTTCATGCCAACGTTTTGTGCAATCCACAATGTAAAGATATGTTGCTTTTAGGACACGTTTTTTTTTTTAAGTACTAAATGAAATATAAACAAAGAACACGCAAGAGCTGGACGTCTCTTGTAAGTGCCCTGTGAAAGTCACTTTCCTTTCCAAACAGGGGTTTTCCTCTCGCGAGATCTGGGTACGTCACTCGCTGGCAAATATAACGGAATTATTGTATAATTGAGGGGGTATTTGTCACTGTTCGTGATTACACAAATGCCTGCAAAGTTGCGCTGAGCCCGTTTTTAAGTCATTTACGTTTGGCATTGTGTGTGCACCAGGATTTGTTGTATTGAAAAATGAGGAGGAGAAAAGAGAGAGAAAAAGTTGCCCAACCCGCCGATTCGATCGTCAGGACGTCCCCTCTTTCCCGTCGAGAGCTGATCGGCTCAGACTCATCCGGATTTCCTTCCCCCTGACACGACCACATCTCTCTCGAGCTTGAGAGTAACTCGAGGACTGCTCAGTCGAGGACGGTCAACGCTTGTGCTCGGGATGGATTTTCGCTCCACTTTGTCCGACTTAGAGGAGCCGGGCAACTCTTCAAGACACGAGAGAGATCGCTTTGACACCTGTCCATGTCCGACTACGGCCGAGTTCAGCAGGGCCGTGTCCGTGTCCCTGGGTTTGGACGCCTTGTCGTCACCTAACGGCAACGTGGGTGGCACATTTGCTGACTGCGAGTCGGCTGTGGGTCAGAGTTTCCGTCCAGTGGGGGAGTTCGGCGCGGCTCTGAGCGTGCACTCACGACGCAACGCCGACCCGAGAAAGGGCGAATTCGGAGACGTGTGCCACGGAATCCAGCAGGTGAGCTGCATGGACCTTCTGAGGTCAGGCGAAGCGGACGGCGTGCAGACTGTGTCGCGCGATTCGGTGATATCCACGTTCTTGAGCAAGGATTCTAACTTGTTTGCACACTCTGCCACGGAACCGCCCTCCCAAATGGACCATCTCTTCGCATCCAAACTTTACTCCGCCTACGCCGAGAACCCGAACTTCTACCGAGACACCCCGGGAGCCTTGCGCGCAAATGAACGCGCTTACGGCGGCCGAGTTGAGAAGAGTCGTGAGTGTAAATATTGTAACTGTGGACAAGCAAGTGCCCGATCCATGCAAGCGTGTGCCTGTGTCTGGCACAAGGGTGAGCACAGTAAAAGTGGCATGCGAGCCGCAGCCACGACGGCACGAGGCTACGGCCAAATGGAAAGTTACCAAAGTGAACCTTTTCACGGGCAGCCCACTTATCCGTCAATCAAGACTGAGCAGCCAGCGTGGATGGAGTGCACAGAGAGCGGCGGCTTCAGGTAAATACAGTAAGAGTGACAAGAACAATTCTTTTGTTTGGTTCCATCGCACCAGGGGAGAGCAAACTACTCATGCGGGAATTCTTTCCTAACTTTCATTCATCCGCTACAACTTTCTTCTAATCGGAAACAAAAGGGAACATTTAGCGTGTCTGCTGACTGCATTGTCCTGTCAAGCTTCACAGTTGGTCTTAATGAGCGTTCCTTTGTTTCATGTTGTCCTTTTGAACTTTTGGTTTATGTTCTCTTCAGTCATTGCTCTAATGCTTTAATGTCGTGCAGGGCAACAATATTCATTTCGCGACGGTTGCACAGTGCCAGATGGTGCGGGCCAGCCTCACGCACCAATCTACCAAATCTGTCTGGCTCAGTTCAGCTTTCCTATCGGTGTTACACAATTTGTGTCACAACACCATGTGAAGCTCACAGCCTTGGCCTTGTTGTGTGCCTGCTCAAAGCTCACGCCTGCCTAAACTTTTGCAGTGCTCTTTGCACAAAACAGGCTAATACATCCATGTGAACATGAGATACAGCACCTGCTGCTGATCCTGTGGCGAGTTGCATTTTGTTGTTAAAACGGTGCAGAAAGCTGCAAGGCTTCATAACGCAGCCATATGACACAATAATACCATTCAGTGTAATCAGATCGCTGTAGATGGGCGGACGAAATGTTGGCTAAGGTCAAGCACGTTGACCAAAATCAAAACGGTAACTTGACATGTGTGTTCAGGCCTGAAGACCTGTTCCCAGCTGTGTTCCTGTCAGATCGCCGGGTGTGTCAGGTCTGTGGGGATGATGCCTCAGGTTGTCACTATGGAGCAGTCACCTGTGGCAGCTGCAAAGTATTCTTCAAGAGGGCCGCCGCTGGTGGGTGTGACACGCACATACACACCATTGCTCATCCGCTTATTCCATTTCTTACTCTCGCTCACACGCAAAGCCAACCAGGGCTATTACGTAGGAGCCGACATCAATCTATTGTTGCATATAACAATGCATAACATAAAGCAAGGGCATTGTTGAACTGGCCCCATCATGCCCCACCACTCCGTCCCTTTTTACAGGTAAACAGAACCATCTGTGTGCTAGCCGAAACGACTGCACTATTGACAAGCTGAGGCGGAAGAACTGCGCCTCGTGTCGCTTAAAGCGGTGCTACATGTCAGGAATGAGCCTAAAAGGTGAGGAACTGGAGATTAGAGCAAAGGGGAGAGCAACTGTCAGTGGAGATTCATTACTTTACATATATTGGATCAGAAGTTACTAATAAAATGTTCTAACTGCGGCGGCTCGGTGGAGCACTGGTTAGCACGTCCGCCTTACAGTTAGCAGCGTGCCGGTTCGATTCCACCACTGACCCTCCCTGTGTGGAGTTTGCATGTTCTCCCCGATCCCACGTGGGTTTTCTCTGGGCACTCCGGTTTGCTCCCACATCCCAAAAAACATGCTTGATAGGCCAATTGGGCACTCTTTTTTCCCAGCAGCCAATGACGGCAAACTTTCCCACATGGTTATAATAACCAGTGGGGTCTTTGTCTGAAAGTTTGCCATTGTGCAGCCAAATTATAAAAGAAAAAAGCTCAACTCAATACATTCTTTTATTGCCGTGTTTCTTCTACTGCTTGTTTCAATTGCTCATGGTGGATTGTAGGTCGCCGGCTGAAGGGAGTCGGCCAGACGAGGAGCGGGGAAGAGGAGCAAGCAGCCTGGGGACACGGAGAAGGAGGAGACAGGCCGGGGATAAGACATGCCGTTTCCGGGGCTCGAGGTGCTTGCAAATAGTGCCGCACTCACCCTAGCTTGCCCATGTGATTCTTTTTTTTTTTCCTCTTTTTGTGGCTGCCTGACTGACTGACCGACTGACTGCTACTGCTGTCTGTTTTCCTCTTTCCAGGCTCCCAGGGTGCGGTTGTAAGCATCCCTCCAACTGTACGCTCCCGCCTATTCCTGCTCAACGTGCTTCAGGACATTGAGCCTGGTGTCGTCAATGCCGGGCACGACCCTGCCCTTCCGGACAGTGCCGCCTCCCTGCTTACCAGTCTCAATGAGCTCGGGGAGAGACAACTTGTCACAGTTGTCCGCTGGGCCAAGGCAATTCCAGGTAATTCACTGCAATTCAAAACAACTATAAAACTAATCCAGTACAAAATGTGGATAAATTCTAGCCATTAGCTGTCAAAGTATTGATCATCATTCATTTGGAGTTAGTGCCAGTTATTCTCTGGGCCCGCCCAGGGCATCAAATAGTCACCACATGTGTTCATATCCAAGTCAAGAATGGCACATTAGCATTGGATTGAAATTAACAGTTCCATAGGAAAGTCAGCTAAATGTGTATTTTGTTATTTTGACATAGTGAAACATAAGACAGATACAGTTTCAAAATTGCACAGTGTGTGTGGTTAGCACCTCAGTCTTACATTCAGTAGGTTCTGGGTTTGAATCTTTGAACATGAACATGCAAACTCCACACAGGGAGGGCCGGAGGAAGAATTGAACGCGTCCTGGCTCTGTCCTGGGCTGTCCCCTGGACTCCATTGAGGTTGTGGGTGAGAGTAGGACGTTGATTAAGCTTAAATCCATCATGGACAACACCTCTCACCCCCTCCATGAGATTGTGCGGTCTCTGAGCAGCTCCTTTAGCGGCAGACTTTTGCACCCTCGGTGTAGGAAGGAACGGTTCCGCAGGTCCTTCATTCCCTCTGCTGTCAGACTTTACAACATGCATGCCACCTGATAAAATGAATGTGTTTCGTCTCTACTAGCAGCACTTGTGTTTGTCCTTGTCTGTTATTTAACCCTTTTTGTAATTCTGGCACTTGTTTTATTCTTGCACTCGTATTATTCTTGCACTCATATGCGCTGCTGTGACAAGTGAATTTCCCCGCTGTGGGATGAATAAAGTTCTATCATCATCATCATAACCTCTGAACTGTGAGGCAGATGTGCGGACCACCGTACTGCCCTCCTCCCACAATTATAATTGCACCGCCCACTGTAAACGGGCAAGTAAGCTGCTGACTAAGAATTGGATTCTCCACAATTGTTTTTATTAGCAGTGGCATATGTACTTAGTAGCATTCTTCTGGGTCCAGTATACAGCATATGACCATTATGACATTGTTAACAACAAATGCAATAAAATGTTGTTTTGTCAACAGGCTTCTGCAACTTGCATGTGAATGACCAGATGACTGTCATTCAGTTGTCCTGGATGGGGGTGATGGTGTTTGCTCTGGGTTGGAGGTCATACACCCACACAAACAGCTCCTTGCTCTACTTTGCTCCAGACCTTGTTTTCAATGAGTAAGTCACCCTTTTACATTGCACAGTTCTGTTAAAAAATGATCGAATTTTGTGAAACCGCTGTGCACCCTTAAAGTTTTGCTGGGTGCAAAGTGTAACGCAAAAGTAATCATCCTTGTTCAAGTTGTAATTCAGTTAATAGTCTTGAGTTTTGAAGGTGAATTTGGCTCAGAGGCCGTAAGCCTGCCACAAGCTGCTTCCGCTTGGCAGTTTTAGCAAGGACACAGTAGAGAGTGTGCCGGTGCCACTCTTACGCTTTTGGGCTTCCTCTGACCCGCATGGTAATGGATACGCCTGCCCCCGTTTATGACCTCTATTTTTCCTTTCCCTGTCTGTCCTTCACTTTTTTCCATTATCCATCTCGCTCATCTTTCTCACCTCGCTTTTTCCTATTTCTTCACAGTGCACCCTCTTTTCTCACATCTTGTGCGCCTTGTTCTGATCCTACATTTTTTTTTTTTTTTCCATGCAGCCAGCGGATGCATATATCCAGTATGTATGAGCACTGTGTCCGAATGAAGATTCTGTCCCAACGGTTATGCATGCTGAAGGTCACCAAAGAGGAGTTCTTGTGCATGAAAGCACTGGTCCTCTTCAGCATCGGTGAGTCTTGCAAAGTCTAGTCAAGTCAAATCTGAAATGATTCTTGGGAGAGCTGCTTGAATGGACGTTGATTCTTGAGAGTTGCTGTGAGTCGTCGTGTTCTGTATTTGTGTTGTCAGTGCCAGTGGAGGGCCTTAAGAACCAGCATTGCTTTGATGATCTGCGGACTTCCTACATCAAGGAACTGGACCGCTTGGCCAGCCACCGTGGCGAGACTGCCCGGACACAGAGGCTGTTTCAGCTCACACAGCTACTGGACTACCTCCAGTCGGTAATGTGCACAACTCCACGTCCAAGTCGTTTATACTCTAAATGTCATTGGGAGTTGGTGTCACTAAACTGCAAAGTGCATCCAAGTTTCCACATCCACCAGCAGTGAATTTTCCCCATTATCCAGAATTAACATCATTACGTAAGGTTTTCCTCTCTTTCAATTACATCAACGCTTTAATAAAACCTCTCATTTTGTAATTTCCCACCTCATATGTTGGAGTACTGCTCCACGGGGTGCAGAAGATCTACCGCAAGCAATCATCAACGTTCATGTGCCTCCAAGTTTGACTTTTCTGTTCTGCTTTGTGTAACAGAATCAGGGGCGTAGCCAGAGAGTTTACAGTGAGGTGGCCAGGGTGACAAAACCGCTCACTGAGGAGTGGCGAAACATGCGCAAGCACATTGTAGGGACTGTCAAAAAAAAGTCGCCCAAGTCAACTTTAAAGAGTGCTCAACCTAACTTTTTTTTTTGATGATGAATTCTTTTTCCGGGCTTCATTGTACCCCACCTACACAGACATTTACAGTCTATTAGCACCCTCTTTTGGTGGAAGTTAACACTGCAACAGTGAAGTCTGTTAGAATAATTATGTTTTGGCGCAGTATTGACGCCGGATGGGCTTCCTGATGCTTCACACTCATTTTAAAACAGGCCATAACTTGGAGTTAGTGTCTGTTCGACCCATTAGAGTGTTATGACTGGGATTCGAACTGTGATTTGTCTTCTTTCTCTTGTTCTTCTTCTTATAATAATAATCATTACTATTATTGACATTATTATTATTATCTGTGACAGCAGCCCATTGCACTGCTTGCTGCTCAGCTGCAGGGTAGCGTGTTTTTAATCTACCGGGCGTCGCTAGTTAGAAGTTAGTTTACCCCAGCATCCCTGTATGCAAAGTACTGCTTGGTGTTTGTTGACCTGGTTGTCACGGAGTGATAGTGGAACGGCTGGGGACGAGACGTGAGACTGATATCATATTATGATGTGTAACTATTGGAAATGGAAACTAATTTGTGTTAAACTGCACGAACGCTAAACTTAAGATTTGTCTGTTGGCTAGTAGAGATTCAATGTGACTCTGTCAGTGTGATGTAAATTATTTGGGCCAAAAAAATCAGGGGAGGGTAAACAGTAGGAAAATGATTCTAAAAAGATTTGTTTGTGACATCCCGAGCACAGTCACATTCTTGTATCCCCTTCTATAACCAAGAAGCCATTGTAAATTACATTCCCCACAGTCAAGGCTTTGTAAAACGAAATGCACATATTTTTGATTTGGATTTGGCATTGTTTGAATATGGAGGATTCCAGTTCAGCAAATCGGATTCCGGTTTGAAATTTTCACCCGAAGGCTACAGCAGTTGATCAGTGAAGGGGGGGGGTTTCGCTGGTGGCATGATGTTTTGAAAGTTAATCGGAGACATTTGGCGTCTGTCACACGATTGGACCTGCTCGGATACAGAGCATCCGATTGGGAAAATCTTGACCTTTTCAAAATGTTACATAAAACTGAACTGTCCTTAAAAATGTCCTTAACAAATGTACTGTGTATGAGAAGTAGAAAATGTCCTTTACTACATTTAATCATTCCAAAATGCGTGACTGCGTTTTATGTTTTAAATGTTGTGCATTGATTTGTATTTAGTTTCGTAATTTATTCACATACCACTAGAGAGAGCTGTCTTACCACTAGTGGCACTATTACTACACTGACAATTCCTGCACTACAGTTCACCACAGTTAGTTAACCTCACTTAAATTGTGCAAAATAGGCAGTAAAAATAGTGTTACTTACACCGTGGAGCATAAAGGAGCAAAACAGAAAAAAACAGCTTAAAAAATGCTCTTACAAATGCCTCAGTAAGTACCAAAAATAGTCCTTTAATTGGACAATGAAGTTGTCTAATTAAGAGCCCGTCTACAGTTCCTATATGCATTTATCTTTCCCTACAGCTGGTGGTTCTGGAATTTAATCTTAAAGTAATTTAAAACTGCAAAAATCAAATTTTTTGCTGTTGCATATTACATGTAATGTGGACAGAAACAGTACATAAAGGGATGGGTGATTTATCCATAACTATACTTTCTCTTACCTTCTTACATTTATAGTTATGAATGAATAAATAAATAAATAAATAAATAAAATTCAATGTGTAATTAGGACAACTTTGTAAACCCAGAATTATGCTTGTGTATTTAGGAACCCTTAGCATTGATTAGCATTAGAACCATTATTGTCAAAACTTAAAAAGAGAAATACACACCAACAACACGTCATATATGTACATATACGCATATAGTCATATATCCCGTTATTGTGGCAATTCATGTTCCAATAGTAAATCATTGAAAGACATTTGAATTATTATTACATATGAAGAAAAGAATGGAAGGTCTTGCTGAATATGTCACCACTAGAGGGCGTATATGGACAATGTCCCACCAAAGTATTCATCGAAGTGAAGAGCAGCAATGATGAAGAAATGTAGAGAAAGAGTTCTTTGGTACTACATGTTAGGAAAAGAGCAAAGGAGCCTGGCTGGTCAAAACATTACAGTTGCCGTTTCCAAACGCTACGTCACGATACAGACATTGCTGTCAAATTTCCAGTTGAACACAGTGTGTTTAATGACCCTCATTCTTTGCCTTTCCTGCAGATTGTGAAGAAGTTGCATCAATTCACTTATGAGCTTTTCATTGAAACTCAGTCCCTGCAGACCAGCGTCAACTACCCGGAGATGATCTCAGAGATTGTAAGCGTCCATGTGCCCAGGATCCTTTCAGGCATGGTCACGCCCATCTTATTCCACAAGTCGTCCAGAGAGCAGAATCTTTGATTGTGCTATATGTCACTTGAGATCTGACACACCCTCCTTTAAACGGTTGTGGTAAAAATATCAAGAATGATGGGGCCAGTGGATGATGGATTGGCACAGAGGTACCGCATCTGGATAAAATCTAAGTGAGCTCCTTTTTTCTGCCTAATGTATTCTAATTGTATCAACTCTGTTCTTCTTTGTGCCTTCTTTGCGTGTTGTGTCAAGTGGATCAAATGTTACTTTGGCCTACTATGGCAACACAAACCTTCAGCTTGAAAGCTAAATTGGTAGTGGGGAGATATTGTTTGCAGAGTCAACTCATCTGTGGTTTATGCACTAGCATCTCCCCCCTAGCTTTTTTTCTACAGTGTGCACCTTATCTAACTAAAGTTCATGCAGAGTTGCTGAAAGCTTTTTAAAACATTTCTGAAAGCAATGGAGTGTTCATATATTTGTACAATTATGATGGTAACTTGAGAAAAGAACAAAACAAAAGCAGCCCACACTGACAAGTGGTTAGCTTAGTCTATTTTACAATTTGCTAGTTTTTATTATTTGTATTATTTTATGTAATTTGACTTTTCCACAGTTGGAATTTTTCTACAAGTGTATTTTTTTCAAAGTGTTGTTTGCAAGTGCTCTGTTGTGAATCCCCATTGTAGCTGCGATGTAAATTTCCAGTGGAGAACCTGTTCATCTATGACAACATGTAATAAAAACAGATCACAAAAGTGTACTGTGGAATGTTTGGCGGCACAGAGGTCAAGCTGTTGTGCATTATGACAAGGTGCAATACTTTGCAAAAGTCTGAGGCTCCTACTAGTTTTCTTGCTTTGGTTACATTGTGATATAATAAAACTGCGTATAAAAGCCCATGGCGATGGAATTAATTGGAATTTCATTACGTATAGCATTTTGGAAGCAGGTTCTTATAAATTTACACTGTCGAGCAAATTGTGTGTATTTTGTCCTGAATAGTGGCACTGAGATTCATTTCACTGTATGCTATGCAACTCTGTGACAAATCAAAATGTAATGTGTGAGGAAGTCACTGTAGTCCACCCTAGCCTTTCATTATTTTCTTCTGTATAAAGATCATTTTTAGCAAACGTGTTATTTCAGAAATGTGTAAAATGCTCCTTTGCATTAATTAGTTGCCCAAGAAGTACATGCAGTAGGTCTCCGCCCTAAAAAGGTTGGCAGCCCCTGATCTACAGTATATCTGTAGTTTTACTTCCATCTACTGGCGGCTGCTGGACGAGGATGGGCCGAATGGGACTTGACTGTTGGCTCGCCATCTGTTGGAGCCATTGACATGTACTTTGAAATGTAACTGGACACGTATTCATTCACTCAATGACTGGAGGAAACTGCCGTTGCAAGTGTCAATCACATTTTTGCGTGATAGCAAATATAAACTCTAGCTTGTGGAAATCTATTAGAAGTGTTGCAAATTGCAAAATATAGGTATTACACACACACACAAGCAAGTTCGAAAATGGCGCCCTTGGCAGTTTAAACCAGTTACTTGTGCAACTTTTCCCCTATTTGTTGCATTGATGGGAAAGTCTGATGTGAAGGACATTTCATTTGTGAATATATTCCTCGCTACTCTTGCCCCCATGGCTTTCTCTAGAAGGAATAGCGTCTTGTCGGTTTGCAATAATCAAAAATGTATGTGTTGATGTCCACATTTGAACTCGGTTTAGATTCCATTTCATTTGGGTGTTTTTCCAAGTCTGCTCGGCATCAATATTACATGCCTACTCTAGCAGAAGAAGGATTTTTCCTGTTGGCTAACATCAACCGCAGAGAGCACAAACACAATGGCCGCAAACAAAAGTTAAAACTACTTCCTTATGTTGGAAAATTCACAGAAGGAAGGAGTTTGCTGAGAAGATGACTGAAAAGTATGAAAATAGAGCAGGCGTTTGGATTCAGCTTTCATGCAGAAGTAACGGAACGGCCTGTATTAAATTCATACAACTCGAGACCATGTTGCAGGAACTTAGATGGAACTAATTACGTATTTAGCTGCAAGCCCGTGCAATTTACACTTACAGTGAGTGGACAACAATTAGAAAGTGAAGTTGGTAAGACGACACTGTTGAGCGTCTCGTTTCGGTGGCCTGTCTAATGGAAGGAGATTCCTTCTCAAGTAGCAGTCCATTAACAACCAATTAAGTTCCTATTAATATTTTACCAGACAGGGCCTCTCATCCTGATGTGTTTTAAGGAGCTTTTTCCCAGGAGTGCTTGAACATGAGCAGCTTTTAGCGCAGCATAAAGAGGCCTGTGTAATGGGCTGGAGGAGGAGGAGTGGCAACCTGATAGCACTGAGAGGAGAGAGGACAGGCTCCCGCAGCTGACCCAACTCGCTGGCCCGCTCTCGGCCAAGCCTGCAAAGCAGCGTTAGGAAATCCTTGACTTTTATGGCTTGGTCACAGGATCAGCCTTGAATAATGACCTCTCGTCATGCGTATGTTCTGATAGTTAAAGACGTGACTGATGGCTCAGAGCAGAACAGTAGTTTTGCCCATTGGACTTTTTACCAGCCTCAGCACAGTGTCCATCCAAAGCATAATATCCGTTTCTCTGGCTTGTGCGGCTAGACGTTTCGGGCCAGTCCGGGGAAACTCCCTGCCTTGAGAGAAAAAGTGAAAGCGAGAGGCCATTATGTGCCTGCAGCCAGGGGCTACTCCCAGCGGATAAGGCATTTGTCTTCGCTTGAAAGTATGATTTATTTTTCCACCAGTCAGAAGGGTTATGTTTGTCACCGCACACTGAAAGGACTTTTGGAAATAGCAGCAGAAGCAGAAAGGCAGAGAAAAGAATGTCGACTAGTTTTCTAGTGCCAGCTTTATGTCAGAGAGTTCTATGGTTTCCTTGTTCAAGATCTCTCTTAGTCTTCATTAACTCCAGTTAATCATACGTTGCCTGAACCTTGCTTGTAATTTATCAGCATCTGTGTGTGGATGATTAAGGGGAAAAGGGGAATGTGGGAAGGGGGGAGATGCGGTTGTATCAGGTTCCTTCCACTGGGTGTAGATGTAGTCTTGGATTTTTCACTGGCTGATTAAGCGTGCGTGTTTGCGTGCCCGTGTATGTGTGTGTGTGTGTGTCTGAGGAAGGGGGTGGGGGGCACTGAGGAGGAGAGAAACTTCAGCTTTAATTTCCCCCAGCTCCAGATATTACACCCCCGCGCTCCCTGTTTTTATTGGACCAGAGACCAGAAACACCAAAGTGTTTATGATGCATTAAAACATGTTTGGGAAGTCCAGAGTGCTATTGTAAATCTATGCATTTGGCTCTGTCTGCGAAGCAATGCGCCTTTTTTACACCATTGTGTGTGTTTTACCTTGCAAGTGACGATTGTTTGTTTGCGTGACATTTATCATATTGATGTGCTGGACGGAGTGGAGGCAGCCGTTTTTGTCAAGTGTGCAGGAAGTGGGACCTCTAACTCGAACAACTGTAGGTCAGTGCACGGGAAATTGGAGGCCTTGTTGCGTTTTGGGTGAAAGCACAGAAGGAATTAATGTTCTACTTTTGCCCTAATGAGCATTTGAACAACAGGATGTGCAAAGAGACCAAATTATAGTCTAATATGTTTGTTTTTGTTGTCGGTGAAGTGTTAATAATGTTGCGAACTCTTCTGCGTTCTAATGGACAATGCACGCTGTGTGCTTTATCTTACGGTCGAGAAACAGCCTTCATACCTGGAGACGCATTAGCCGGCTGTAATTAGTGTAAATATTTCTCCCCACTATTTCCTGACTGACCCAACAGTGATTAGCCATGTGTTTTTCTGCAGACTGTATCCATTTTCATCTTTCAACTGACCCTCTCGCTTTCTGTCATGCCCCAATTTGCCCACTCGGTCTCTTCCCTTCCTCCCCTTTTTAGGTGGGCCTTTATGGCGCTCTAGCTATCTTCTACTTCTTTATTTCCGTACACAGTTTCTGTGCTCCACCCTTCGTCGCTCCCATCGTGTCCCGGCCAAACCCAATGTGACAGCAGCGCCACGGCACTCGTTTGCAGCCATAACAGGACAGATTTCCCCTTCCAAGGCTTCAGCGTGGAATTTGATAGATGGCACCCATGCTTTTTTTGCCGCTGTTTTCCGTCTACAAGCAGCTGCCCAAGTATTTTTCTCTTTCTTCATTCAGCTGTGTGTGCTGGAAGTGGAATGTTTCCTCTGTCAGAAACACTCCCGAAAACAATGAATTCTAATATTAGCGGGCATTGCTTCCATTCCCTCGCACTGTTTAAACATTTAAATGCAGTCTTTGCACGTCTTTTGCTTTTTCTCACAGTCACTGCTGCTCAGATTTCCATTCCTCTGGTATGTATGTATATGCTCACTGCAGCGATACATCTTTACTTTGACACACTAACTTCAGTGGCGGGACACACTTTCTCAGATATCATAGAGGTAGAATGAATCCGTTCCAGTGTCAAACTTTCACCATCATAAAACCTTTTGAATAACACTGTAACATTCTTCACTCTGACATTCAAGGATATTCAAGTTTGAGGATTTTACGTTTCCAGTAAAAGTTTGGGCCCTGTTTCAGAGACTGCAAGAGTGTTGCATTTTAATCTAACTTATCTACATTTATACAACAAACCTTTAACCGACAAGTAGAAAATGACAGGAATGTCCATGTTGATTTGGTGTCAAACCACCCAGAACTGTGAGACCTAACGTGTTAGCGACTCTCCCTTTTATTACGGCTAACAAGCTACAGATTGCATTGGCAACAGCATTCAGTGTGTGTGCAACAAATATAAATCAAACCAGCTGCTGCAATGTCATTGGACAGCTATAATAAGAGTGAGTGCTTCCTCTGAAGTCTTTGAAAGAAATATCAATCTTCGTCAGGAAACTACAGGATGTCGCTGGATTGCAGTTAAGCCGCAAAATGTCTCAATGTAATTCTGGGTCGATGGATGCTCCTTTTTTTAAACACTATTCAGAAATGGAACCCGCAGCTTTGCCATTGAGCATAATTTAAAGTTCTGAGCTTGTAATTAGCTTAACAAGATTGTTCAGAAGCAAAGCCTCTGGTCATAAGATGGACTTCATTCAAACTGACTATTATTTTGTAAGATAAAACGAAGCCTAGAACTTGTTCAGTTCAAACCACTCTCTTCATTCTGCTTTGATTCACTTGATTAGCGCCAAACTTGATACAGGCCACAAGATTTCCTATCTTTTGGACCTTACCCTGTTTTTTTAGGTTTTTTTTTTCCAGAAGGATAGTCACTCATAACTGAAGAGGTTCAAAATGCATTCTTTATTTGATGGACTCAGACACAAATTGTGTACAAACTAAGAATGAGTGACAAGAACAACCATCATATCATTATAAACAGTTCATTGCTGTTAAATATTAAAAAAAAAAAAGTGCTCTTAACATTAACGTTGATGAGGAGTGACAGACACCACTGACTAAGTTCAATTTTATACTGTCTTGACATATCTTCCTCTCTTTTCCTCTCCTGCCATCTCCTAAACTGTGTAATTGTAGATGTTGCCTCAGGCATGGGATATGTGTCATGCAAGGAAGGTCAAAAGAAATGCACACACTTAAAGATTTCAAATATTTCTCCCAGCCCTAAGAGGATCGGATTGTTTTTGCGGGAAGCCATGTCATGGGTCAAATGATTGAATTATTAATGGAAGAGCTCTGCAATAACAATCAGCCATGTCTATTGTGATTCGAACATGATATTCTCTCAGCCCAACTGGATTCTACCGTGTTACAATCCAAATCCAATAACGCCGAGTGTGCAAAAATATATACCCCCGCCGACGCACAAACTGTATGCACCCTCTTCTATTGTTTCACCAGCAAAAGCAACTTCAGTCAGTTTGCCTCTCAGTGGAAAGGATTATTGAGTCTGCAGAATTATATCGACTGCTGTGCATCGTTTCCAAGGACAAGGAAAATACATTTTCATCAGAAGAGATAGCATAGAAGTGTAATTCATAATCACGGAGCTCTTTCACAACATGATGCACCAGGAAAGATGCGTGTGTGTTTGTCTTTGTGTGTGTGCATTATTGTGTGTAGTCTGGCATCCGTCACAAAAGTCCAATCTTGGTTCTCTTTGGCGTTGCCAAATATGGATTTTGCTTCTGAGCAGAGTTGGAAATAAACCAAGCAATTCTAATTCACATTCATGACTCAAATTATGGAAATGGGGGCAGACAATACAACGTTGCAACATTAGCATTTGTAAACAAGAGCTACACGGCGAGAGGTGTGAGCATTTTAACCTTCGTCAACACGCTGGAGATTTGACTGAAAGTAATATGGATAAGTTGCATTTTGATGTTTTGAAAAGAAGTTCACTGGCTCTCATCTGCTCCCGCAGGCCGTTTCTCACAGAGCCTGTATGGAAATGTGTGTTATTGCAAAATCCCAGTGATGGATTCTTGACCTCGGCTCAGGAGGATTTCTCAGTCTGTTTTGAGAATGGAAGGAGAGCAACATCAGGGAGAGAGACGTAAGGTCAGCGCTTTAGCATTTATTATGTGCCACTGCCAGAAAACACAACTCTTTTAGCTCTCCTAAACATAGCAGGCTGGACAACACAGGCTGACAAGTTTACTTGGGAGACGGAACCCAAACAGATTTCTTAATGCAGCTGCTGAAAACTGTCCCATTTACAGCCGTCCCTCTGAGTCGCTGTTTTTTCCCCTCCATTTGTACTTGCCTGTTCTTCTCTTTAAAAGAAGAAAAATGGAAAGCTGAACAACATTTCAGAAATACACCTTGCTTCCGGGTACGCTTTGAAATGGATATTGTATAGAGAGAATATAGCAGGAAAGAGCCATTTACTGTAATGTTCTCAGGGCTTATATTCTAAACAGGAGCATTTGTCAAGCATGCTTGCATCATTCCGTAATGTTTACAGACCTCTCTTCCCCTCAAAGCCCTTCGCCGTCCTCTGAGGCCTGAATGAGCTTGAAAAAGAGTATTTCGTTGCATGTCCCCCCCCCCCCTCCCTCCATCATGTTCCCAACTTTACGAGGGGATGGAAAACAAAAGACGACATATTAATTATACCGTGACTGAAGAGTAAACATGTCTCGTGCGAATGGGGCTACGCTTTCGGCAGCAGGCTAATTGCAATGTTCCCCTCCTACTCCAGCGAATGGGTTGTTCGATAGCCGGCAGTCTGAGAAATGAACATGCATGAGTCTGTCCATGCACGCTGATGCGCTCATGCTGGGTGCACACTGTTCTCTTTCACTCCTTCTTAAAAAGGATGTTGCTCTTTATTGCTTTTATGGATGGAGCGTTTATGAGTGATTGTGCTGCCACCCTCCCAAGCACATGACATCATTCATATACTTTACTTCGCTGTACTTTGTTTAAAAAACACAAAGAAAATGACACTGACTACAGAAACAACATAGCATATAAAGACTTTGCCTTCCACAGCCTTCAACGTGGTGGCAGTTAAAACTGCAACTCCACCGCCCTGAATAGCATCCCAACCTTGGTCTATACGTGCTCATCATTCCACACATTACTCCCCCCACCTCCCTTTTGGTGTGAGTCAATGAGCCACTTTTGTTTACTGCGTACACGGCCCAACATGTCGGAGTTAATATTCCGTGCATTTGTGTGCGAGTTTTTGCTCTTCAAAAGGCAGCAGAGAGGGTGTGCCACCTACCATAAATCCCATCAAACCTGCAGCTCTGCTCATTGTAGCCAGCTGAGAGTAAATGCTGAGGCAGACAAAAAGGGGTGAGCATACCTTTGAACTAGAATCATATGGGAGCTTGCTTCTTCACAAGAGCTGCAGAACTGGAAACAAAATGTTTTGGTGGGTCCCTCGATATGTTTTTGCTGCCACGGCGCTGCGAACAGAGTCTGTTCGGGCTTTGCTCTGGCGGTGTGATATTACAAGCCCGCAGTACATAATCCAACACAGTGCGAGTTATTAAAATATGACCATAGCGGCTCCCAGGGGCGATATAACTCTCACATACACTGTCACACACACTCTGCTTCGCATTCCTGTGGCACATATGCAAGCAGATTGTCCAGACGCCGACCCTTTAGTTTAGGGCATAGCTTCAACTTCAAAGCAGTGCCTGGGTCTTTTATTCAACATAGTTTGAAACTAAACTAAAAACAGGTTTGTTTTGGGTGCTACTTTACATAACAGGAGTGTTTTGTATGCAGAAAATGTCAAGTGTTTTTAGTGTTATTATTTCTTGTAAACCGACTGAGTATTTAACAGAAAAATATGTCTATGAACGACTTACATGCATAAGAACATGATGCGCAAAACGAAAAAAAGGCATGCGTACATTTACTGTGAGTAGTGGACACACAATGCTTCCATAACTCAAATTCTCACCTCATTTTTTTGATGGCTCCATTTGAACATGGATCATTTGGACAATAATGTGGTTACATGAGCAAAAAAAAAAAAAACCTTGTTATTACGAGTTAATTTCCATAAAAACCGACTCTAAATCTGTAGCATAAACACTGACGTAGGAAGCAGTAACCTTTACACATAAGTCAATAGCAGTTTCAAACCCTCATTCGACCCCTTACACTGCAGCCATTTGTCCAACAGCATTTCACTGCATAGAAAACAGATGAGTATCTTGTATTTAATCAGGCACAGATGATAAGAGTCCTCTCTGGAATAAGGAAGGAAGGAAGGAAGGAAGGAAGGAAGGAAGGAAGGAAGGAAGGAAGGAAGGAAGGAAGGAAGGAAGGAAGGAAGGAAGGAAGGAAGGAAGGAAGGAAGGAAGCGATATGCACTAAACCAGACCAATGCCACACACCCAATTACAGTTTATGTACTGAGAATCTGAAAAGAAATGATCATAACCCGCAGGATAGTTTGTGCAAAGCGTAGTGTGACTGGATTGATTTGCAAACTGGGTCCCAATAAAAAGAGGCAACCGAGAGCAAGTCTTGTGCTAACGATATATAAGACAGTATTGGATTCATCTACTCGATGTCGAGCACAAGAGGAACACGATTGTTGGATCATAATTCACACAACCTGTTTCTTTCAGCCGAGTTAATACATGAGACCCACTGAAGGACACAGCTCTGCTCCTTTCCATTAAGAATTCATTTACATGCACAGACGCACATTTTGTACATCCAGGCCACCTATAGCACCGTTTTTGTGTTGGTGCAGTCCCCAGGGTCCAGAGCAGGACAGAAGATTTATGTTCTCCGCTGTCCAGGCATGGTTCTCACAGCTAGTACTCCACTCATTAGTGCTCTTACATGGTCATACATGTTACTCTAACAAGCTGTTCTGAGTCATCCTCCAATCCATCCTCCATCCAATGTCAGAGAGGTGCTCCCCCACCTCCAGTAACAGAGGAGACATCACAATGCATAAGATAGTATGGTAGAGAAGAGGAATATGAGCTCATTCAACATCATGGTTAGCTATTAAACATCCATTTGCAGACATGAAGCGAGACAGAAATTAAAATGCTTGCCTTGTGTATGCAAATATGTTCTTGTGTGTGTATGTGTGTGTCACTGAGGCATTTTCATCAGTGGTATGCTTTAATCTCTACCTGATATGAAATGAGTGTCATTTCTGCTTTTTGTGTTGCTTACAGTGAGTGACTTGAGCAAACAGGAAAGGCCAAATAAACAAACAGTGTGCTGCTCTACTAACACGCTTTATCAGTTTTGCTCCTAATCCGCTCGGTAATGCCCCCGCAGTCTATTTTGCAAATGCGTGCCTGACTGATTACGGCCTCTGCACGTGTCTCGGAGCGCGCGTCTTTATCTGTGTTTTTCGAGCAGCTGACAGCTTAATGCAACAGCCACACCCGTAATGGAAATGTACTCTGAGGGGGAGAGACGCTTTGAACTGATAAAATATGGTTTCACGTGAAGGCACAGGCAGTAAATAGTAAGATCACAGCTAATGATCCTCTTTTCATTTAAGGCTGCACCTTGGGATTTATTCCAAAATCCCTTCTACTACTTAGGGATACATTGTAATGATTTTAATAATGAAGATGTATTGCACAGTCGTTGACTAGACAACGAGCGGCTGATGTAGCATATAAGAAAAATGACTGAGCTAACCATAGATAATAGCGTCCTTTTGGCCTTGTCGGCTCGTTTTATGGCTAGCACGATTGAGGTACTCACAGGCAAACTTCGCAGTGGACCAGTTTGGACTGGTCCACCGATTTGTTTTAAATATGTATGTATGTAAATACTACGTATCTGTGATGTGATTTGAATAAAATTGATCCTTTCCAGGATCACGCTGTTGAAACCATAAAATTATAAAGTCTCTGTAAAATGAAATGATAAATTTGTTCCCGCTAAAACTGCTAGAAAATCTGCAAACACTGAGCATGACTATATGTAATTGTGTATTGCGCAACATTCATCTCTTTGGAGACCATTTTTTTTCAAGGATATTCTTGTAAATTTTAAACCATAGATAACAGGACATGGACAAATTGTTACTATTTGGGTGGATCAGAGCCAACTCTCCTTGAGCTTCATTCTTCAGTCATCAGGTGCCTTGGTTAATGTGTCGCCGCGAATGAGTCAGTTGTCCTTGGACTACTTGTTTTGAATGTGAGCCTTCTCACATCATTTTTAATCGTGTAGGCTACCATCATTTTCATAGTACAGAAGGTCACCAATATACGAATACAATAGGTTCAGAGTGGCTGCTCATAGTATGAATTCTTCATTGATTGAAACACATTCAAGAGACAGTGGGTAGAATGTTTTAAATTTTTACTGTTCATTCATTAAAAACACTATTAGATTTCAGTAAAATGCAAAGAAAGTATGAACAAAACAAGATTTTCCCCTAATTTCAGCTGGTGCGGTTTATATTCAGGTGCGGTTTATAGTCCAGAAATTACGGTACATGGATCGTGCCCCACCGTACAGGACGCTGACATGTCGTTCAGCTGCGACGACCCGAAGGAGACAATCACTCAAATTTGCTAGATCAATGATCCCAGCATGTGTAACAAATCCTATGCACTTCCTTCATCACTTAAAGTCGTTTGTGATAACATTTAGCTTGCACTACTGTAAAAGAAATTGATGGTAGCCTTGCGATACGTGGTCTATCTGAGGCATCGTAGTGCACTTGCTTCAAAATGCAGACGCTTCGATCCTAGGTCGTTGCATTATATTGGTTCACCGCTAGATTGCCCTAAATTCTACGCACTGTCCCTTTAAAGTTCAATATATAACTGCATACGTAAGTACACACTTGCTATCTACAGAAGTGGTATTTGATTGACAGTGACTGGGGCGTAGCTAAATTAGGAAGAGTTGTCATCAACACTATTCTCAGTGGTGTGTCAAATTTAAAAGACATTCTTTTGCTTTGCAGGGTATTTACAGCATTTCCAGTGAGCTCAACCATTATACAACGGTAGACTCCAGCCCACAAAATTATTTATTAAAGTTGAAAATCAAGAAATGATGTACTCCCATTTTGTAGGTATATAACGCTTTGAAAAATTTGGTTTTAAAAAATGTAGATGCTCACTGATCTGAAGTGTTACAAGAAAATCGGACATCTTGCATGAAGGCAGGTTTATGCGGTTTAAGAAACTGTCTGATTTTTGTCAAGCTCCAAGTTGTTTGACCCCAGGGGTATTTGAGGTTTCAACACATCAGATAAAGAGATGGAACACCTGCATTATTTACCAGCCAGAGGGGAAAGATAAGCTTACAGTGAAGAGCAAGATGGACATCCCTGGATGATCCAAGCAGGCCATCTTTTAAACACAGGTGTCAAGAAATGACAAATGAAATGCCTGCAGTCAAACTTTACAGACCACTAAAATGTAACTTAATAAAGGCCGTGAAATGACCGCCGTATTGACTGTATTGATGCAGCAACAGCTTGATTCCCCCCCTGATGAAAGATGCCATAAAAAGCATTATTGATGACCTGACGCAGTTCCTGTAATCAAATGTTGGTGTTCATCAGTGTCCTAACTACCGGTGGGGAGTAAAAGTGGTGTTTACTGCGCAGGTAGACATCGAGCAGCATGCACTTCCCTCAGGCCCTTTTTCTGGGTAATCACGCTGCAATTTCTTTCGTTCTAGGTCATTCACCCCAGCAGATCTGGCAACAGCATGGAGTTTGATGATTCTCGGAAAGTGGCGTTTTATCATCCCAGCAAGTGCAGTCTTTATAGGACAGGTCAATTCATCCAGTCAAATGTTGTTTGAGTTGGCAAGCTGTTGAGCTTTTTAAAAAGATATTTGGGCGATGGGGAGAAAGGCTCACTTCACCGTGACTGTTAGCAGCATCCAAAGTAAACC
The DNA here is from genome assembly GCF_901709675.1 of Syngnathus acus. NCBI lineage: Eukaryota > Metazoa > Chordata > Actinopteri > Syngnathiformes > Syngnathidae > Syngnathus > Syngnathus acus. The sequence goes on along the minus strand of NC_051095.1, from coordinate 21,529,275 downwards.
TTTTCATTTCAAATGATACAGAACCACTGAGGCAGAGAAAGAGAGAGGGTGGGAGGGAGGGAGTGCGAGCGGTGCCATTGTAAATTAATCAGCCTTTTGGAGGAGAAACAGGAAACAGCACTGCTCAAATTGTACAAACCCCAGCCCCAGCGTGATGCAGGCGAGCCCTGGCTGTGATATGGCCGCCGTCCACGTCTCATATGGAGCCAAGGAAAATTCTGGCTCAAAATGGACAGGTCTGTTACAGGTTAACCCCCCTTGGCCAAATTGCTTCTCAGATACCTCCACCACTACATTGTGTGACATTGCAATGCACACATGCAAGGGGCTAAAGGGCAACAGAAAGTGTTGTTACTTTTCAGGATGCGACAACAAAGTCTGCCTGTTTCTTTGGGTTGGTATCCAGAAATATCCTGACTGCCGAGTTGCTGTCAGACTCATGGCTTTTCTGTGATCTGGGAACGCAGCGGGGAGGAGAAAAGGGGTGTGGGGAAGAGCACATTCAAGCTGCTCCGTCTGGGCCGCATTGGACGGGTTCAGCCTGTCCTGCTTGTCCAGTTCCTTCACAGAGACAGTTCTGGCTTTAATTATCCCCAGCTGTGCTTCATCCCACCCCAGCTGGGCTCGGTGTCCCAGTGTCCTCTGCCGGCATGCGGCAGTCGCACTCAAGTCAAGGTGAGACACACACACACACACACACACACACACACACACACACACACACACACTCTGACAAACACCCACGCAGTATATGCATGGCAAATTAATATGGGCAGACACAATAACATGACCAGATGTACAAAAATTTAATTCAATCATCTTTCACCACCAATTAACATTATTGTACTCATAATGCACAGTTGTGCGACTCAAAGAGTTTTTAATTCAATTCACAGTTTGACGTGTCTGTGAGTTTTTGGTTCTTGTGTCATGTGCCATTTTGCTTTCCTTTATTTTACGCTACAGAGGCCATTTGGTTACCACCTCATAGTTCTTATTAGGTCAATTGAAGAACCAAAAATATCCATTTCCAGTCCAGGGTGTATCTCACTTCTTCAAGTCAACTGGGATAAGCTTTCATTTGGATTTATAATGTTAATTGATTATTTGAATATTCACGATTGACACCTTGCATTTAATTGTTTTGAACATAATAGTAGCGAGTAAAGTTCTAGGAAGGTTTGCCTTTGGAAGCTTGCTCACCTCCATGATAATAATTAAGTCACGTAATTTGTAATCACCAATATGTCATGAACAAAACTCATTAAAACATTTAAAAGGTCAGTTATTGCCATGTGTTTTATTGGATAAAACGACAAAATATCATAATAAAAAAAAAAAAAAATCTGTATCGTACTGAATAACAAATTTCTGTCATCATCCATCACTAGCACACAGCACAAAAAAATAATAACCTGTCAAACACCAAATTGAAATTTCAGCTCTTCAAATGAAAAAGGATGCCTTGTCAAGTCATGTAGTAGTTTAAGCCAGTCGTCGAGTCTCATCAACACTGTGTCAACGTAAAGTTCATGGTAGGTTTTGCCAAAGAAGTCCCAAGTCCTAAAATTAGTGGCTCGGGTCTGACTTGAGCCACCTCGTGGGACTGGAGTCCCCCTCTCCTCTGCAATTTACTCACTAATTTTACTTAGCTGTTGACTGAACACAAAGCTGATACGCTCAAAGAAAGTAATGCCTTTCTGTGAGTACACAGAATTAATGAACCATCTACATCTAATGGAAGAGTTTTGCCTGTCAATATGTATATTGCTTGCATCTATCAATAAGCAAAGTTTATCCGTAATTAAAACACAATGTTCGGCCAAATTAAGTGGAAATAGAATAACTGATGTGCTGCATGCATTTTAGTGTTGCTGAAAGAACAAATATGCACAATACTGTGTGTTTTCATTGCAATTTTTCTTCACATTGGTATTATTTAGTAGTTCACATTACGCAGCTCAGTATATAATTACTGGCCCCAACATGTCATGAGCGCCAAACAATCAAATGATATGCAAAAGCAGAGCTGTAATTAACATTGTCCCTTTATAAAGATTATAAAGTACTGTTTTGATCAATACCCTTGCAGGGCTAATTAGTTAACAGCATTTAATATCGTGGCAGCTTGCAGTGGCATAGAATTGGATTGCATCATCATACTGAGAGTTTCTCATGTTGTGGTTACGCAATCTACCTGCATGGGAGGGGCAAAATATTGTAAGTCCATCTTGGCGTATGAATACAATGTCAATATTTTCTGCAGGGACACTTAATAGCTACTGAGTGTATATTAATCATATTGAGAGAAGGTTGATACAGTTGTAGTGGGGCAGGTACAGGTATAGGCATCTTACAGTGCTCCACAAATGCACTGCATTTTAACTTTGCATTTTAACTTTGTACCTAATGAGGTAGTGCAGGGGTTTATTTCAAAAGGAATGGGCTCATTGTCTGTATGAATGCATAGTTACATCACGCATAGTCGCATAACACAGATGTGATAGCCAACATTTGCCCCATGCAGTGGTGAGAATGAAACAAATTCTTGTGGAAGGTGTCTCAGCATGAGGCATAGCGTGACCATGGGGCAAGGAGGTTTGATTGAACCCGAATCTGAGCGGGTCTGACTTGGTCCATCTGCGCGACTGTCCTTGGCCTCGCTTCCAGTTTGGAGCTATAGGGGACTGCGGTGTTATCACACTGAGAGGCTGTTACGGTCATTAGAACCCTCTGCTTCAATCTTTCCACTTTGTTTAGGGGGAGCCAAAAGCCATGCTGGAATCCTGGAGTCTCTTTCTGTGTCTGTCTGTCTGTCTGTCTGTCTGTCTGTCTGTCTGTCTGTCTGTCTGTCTGTGTTTGTTGCCATCTCTCGCCATCCTGTCCAGGTCTACGCCAGGCACAGCTGTGAGCAGCAGCGTGTAATAAAAAGTCTAATGCGAGCAGCTGCTGGGGGTTTAAACTGTAATGAGATGGTGTGTGAGATTACCACACTTCGCTAGTCTCTGAAAGAAAGCTTGGCACCCCCACAATGCCACCACACCCCCAATGGTACAATTACTCTTCAGATATGGCTAATAGAATATCCACACAACGCCTGTAAGCAAGAGGCGTAATGAGCTTTAGCGTTGCTTCTTCCCTCTCCCTCACGCTCGCAGCTGTATGAAATGTTCCTCCGAAGGACCCTGCTGCAAACGTCTCAGCCTTGATGCAAGAAACAGACATTTCTGGAATCAAAGTCAGAGGATTCCCACAGAGGAAAGCGGCTTCTTCTTTTTTCCGGGTCTTGCTGGCCTAAAATACTATTGGCCTGGTCCCATCAAGCCAACAAATAATTCAGGCCTCAAGTCATGAATAGTTGAAAGCTCTGTGTCAACTTCATTAGTCACTAAAGGTACAGGAAATATGCATGTCCACATGGTGCCCAGCCATTCAATAGGCGGGTTACAAAGGAAAGGGGACTCCAGTGAAGTTGCTTTAGGCCTGCTGTGGAGCTTTTGTTAAGTGCCATTTTATCATGCAAAATCACCTCTTCTTTTCTATTCCCACTCATTGTTTTGCTGATTTTCCCCCGCATCCACACTTAAGACGTTACGCCATCGTTTCTTTGACCTCCTTTTGTTTTCTTTTCTTTTTACTCTCACCCATCACCGAAGTTATTTCCCATGTCTGATGAGAAAGATGTCGGAGCATAAAAGTCCTTGTTACGATTCTGGCGCCTCCTCAAAGGTTCTCTGTAATGAAAGTTCAGGGTGTCTTGGTGGGGAGCGAGTGTACCTGTCATAGCAGTGCCGCGATAATGGGCCCATAGGTGCCACTAGCTCATCAGAGTGGAGGAGGAGCTCTGCTGAATGCATACAGCCCTTCATTACCTCATGCGGAAGGCTGAAATCAAGATTCACAGCCCTGTGGAGCTGGATATTGTAAATGTGACCCCGGGGGGGAGGGGAGGGTTGAATTTCAATACGCCACCCGGTCAGTATTATTCCACTCCTGAATGCAGAGCCTTCCAGACAATTAGTGGAGAATTATGGAAGGCGAGGTGTTGGGTAATTTACGGAGTCAGTCTCGCCTCAGCCTTGGCCTCGCTTGGCAGTGGGGACGTTTTGCATTCTCACAGCAGGGGTGACGGCCTGCGATACCGCCTGGAGCCAGACAGCTTTCAAAGCACTTAAATGGGTGCAAACTCAATTTCTACATATATTTGAAGAATGTCCACCGAGACCGCTCTGGCTATTACATTGTAAAATCTTATTACGTTCAAACCTAATGTCTGCCTCTGTTACTGAAGCCGCAGCAGCCTATATACAGGTGAGCTCTCTGTTAGAAAATGACCTGCCACTGTCATACACGCAACCCTTCGTCAAGCCAGTGAATACGTTTAGAATTCAAAAGACGAACAAAGTCATTAATGCGAGCTCTGGAACGGCAGCTTTATCAGTGCAATTGCCCTCCTCCAACGCCGCTTTCACACCACTTCATCTTGTTAACATCATCAGCAGCCGATAGACGCACGATAGAGGTAACTGTCATATAGCTACACCACAAACCCTTGATTAAAGTGTCCTATTAGGTGACACGCTGATGTTGTTTAGGCATGAATCAACCAAGCTTTCTTCAGAGAATTTGCCTGATTATAGGTCAGTGTGCAAGTAATCAAAGGTTCAGCGGAATTTATGGTAAGCAATGTCATGGGGTGGGGGGGAAGTAACTAGAATAGCGGACTTCCACCAAGGTTGAACCGCCAACAAAATCAGGAGAGCCTTGGTTGTGTTTGTCGGCAGTACTGTGACAAGTAATCAGCAGTATGTGCTCTAAGAAGCCAAACATTACCGTATGCTCCGCACTATAAGGCGCACCGGATTATAAGGTGCATAGAATAAATAACTCAACGTTGCTCAAACGTTAATACCACACAACACACAAAATAAATACGTAAAGCTTACTTTAATAAGTTAGTCCTCATCCACGAATCCATATTGGTCCATATATAAGGCGCACCGGATTATAAAGCGCACTGTCGGTTTATGAGAAAATTTGAGGTTTTTAGGTGCGCCTTATAGTGCGGAACATACGGTACATGTAAAGTCTATACAGCTCAGTTCAAGTGTCAGGTTTTTGTGGTCAATCAGGTGACTAGTGTTAAAACTTTGGCTAAAGGTAAATGGTATCGCAATCTTGGTTCACACACAGTTCAACAGCTGTAAACAAGGAAGTTTTCAGAGTCAACAGAACGGGCTCACCCTTGTGTTGCGTATAACACGGCAATCACTCCCACAACACACGGCAAACTGCATTGACTTTATCATCGTAAGAGTAGTTCAATTGCGCTTGGTTTGACCGAAACATGACGTATCTCTTGTTCTTGAGTGACAAACCTAGGTATTTGTATTTTGCTCATTCAACACGTCAGCCTTAGCCCTCGTCCATGCTTATTGGTGGCATGCATGTCACAAGAAATCAAAAGGCACACTTTTTTCCCCCAGATATAAACAGAATAACTTGTCAAGTCATGGAGTTCAAGTCAGACTCAAGTCTCATAAATGTCAATTTGAGTCTTTCACAAGTTCTTGCTAAGCAAGATGTATGTCCTAAAATCAGCGCCGATCTCCAGTCCAAGTATATAGGTCACGTGTTCACCACCTGTGGTACAGAGTTCTTGAATGTTAAAAATAGCTCAGCACTGCACTGATAGAAGAGTTGCATGTCCAGGTGCATGAGTTAAGTGAGCACGTATGTATAAAGTACGTATTGTGACTTGCTCCATGCGCTATAGCATTTTTAAATTTGATGCTGCTGAAAACAATTTCCTTGTATATCAAAGTTAAAAAAAGTCATTTTTTTAATGCACTGCTATATTTTTGTTTGCACATAAAACTTAATGGGGTTTTTTCTGGTTCATGGAAAATGACGTAAGGCACCACAACTGTACCTCATTCCCACATGCTTTTATGCTTGCAGGGTTTAAAAAAAAAAAAAAAAAATCAAAGAAATGATTCTACCAATGCATAAATCAGTTTACCCAAATTCCGCTTGTCATCTGCTACAGCTCACAGTGGAATGTTTATTCCCACATGAGAACTTGGTCGAATTCAGCTCTCTCACTCTAAAACGTGTACTCCAGCTGTTCCTCCTCTATGGAGTTGTGAGGTTATAATGAGCATGGAAGCAGCTGCTTCCTCCTACAGTAGAGGCCCCATCCTCTCTAATCCCGATCATTAAGAGAGGAAAGGGTGTGGAGAAGCAGAGCGCACAAGCAGCGCAGGACAGACACGACACGCTGCGGACACTTGGGTTACCGGACCGTTTTATGCAAAGTTGTACCGGGTCCCATTGATCTGCTTGAAGTGTTAAAAAGTATTCATAAATTCAAGACAGCTGGACTGAAGTGGAGCCAAACATTTGTATAAGGTGATGTAGAACACCGACAGCATGACTGCTCCCGACGGTGATAAAAACAGTAGCCTGATATTTCTCTATTCACGCAACCTTAACATCACCGAGCATAAACTCAATCTTATCTAGAAAATATCATATTATGAAATATTTATGTTCTGACCTTTCTCCGTAATGATTTCATGATTTAATTTTCTCCGCCGTACCCTTAATGTGCTCGGAGAATACAAAACGGGCACAGCGGAAACCAAAGATGATCTATCGAGATGATTCCATTCGCAGTCAGCTTGTAAATATCAAGAACAGTCAAGCAGATTATTCATTAGTCTGGCCTTGTCTTCTCCATGCATCACTGCTCTATGAGCCCTCAGACATTGGCAGGGATATCTCTCCCAGTGCCTTTCAATTTCACCTTAATAGCCAACTTGAGTGACAGAAGTTTAAAAAAACAAAGACTGATATCCAATGAGAGTTGTAAATTCAAAGCCTTTGAGGCAAAATATAGAGAGTCATAAAAATGAAATGTACCAGTGTCAAATTAATAGTGTTACATTGATAACAACAAGCCCGCTCAACCTTGTCACTGCCAAGTGGACTCTAACGAGACTGCGGTGTGTCTTTGGAGCCATTTTATGTAGATTAGTATTATGCTGATTTGAAGCATGACCTCGCTGTTTGCCAGGGAAAATCACTTTTCTATTTCGATCTGCATATTAATACCTAAAGGACAGATAGAAGTTGGGACATGAAAGCTTCAATAAAATCAGCAGGTAAAAGGCAGCGGGATAATTAATCCTGTAAAGAGGAAGTCTTGCACAGACAATGGTGGACTTTCAAATTCCTAATTGGTCCCGTTATTGATATTCTCCGTGCAGCTTCTGAAAGAGTGATTAATCTTTCACCGGTAGAGAAAAAAGACCCGTTGAGACGTGCTGAACTGCCTCTTTTACCTCACTGAACTGGGAATTATCTCAACCAGAACCATAAAACCCCTGTTGATAAATAGACAAACTTGCAAAATGACTAACCAAACTCATTTCTCAACCAGGAATGTAAATGTGGTTGCACTTGAGGGGACAGGCAGTGGCTGCAATGTGTGATAGTCTGTCATTGCATTTGCTCTACCTAACCTTTCCTGACACCTGGAGTTGGGGACCCCCCTCTAAATGTGTAATATTCAATCTTCCTGACAGCTCTGCTAATGACCAGGAGGAACCAAAACAGAGCTAATAGGTGAGCCTCAAAATTGTGTTCAAATTATCCCTGATAATGATTCCCTTCCATGTACAAAAAGAAATATGCGGTGTGTGTGCGTTTGTGGGTGGGTAAATGCGTGTGTGTGTGAGTGGCAGTGTGTTTACACCAGTAGAATGGTGAATGGCGGAGCTAATTATCAGCTCTATTAAGGGTAAGTATAGCCATCTGCATCCCGGACAAGTTCTAATGAAGGACAGCAGACAGCAGGCTGGACTCTTTCATGTGTCATGCGTTGTTGGTCAATATCCACACCTCCACTGTGCCACAGTACCCTGACTCGACTTATGTTTCCGGCGTTTCACAGCAGGATTGGCGTTATTCCTCACTTTGTTTCAGTGGTCACACATCTCCATTTTTGTGTGGTTTTCAAATGAGCAGCTGAGTTTGTTGTTTGGTGCTCATTTCCCCCCCGACGCACCAACTTAAAGGCCAACGGTAAAACGGAGCAAACTCATCGGCCACATCTGGCCTGTTCACATTCTGAGCATCCAAGCAAGCAAACAAGTCTTGTCTTCAGTGTTTTTTTGCTGTGTTTAGCAACTCTTCTAGTAACTATTTTATTTAAAAATAAAAATCATGCCAACCCCAAATGTGGTCCTCATGTTAGCAACCTTTTTATTACCTACCAGATAAATGGAAATTAGACAATTTGCCTGGGTAATGATTTGGAAGTCCTAACCACAAGTTAGTGGTTTAATAGTATAGCTTAATAGCACTTTAAAACTGTAGAAAAACATATGGACAGTTTAGATATATATTTTGTGGTGAATGTTGATTAGCTGTGATGTAATGTTAATTTGTGTATGGGGCTGATTAAAATTTTTACTAACAATTTTCATTAATTTCCTAATTGAAATAATATACCACAATTATCAGCGAATTAAAATGATACAATTTTCAGGATTTATAAAAAGACATTAAATTCATATTCAACATAACTGACATCCGCTTCATTTTCTCACAAGGCACCTATTTTCAAATTCCATTGCTCATGAACGTCTGTGCACTTAATAAAATACTCTCAAATTTAATATTTTTAAATTTTGAAAATATTCAAATTTATTTTTTCAAAATGTTCAATATTTGTTGATGTATTTTTATATTAATAGCTACTTCTAATAAGGATAAACTAGTATCACAAAATGTTGGTTCATTCATTATATAATGGAGTTTTCATATTATCGATCCCTTTCTTTTTTTTGCAACAAGAGTTATAAAAATGTGTTCGAATTTCCACCACATTTTTAAATCTCTTGTTGCTTCCTACTAAGATTGATGCCTTCCATGTTTTATTAACTACACTTCAATAAAAGTCGGGTTGTTTTTCATTACCTTTTTTTTCCCCCCTCAGCAAATGGGAATTCAAATTCCAAAATGGAATCTGCCTCTTAAACACTATATCTTGTGTCTATAGTGGTGGCTTATAATGTGAAAATGTCTTGTTCATTTGATGATTTTTTTTTTGTGTGTGTCTTTTGCTCATTTGTATTCTAAAAATGAATCTCTGCTCCGTTCATCATTTCTAACCTCAACAATTTGCCACATGGAGTCAATAACATCTGTCTGTCGAGCTCTCTGTCCACAGCACGTACTTCAACTCACAGCTGCAGAAAGACGGCCTGCCTTTTTTCCCCTGAAATCCCAACAAAGTGTGCCAAATAAGAAGAATGTGATTCATTTGATAAAGGCCACACTCCTTAATTAATTACACATCAATGTATTCCAACTCTCTGGTGAACTGGGTTGTAGAGCAACACGTAATACGTCTGTCTCCATTTCGTCTCTAATGCATGCAACTTTCATTTGTACATTTCTAATCAGCACTGCTTAAATCTATCACTGTCGCCACATGGGCCCCCACTTCCACGTGTTTCTTCTCTCAAATTACAACCTTTGTAAGTGCTCTTAACTTTCCAGAGTTGATGAATTATGAATAATATGAAATATTTAAAAAGCAGCCAGCGCGCAAAGCTACAGCAAGTAGCCCATAATCAGGGTGAATTCGAGGTGGCCTGTACTTAACCAGACGAACCCAAAGCTGTGTACTGCGTAGCTGTATGACCTTTTTGCAGCACATTCATTTTCCAAACATATGTTGGCCATTTTGGCAGCTCTGCACTGTGAAAGCGAGACAGGACGAAAGAGGTCTGTCTTACATGTGAGCGCTGATCTAACTAGCTGTGAAAGCCGAGGATGGCGGTTTGGAAGGGAAAGTGAGTAAACGCAAAAGCATGTTTGTGTGATCGGATGCAGATTTCTATGTGACCCTTTGATGGGAAACGGGGGGTGGGGGTCGTGGTGGTGGTGGCGGGGGGGAACCTTTAAATGATTTCCAAATATGAACACGCAGAAGAACAAAATCATATTTCTAATCCCCAGCATTCCTACGGCGCAGCACTTGTGAAATTAAAAGACAAGGTGACTCGTTGGCCACCTGAGAGGTGCTCCACAAGGGGACGCGGCAATCTATTCTTCTCACAACTGAGAGAAACTTACTCGAGCATAGCAGCAGTTATTTCCCCACGCTTGCTTGTCCTCTGCTTTGCTCCCAATCCTTCCATGTTTGCCTTCAAGTCACTACCAGTTAGGACTTTCTACTTTGTGTGCGTGCAAATGTGTGTCAGCAGCACGGCTGTACGCCTGGCTAATTTCTCCAATGACGCACTGCAGTGTGCTAGCATTGTGTGATATTGATGTGCGACCGATTAGAGTGAATCAGCAGTGTGCGCCGTAAATATTCTATTGTCACTTTAATGCCTCCATCAATGGCTTTGGCTGGTGAAATTTCGTCCGCTGGTGTTTCTGTCCCCTCTGGCTTCCGCCAGCCAGTCACTCTCCCACACACATCTGCACACACTTCATGCACACACATGCGGCTACAGAGAGACTGAAATAGAGAAAATGAGGGAAGTAGAGTGCGATAAAGGACAATTCACACACACACACACACACACACACACACACACACACACACACACACACACACATACACTCGCAGATTCCGCCCCAGGCTTTTTTTTTTGCCGTCACAGATGATCAGGCCCAGTTTTGGCTTCAGCTCAGCTCTGGCCAAGTCCTGGTCCTGGAGCCAAACTGTTAAAAGACATTAAGTCAGCAGAGAGACGCACCGCTGCTTCCTCTCACTGCTAACCACAGGACACTAGAATGTGTGCGTGCGTGCGTTTGTGTCTGACTGTGCGTGCAGCACTGTGCAAAAGGCCATCATTAGATTAGCTATTTTAGCAACGCTATAACAAGCACATGTAATTTTTTTTTAATGTCTTTAAAAAAAAACGTGACAGAAAGTGACCTTCCTTTACATGACACATTTGTTATATACGCTCCTCTCCCGAAAGTGAGGCAAATTTCTAAGATGAGATGAACATTTTAGTTTTTTTTTCAGGTACAGTATTTACATGAGGATCTGAAACACAATGTCGTAGCAAATTACTTTTAATGAAACACCATAGCCTTAAAAAAGAATGAAAGAAATACGAGTATATATTATGTTGTAATCTTCTGCTTCCATTTGTTTCAACTTCATTGTCATCATTACAATCCACAATGTTCACATACATAACTGTAAAATAACACATAAATGGTTAAGTACTAGTATGCTTTGTGAATAAAATTAAAAGGTAGAGAGGTCATTAGTACTACAGTCAATTTAACTAATTCTCAACCTTCAATTAAATTTGTATCTGAATTGTAGTCACACTGATTGCACATTGTCAATTATCTTCTTCAAGCTCCTACTTGATTGCAACAAACATCAGCGAAAGCTTCCTCTGAGAATCCTTGATTACCAACACCAATCTCACCAACGACATTATCTCTCTTGGGTTATTTCACACAATAATCATATTTTACACTCAGATCCAACGCACAATCAAACCAGTATTAGCAATGAGTTCATGGGAACGACGTATATGACAAATGACCGTTTTGTGATGCCGTAAATACGCTCGTAATTGGTTCAAGGATGGTATTTAAAATAATAAAACCTTTATTTTCCATAAGTTTTCATAGGATTGTTTGGCTTCTCAGGGTTGGAAAATGTACGCCATCATAGGGAGTCTGCCAGTAAGCAATGGCAAAATGATGTAGGATTTTGCACTTGAACTCATCAGTTAATCGTTTTTGGGCCTATTTTATAGCTCTCATAATGTTTTTGTCATCAACTGCATCTGTTTTTTTCTTCTTCGGGACATTCCAAATGGTTGTACGTCATTGCCTTACTCTTCTGATGCTTTTAAAGGAAAGCTCAAAATTTGGATGTTTTTGTCATGGTTTGTTTAATATCGCAAACAGTTCCAAAGACGAATGGTTGCAAACAGTTTTTGTTGATGCCATCAAATTTTGAACGCGTTGAAAACAACAAACCCTTTGAGACCATTCAAATAGTTGGTGGACGTCTTTGCGACCATTTTCAACCTTGAACGAACCCTGATGGAGAAAGAAACAAGAAAGCTATGTGCCCACACACACTTGCAAACCTTTGCTGGTCAGTGAGATCTGGCCTTAAGGGACTAATCATGTGTTTCTCTTTGCTTGTAGTGAGGCATGTCCTTTGATTTCTTGCCTTATAAAGGGCTACAAAATGTCTACTGGTGGCTCGAGACCTTCGTTCGCACAATACTGCTTCTACAGTATGCCTTTCATGTGAGCCCACGTTTGCTGAGACATGCACACGTGTACCCTAATGAGTCTTTGCATGTAATGGAGCAAAGCGTAGCCTTCTCCTTGATGAGGTCAGGGGTAGAATATTTGGAACAGCCTTCCAGTCTCTCTGGGCGCACCACATGCCTGTCGCAGCTCAGTGAGCAGACTGTCAAGGCTTATGTAAATGACGAGCCGCTCAGATGTGAAATCAGCCCTGTATTAAATGGTTTTGTTCCACCTGTCAGAGCTGATTAGTCCAAAGGCTTCCCGAAAGCTACACAGGTATTGTGTTGATTGTATTCACGTAGGAGAGCATGGGGGACGAAAAATGCGCAGATCATCTAAACAAAGCGCATATATGTGTAGGTAGCAGGGTGCAATTGCTTTCTGAAGTGTGATCACTATCGTCCCAGTTATCCCATGACAGATTACTGCGGGGCTTTTTGAGGCTGCTGGGCAACCCTTCACAGATCCGCCCACATACGTATCCAGGAACACTCCCCCTGTCTCTTCCAACTAAGATGTTCTCGCTCCATTACAAAGAACCAATCGCCGGTCTCGTTAGTCTAACCTCACGCTGCGGTGGCGCATAGGCCCGTTACGCTTCTTTCTTGGACTCACGCAAAACCACTGCAGGTGGCAATGCTCTTCAGTCCTGGGCTGGGATAGTGGGAGGAGGAAATTAGAGCATGGGGGAGAAGGATGTGATGGCAAGGAAGCAAGTCGGTGCAGAGGGAACGCGATATGGAGGGAAAGCAGGCGAGAGGGGCAGTGAGGACGCTGGCTGGAGGACTCCCAACATAAAGCAGGTCTTTGAAAAGGGCACACAAAAAGAAAAGGTCTCGGCCAAATACCCAAAAGAATGTTGAGAGGAAAGACGAGCGCGGCCAGAGGGAGATAAGGCGGTTAGCTGCACACTGGGGCAGCTCTTGTGTCATTGGATCAACTTTCCTCTGCTCATTTGTGTGTGCGTGCGAGTGAGTGTGCTTGCATGTGCTCGTCTACGTCCATTTGAGCACCAAGTCAATACTGACCCCGCTGACATTCCACAGCGCTCCGTCTGTGTTCATGGTCCAGTGAGGTCGCTGACAAAGCCGTGATGGCCGATGGCTATATGCGTGTGTGCGCGCACGCAAGCGTGCGGCAGTGGGCGCCTCCAGGGTGAGCCGAGGTTGGTGTCACTTGATTGAGTCAAGAGATGGAAGCTCGGAATCAGTAGCCAAAGCGGGATCAGTAATATTTCTGTCCAACCCAAGAGATGTCTGGATCCCATGTGGCGCTTTTTCCGGGCTCTTCTTCTGGGCTTCAAAGCATCTGGAGAGGAGCGCCTGCTTTGAAAGTGATTTTCAAGTGTGGGCTTTATCTGTGTGTGGGAAATCACCCTGGAGCCATTTTGTAAGCTTAGCCACCTTTGAATAGATTAACGGGGCCTTAGGATAAAGGGAGCCACCAAGCTACCGTTTCGCACCAAAATGCGTGGCAGCTTGCCACGTGTTGCCTCTAAAGTGACACTAAATATTCGACGTTGGATCGTATGAGTATTGAAGCAAATCTAAGAAGTTATTAGCTGTGAATGAGGTCTGATAGCAATTAGTCTCACTCCAGCACACAGACTGACTCCTGTCTAATGATATCATTGACCTTGTCACCTCCCAGAGGTCAAAGTGTCCATGTTAAACCATGCGTAATGGTTCCGTGTTTAGACTACACAGGCCTGTCCGACTAAATGGTGATGGATCGCTTCTTTTGGCCGCCTGCAGTATGTGTTTCATCAAATGATACGGGCTCCAACATGATACGCTGTTGATTAAATCAATACTCCAAGGAAATGAATGGTGGGCTCCATTTCAATCCAATAACACAGCGGCTTTAGGTGTGTGCACGTGCCTGCACGCGTATGAGCGAGTCTGCGTGTACCCTTGAGGAGCTTTTGTATGGAACACCAAATCCAGGGACAAGGACATGGCGTGTTTGTTTGCAATATGCTTTCGAAATGAGGCTGTAAATGCACGCCTCTCAGGAGGGAGTCGTGATCATCAGAAAGTAAAAATCTCATCAGCGACGACAGACTCAATGATGCCGGTCATTTACTGCCACTGGTTTTAAAATCGTGGAGCTGAGGGGGAGATGGAAAATGACAGAAGGCCCAGCAGGGTCCTGCAAACTACTGGAGCTTTTTCTATTTCCCCCGACTTGTTTATTAGATTTATTTTTGTCTAGAAGCGGCCAGCTGCTGCAGAGGCAGAAAAACTAATGAAGCTGGTGGAATGATGAAGGAGGGCAAATCTGGATGTGGTAGATATGAAAGAATATCCTCCGCTCCGACTGTTATGTCAGGGATACTTAGCGGGACAGGTGCTGCCCCGAAGCGGTGCACATGAACAAATCTCGCCACACCATCCGTCACACCGCAGGCACACAAACACAAATATACAGCACAATTCCCACAGCCTTCCTTTTTGTCATCGTTACTTTCTTTCTGTTTGACTCACGCCAGCGGTGACCCCTAGCAACCCCCAATCTAATGACCGACACAGTTTGACACTCATTAAGGTGGTCAATTAACCGGAGAGCCCAGAGTCACTTTCTTGTAAAGCTCTATTTCAGTCTAGCTTTAAGGGGGGGGGGGGGGTTAGCAAAACCTTGAGTGGCTGAAGTTCTGTTCTGCTTAAAGATGCGGGTGGGGGGTGGGTTTTCAAACCAACTAAGAGAATAAGACCAAAAAAAATACAGCCTTGGAACGTAATTACTTTTGTTTGATATTTGTTTTGTAAAACCGGATTGAGCTGGTGTTTTATAGAAACAAACTGAAATGGTAGAAAACAGTGAAATAGTAGAACAGAGCTCAGAAAATGAGATCTCATGAGAGCAAAGATGAAAAACAGAGCCATCTGCGCCGAGGGTTGGCTCTCTAAAGACAATCTGGTCTCTTCAGTCCTTTGTATCATTCCTTTACACTAAATTATAAGAGACTTTTTGGAGTGTGTGTGTGCGTGCATTCTATCTTGCAGAATGCACAAATGTTTTTCCCATTGTGCGTTCTTGTGTGCCGCTGCTGCTGCAGCATATCTGGTTTGAGGTAAAAAGCCCAGGCCCGGGCCTCTAGAGTCGTCCGCCTGTGAAGGTCAAGTCCGATTCCGCTAGAGACAAGGCAGAATGGCATGGAAATGGAATCTGCTGTCTCGCTGCCAAACGTCCAGACTGACTGGCTGCCCTCGAGTTCATCTTCTCATCACGCAGTCCGCTCCTCCCACTTTACAACCACTTCAGCCTCCGCAGTACCAAGTAGAAAGCAGAGGAGGAAAACTCCTACAATGGGTCCACTTAATAATTATAGTGTATAACAATGTCGGCATGAACGCGTATCCAGCTGTCGGTGCATCTAGGAGCCATCTGCTCAAAGTGAAGCCGTTGCTTCTTTTGCATATGGCAGCTTTAGCCCAGAGACATTTTTATTTCATGAGGAAACAAGAGAGGCACTAATTGAGCTTGTGGCTGCAGAAACAACTACCGTCATGATGTTATTCACGATTATCAGACGTTATTTTTACGAGGGAAGTTAAGTTAGATGGTGTGTGTGAACGTGTGTCTTTGAGTGTGTGTGTTCAGCTGTTGTATGTTACAAGCGCTCACCTTTGATATGAATGAGTGCAGTGAAGCGTGAGATGAATATGTGCCTGCTGAAATGGAAAAAGTCCTTGTACTTCTTGTGTGCTTCTTTTGAGTGTGTGTGTGTGCGTGTGCGTGCGTGTGCGTGCGTGCGTGTGTGATTATTGAGCTGAAATGAGTCCCTGCCCTTCATGAATATTCACTTAACCCAGCCGACCACCCCCAACCCCCCATGCCTAAGTTCGACTGATGTCAGCGTCTTACGTGCGGAAAAAGTAGTCGCCTTGGAAACAACACTCCCCCAGAGCGGTTTTTGCTCCTGCAAAAAGTGCAATTTTTGATTCCCAATGGATAAATGGCTATACCCTAGGCAGAGTAACACACACTCGCACGCACATACATACGCACATACAGCCAATCTTTTGCTGCACCCTTTAAACTAGGGCAGTCCCGGGGTCCCATGTTCAGGTCAGTCACCCAAGTGAGGCGTTGTCTAATACAACCTGACAAGTGTCCTTACTGGTGCTCCTGACTGCGCTTCTACGCTTCAACTACTTTTGATGTGACCTTTTTCAGCTCGGATGAAAATCTCAACACACAGAAGCTCTGTTAGTGTACACAATACTCTATTATTCTTTTGCTGTCACAGTCAAACAGACAATCATGCATGCTCTCATTTGCATATTCTCTGTCCCTTAGCCTCCGACACTTCTGCCCCCACAGATGTTAGCCAGTATTTAGGTCAGTTATTTTGCAGATGGGTGGTCAGTGATGTTTGTGCGTTGGCTTGGATTTCCAGGAATTGATACAATAACCCACTCAGCTCTTGGGCCACCCTGGAGCACAACTCTATAATCCAAACAGACGGCGTCAACCTTAGAGTATGAATGTAAAGCTCATTAGTTTTAGATTGCAGGGAAAATGTAATGTTGTGATGAATGTTGCAACTATAGAGGAAAAAAACTGTGGCCTATTTATGTTGTGTAGTGACTCGTGCAACTTGGCTATGCTGGTCCCAAGCCCCAATGAAGGGAGGGGAGGAGGATTGCTCACAGGGGCTACGGACACACACACACACACATACACACACACACACACACACACACACACACACACACACACTCACACACAAACTCACAAATGATGCTACTGAAACCACAAAATGTGGATAATTGTTCTCCTGAGAACTGAACAACCTCGAGTGTAGGTTAAAGAGACACAAAAGCCGTGATGATCTATTTTTTATGAACAAGCACAGGTCATTTTGGAGAAAAAAATGAAATAACTACTTGCTTTAGAGATGACCACTTTTAAAGAGGAATGTGGCCACGCCCCCTCCCTTCATGTCTTGGTGGGAGTCACGTGAGGGAGCAATCAGAGTTTGTCCATTGGAAATCATTGTACAGACATCGTTTATGTCAAACCCCATACAATGATTCACCTTTCTATGACGGACTTAAAAAAGCAAGAAATTAGCAGTTTCTGAGCAGCGTGTGTGTGTGTGCACAAAATGAGCAGCTTAGGTGCCTTTTCTGTCACGTCTGTCTCTTTTCTTTCATAAGTCAACAAGATACGCAAACACAATGCGTTCTGAGGCTTTATCTAAGATGAATTGTTCATAGTTCGCTATATATTCAACTGAAATCTGTTAGGCTTCATTTAACCTACATTTGCACCTATGGGCTTCTCCTTCGGCTGCCTATCCGACAAGAAGGTGCTTTAAGAGGCCACACAGTTGGTCTCCTTGCTCAAAGTCCGCTGCTCTGAATCTTTCAAAGTCCAACTTTTACATTTCCATAAGCCGACCTCCATGGGTTGTCTCGCAGATATTTATCCAAAATTGGCACACCAGGACGGCAAACGCGGTCATCTGCGGGCAGAGGGACTCCTCGCTGCCCAGTCCGCAAAAGAAGGTACGGGTGGCCACCTAACCAACTGAACAATGTTGGTGGTGGGGAGGGAGCTCTTTGGCTGCTGATTGACAGGTGTCTGGGACACAGAGCCCCCATGTTTGTTCGTAAGAAGCTGAAATTGTTCTGCTAATCTTATATAATCATATTAATCCTATCATATTTTCACAGGTTGAAGTGAACAAGAGGGCTGTGCATACACTTATTGGTGGCAATGAATTACCAATTCAGGCACTGAGTGATGTCAGACTGTGACAGACCACAAATCCACATTGCAATGCTTGCCTGCCTGCCTGGGAATGGAAAAAAACAGGAAGCGAGCTTTTAAAAGTGGGTGGGCACAATTTGTCATCAATCTCACCCCCGAAAAGCTCTTAAATCACTACAAATTCTTTTAGTGGAGAAGTCTTTAATCATATACGTAAGTGCCAATGTTTAGTCCAGTTTAGTGTTTTACGGTGACTTGTGCAGCTAGTGGCTCTTTTGATACAATCGTTTCATCATTTCCTAGAACTAACGCTTTTGTCATCTAATTGTTTGAAATACCACGATGAGTAAAATAGATGTTTTTGTATTTGTATTCACTAATCAATATATTTTCATAATAAATTCAAACTGACAAATGTTGCTATTTAATAAATATATTATTAGTAGTAGTAGTAGTAGTAGTAGTAGTTAAAATTGAGACTGTGACTGACAACTGTACTTTATATACTGTATATGATATGCATGTCAGTGAAGCACCAAATATGTATTGCAGTATGTATTTCATGCTGCACATACAACTGTAATTATTTGATTAAGAGATTTAACTTTGCTTGACAAGAAAATACTGAACAAACATGTCCCCCCCCCCCCGCCCCATTAAAAAGAATCTTAGCTCTTCTGTGTTGCTACGTACAAATTATAGAATATATTTTGCTGGCTCCTTGTTGGTTATAAACCATCATGAATTATTTATGATGTCTGTGTTTCATGGGTTTTCTCCGGGCACTCCGGTTTCCTCCCACATCCCAAAAACATGCTTGGTAGGCCAATTGAGCATTCCAAATTGCCCCTAGGTGTGAGTGCGAGTGCGGATGGTTGTTCGTCTCTGTGCGCCCTGCGGTCGGCTGGCGACCAGTTCAGGGTGTCCCCCGCCTACTGCTTGATGACTGCTGGGATAGGCTCCAGCACGCCCGCGACCCCCGTGGGGACAGGCGGTACAGAAAATGGCTGGATGGATGGATGGATGGATGGATGGATGGATGGATGGATGGATGGATGGATGGATGGATGGATGGATGGATGGATGGATGAATGGATGGATGTTTGAAATGTTCACATTGTAGTACAGTTAACTTGGTCTTCCTAAGTTTGTTTTCTGAAGAATACTGCTACTGTAAACAACTCAACATTTTCATCAAAAATGTGGCCCAGATATCGCAACGCTCTTCCCTGTCCTTCACCTATCTGCCATTTAGCAGGACAAATTGTTAATTAGCTTCCCAACACCGATACGAAAAAAGAAAGCTCCCATTCCTCAGCGTATGACTGTATTGGCAAGGTGACTCTTTGCTGGTGTCAAACACAAAAAGTAGTTTGAGTGAACGAGGGGAACGAGAAAGTCACAAGGAAGCAAAGCTTCAAGGCATAATACTGTAATTGGAAAATTGTGCAAATGCGTTCTGGAGTCGTATTATATAAATGGCCAGCAGAGATAATGTCTACGATTCCAGGCAAGGCCTAATTGAGAGTAGGAGATGGAGGAGGGGAAAGGTGCTGATGTTGGTGGTGGGATGAAAAATGTGTGGATCGGGGAGGGAGGGAGGGAGGGAGGGAGTGTGGATGGAAATGGGATGTGAGACGGAGGAAGTCTGAGAGCAAGCTGTTCCTTTTTAAAAGGGGTGGAGCGGAATAAAAAGATGGAATTATTCCCATTTCCAAACGTGGTTTCCACACCTGTAATGCACACTGTGTGTGTGTGTGTGTGTGTGTGTGTGTGTGTGTGTGTGTGTGTGTGTGTGTGTGTGTGTGTGTGTGTGTGTGTGTGTGTGTGTGTGTGTGTGTGTGTGTGTGCGTATGTGTGTGTGTGTGTTTAGGTAGTTCTCTTAAAGTTCTGTCACTCTGTGTATGATTGATGAATCTGAGAACAGGGCCCATTCATTATAAGCTCAGTTCGTCACATTGTGGTCATAACAGTGACATCAATTTATGTGTGCGCATGTGTGGGTTTAAATCCTCTTTTTATGGTATAAAACGAGATCAGCAGAACAGAGAAAAGAGATCAGCAACCTTTTTTAAAGTAAGAGCTATTCTTGGCTACTGATAAATGTGAAGAACTGCCAGCAGGACACATGCCGTTGAAATAACACATTTGCTCAAATGTTTTTAAAAATAACTGATGATATTCACACTGGAATTCGAGTAGTATGAATTGAATCACCTAAATTTATATAATTTGGAAAATCTATGGTGAAAATTGAGAATTTGGGGACTGTGATAAGTAGTAGTAGTAGTATCCAGGAGGTCTGAATGAGCTGAACTATTTAAAAAAGGTAATGTTTTGAATCGGTCGAGAAATGCTGAAGGAGAATGTAGGTCAGAAAAATGTCTGTATTGATTTGAGAATGTTGTTATGGACAATGTGGAATAATTAAAAATAATGTGAACAACAGTTTAAATGTCCTGAATGTGCAGAAATGTCAGATGTTGAAATGATTTGAATTGGTTTCATAAGTTATCAAACATGGAAGCATGGGTTCATATTGCACAACGTCCACAAAAATACCAGTGAGAAGCATTTTCACAGGAAAGGAACAATTGTGGGAAATGTAGGAATTTGGGGAATGTGGAAAACAATTCTTCCAATGAATGTGGTGAGTATTTTCAAATCGGAAAAGTTGGAATTGATGCGCAAAATGTGAATGGGGTAGAATGATGAGAACTTGAAGAGTAATTAGTGAAATAAAGACTTTTCAGCATTCATACCGTGTTTTGTCTCAAGCGAGAGAGAATCTTTGACTATAATTAACTCTCCTTTCGTGCCTTCATCTCGTAGCTCTGTGAACCATCCTAAAATCTGCTTGATATTTGATGAGCAACATTTGATGAAAGGCCTGTGTGCATTATTTACGAACGGTGAGTGATGCATTAACTCATAAAATATTGATATGCGCATTACATGGCAAAGAACAATTCCCATTGCATGTCACATTGATTCCGGTGTAAGTTACGGGTCTCCTGCACGCTCCATATGAAAAAACATTTGGAGATGGCACACCAACAGGCTTAAGAGCTATTGATGCCCTCTCCCCCCGGGCGTGCGGTCACAGCAGAGGAATTGACCAGATTGAACTGGCCAGCGGATCAAGGGGAATGTGGGAATGCAAAGCAGATTTTGCACGGGAAGCCGACGGTGTAAAATAACATCAAGACAAACCAAGTCGAAACTTGAAGATTGAGCCGACGAGCGCCGTCAAAAGGATTGTACAAGTTATTGAATTCTTTCCCTCCTCTGGTTCACTATCGTGTTACACTCTCAACTGACAACTTTATATTTTCCGTTTGTGGCTTCCCTACAGGCTCCATTGGCAGCACCAAGTTGAATTAGACCCCTTATTTCATATCATGAGCAAATATCCTGACGGGTGAATCTGAGAATATCCCAACTGATTTTGTCTGAGAGGTTGGGTACACCAAATTGCAGGGCACAGACAGACAATACAGAATTTACGCTCAGATTTAATCCTGTGGCACAATTTAGAGCATAGTTCTCAAACTCAAGGCCTGGAGGCCAGATCCAGCCCACCACATCATTTTATGTGGCCCGCAAAGGGAAATCATGTGTCTGTAAATTGTCTTCCTTTTAGTAACAGTGAGATATTGCGACGGATTGTTGTCACGATCCTACTTTTTATCACTGGATGCTGTTGTGTGCATGTGATAGTATGAGGAGCCATCCATTTCTATTTAAGTCATTAATGGCCACACATGGGAAACCATAACTACGCTATGGCCCACAACAAAAATGAGTTTGACACCTCTGATTTAGAGTCTTAACACGCATGCTTTGGGAATGTGGGAGCTGCCAAGGTATGAGGGGGGAACCCACATAAGGGTTGCTACTTCATATATGCTGCTCCATTTAGCCCCTAATGTGATTTCTGAAAAAATTAGAAAACTCTAGGATCCAAACCGTGTAATGACAATAGCAATGTTTAGCACAAAATGTTAGTTTCCCATTTCATTCACCCGTACTCAAACTATCATTGTAGGATAAATAGGGCAATTTTGTTTTGACATCTTATCTGCTTCATTGTTTTTTGTTTTGTTCATGCCACATTACAAATGCAAAGTAAGTGTCTTTCGCAATTGGTATTCAAAGACATAGATATGAGAAAAATAACGTGAAATTGTTTCCAAGCCATTCCAAAGTGCTGGCAGCTGTTGCTATCCCAGGTGACTTGTTCCATCTATAAGGACGTGTGAACCTCCATGTTACATGACAAAGACAAAAAATTGCTTTGGGAATTGCACATGCTCACATATCAAGTGAGAACTCACAGGGGTGTAAAAAAGTGCTATTGAATATGTACACGTTTTGACATATGGAAATGCTGAAAACCGAGGAGAGACATTTATTAATAATTAAAATATTTCAATGATGCAATACTGTTTAAAGAGTCAAATCCTTATTCAGTTTAAATATACCGGACAAGTCAATGTGGAGTAATAAATTCATTAAAAAATGATCTCATACATTTCGCTCCCAAAAATGATGAAAAAATAGACTCCAGTGAGTTCTTTTGCAGTAAAAATTCTTACTTTGTGACGATGAGTGCAACAACACAGGATGTCTGTGGCAAATGCACACACACACGCACACACACATGCACACACACACGCACGCACACACACACACACACGCAACATAGAATAGCTCAGTGGGGAGAAGGTTTTAATAAACACACAGTAATGTGGATCTATTGGGGCATCTTAGGACTGAGCCAGGAAAGCAGATGAACGTAGCTGGCCTGGGGCACCATGAAAGCAACAGAGTATGTATGCGGTGTTATGTGGTATATGTGTGTGTGTTTGTTGGGGTGCACTGGAGCCACAGGCATGTCATATCTCTTCTCGGTGGACTTTTTTGCTCTGCGGCCATCAATTTCTTCATCTACGCCCACTCACGTCCACTAAAGTAGTATACCCACCAAGACTGATGTGTTTGTCAGAGAAAATGCCCATTGCTTTAATGATGTTTCACGCCATCTCTGCTTTCACCAAGGACGGGGAATTTGCTCTTCAGTCAGATAAACACAGCCTGTAATTTCGGACAAACTCAATGGAAAGGCAAAGTGCAGCCAATCAGATGTAATCATGTATGAAGAAATGTAATTTCGGAGGACAACACGGCAGAGTGGCTTGATACGGATATTAGTTACTCTACTAAAAAGCGTGACCACACCCGCCGAATATGAATTTCTGAAGCCGGTGTGTGATTTCAATCTGACTAATGTATCAGAACAAACCCATCTGTGTCTTGCTGACCCCCGAGGTGAGCCGGGGGGAAGGGGAGGTGGTGTTGGTGCGAGCGGGAAGCACAGCGAGAGTGGGCGGCCTAGTTCCTGCCTCCGCTATGAAGTGGTCACCAAGATGAGAAAAGAATCTTGTGTTGTTAAAGCTTGCTGGGAAAAAACAAAGACAGAACAAAGAAAGGCCAAGTTCCATGGGAAAAATTTATTTATCATTATGCAGTATTTTCCAAACTGGCGGAACGTTGTCGTTCCGTTGTAGCTGGTGCCGATAGGTTACGCTGAGAAGCGGCAAAAAAAAAGAAAAAAATGGATGCAAAATAAAAACTGAAATCAAATAATAAAATGTGACAGTAATGATTCAAACATAGGGAAACAATTTTAACAGCTTTTGCTTATACATGCACACTGAAAAATAATACTGTGGCTTTGAACAATGGCAGACATCAGCCTACGGTGAGGCTCATGGCGAGCAACATCCACGTGCTAAATTAGAAGGATGACAAGGGCTGAGGGAGGTGGCGGCGAAAAAAAAAAAAAAAGTAAAACAAAGGACAGCCTGGGAGATAATGAGCGGTGGGAAGCGGATGATTTATTGGAGAGCGGTCACACTGTCATACATGGCCCCTTTTCTTTTTCCTCTCCTCCCCCGCCTCTTCGCACCTGCGTGTGTGTGTCTGTACTTATTAAAACAGACACGAGTTTCATCTTTCATTGGTTTGCTATACTGTATACCGTAGGCAGAAGTGTAGGTAACTCATAAACACCGGAATTGATCAAAGTATTCGTTTATCATAGTTAAGTGCTGCTTGCAACATGGGCAGGATTTTGTCATTGGTGGTTGGAATGAACTCTCTCCTTTTCAAAGCCGCTCAGTGTCACAGACAACAAGAAGCATGTTGAATGGCCACGTCAAAACTCTGAACCCCCAGCTATTTCTTTTTTTGCAACACTTGCGGTAACAAAGACAACACGGGACACTGCAAGTCAAAGTCAAAGTCAAAAATCAAAGTCTGCTTTGACAGCATTGTTGCAATAACATGGTTGACTTGGGAAGAAATGAAAACAGACGTATTGCAAAGTGAGACAAGAAGGAGTCATACAAAACACATTTTAGAAAGACAGCTATTTACAAATATCCTCCATTACAAAATTCTAATTTTATTTTCATTCTTTTTTTTTACTTATAAGCAGTGTTCAGGTGAAATTACATCTTCAATTGGGTTCTATGCATATATTTACATTTCTCTTTTAATGTTTCTCCCCCAACTTGAATAAGATTAAGTGGTCACAAGTATGGATGAAAATGAAATATGGTTTGCGGTGATGTGGTAATGACTCCCTTGGCTAGTGAAGGTGGGGGCACGCTGATCCGAAAGCAAAATATTTGATGTCGATGTTTTTCGCAGAGGAACGCTGAGGGCTGCATGCTGAGTTAAAACACAGGACCACAAAAGCCCAGGCAGCTGTTTAGGTTGTTAACTCTGAGGTTAACGACACGCAAGAGTCTTTCCCGGGCTCCTCGAACGGGGCTGCCTTTTAACTCAGCGGCTAACATCCATGGATGTGGCTGAAGATGATAGGTGCCTCTGACGGTGAGTAAACACCAAGCGGCAGTCTGACCCGGAGATCAACCTGGACCCGTCAGTCTTAATGTGTCCGTGTGCGCACGTGTGTGTCAGCTTGCATGCTGAGGAATAGCCGTCCTCTCCCCTTACACATCATTACGTGCTCCTAACTTTGGCGGCCAGGCTGAGCACCTACTTCCTGTCCCCAAACAGGTCTGCTCAACCACAAAAGCGTTCACACACACAAACTGCAAATACAAGCAATTAACTCCAACGCGACATGTGTGCTACAGCTGCAGTGCGCACAAATACAAGCTCCCGGTGCTGCTGCTGCTAAGTCAGCTGCACTTTCCTCACGGGCTCGACACCTTAACCGTGGAATTTTATGCGCACCCCCCCACCCCCTAATTCCCACCAGAACCAGTGTGAGCCTGGAGAAAGAAAACTATTTCAGCTTGCCGTCTTCCTCCATAATTAAAGCCAACTCCCGACATTTTCTCCTCCCCGGCTGGTGAACGTGGGCATTGAGATGGCACATATTAGTGTGAACTCCACTGACTCATCAACAGATGGCAGCCAATTGGCATCAGACGATAGTGTATCCATCTGTGGTTAGCCATTCAACTTACATAGGATAACCTAACTATGTAGGCCAACCACCCCTTAGACCAAACTGCTTACTTGCACCATTGCACCACAAACTGGAGCAAACACACGTCTGTTGCCTTTTTTTTTTTTTTTTTAAACAAAAATCCTCCACGCTCACCAGAAATAATGACATGTTCAAATAGATCCAAGTGGAATGCTGGAGGAATTTGGCTTCTTGTTTTTTAAGCTTCCAATACAGAAACTCCACTGTTCTAACTCCCCAAGCAAGTAGGTCGTTTCAGGTCCCAGGTCTGGGCATGCCCAAACACACACATGCGCACGCACGCACGCACGCACACACACACACACACACACACACACACAGGACGCACCCTAAAATACACATAAGTAGGTCATAAATACCAGAGTAATGGCAAAGATCATGGGAAAAAAGACACACTCCCTTGATAGCAACGGCGCAAGTTTCTACTGTGATGGATGACATGAGGGGTGTGATGAGTAATAATAATGATAATCTATTCAACTCTATACATTGTGCACTTGTAGGAAAAGTCTAACAAAATACAACTGCTTTGTGAACTGAATCAGGGAAGTCCTCCATCAAAAATAGTAAGGCAAATATCCGAGGTGCGAAGGGACAGGAACACAATATGTCACACACTGTGTCTGATACCTGAGCTATCTGGAAAGTTCTCCGGCCCGGCCCGACATGGAACCCCCTCTGACACGCAGGTGCACGCACAGACACACACACACGTGCAACACAAACTGCCTGTTTCTGGTTAGCGTGCAAGGTTTGTGTGTTGTAGCGTCAGGGAGCCAGTTAGGGTTACATCCGGTCCATTAAAGGGGGACAGCAAACCAGAAAGTTCCATCTTTTGATTCGCTCCAGCCACCCGCACCTCCGCCACCCCTCAACGGAGACACACTAGGTGGGAGGTGAAGGGAGGAGGAAGTAAGGGTGGGGATTTCCAAACAAGCCAAAGAATAACAACCCACAGAATAAATCTCTCTCATCAGTCTAGATATTCGTCCGTGCGCATCTCTCCAGATTTGTGCAGCAGGTGGTAGAAATAACACGGGCTTGAAGTAACTATCAAGTCCCCACAACAAATAGCAGTGTTCTTCCAAGAACCGAAATCCGAATCTCCTCTGGGCTGCTTCCGCTGCTGAGCGTCAGACTTTGTAGTAGATGTTGGCGGGGCTCTGAGGGGGCATCTCCTGAACGATGTAGACCGGGTGCCCATAGTCGCCGCTCACCTTCTCATAGTGAGGGCAGTAGTTGTTCTCTGTCCGCAGCGGAATGATGATGTCACTGGGCTCCGTGCCAGCAGTGCCCCCGGGCATCTTGGGATTGGACAACGTGCTGAGTGATAATGCGGAGGGGCGGGGCTGCGAGTGTGTGTTTTTCCTGGCCCGTTTGCGCATCTTGATGAGCAGAATGACCAGGAGGAGGATAAGCAAAAGGAAGATGATACATCCCGCCCCGATGACCGAGAACATGGCCACTTTGGAGCCCAGGATGCCGTCCGAGTTTGCAGAGGAATTGGACTGGTCCTGGTTAATCGTGTCTGAGGAGAGAAGGAGACAGGGTTTAAAACATTCGCAAAACAAGCAGTTACCGGTAGTAACGCTTGCCATTTGCCAGCTGGGAAAAAAAAAGTCACTTTGAGAATTGGTTGTGACTTCAGGGCATATCTGCAGGGCCTGCTGTAACCGAGTTTAACAAGCGCAGCAAGCAAGAAAGGTGGTTATGAAAAAAAAATCAACATCAAACTAAAGAAAAAGCATAATTTGAGTATTGTCATGTATTAACAACGTCATATCAAGTTATAAGGGCATTAAGTACTTCGAATAGTGTCTAAATAGCTTTTGAATCAAAGAAAATGCATTTCCTGGTGAAAAACTAATTATTAATCATATTTTTTTTACATGCCTACAGGGGCTGATAATCTGATGAACAGTGAAATATTGAGATACTGGTACACTTTTAAGCAACCATGCTAACTGGCCAACTAAAAACAATGCCTCCCACAGAATTTGGAGTTCGTTTGAGTGGACAGCAAAATTTTGACGAATTGACATGGGGATATAATAACATCTGATTTGCATCCTTTATTTATTTTAAAAGAGGGGTTTGTGGTGGTGGTGGTGGGGAATAACAAATAAGAGGGGAACCAGCAGTTTTTGTTATTTGACATGAGAAAGAATGATTGCCTCCTTCAGTGAGTGAAATCTGAACCAAATCGCTTTTCCATGCACGCATGCAGCTGCTGGCAAATACCCCCCCATTATCAGCAGCACCACCTCCTTACTGTCCACAAGCCTCCGTTCCAGCAACATGTTGAGGAGCCTCTCGCTCCTGAGATAAGCGTGCAGATTGCCATCCTACATAATGACTATGTCTGCACACTTGACTGACCACTGCGCACTTAACCATTGGCAGAGAAGCCGAACGCTGCGCCTTCAGGCTAATGACAAGAAAATGACACGACTGAAAGCTACCGAGCCCTCGCCTTATCTGTGCAATCAGAGGCGCCAGGAATTTCATACATTTTGCACACGGTAATGTTGGAACGAGGCTGTCAGAAATTTCATTCCAGAAATATCAGCTCCTCAAGCCGCGGTGACACTTCCTTCATTCCACCTTTCACCTATTCACTTGACATAATCACTGATCTAACAGAGGCAGACAGGTAAAAAGCCTGAGTATAGGGAAAAGGGATATTAGGAAATCGTTTCGTAGATCAGCTAATGTCAAATAAGCAATTATTGAATGGAGGGGTACCTTATCACATTGGGCCAGACGGTGAAGTAAAAATATTTTAAAAAAAAATATATATATATATATACACGTATATATATATTCATATATTCGCTCTCTCTCATCCATATATATATATATATATAGTATATATATACACACACACACACACACACACACACACACACACACACACACACACACACACACACACACACACACACACACGTATATATGTATTAGGCATGGGCCCGGGAATGAAAAAAAGTCTCTGAAGGTGAGAGTCGCGGAAGGAGAACAAAAATAAAATAAATAAGGTTTTTCCCCTAACTTTTCAAAGAATTATTTTTTACACCACCTAGAATTTTAAACATTGCGGAAATCTGTGAAATTCGCGGAAATAGCCCATGTATAAATATGTACAGTATGCATACAGTGTTTGTACAGTATTCACGCACACATTGTGAAGTAAGTCAAAAAGTGAAAAGTGATCTTGAAAGAAAGGACAACATCTGATGAAAGATGCTGGTGACAAAGGCAAACAAGAAGGGCTCAGGGCATCCGAGGAGGCTCAAATGATTTCTTCAACCATCCTAATTGCAGGTGTCATTAATTCAGTAATAAAGTATGCACTCACCCGACATGGATAAACCTGCACAAGTTAATGAGCTCCAATACAATGTAAAAGGTAATGAGGTGTTTGTCTCTCTCACTCTCTCGCTCTCTCATCCAGATTAAAAAAGATAGTCAAACAATTAGGCATAACTCTTGGACCCTGAGTCACTAATTTTTTTTATGTGCAGAAATGGGTGCAAACAGATGGAGGAGCTGATCTACTAACCGGGCACAACCAGGACTTCATCTGCCAAATGCACTAAATTGCCATTCAGTTCATTTTGCACATTGTTGTTGGAGTATATGCAAATTTAATAATTTAATCCATATGTCAAACCTAAGACGAATTGTGCTGGCTAATTTTGTGTCTGCAAATAGCATCTCTACCAGCGTACCATAGGGACATGGAGACGTGGCAGGCAGAACTTTTCCACTTACGTAAACATTTTTGAGATGCCAACTAAAATTGTGGGGAAATAGTGTTTTTTCAGCAAAAATACTAATCCCAAGTGGCCACAAATATATTTTTCAAACTAAAGAGACAGTAACTGTGGCATGCGATCATGCTGTCATGTGCATAACAAAATGTCATTTTCATTTTAAGCAACAGAAGTACAAACTTGAATAAATAATTAAATATATATTGGGGTTTAACACTTAGAGTGTCAGAAATAATAACAAAATACAGATTGGTATGTAAATCCGAACAGTTTGTCAATAAAAATAACTGACAACAATAATAAATTACTCCACTTAAAAACAATATCAAAAATGCTGTTAGATTACACATACTAATATATATCATGTTAAACAATCAAAGCGCACATTCTGGTGCAACAATACTGACAAGATATGACTTGTGTCATGCCACTAATTTAACTACACTTACACACACAGATACTGATCCAACCAAAACACATAGCGAAGTAAATTTTTTTCAATTAGGGCACACCTGCTACATGCACCCGCGGCTTCACATACATAATGAATGGGCTGGTTGACTGCGCACTAAACTGGTTCCGTCTGATCTTGCAGAGCGCCGCAACTGTTCAAGGGCCACAAAAAGGCACGCCGGCCACCTAGTGAGTACCACTGATCCAGGTGTTGTCTCCCTGTTCATCGGGGCGAGCAAAATCAAAGAAAAATGCGGTTGCTGGCTTCCCCAAAATTAGCAGTTATTTTTTAAAACTTTTTTGAAACCAATTTTCTATGGTGAAAACCATCAGCTCTATTTAAAGAGCAAAATCCTCTTTTAAATATCATGGTCTACACTATTTTTACACCCGTTGCCAACAATGTGTGCCATTTGTTAGTGAGTGAAGTTTAGCACCAGCTATTTATTGATTTGGAGGTCGACACAACTGCAACAGACATTCAATAATCTGTGATGCGAGCATTTACAACTAAGCTTTGTTATTTATATGAGGGGAGGATTGCTTCTAAAAATCTTGTAGTAGATCTCATTAGATGCCGTGCATGTTTCTAATGTGGCCAATTAACGTACAGTCTTGGATGTTGCACACACTTTATGTGCAATATTGAGTTAAATTTCGACACTTGTTTACCACCTGTGCCACATCAACGGCATGAAAAAAATAGATAGATAAATAAATGATGATTTAGAGATAGCCTGTGGGCTCTGATTATTTTTAACATTTACTTTCTGATGAGAGCATAAAGAGTGTTTACCAGGATTTCCTGGCATCGCAGGTCCTAATCGATCCGGGTCTAGAGGATTTGGGCTAGACTCCGGTATGGCGTTATCTTGCGGATCCTCTGGCGCTGCAGGGTTGACTGCATTTGGGACTGTGGGAAATGAGAAAAAAAAGTCAGTCGTTGGCAATGCACATATGCGGCATCACAATGGCATGTTAGTCTGCTCGAGAACGGAATCATTTGTGTTATCTTTTGATAAAGCTTTCATGTACAGTACAGACAAGGTTATCTTTGCACGTGTTGGGAGCTTCTTCGAAGTCACCATGAAAGAACAAAAAGAGGAAGGACCAGTTAGCGAGCGTCTGTGAAACACAGCAGATCCCTGTCCTGTCGTAAAAAAACGAGCTCACATCTACATCAGCAGACATTTCTGACACGGAGACATACACACACACACACACGGGTAAACACACACAAGCCAGACTCTACTTACAATACACTTAGGCATGGCAGAATGAGGGTGAAGTCGTTATATATTAACTTTTTATTGCTTTACATTATTCATCATGTTAAAAGGCCATAATATGTCTTATTTATTGCACTGGCTTTAACTCTGCCTGAAAAGAGGCACACTTTTCAGGAGGAGGGCAGGAAGAGAAGTGGGAGTCGAGGAAGAGGAGGGGTCGCTCCAAGGGGAACGTGAGGGAACCAGATAGTTTATCAGTCTGTCTGTAGTGATTTCAACACTCGTACTTTGAAGTCTTTGTGCGGTGAGCACCGGTGGGTCGGCCGTGCGGCTTTTACGAGGGCACGGGCGGCAGACGCTTATAAACTATTAGCGAGGCCGGTCGGACAGGTTGCACACTACAATATCCGATGCACCTCGTTTGTCTGGCCTTTTATCTGCATGTGCCTCGGGTCCGCTCACGGGGATACGTGTGAGGACGAGTGTTTGTGAGCAGGCAGCTTTTGCATGCGTGCAGAAATGCCACGTGTATTTTCTGTATTCAACACGGCATGAAATAGCACGAGGCAAGCGAGAAAGAAGGAAAAGTAGTAACATTCTTGCAGACGCAAACATTTTGTTTCATCTTGAGCATCCAAACACAATCACACTATTAACACATTTGTCTTCCTAATGCTCAGGCCACCACTTCACCACGAGCGCGGCACTATAGCGAGCGATGCCGTGAGCCTTGGTGGAGTGTCAATAATTGATGAGAAGACAGCAGTACGAGGTGGAAACATTCGCACATTACGGTTGATGTGAGGGGACACAGTGATCTGATTCACTTGCCCCATAGTGTTTGTTACCCAATGAGCATGTGCAGCCTGCTTCACTGCGTGTTCTGACCCATTTTTCGATACGTACCGCTGACATTTCCCTTAGCTATAAAGACAGCGACAAAGTCAGAAGTGCCAAGCCGCCAGAAGGAGGGAGACGGCGAGGAGGGGAGCGTGGGGTTGAGGGAGACAATGATAAAGCTGCAGAGGCTAGGAAGGAGGGAGGAAGGGAGTTGCATACGAGGAGGTGAGTCAACATATTTCCAACGAATTGGGCGGCTCGATGGCGGCAGACAAAAGAGTACTGAACAACAACAGAGGTGCAGAATTTGGACAGATCCTTATCTAAACGGCCCAACGGACGGAATACAAAACATTTGAAGGTAAAATGACTTGAGAGGATGAATCATTTCACCATGGATGATTCACCGTCACATGGCCCGCGATAAAACAATGCACATATTGCACACTGTGATGGGTCACCAAATTGCAACCCGCGGAGCAAAGTGCAAAAGGAGGGGGAGTGGACATATGGGAGATTTGGCTACAGGAAGTGTTGGCACTGGGCTGGAGAGACAGAGGGAATGTGGATTAAACACAATGACATCTGGGGTCGGAGCCAAGCATGGACCACCATTTTGGAATTGGACTTATATTCAATTATATAACAAAATACAAAATACAGACGACACAAAGTTCATAAATTATCCACAAACCGGTGCGGGTGTTTCCCCGCCCCAAGTCCATCTGTTTCTTCCTCCCTGTTAAAAAGTTTTTTTTGGCTTTCTTTAAAAATAGAAATGTGGTTCAAACCATGGCCCAACTCAAACATGCTCTGAGATTGCTGTGATTTGGTGGAGCCCGATCTTATGAGAATTAAGCAGGATTTTGTACCAAAGGTGAAAATGCCCTCTTCGTGGGTTCCACATCTTTATCAAGGGTTGTTAAAAAAATAACATGACTACTCTGACCCATAACCACCAAAGCCATGTAATATGTGCAGTAGAAGTCTTTTTTCTCCCAATTTACCACTAAAGTCTGAAAAATGAAACAACCCCCCTCATTAACTCTGGCATGTAAAGAATTGTGCAATGGCTCACACATATTAATAACACAGCTCAATTATGATTTGGACATAAAACAACGATGGATTGTCAACACTATTTCTTTAAAGCACTGAATGACAAATGACATGCGCCAAATGGTGTAATTGCTTTAATGTGCATAACTATCTGTAATTCTGAATGTTCAATGTCACACCATCATCCAAGGAAGTGGGTTAGACTTTACAGCCTGACATCTCCAGAGAAGACGACCGAGACTGAAAGTACATTATCTCTGTGTTTAATGAGCACGTCAGACCACACAGCAGGAAATGGCTGCAGGGCAACTAAGTTTATTGAAGCAAAGGGGAGGAGCTGCCAGGCTAACTAGCGTTTTGCATGAAACAATTAAAAATCACAGAACTGATCAAGTGATTTAATAGGGAATGTCTCTTTTTTTATTTTTCATCTTCGCATATGGAAGTCGTTTAAAGTGCATCAAAACACTCAGCCAGATTCCATTCATAGCGCATGCACTTTTCATTTGTGTGTGATTTCTTTTTTTTTATATTAAATAAACAAAATGAACCGAAGTTGGGTTTTCCAAATATCATTAGAAATGTGTCAAATTACAAATGTTCATCATCATTTTTGTTTAGGTACAACAAAACCAAATGCAGTTTTACAATCAGTCTTGGTTACAGGAGTTACAAATGTATGGTAGAGTATTTTTCCACTTTTCACATATTGGTAAACTGAAAGCTACAATACAACTCAAGTAAAAGGGCTGAAATTACTCACAGGCCATTGCCAAATTGTTTCTGGGTTGGCTAGGCACTCTATCTACTGAATATATATATATAAAAAAAAAGAAATTCAGACTGCATCTTTCTAAACCAGGTTTTCAGGGCACAGTGATTGTGAGTGACAGACCGCTTCAAACCATTTTGCAAGCGCATGCTCTCCTGAAGATGAGGAACAGCCGGGAGCAACAGGCACACAAATGAAGTGAGAAGAAGTTTCCAAGAACTTTCCTTGCGTCAGATGTTTGCTTTTGACTTCCATTAAGCGCCCAAATTTGTTTTCCCCTTACTAAAGCCTAAAGTCGAAGCTTGCCTGCACTCATGCAGCTGTGTTGTCTTTTGGTGGTGAGATCTCAGCCTGCAGGATGCCTTAAGTGACCTACATGGAAGAATAATGCAACGCCTGCTTGTTTGTGAAATGATTGCGGGCATTTTTTCACTGTATCGGCTGAATTTGCTCTAACGCCGACCTTGCTAACATCAGCAGCTCGTTAGATTCTATTTTTCAATCGAGTGCCAGGATATGCTGCGCTCATTCTGCTATCTGGCATTCAAATATCAACTTGCAAACACACATATAGACATCTGCAGTTGTGTGTGAGTGTGTGTGTGTGTGTGTTTGACATGCAAGCCCGCCCCCTTTCTTTCCGGAAAATCATTGCCAGAAGATCATGCCCTTAGATAGACATTAGTATGAGCGTGGGTGCGTGCAAGGATGCTACAAAGAAGGTGCATATTTACACATCTGTGTGAGGCACCCTCTCAAATACATGATATGGGAATCTGCTGAGTAAGTAAACTATGGTGCGAAGCAAATGTTGTGTCCAAACATATCTAAACAAACCCCAATTATTTAAGTCCAGTATAGTCACTTGGCTCCCACTAACCGCTTATGCACGAACACAACTTAGTTTTGAGAACACATGACAGAAATCCAATTCAGTTACATGAAAGGCCATAAAGAAATCATATCTATGTGTATGCATATGTACTGCATGTGTGTGTATATCTATCTATATGTATCTATATCTATATCTATATATATATATACGTATATATGTATATATATGTGCATGAGTATGCACACACACACACACAAACACACACACACACACACACACACATTCATATGCATACGTGCATACATTCTTAAAAGTGCACACACATACAGTACACGCACACAAACACACATACACACACACGCACACACACACACACACACACACATACAAAACATACACACACATAAGTATGTTATGTCGGCTCATAAACTACAAATCAGTGCAAAATGACATCGACTATGCATGCACCATGACTGTGTGTAATTGGAGTTCTTCATTATATTGATAAACAGAAGTATATAAATGATATATTGATGACTTGCACACATTCATAAATCCTTATTTGTAACAAAAAGTGCAGGTACATTTGTTAAATGATGTGGGATTAAATATGAATAGAACAAAGATTGTACTGTGATTTAATAATGGTTGACAAATTAGTTTTTGATGTTTCATTACCAACAGCATAATTGTGGAGCGATGCATTGCCAAACCTTTTTATATCCTGTAAAGATTTATGTGGAGAATGTTGTTCTAAATGATAATAAATAGTGATTTTACATTGAATTGCTACAACAGAATGGAATGTGTTTTTATACATACAATGTAAAATGTTTGTACAGAAATTGTAGCCATAACAATTAACACTATCTCGTGACATGCTGCATGTAATGTATATTTTCTATCCATCCAATCTCTGCACCACTTATCTACACTAGGGTCCGCGGGTATGCTAAAGCCTATCCCAGCTGACTTTTGGTGAGAGTCAGGGTACAACCCGAACTGGTCTCGGGCCAATTGCTAATAACAACCAACAAACCATTCACACTCACAATCAGACCTATGGAAAATTTAAAGACCCTACCTTGCATGTTTTTGGAATGTGGGAGGAAACTGGAGTAGGAAGGCCTGAATCAAGATTTGAACCCACAACCTCTGCACTGTGAGGCAGCGGATAAGCTAACCACTGTGGATGGATTAAAAAATGTATATATATGTATACTAACAAGCTTCATTTTTTAATGGGCTGCACAATAAATGTAAAAAATATCAACATCGTGATACTGGCCCACGTAATTTAAATATCGCACAATTTTCATATGGGATTGTATGCTTGTATGCTGAAATAATGATGAAATAATGAATAATGAAATGCAAAATAATGAAATGTTTGGAAAAAGTCTAATAAAAGTAACATTTACATAACAAATATGTAAGATTATATTTAATGTATTAAAAACTTTACATATTATATCCTGTATACATTATCGTGTCTAGATAAGATTTGGATTTATTGCAGGGCTGTTGTATAATATTTTATTAGCTTTACCTGGTTGTGCCTGATAGATCATCTATTGAATGTATGTCACAAGAGGACAAGTGTGTGCACACTGACATATAAATAAAAATAATAAAATAGGAGAAGCCTTGTTGGAGGCCAGCGGCAGGCAGTCACACTCGACACAGACAGAGTGCTAAATGAAAATGTCACAGCAAAGTGAAACATGGCTGTAAGGCATCAGCGCTGCATTGTGCTCTACACTGGAGGTGCGTACACATTTACCTTGTCCGACTTTCATAATGACTTTCATGGCTCGGCTCTTGCAGACGCCTCCCTCGCGGTTCTCCAGGCCCTCTACTGTTCCATTGGAGGTTGCTAATGGGGGAGAAGGAGATGAACAGAAGGGCAAGGACAGGGAGGAAGGTAGGGGGGGGGGGGTTTAGGAAGACAGAGAAATGAGAGAAAAAAGGATACACTGGTTAATGAGCACGTCCATAACGCACAGGACTGATCAATATTTATCAAACAAGCAGTGATTAGTCGTTGCAGCTATTCGCCATTCTCACCCTAAAACAAGGACCAGCACCTCTACACTGCAGCTCTCATTAACATAATAAAGTGTAATCAAATGAATTGAACAGGGAAATTGGACAGTGGATTGTGAGGTGGTTGAGAAGGCCATGGTCAGCATGTGTGTGTTATTGTTGGTTGTGGTGGAGGGAGTCATCTATTTGTAGTCGTGAGATATACCAGCCAGAGTTCGGGCACCTCCAGTTTCCCAGATCGGGGCCACCTGTGCCATGGCCGTCTGGTAGCGCAGAGAACTAAATGCAACAATAATATTTGTCTGTGTCCAGTTGTGCAGATTGTGAGTGTCAGCTTCTGCGCTTGTTTTTCAAGTATGTGTTCTGGTCTGACATGAGCGAGGGGCTCAGGGTCGAGGGCTGTTTATTCAATGTCACGCTCACTTCACACACCATGACACAATTGGCTGTCTATTTTAGGGCCTATGATAATGACCTGGGGAGATGGAGTGTAGCGCTGACCTTAACACTGAGTGGCTATGCGCAAGGCATTGTGTGCATGTGTGTGTGGGGGGGTTAATATGCCGTGGTAGCTCTCCGTCTGGAATTTCCCGACTGATCTCCATCTCCGTTTTGTCTGTTGTTTAAACATACTCCCTTCCCTTGAAACGGCTACTTTTTCAGCCTTCACCTAGCTCGACTTCTTCCCTTTTACCTAAAGCATATCGAACCACCACAGGCAGCAACAGTGATTTTGTGAGAAAAATGGGGTACAACCCAATTAGAAGGCTGCACACCCCAAAGAAAATAGGTATGCTCTCCTACTGTCTGAAGTGGTTTTAAAAATACTAATTTCTCACCAAACGACATGTTAAAAATCTTACAACAAAAAGTGACATTCATTCTAAAGCCACAAGTAAAATAAAAATATTTTATGTCTGTGTCACATGTTTGTGTGGCCAACTGATGTTTGACACAGTTCATGGTGCTGCAATTTGGGGATAACTGTGCCCTGACACTGGACCGAAGGCAGACAGGAACAGGAAATTAAGCAGACACACACTAAGGAGATTACACCAAAAACAGCACTAAAAGGATTAGGAGACAAGTTTATTGGTATAGGACTGATATGTATTAAATATAAAATATAAAGAAAGTTAGAAGCCAAAATGCTGGATTTCCTCCACTGCTGTAACTTTTGTTCATTTTCACATTCATTTTCTTCCAATTGAATGCCCTGGTATGACATCACACTATTCACATAGCAATCTCACCTCCACACCTCGTGGGAGAAACACAACCCAGATCAGGGTTTTGGAAACCCAGCTGTATTGCTACAAAGAGAGGCTAAAGCTATACTGTATCTAAACTACATTTCAGGTGGTCCCATTTCAAGCCACTGTGGACAAAATGGGATGGTTTTGAGGCAACACAAGGGGACGTGATGGACAAATGTAACAAGTTGTGATTGTAGTGGCAAGATGTTTAAATTGTCAAAAGTGAAAAATGGGGGGCACGCATCTCAACTTGACAGTACGTAATAGGGGTGTAACACAATTTGAAGGTGGTATCAAACATTTATTGAGCGGCAGTATGTGTCCGCCCTCGCTGATGTAAACTCTGGAGCCGGGCCCGGCAGTTAAGCTTGATGCGACTCTGCCCTGGCCACAAACGGGCACCAAAGCTGCCCGGTGTTCATGATTCATCCGTAGAAAGCCTTAACGGAACGTGAGAGACCCATTACAACGTGACGGGCTCAGAGAACGTACTGGCATCTGTGCTAGGCTCCAGGCTGAACCACGGTGCGCCTTTGAGTCTTCGGGGCTCTCCGGGAGCAGCCCTGTCCTCCCTATGGCATCTCATAAATAGTGTAACAGACCCTGAGAAAACAGCAGGACTTGAATAGGGAGAAAAATGACCAAACATCCACTAGGTTTTGGGTAAACAGGGATGCTGTGGCTTCCGGGAACATTGACGCCTAAGCTGTAGAAAAGCTGTGGGCTGGGTCCAAGCACTGCTTCCACATGAATCATTGCATCTACAAGCAATTTAACTTGTGCTGTTTCAAATAGGCTTAAAATGGGCCTGTGCTGCTCTCAAAAGACTAATCCGGTTGATCTGTGTCCTGTCAGTTCTAAATATAATTAATGTTGACTTTTTGTTGGCCCGGATGAGTTTTAGCTTCAGACTCTGGCAAAACAGAGGACAATAAAATAATATGATGCAATAATATTGTGCTATATATCAGATCATAACTCAGTCTCTAAATTATGAATAGAAGCACAACATTTGGTTATTAGCGTGGCTAGAGTATGTGGTAATTTGTGCAAATTAATGCAATAATGCCACGTCACAAGCAAATTCTCGCTTGTAGACAGCAGGCAGGCATTAGAAACTCATCAAGAAATAATGGATTGTACAAAAAAAAGCTGTGAGGAAAATAATACTGAGGATTATGTGAGCAAGAGGAAGTTGCACAGTTTTAATATCCTCGGGGCGGCGTGACTCAGAGTTTGGGGGTTCGATTCCCAGCTATTGTGACCATGTCATCAGTAAGTGAATGAGGGAGCAGTGTGAAGCGCTTTGACTACCAAAGGTAGAAAAACGCTATACAAGTGACAGCCCATCTTGGTCTATGTTAAGTTTGGTTCAATTCAAACAAACTGATACTGTGGTGTGTTTCCCATTATCGTGGTGTTATTTTTCTATTATCTAAATCCCGGTGGCGGACAATCAAACTAATAGATACAACCTGTTTTAGGCTGGTGAGGTTACACTTTGGAAATGCTTCTTGATGTCTCAAATTCTAAGTTTTGATACAAACACATTCCAATCGATTGCTTTGGCTGCTGCTTTTGGTGCTGCGATAAAAAATAAAAAGGCCAATGCTAACTGAACCACAACAATGTGACCACAAGTTAATGCCGGTGCTAGTGCTCAAATAAATGTACTTAATTGGCATTTACTAATCCAACCTGCATGGTATTAAAATAAACCAGACCTGCACTCCTTGAAAAAAGTGACTTTTATCCCTGTTCCAGGGCCAAAAAGGATTGTTTCCTAGCTATATAAAA
Source organism: Syngnathus acus (assembly GCF_901709675.1). NCBI lineage: Eukaryota > Metazoa > Chordata > Actinopteri > Syngnathiformes > Syngnathidae > Syngnathus > Syngnathus acus. The sequence goes on along the minus strand of NC_051095.1, from coordinate 21,489,642 downwards.
AAAGAAAGGAAAAAGTCAAATCGAGGTTACTAATTCAGTCATTGCTTGCTTAATTTATCGATTTTATTTTTTTATTGTGGACGGGGTGGGTGGTTGGGGGATAACATTAGTTCTAAGGCCACGCTAAGAGCATGTCAGGACAACTGTTAAGGAGAGCAGAACCGCTCCACTGTCGTAATGTCTTCGACATTCTGCACCTTAGTCATCCATTTTCCAACCAATTTACCATCTTCAGAGTTTTTACATTTCCGGAGCCAAGTTAACCAAAAGAATTAGCTCTTTGAAGAATGTGCTCAGAGGCACTTGAATAATCACACTAAGAGTTGAGCGTCATGCTCTGAATTTTATATCCACTCAGGGAGAGCAAATCTTCCCAGTGTTAACTTGCATCTGTCATCTAAATGAACTATTCCTTCAGGCTGACTGAACAGGTTCCAGCATTACCGATGTGGCACAATGATAGCTTTGCCCTTTGAGGCTTCTGTTTGGGCCAACAGCTGGAGGCAGGCCGGATTTATGAAGAGATGATCACTTTATATGTTGTTTGTGTTCGGGCCATTTTAAACGTCAAATAATTCCATGCTTTAGTCGTGCCGGCGGAAATAATAATCTGATTAACTGTGTCCAAACGTAACCACATTTCCTTGTGTATTCTTCCTTGTGAATCCCACGTTTGAGTATTATTCAAGATAGTAGCAGGCGACAGCAACAACTGTTGAACACATGAGGTGCATGCTTGCACTTTACACACTTACACAAAAAAACTCACCAACTGTTAAATATTGTGTTTGTCGTTATAACTTGTCACATATCCGAGTATTTACATCGATCATGTCACGAGTTCACCCAGGAAAAGATGATTGCCAGCCGCAGCTCTCAAACATCCCAACCTGACACGCTGTCAGCTTTTCATTTAATCTGAAAGCCTCTCAGTCACTCCATCTCCTCTTCCTCTCACTCTATTTTTCCCTTCCCCATCTAACCCTCTTCCGCTCTTTCATTTCATCCTTGCACACTGATGTTAATCCAAATCGGGATTTCCAGATATTACCAGTTCGTCGGTCATGTCGTGTTTTGGAAAGAGGAAAGTGGGGAATTGGGTCTTCCTGAGTCTCCACTGAGATAAAGACACAGGGGGATAAAAAGAAGAACAAAGAAACTCACAGCCTTCTGTTAATGATTTAATGACGAAGAAAAACGGATTAACAACAGCGGCCGGCCGGCCCAGAATAGAGAGAGAGGTGGTCATTGCATGAAGAAATGTTCCTCTTTAGAATAAAGCAGTCAGTTCCAAAGCTGTTTATGGAAGTATGATTTAAAGCTTTCTTTGTGGGTGTGGATGCTTGGCCGCAGAGTGACTGGTGGGAGAACAAAAGATCTACAGCTGCTGAAGTCATAAGAGAAACCAGGTGCCAAACGTCCATGATGGGAAATATCTAAAGTCACATGTTGGAGCCAAGACAGCCTAACGGGAGAAAAAGCTGGCTTTGAACAAAGCTTTCCGTTCCAATGCTACACATGCACACATTACTTTGTGTCGACATTCATAATAAGTACAGCGGAACTTCTAAAGTCAAACGCCCCTGAGGTCGTACATTTGGAATGTGTTTCCAGACTTCGCATATCGAGTGAGATCTCAGATCAGTAAATACCAAAGCATTACCTTTGTGCCTATTTTGCTTTTGATTAATTTTTGTGTCTTTCGAATAGGCCAAAAAAATACCTTTTCATGTTAGGAATAGAGAAGAATAAGAGAAGAAGAGTATATGTTAACGTTTCGGATCATTCAAGTTGCCTCACCATGTGTCATTGTACTTGGAGAAAGAAGTGTAAGTTTTGCTTGAAGTGAACAATGGTTTACACAGTCAAAAAAATAATAATAATAATGGAGATGATTATTCATACAGTATTTTCTTTATTTTAAATGGGCAAAAATGTCCCAATACAAACAAAGCAGTTGGCAAGCCTATCAAACTGACTAGTGTTTAACCTTAAAGGTAGTGTTTGCAGTTTAAAAAATAAAAAAAAATGGCATATACATCCTCTGGACCCATTTTTTCTTTCCAACTTAATTGTAATTATTATTTTCAAACTTGTCACAAAGGCACGACGGTGGAATGTTGTCAGTCAGTTGCTCAAGCGAACCGCAGATATGGAACAATCACTGGATTGTACGACCAAAACAAAGCATTCTCATTAAGTGATTTTTCTTACCTTGTGTATTACAGCAATAGTTTGAGGTATCTTTGATTTAACATGTTCTATATGAATTTTTCAACTTAAATGTTTGTCAGGAATTATTAAAAATGTGTGTATTGTGTATTGATATCACCTGATAAAAATGACTTTTATCAGGATATATTTATCAGTCACATTGTCCAGCCCTATTTGGCACAGTAGTGTATATGAATCACAACACAAATGCACAGAATCCCTCTCTAGGTATTCATGGTGGGGAGGGTGGGGTGATCCAAGCAGAAGAGCGAGTGACGTATAAGAGATGATGCGCTGACCGACCCAAACGACACCAGCTAAGGCCAGAGTGTGATGCACTGCTCTATATTTATTCTCAGGTCTGCTAAATGAGGTCACTCAGGTGGTCCTGCTGAATACATTCCCTATCCCCGTCATGAATCATTTGCTGCTTATTATTCCTGTCCAGCCCAAGGGGCTCGCTTCCATACAGCGCAGTCGGCTGTCTGTGTGGGTACTTGTGTGTGGTGTATACATCTACTTTTGTGAGCCTGTGTGTGCGGCATCTGCCCAAAGCACAGAATGAGAGGATAGAGACAGCCCATGTGACAGACAGAGAACAGGTTGTTTAATGAGAAAGTGGATGAGGGGTGACATTCATTGGCTACCTTTCACACAGTGCTCCCCTTTTCCCTCCCATCAGCACCACTAACGCTCTGCACAGCATTCAGACTTACATTTGGGCGAGCTGAGCAGGCACCTCATAGTCACAGCAACCGCCCATTATAATGTCAATATTTGCGAGGGGGACTGGGAAAAAAAAACCACAATCTGATAACCAACACTTAGCATAAAAGCAAAACATTGGCCATTTCGGGCAAAGCAGGCAGCACTCAGGAGTGTGGATTATGCATGAAACACTGCATCACAACAGAAATGGCCACTTCTCATACCTGCCATATTTCCATCTCATTTTTATTTACGCTCACAAAGCATAAGAGGAGCGGGGGAGGGGGGGAAAAGAGGCTATTTGCACAAATATTTCACTCATGAATGAGCACAGAGAGGGTTAGATTGGGTTTATGGGCATGATTCCAGAGATAACCCTCCTCCTGCAGCCCTGACATGCATACAAGCATGTATACACACACACATACACACACACACACACACACACACACACACACACACACACACACGCTCGCACGTACACGCACAATTGCACGCATACACACATGACATGACATGTTGAGTGGAATAGCAGACTGGAATATAAACAATGTGGATGTTTGCACTTTGAACCCTTTCTAATCCTGAGTATTAGGGCTGGGCCAAATCCTGATTACGCCTGAATGAAATGGAGCTAAATAGATGTCCCAGCCTATCAGACGTTCATTTCTTTGTCCTAGAAATAGAAATGGAGAAATGCAATCAACCTAGAGCCTCTTGCTCGCCGTCTCGTCGAGGATAGCATTCGAGACAGGTTTTGCTGCAGCTCGAGGAAAATACATTTGACTTTTCATATCAGCTCTGATGAATTAGGTATGCGCAGCCGGATTTGTACTTCATTATGGTGTTTCTTTTCCATAATGGATCCTGGCAGTAGCTTGGAAAAAAACATACTTCGGACTAGGACATAGAAAGCACAACTGTTGCTTGCAAACTACAGCCTGAAGGGGCACACCTTTTCTGGGGTCACCTGATTAGACTTTTGCGCTCATGCGTATGAACACACAAATTAAAGTGCATAAACTCGCAGTCCCACACGGAAAAACGTTCACTTAAAATAGTTACCAAAAATGTACAGAAGACATTAAAAGCAAGTATAATGTACCCATGCATGCATGCACACGCAAAAATCCACACACCCAGACAAACACCGCAGGCTGGCTGCTTGTGTAGCCAGAAGATCAGGAGGGACTTAAGAGCTCCTCCGGCACCGAAATTACAGGGTACCTCTAAATCCTCCCAGCAGAGAGCACTATGGGCTTGCGCGGGGTGGGTGGCGGTGCTGTGGAAGGGTGAAGGGGGGAGGGAGGAAGGGGTGTGTGGTGATGGGGGTGTTGGCAGAGGAGATAGATTGAAAGAGGAGCGCTGGGTGAGAATCATCAGCAGAGGAGAGGAAGCTGGTGATTCCTTTTTTTAAGCACACCAGAGTGTGCAAGTCAGGGAGGAGTGAGACTTGATCTGTCTGAAGTGCGCTTGTGTGATTGCATGTATGCGCGTGCACAAGGCGGAGGAGGGCTTGCCATGTGCGTGCATGCATATGGCGGTGAGGGAAATTTGAAAGGAGGTGATGAAGTGAGGAGGTGAGCTTAGTTTGGAGCGAAAACCAAGTGGGAGGTGATCTCTCTGTCTGTGAGGCAGAGGGAGCATACGTGCGTGTGTACGTGCGCAAGTGTGCGTGCACGCGTGCAAAACAAATGTCTGCCAACTTGATTCTTTCACACTAACCAATTTTCTAACTCTCCACTCTGGGTTGTGTTTGCTCGTCGCTATATTTGGTTGTGATTGCGTTCTGCATCGGTATGTTAGTGCGTGTGCGCGTGCTTGGACAGGCCTCTTCATGATGCGTGTCGACACCTTTGAGTATATGCCCATCTTCTTTTTCTTGGTAATGGTTTGGTCTTGTATCTAAGGACTTTCAGTGCCAGTCTTATCAAGTTGGTTCTTCAGGACTGCCCATAAAAGCTTTTTAACCTCTGCGGAGGGCCTGTCATCACCTCCCAACGCGTCTGAGAGTGAATCTGTGTGTGTGTGTGTGTGTGTGTGTGTGTGTGTGTGTGTGTGTGTGTGTGTGTGTGTGTGTGTGTGTGTGTGTGTGTGTGTGTGTGTGTGTGTGTGTGTGTGTGTGTGTGTGTGTGTGTGTGTGTGTGTGTGTTGCGCTGTCTGAATAGAGGAATCAGCCAGCAGACAGAGAGACTCTGCATCATTTAGCTGCGGGTGTCTTTGTGTCACCTTGTGCTGAATCCAGCAGGGAAGAGCTTTAACACCACTGCACTCTCCACTCTCCATTTCCCAACTCAGCATGCCGCAAAACCCCCTTGCTCTCATTCATTGCACAAAGCATCCGTGACACAAACACCTGAAGACAGCATTGTCCTGCAAGCGCCAGCACGGCGCACCGGAAATATCGCATCGGAAGTTTCCATATGCACGGATATGAGGAAATAAAATATGTGCATGCGACGCAGGTCGCCTGTCAGATCAGTCGGCGATAAAGGATGCTGAATAACAAGACGACCACAGGGAGCAGAATAAGTCATCTGTCTCAAACAGGAGCAGAGTGAGCCCACTCCAACATGACAGATGTGGACACACTCATCTTGGAGCACATCGCATCCTCCAGCTTTCCCCTGTGCGTCTGCCACCTCTACACATACACGCGCACGCAACTACGCACGGAATGAGACCTGCTCAAAATGTGCATGCATGCCTTGGAGCAGATACCCATATAATCTGACAGGAATGCGCCAAGGGGAGTGAGGATAGTGGAATTTTGATGATGGTCGATTGGCACAATAAAATAGAAACTCCCGCAGGAGGCTGTGTAGATTCATTAACGCTTGTGCATAATATTAATGTAAGAGCATGACAGCTGCTGAAATATTCACTCATAATATCATCATCACCCTGAATGTTATATGTAAGCCCATCATGGTCGTGTTGCACGGAACATTTCACAATTCACCTTTACTAGCTATTTCAGCAATAATATAATCTATTGGCAGGAGCCTACGCAAGCCTCCCTAATGACAGAGTAGCTAATTGTCCCTAATGGCACTTTTCAGTCCGACTGAGCTCCAGCTTCTGAAAACCTCAGCATTTTTATCCACATCATGTGCAGCCTAAAACAGGGCTTTGAGGCTTGCAGTAATATTTTGATTCATGTGCGCGAATGTGTTTTCTATGTACTTTCCAGGTTTCAAGTGCAGATCTGCACCTGCAAAAATGACTGACAACACAGATATGCCAGGTCAATACAAAAGCTGCCAAAATGCAATGAATACTGCTTACCCATCTTGACCAATGCTTTGTTGCTGGACTAGAACGTTTAGCATCACGGCTAGTTGCACTAGCAGTATAAAAAATGGACACTACGTAAATGAACAGCTAAAATGACATTATTTATTTATATACTAAGTGTGCCTGCTCCAGATGAAAAAAACATTTAAGATAGTTGTGCAAAGGGTAGGCCAGTTGGAACATAGTGCTACACAAATGTCTGACAGTAATGCGCACTGCCAGCCACAAAGGATGCTGAATGATACATTGGTGAGTCATGTCAGGAATGAGGAGTATCATCAAAAGGTAATGCTGTTAATATAAAATCAGAATCACGCTGCCCCCAAATTGCCTGGAAGATCGGGATCCCCTCAATATATATCATAGCATCAGTAACCTCTGATCGGGATTCTTTTTCTTTTTTATGCTTGCTATTAACATGGCCATCATTTTGTTTTTCTCTAAATGGTTCAGCCCTGGTGGAATCCTGGTGACCCTTGAATACATAAAACACGCAGGTGAACAAACATACCCTAAGTGCAGCACACAACCCACACAAGCACTAGAAGACAAAAATACAGCCAGTGCACATACTTGCCTGTAAACTCCCTTCTCAGATGGTGACATGGGTTAACTAATGGCACTGGAAATGTTGCGTGTTCAGAGAAATGAGCAGAGGAAAAACTGGGTCAGGGGGAGAGATGTCATCCTACCCCCCCGCCGACACACACACACACACACACACACACACACACACTCGAAAGCAAAAGGTTAATATTGTTCATATGAGTTTTGCTGGTTACTGTTTATCCTGGTCTCAACTAGTATATGCACAGGGCTTGTTTATTGAGCGTGTCTAGCCAATAGTAAATACACAAGCTTTATCCTTGCTTAGGATGTGTGTGTGTGGGGGGGGCAAAATAGTGACCCAATAATGTATTTATATGTATGTCCAATGTATTCTTTACAATAGAAAGCAGTAGGGGTAGTGTTATTCTTTCAACATCTGACACGACTGGCTTGTCATCACCACTGGCGCATTACTGAACATTTTGATAAGTCCTCCCACCATTGCTTCAAAGAAAATGGCGAACACGGTTAAATTGAGCATATAATTATATTTTCATTCTCTATTAAGCATAAAAACTCACATGTGTGGAGAAAATTGATGACCAAAGGAAAGTATCACAAAGGGAAAACTGAAAGAGTCTTGTAATGAAATGAAATAACTCGTAGCGGCTGCAGTAAATATTTCCAAAACAATCAAAACAGAAAGCCTTGACACAGCAAATTCAGCATGGGGATTATTAAAGACAAAGACAATGCAGTCTCTTGACACTTCCATGTCACACACTCTTTAGCTGGAGCACTTTTGTATGTCAAAGGAACATTTTGGTCGTCAAGTGCTGCTTTTCAAGTGAGCATATGCCCTCCTTTTATTATAAAGCTGCTACAGTGAAGTGAAGTGCTCCATTTTACATGGTGATATTAGCACACCTAGTAAAATAAATCCAAAGTGACCCTTCGCCATGTATTAGGAGTTCGCAATTTCACTCAAGAATGATTTTTCCTCCTTAGATTCTCTCACTTTAAGGCGACAAAAGCATGCCATTCTGAAGAAGAATAAAAGAGGAGGAAAACTGAGTCATGGATTTTAAACATTCAGGGACCTGAGATGCTTTAGACCGAGTATTCGGAGAGGAATCATTGATTTATATGGCGATACAGATGTTTATCGTCTTTTTTAGCACGGAGATCAGTGAGAGGAGGATGAGATGACAAGCTGCAGGCGACAGGCTCTTATTGCGGCATGAATAAATCCAGACCTTCATCTTTTACGATGCCTTCCCGTCGAATGGAAACCCCTTCTTTTCCTTATGACAACCTTTCATTACAGCCGCTTATGGCAGGAGGCTGACACCTCGACTGTATGTAATTGTGGTATGTGCGCTATGAAAAGCTATTGGGGGTGGAAATGTTGATTTCATGAAAGAAGCTGCCCCCTGTCTGCTTTTGAATCCCTCATTAGCTCATTCTTTCCCTGGAACGTGTCAATGTACGTGTTAATTTCATCACCTTGTTCGTTTTGTTTTTAGATCAGCTGTTTGAATAAAGGCTAATAAATAAATTAAAAAGATAAAGGATAACATTTTTTGATTAAAAACCTCGTCTTAAAAGCTTTACTTGTTGTTTTCTGCTAGAACAAAACACCACATTTGTGAGCCATGCTCTATTGTCTGGTTATGTAATCAACAGATACATGCAGACAAAGGGTCTCCTGGTGAGCTTGTTCCCAGCAGGAGGTTAACTGAAGTTTTGCGCTTTGGACCTCATTTGCACTGATAATCACATGAGGCTGGTTCACTCAGTAAATCCCACCCGATGATAAAACTGATCCTCTTCATCTTTTGTCCGGTCTTGGTTGTCTTTCAAGTAAAAGGTGGGTTAGGACTCTGGACTCCAAAAAGAAGTCACCCTCCTCCAATGGAAAGGTCCACGAGCCACAAATCAGCCAATTGTGCTGATAAAAGGAGCAGTGGGATGGATCGGAATGTGATGGGAGATAGTAGTGGCATGTCAAAGGCCACAAGGCTCCAAAAATCTATCGTGCCAAAGAGCTCATCTGTGAGCAATACCCCAGCAGTAAGACACCCGCCGCCCCCCACTCCTGAATGAAAAAATAAAGAGCCAAGGAGCTGGAACACATTAACAAAGAGACAAAGACAAAATATCCACACTCGCCACAAGCGCTTATGTGTGTAAAAAATGCAGTTGTGTGTGCATTTATGCAAATGTGCTGGGATTTCAGTATGTGTGTGCGTGTGTGTGTGCGTGTGTGTGCGTATGACTCATGTGCGTGCACTGCTCCAAGACTGTGTCTGTTCATGCATCGAAGAGAAGGGTGCTTCATCGTCACTGACCTTTTCAGGCTGAATTATGACAAGCGGGTCGGGCCGTCCTCGCCGCAATAACACACGTCAAGGATGGCACAGAAATAAGTAAACAACAACACACTGCGGGCCATCACACATAGAGGATGCAAAACAGAAAATATTGGGCTACCTGGCCAGAAACAAGAAGTGAAAATGAAAGAAAATAGGAGTGAAATAAATCATTATTTCTTAGATGCATTGCGACATCAAATCATACTTTTCAATAACCTGTTATTAATTCATATATGGCTTGTGGAACTGAAAAAAAAGTAGAAAGCATAATAAAACAGTGAGAAAATCTCTACTTTTTCTCTTCTTGGCAGCATATTTCCAGTTTCCTCGCTCCGAGGTATTGGAATGTGGCTGACAATATGGAAGCTTACAATTGTCCAAAATGTCTGACGGATTTTGATTCAGGGAGAAGTAAGACAAATAAATTGATTGATTCGCATGAATGCTTGGCTGTTTGCTTTCTTTAAAGGGACAGTGTGTAGAATTGAGTGATTTTTCAATGTTCAATAATTAAAAGAAAATATTATTAATTTTAGTAATATGTCCCCGAAATAGAATCTGTAACATCAACGTACGTATATTTAGTTGATCAATTCTTACTGTCTAGGGTTTTTCTCTGTGCTAGAGGAGATTTTCTCTTTCACCATTGTGGCCAAATGCTCATTCACGGAGTCTCTTTAATTATATAAGGTGCACCTAATCCTGCGCTGTATGACAAGAGATAATTGCTACTGTGACTTGGTGCTTTAAGAATAAATCCAATGGAATCAACTAGAAGTGACAGCACTTGGAAGATTCCACGTATTGTAAGGAAGAGAAAATAGAAGCCCATGAGGAAAAAAAACATGGTGGTGGTGGTGGGGCTTACAATTGTCCCTATCACCGAGCATGTGCATTCAACGTCGTACCTAAAGCCAAGAGGACAGCTACCTGCTAGCATACACAAAGTGAACACAATTGAACACAATTCAGAGGGTCTCTAATACCCACACAAGCTCTTATTCAAATTGAGTGATGTCATTTGTGATGTTGTGACCACAGCTGACGAACTTCAGTGAGTGTCCAAACCTTTTCAATGAGGGCCACATGCATAAACAAATGGGAGTGGGAGGGCCACTTACTTACACTTAGCCTTAACTTTAGTGTATTAAAGTTGGAAAAATCAATTAAAAGTTGTCAAATATGTTATATTGTTGATTATAATTAAAGGCAACACTGCATTCATCACTGCTTTCCATGAATGGATCTTTATTGAGTTATTCCTAAAAAGCTTTGGTAGCTCATTCTCAGAACAGCAGCATCAGATTTCTGACTGATGACTGAACTGGACTTAATAACAGAAGTGTATCTAATTTTGGTAAATGATTCTGGTCAACATCAGCTGCGCTGGGTATGTAAATCGGGCTGTCTAACTACAGTGATGATCCGATGGCAATCGTGCCAAAAATCAACGAGCAATCTACAGTGGCCTCTACTTTCGAACGCCTATACTTACAAACTTTTCGAGATCGGGTATTGTGGAATATATCTTTTCCTCACTTTAATTGGAAACGGCACTGACGTTTTTGAAGTCCTGCATCTTTTCCGGGCACATTATTTCACCAACTTTAACGAAGCAGTTTTGTATGAGGTCTCTGTCTGACAAAGGCTTGCCATTTCTTGCGATGAGTTGGGCAACCACGAAGCTGGCCATTGTAGCCTTTTCTTTGGAGAAATATTCACTGTACCAACGTGTCTAAAACTATCTTCACTCGCTTTCTAACTTTAGTTTCTTTGGTTCTGCAATGTTGAGTATCTTGGGGACGATAAATTTCTTCTTTGTCTACTTTTGTCCTCATTGGTCAAGCAGTTGCCTTGACAACAGTAGTTGTTGAACAGTAGATCCCCCTGGTGTTGAAATTAAAAAATCCAATACATTCAGGCAAAAGCTGAAGTATGGGCCATATTCTATTCTATTTATAGAATTTATTGCAGGCCAACTAAAAATGGCCAATTAAAAAAACTATCAATTGCGGCCCGCGGGCCGTAGTTTGAACACCACTGCCCTATAAGGTCACACGGAGCCGGAAAGAAAAATATTCTTCTTTCCTTTGTTTAGTAGTTGTCAAAAGTCCAATCAGACGGTTTGAGAAAATGCTGATTACATCCTAATACACACCGAGCCTGTAGCTGGAGCGCAAACACACACTGATTACGTCCTCCCTGGTGCTCCTCTCACCTCATCCCCGGTATTGGTTACACGATAAAGCCATGCTGATCGAGGATCGGCGTTTTCGGCGCAGAGTGGTTAAAGCGTTTGGGAGCTTAACCTCGCTTCCAATACAGGAGGGAGCGACGGCTTCTCGAGGCCCCTGGAGCCCCTGAGCCTCCCAATACAAATAAACAGCTACAACACAAAAATGTCTGGCAGATTCGAAACAATTTCCTGAAGGATCTGTCAGTGCGCGGCAGAAGAGGAGAGGTAGGGAGGATCTAAAGAGTGAAAGGCTAGAGAGAGTTGAGCAAGATTATGTTGCAGGAAAAAAAGAAAAGGAAGAGAATGAGGGAACAAAATCAGACTCGCGGGTTTGGATTAGAATCAAATCTTGCCATCAGAGGCTGAATTATGTAGCGCGTACTTATTTGATGACACTATTTTCAGTATCCATCCATCAACGTGAACAAACTGTGGTCACCAGCATTCGCACCCAAAATCAAAGTGAAAATATCCTGTCGTGGTTTGAGTGCCTATCAACACATGCGCACAGCAGTCGCTAGTCAAGGTAGGCAGGAGAATGAGTGCATGCGGTTTGCTGTTTTCTTTTCCGGATTTCTATTTGCATGCGAGTGTGAGGTTATGAGTTTATAGAGATTTGAATTTGCTGATGTGGCTTTGAGGATATTTATTCCTGTGTTTGCACGCACACGTTTGTCTCCTCCTGTTGCTGCGTTTGTGCGACTGTGGTCAGGTTGGAATGGAACATGGACATTTTGCCACCGAGCTGAATTCAGAGAAACAGGCTCAGCCCTGGCCCGCACAACAGTATTTATATTCCCTATTTATCCGTCAGAGAACCACAGCAATCTCTATCACCGCCTTGTGATTCATGTTTGTTTGCTTTGCTCAGAGCAGATTCAATTTCATCACTGAGACTCTTTCCTCTTGCTTCCCTCCCAAAAAAAATTGGCTTTCGGCAGTAATGTTCACACCACCGTTCATTTGCGGCAACGTCGAGCAGGCAGCGGTTTTCCTCAGAAAAGGATAAGGCATTAAAACTAATAACGTCCATAATTATAAATCCATATTTCTCCGATGAGATTGAGAAAACAAGCTCAGGTTCCAGCTCGGGGAGATGGACTTCTTGGCAGGAGCCGTGAGGGTGCAACAGAGCGGCTGTTGGAAAACAAAGTCGTTTCAGAACGTGCCTTGGAAAACAGAAACCGCTGATTTTTTTTTTCCTGGGGGGGGGGGGCATCTGACAGAGGGCTATGATTTCAGCTTAGCCATTGGCCCATGAAAAAAAGAATATGTATTGTTGGCAAAGCACAGAGCAAACAACCTCAGACATGAACTAGAAGAGGAAACATCCATTTGCATGTGTTAAAAAGAGCATAAGCTGCCATTGTTTCATCATGCTTATATGTTCTTATTCAGGAACAAACTGCAATGTTTCACCATAAATAAGGCCAATGATGCTCTTCTCTAATATTTACTCTTTGCAATAACTTCCCCAAACATTAATCTTTCCAGCAGTCTTAAAATGTCTCCTCTTCTTTTTGCCTCAAGCTATTTTGAGGTTTTAAATGCACCAAGATGGGTTTGACATTGCAGATGGAAATAAATGAAACAAGGAAGCTTACTTTTAACTTTTGAGAAGAGCTAACGGAGAAAAGGAACATTGTGTGAGAGGTTGGCAAATGAGGTGGAGAAGAAATACAAAACAAAAAATGAATGGGAGTGTTGTTGTCTGTGTGCTTTTGTGCTGTAAGGAGATCCAAGCTATCAGTTAGAGCGAGTGACTCAAACACAATCTTAGCAAGGCTCACAAACACATTTAGAGATCTTACAGGCTGAATAATGACGGTTGGGATGATGAGAGGGGGGGAGACAGCGAGGCGTGGGGTAAAGTATTCTAATAAGGTAAGCGTGGAGCTCGGTTGAGTGTGTTAGGAGTCGTACGAAGGCGACTAATTGAGATGAATACATGAATATATCATCGAGGATGGAAGGCTTTAGTCGTAACCAATGACAACCATTCACTTGTCTGGCCACGTAAGCAGGCCTGCCTGTCTCTGCAACAAAGTCTTCATGGACGCCCCCCCCCCCGACATACCCCACTCTAAACAAACTCCTCTGTAATAAACGAAAGGCAATAATGCGGTGCCTGCTAACCCCCTCAGAATGAAATATCCAAAGGAGAAGTACCAGAGGCAGGCCTGGATAGATTTGCAAAGCAAGCAGAAAGTCACATATTACGCTGCTGCTCCATAAACACTAAGACAGGGGGGTTAAATCTCCTTATCCTGGGCCGTGCTGCTCCACTGGGGCTAACCTCGCTGTTAGCGGGGTTTACTTTGAAAAGTATTACCGATTAGCAACTTAAAACGCTAATCGGTAACATCAATGACAGTTAGCCCGAGTCAATGAGCAACTTGGATTTTCTTCAGGTGATGTTTGCATTGAAGGCTAACTTAGCATTTAGACTCCAAACACAAACTGGTATGCTGGCTATAAAACTGCATTCAAACACTGTTATGGGTGGTGTAGCTTTTCATTTTTCATCCATTTACGATGCTTGTCAAAAATAAGAACATCTAATCACGCTGCTCGCTCTGTAAGTGATTTGAAATGTCTACAGTCTGATAAATGTGCAACAATAGAGTCTGTCCTTTGTTCTACATTGATAAAAAGCATGCACGAGGCTCAAACATTCAGACAAAAAGAAAATCTGCAGCAGTCTCTTTCCTGTAATTCAAATCTTTGCGTGATTTTATCGAGGGAGGTTACCAGATGTTAAAAACCCATTTAATTGCAAGTTGGAAAATGTGTGAGTCATTTGCATCTCTATAATCTGACATTCAAAATGCCTTTGTCTTTTCAAGAGCGCAGCTGACAAATGCATGTCACTTGAATAGGGGGCTGTGATTTGATTATGGTAATTTACTGATAACTCCAAAAGATGACATCTAACATTCTTTTTAGAAACATTGTGCAGAATCTCAATCGGGGCCTGATGTAGTTTATATCAAACCAAATGCGAGTGAGCATGATCTGCACATACTACGTTTACTTCCAGGCAAATGTAGGGGAAGGGGGACAATCTGATGAAACCCTGACCAGGGATTTCATACTTGACCTTCAACCTCAGCCCAAAAACAAGATGGTTTGTAAAATAACATTTATTTGTAGTGTTTGCAGAAGCCAATGGCGCGGCAAGGGAAGGAACAGCAACTTTTAACGTGTAGGTTGTTAATCATAAATAAAACCCACGCTAAGAAAAAAATACCCTGTCAGGCTTGAGCACGACAGACATCATTTTACAGTGTCAAATAACAGCTGTCAAATGTCGGCTTGTGTCTAAAGATGGCTTGAGCAACCATGCGTGGGTTATAGGAAGAAGAAAAGGTAATTCTAAATATTTACGTGACAGGTTGTTTGTGGACACACATTGGCTCTCCCTTGCTGCTCATAGTTGAGATAGTTTCCCGGGATTTAGCGTCAAACTCACTGAGTGACAGGAGCACAAACATCTCCGCTGTTTGCCGCAAGTCATTACGAGGGCGCAAGTCTTCCGACGGTGAGGTTGTGCCCCGCTGCGGCAGTTTTCCGCTCTGGAAGTCTGAGTCCACGACGGCACACTGAGATGGGGAGTGACAGATGTCAGGAAGGATCAGGCTTACCCTGCCAGCTACACAAGGAATGAAGGGAAAGGACTAGAGGGGTGTATGAGGACTGGCTGCTTCTGTTTATTGCCTTACGGCCTCAGCCTTGGAGAACACAGTCATAGTCAGCACTCATGCGACTATTTTAGCAAGAGAACTCAATCAAAGAGTAAAAATGAACAAACTTACCCTGCATCAAGGCTCGAAATATACAGATAAATGTCGTGGGTTTTTTTTCTTTTTCTAGGCTAATTCCGGGGACCTGAAACAAGGCTTTTAACAAACTACAAAAATGTGACAATATAATGAATAATTTGGTTTTCTTTTTAATCAACAGTTTTTATTTCTTACATTTGCATTGTGTATAGCAGCAAGTTATTTTCTTGTTGCCTATACAAGCAAAGCTAAATGTATTTTTTTTACTTTTGTTTTGACTTGACAACAATTCAAAATGAAAACCCAGGACTCTATTTTAAAAACAAACAAATAACATGAGCAAGCGATATGTTCTGTTTTGTTATTTTATGTTCTATGTTCTTAACAGTCCTTTGTTACAGCTGAATATTACTAATAATTTATACTATATTGATATTACATTTACATATGTACATTAATTTGTTACAGCTGAATATTATTAATAATTTATACTATATTCATATATTGTACTTTCAACCTTACGTACAGCCTGGTCTACTGTAATTTATCTCCAGTTCCAGTTTTGCTTAGCGAGTGGATTTGCTCTCCAGAGGGCAAACATATATTAGTTTCCGTGCTATTTTGCTGTTCAACGTTAGATGTTCTCCACTTAAACGCAGTTCCAGCCAAACGTCTGAGAAAAGTGAACTGGACCAGCCAAGCACTTAATTCCACGCTAGTCGTGTCAGTTTTAAGTTAGCTTTGAAATTAGCAAGGCTCCTCCTTTCATCAGAACGATGCTTGTCAGAAATGTATCTTGACTGTCACCACAAAGGCAATGATTAGTGACTCCACATGTTTATCTGCAGCAATAGCTGACCGGCCTAAGCCCTTTCCCTGGCCTAATTTATTTAGTTTAAAAGCCTTGAGTCTGAAGTCATTTCTCTCTGCAATCTACAGCCTTTAAACTCAACACAGCTATTTTCCACACAAACATCTCATTCCAAATCCCGTGTTTAGACAACACAATGAAATGCAGCCAGTTTGTTTGGTTATTCGTGTGCGTTCGTGTGTGTGTGTGTGTGTGTGTGTGTGTGTGTGTGTGTGTGTGTGTGTGTGTGTGCGTGCGTGCGTGCGTGCGTGCGTGCGTGCGTGCGTGTGTGTGAGTACTGATGGATGGCACAGGCTGCTGGAGCTGGTCTGGAGTTTGAGTTTAGATCAGAGCAGGGTTGTCATTACTGACCCCTGCTGTGTCTCTGTGACCCTTTACATGCACACACACACATGCGCACACACGCACGCCTGTCAGAGCTTGCCTGGGATGCACGGAACCAAGTGGCGGACATCCCCTGCAGTGACACAAGGCCAACAGAGAGCCACATAAACAGGCACCATTTGTTGCTTACTTTACCCCACACCTTTTGTTGCTTGTTCAGCCTCAGTCATGAAGCATAAAGTGGAGGGGGCAGTGAAGTAGATCAAGGAAAAGACCCATAGGGTCAAAGTGCAGATGGACTTTTGAAATGAGCTCTCGCATTGCATCTCTCTCCCTTGTTTGACAATAAATCAGGCCAGATAAGCTCACTCTGTTGATTTAGATTTGCTTCCTATTGCCGAGTGGGTGGACTACATTCCCACTTGTGACATTTACAAGGCAAGCCTTTGTACGCAAACATACAGTGGACTCTACAGCACAGAAAAGCCGCAAATATGTGCTCACCTCTCACTGACTGTCTCTTGGGGGTTTAAATGCACACTGCATGTGGCTGGCATGGTCATTATATTGTATGTACAGCATACATGATAGATGAAGTGAGCCACGGTGTAATGCACAGGCCGCAGAGTAAGAAATCAAGTCAGCTCGTCCTGTTGCAAAGGACAACAGCATTAACATACAACAAAGACAAATACAACATCTGATTGCTGCTGACACGAGAAACTTACAGTATATGAGGCTAATAATGATGCACCATCACTTGGATGGAATCTGCACGTCTGCCGAAATACTGCAGGCAAGTACTCTGAGTTGCTCCCATCAATACACTCTTACACAGCAAAGACATTAGAGTGCTTCAATAAAGTTGCTATTGTCAAGTCAAGTCTACAAACACAAATTGTTTCTTCAAATCCTCCTCCTGTCTGAAAGCTCTACTATTCCCTTGTGGGGTAAAAAGTCCATTCTTCTATTTTTGAAGCTATTTATTTGTTAACAATCATATTCTTTGTTTAAGTTTAATTATTGATATTACAACAAAAAACACCACTCGGTGTCTCTCCTATCATTAGTAAAACAATTTAAAATTTGCTTCGTATAAAATTCACAGTGGAACATCCTACTACAGACCACTTCCAAGTTTTGTTACGTCCTATTCCATTTTGTAATGTTTTATAGCATTCACTTCATTTTACTACGACCGATGAAGTTTCTCTTTCACCCCGTGACTGCTTTGTCAAAGTTTTTGACGGTTAAAAATCTGGCGAGGAATCAACGGGGATTACAGCCTGTCAACATTTCCCATCCTGTCCCCCAACATTGTCTCTAACCCAGCCCCTCTTGTTCACCATGCTTGAAAGGTAGCCGCTGGGATCATAAAGTAAATGTAGCATTAAAACAGCAACAAACGGTAGGAGCAGAGACATTAATACCAAAAGGGTTCCCTAAAGTCATTTGGGTATTCTAAAAATAAAATGAAAGCATTTTTTTCCTCCGGCCCACATAATATGTACCTGGCCACTGTAGCCCTTTAAAAGCATCCCCATGCCTCATTTAAACTCTGCCTTTGAGTTCACAAATATCAATGGAACTTCCTCAGAAAAAAAAGGGAAAGAAATGTGGTATTTACTAAAAGAGTGTGGATGAATTTTTATTTCAGGGGGTGCTAACATACTCTAAGAGACAAGCAGTGTAGAAACGTCACACTCTTTTATGCACCAGATTATTCTGTAAATTAGTTTTACTGGTCGTTCAAACATGAGGCCATTTGTCGATGTCAGAGAACATTTAAAATGTTCAACTGTGTTTATTTATAAGACTGTGAAAGGTAAGTAGGTCATAGATGAACATTCCCACGTCTATTTCTCTACGAAACTACAGGTATGCACTATGGATAAAAACGTACATTCCAATAACAAGAAATATCCCGACATAATAGTTTTTTCTTAAAGACATGTGAAATTTAGGGCATTTTGGGAGGAATAATTTCTCTGTTTATTTATAAAATACATTTTATCTAGACCATAAAATAAAAATAAAAGATTAAGAAACACAAATATCCAGTGGCTAAATAAATACCACTGAAAATATTTGGAACTTCAACCACTTTCCAAGGGATGCAGTTAAGTGCAAAAAATGGAAATAAATACTTGAAGTAACATCCACCTATGCCTAGCATGTATTCACTAATAAATGAAGTGTTTCAGAGGTTGCGTTTTAGGAACACAATCTTGTCACCTTGTTCTGAAGTCCTAGATGAACATCAAAATGTAAAAGGAGTACGTGGATAAGCGCCGAGGAAAAATATAGTTTCTCGGAAGAATAATGTTGACAAGCGGACAGATGCCACGTTGGTTCTATAAATGTGGTGAATGAGAAAAGAAATCCCTATCGGTGCAAGGGTAATACTTAGCGGAGGAAAAGAAATAATAGCATTCCATTCCCTCAGTAGCAACAAGGAAACTCTAACAAGAGATGGACTACAGAGGGAAATTATCTGGTATCGCTTTATGTGTTTGGATAATATTCATATATTATTATTATTATTCATATATACATACTCGTTCATACACAATAAATATCATTGTGTGTGTAAATAATATGCTGTTATATGGTACAATATCCGTTATGATAAATAGTGTTATATGTCACAACTTTAGTGTGTGTACAAAAATATTTTTAAATTTATTTGACTATTTTCTAACATACACGGTGGCCACTATTTTAGGACCACCAACACAATCTAAATATGGTACAATACCCATTATGATAAATAGTGTTATATTTGACAACTTTAGTGAGTGTACAAAAATATTTTAAAATTTATTTGACTATTTTCTAACATACACAGTGGCCACTATTTTAGGACCACTAGCACAATCTAAAAAAAAAAAAGCTGTATAATAGTTCTGTTTCATATGAGATGAGACTATAAATCAAATCATACTATCCTGTGGGTTTCTATCAGCGTGATACAATGATATTATAATTTACCAAGCAACATTTCTCTCTATCTATGTTTTAGGTCTGGTATTAATTTTAATTTCATTGATTTTTAAAATACTGATAATAATTCCTCATGAGGACGTTCAAATTGCTGTGTATTTGTGTTGCACTCAACACAGATAATAAGATCACACACTTTGCAGACATCCAAGGAGAGCTCTCAAAAAGTTCTGCCCTTATTGTAAGCTGCAGGGGCGTATACAACAACTTGCTCAAAGGCACCTCAACAATGGCCTTATTTATGAGAAGTCATTAAAGACTTCTTGAACCTTAAATGCTGAGTTTCATGACGTTTATAGTAAAACATTGTGTCGGATTTCATTGCTTTTCTTACGGGTGGGTTATAATGTAAACAGTAATAAAATGCTGGCGCTGGCTGTGGTGGAATGCATGTTTTCTTTATGTGCTTTATAACCAGTGCGATATTTCTACCTTCAAACCCACAAGTACCTCAGCATATTTTAAGTAAAAGCATGATGAATGGGATTTTTTTTTTAACTAATCTAGAAATGCCCATACTATACAAACCATCAAATTAACTGAGAATCCACTTCCACTTTGACCTTAAACAACTACCAAGTACATGACTTTGGGCTGTTGCCACGGTGATGCCGCAGTCACCATTAAAGGACAGTTAAACTAAGGAGCCCCCCCCGTCACACATGTCAACGCTCAACAGAGTGTGTAGCAGAGTGTATTACTTGTTCCGTCAAGCTTCTCTGCTTAAGTGAATGTTAAACCACGACAGCAATACATCGTCTTTCGTAGAAAACTTACATGTGATGTAGTAGTTGACGTTCCTCTTGAATTCCAGGCCCATGTAGTTGGGGCTGAACTCCTGGAATTTGATGGTAAACTTGATGTCCTTCTCTGGCTTATTGCAGGTGACCAAGACATTAGGATCAAGGACCGTGCTGCAGCTCTCCGCCTGCTCTCTCTTGACCAAGTACAGCTTGTAGTATTCATATTCTCGGCCTTGGTCCGCTCTGGGACAGATGATATCCAGCTTGTCCCCGATGTCTGGGTAGATAATCAGGCCTTTGCCAGCAACGAATCTGTGAGGCAAAAAAAGGACACACTGAAAGTAAGAGATCATGAAAGAAGTCTAGAGAAGCAGCCACATAATTTCAAAACAGTTTATATAGTCCTAAGACCTCGGGCTTTAATGTTTTTAAAGTCTTCGTGCATTGGCTTTTAGGCAGAGCCGCTAATTTGGGCCCGCAAACACATGACAAGTTGCAGCTTGACTATGTTCAGACACAAATCCTCAGAGGTTCCTTCTCATACACAGGTTGGAAATAAAGCACACAGAAGGAAGGAAGGAAACAAGCAGGCTACACACACAAAATGGCAGTTATGAAAAGGATTAGAGGGAGAGTGGCACGGAATATACTGTAAACATAATTGACATATTAGGCCGGTTTGAACATGATATCTATTTGACAACAGTGGTCCGAGTATGAGGTGGCAAACAGAGTGCGGGGTCAGGCTTCCTGGTTCATCTTCCCACTGACTGATCATCTGCTAGGGGATTAAGATAATCCATTTGGCCTTACTGTACCGCTCCACCTCGCTTGCTTCTGCCAACTCAATCAGATCAGCTTCTATTCTCTTTTATTCACAAAAGCTTGTGAGCAGGAGACGAGTATGTGTGTGAGTGTGTGTGACAAGTGGGGGCAGGGCTACACCGTGGAATTGTAGTGTGTTTGGGCAGTCGTGTGTGTGTGTTTATACAGGTCAGCATGTGAGCGGGTGCGTGTGTGTGTGTGTGTTTGTGTGTACAAAGGTGTGTTTGCTTGTGTGTGTGTGCATGTGATTTTTTTTTTTCAGCAAAACGGGCTGAGGTTGCGGTCTGATGGGAAGGGGTGGGGAGATTGTGGGGGGGGTCAGACTGGGCTGAATCATTGTTCTGGACTTGTTTGAGGCTTAAAATGTCAACATGGTTCAGATCTGCTGTCCCAGTTAGCCAAGCATTAACCCAGACAGCCGGACTGACCACGGGTGTGTGTGCGTGTGTGTATCTGTGTGTTATGGTCGCAGACAGTGAGCACAGCAGCGAGCCTATCAGTAAGATCTGCCCATGCCGGCGGATTTAGCAGGATTTAACTGTGTGCAATGCATTTGCTGTTATTTCTGATACCTCACATTTTAACAAGACATCAGGGGCCGGGTCACTGTCTCTAATCTCCCACCTTATCTGCATCCCGTATTTCATCATGGCCCACTAAATAACTGACACTTCAGATGGGCTGGGTAGAGTACTTTGAATATGAGTAAGACAGAAGAGCGTGTGAGTGCTATATGATGGGGATATGGCAGAAGGTCAGCCATGGCACAAAGCAATCATTTCAAAAGTCTCATTTCCGTTGAATAACTCCCCATGAAAATGAACATGATCGGATTAAAGCCTTTCACCATTCATGGGCATCCTTCTTAGAGAGACATTACTGAGTAAATGCCTTCAATCACATGAAAGGAGGAATGTGAAATGGAATTGACCAAATCGCCCCTCGCAGGTGCTTCTAACGTTGCATTTTTTGTTCATTTTTGGTCATGATATGAGGGCAAAAATTTGAAAAAGGCTGCATCGCCATTGTTCATGGCTCGCGAGGGTGAGGTGAGGGGGTTGCGCTAATTCAAGGGCCTACAAGAGTGAGAACGCAGAGAATCCTTTGGCTAACGTCTTTTAAAAAATTTCTGCATTTCAGCAGCAACAGCCAGCCTTCATGTGTGTGCATGCGCGCGCGCGTGCGTGCGTGTATACGCACACACCATACCCAGGTTCACGTACGTGAGTCTATGAAGACCTGGACACAATCAGTCCCTAATTGGATCTACAAGATGCATCAGTGAGGCATAAACATGTTTCCATGGCAACATTGGGCTTTGTTGCTGACCATCCCATCTACTCCCCAGTCCCCACCTTCCCTCTAGTCCTCACGCTCTCTCTCTCTCCTTTATTTCTCTCCACAATCCCATCCTCTCTTGCTTTATCCTTTCACCCATTCACCTTCTCCACATTTCTCTGGCTGTGTCCCCTCCACTTGTCCTTTCTGTACAGACAAAACATATAGCAGACAAACAAGTGTGGAACCGGAGGGGAGAAAAGAAAGACTATCATAGTTAGACCTTGAATTGTTTCACTCAACAAGTAGGTCCTTTCTAGTCTTTTGAGCAGATATTGCTTTTGTAAGTGTTCTCGTTCAAAAGGCCACCAATCCCAGCTTTCGATTGTCAGTTTAACATACCACTTGTTTCAGTATCAAAGACAGCAACAACCATTAAGATGAATAATTAAGATTTCCCAAATCCCAACGACTTAATATCCCGCAAGGATTTAATCACAAGCTGGCCCCTGTCATTGATTCAATTTTCCGAGCATGTCTTGTAGTCGGCGGTTAGATTGCTATCCCGCTTCTGTTTCCCAGTCTTTGTCAACTGTCTGCTGTAATGAGGCTCTGGCTGCGGCGGAGGTCTGAAAGCACCATCGCAGATGGGAAAGAAGCAACATAAAAGAAATAGGGCAGCAATTAGCGTTTAGCCCAGTTTAAAAGCCCTCCACTTGGCAAGCTCCATGCCAACTTGCGTCCAGGATGTGAAACTAAACTGGTGGGGCTGCGACTTTGTCTCCCGTTTGTCTCTCGGCTGGCTTAATCAGCAGCAATCCATTGCTACAAACAGCCACGCAATGGAGAGGAGGGGATGTGGGACGCAAGATTATTGTACTTTAGAGGGGGTCAAAAGGGAGAGCGGTTTGAAAAGGGAGGTTGAATTGCATCTTTCATTCATGATGTTGAGAGACTTTGTAAGAGATGTTGATGAAAGGACTTTTGGTGCAGAGAGGAACAGGCGTGGAGATAAACTAAAGTTCATGGGGGGGCAAATCCCTCAATGTGAGACAGGCCTTATCCCCTAATGTCAAATTAGGTGGATCTTCCCCCACCAAACAAAATAGAAAGAATTATTTTCATAACAACCCAAAGAGGTTGGTTTTGTTTCATCTGGATGGCTTCAATGTGAGCTCAATCCTGTAAAGAGCTTATAAAAACACCGCAGAACAGAGAACAGAAAACAACCAAGCGGAGGAAAAGAACCGACCCCTGCCTCCAAACGCCCCCAAAAAACACATCTTACATTCCACTGGTGAATATGAGCACATGATCTCACATATGCTTCAGCCTCCCACTTTCCCATACACACACATGGATGTAAGAGTGTACAAAAGCACTGTGGGGTGCATCCTGGACCTTCCCAGCCACCCCTATTCATTCGCCCTGCCCTCGCCGACTTTTATATAAAACACCGCCTACGCCGAGGCCCACTCAGAACCCCTCACAGAGCCTCAAAGCGGCCCTCATCCCCCACCCCCCTCGCCTCGTCCAGTCAACTCAGGCCGGTGCCCCGAGTGCCACGCTGGCAGGCAGCCTTTACTGCTTGAATGGATGGACCCGAAAACACAGGAACTGGGGGAGGAAGAGCCAGAGACACTCCATATCGACAAAACAACATAAAATTGATTTGTTCCTCCTGAGCAGCAGCAGGAATATGTCACACATATAGATAGAAATCAATTCTCCACAACACATCCAGAGGATTATCAGTCAACAGCTCAGATGCAGGTACAGCAAAGAAAAAAAAAGCCTCTCACGCTCTCCAACATGGCTTCGGGATTGCCGAATGACCTTTCAAATGAACACAAGAGTGTGAAAACCAACCCGCATACACAAATGCAGTCCACATCACAAAATACTTCATTCTCCTCCTTATCAGTGTGCTAATTATCACACCAGGAAAAGTCTTGCTAGCCAATTACCATTTTTTTCACATTATACACACAATCAGTGTGGCTTCTGACTCTCGCCCTGCACATTATCACTAAAGACCCCTCACATAGGGTGACCGTGTCGTTTCAATCAATAGTCTATAGATTCCGAGGATGTACTTCCTTAATGGCAGATCATGAAATGTTACCGTCATCCGGTCTATAGGCCTACATAGACCAATTCGATGTCGTGAAGCGTGCGAGCGTCGGATTGTGCCGTCTGATTAATGTATCGAGCAACGTCGTAACATTCCGATGTCGGGAAGCGATTGTGGGGCGTTTCAGCTGTGTATTGCAGTATAGAACTTGAGTGTTGAGTAATATGTACAAAATGAAAGCCAGATTAAATGACGATTAAATGACGCTGTGACGGCTAGGGCCTTTTTTTCATCATGAGGTACACAGGGTTCAGCCTGTCCTCCTTCAAAATCAAAGTGAAATAATTATCTGTCAGACTGTTATGAGCTCCACCAGAGATAGAGTGATGCTCACACAATAGAAACATTCAAGCAGTGGCATGTGAACCGTCTCACTTCATGTGTGGTTAAGATCCACTGAGAGTTGTTGACTGGTGTGATCATTTCATATTACGGAGAAAGACATGCATGGTAAAGCTGTCACTGTCGGGTTGCTTGAGTGGATCCTTCAAAGTCCTGAGAGCTGCCAGTCTCAAAAGGTGTGTCTCTCTCTAGCACTTACCGTCTTAAGAAAGCATGCTGCTCATCAAGCTTGTGAGCACAAAGAGCTAAAATACAATGTTGGATTGTGACAGACTGGCATGGAGGCAGATGATCCCATCGACTACACGCACACACACACATTCGCATGTATAAACACGCGGCCTGCAGCGTACACACAGATTTCCTCACATTAAACGCAGTAAACAAGTCACCTCCACGGGAGTGCACAAGGAGGCGGCATAGACAAGCCTCCTCAAATTAAAGAAAACAAAACCCATCTGGCTCAGGAGTTGTTTAGCGTAGCAAGATCGACTGGATCCCTATTCAAGACCCCACTCAGCAGCGGAATTGGATCACCTATGAGCTATACAAACTGCATTATGGGTAGGCTGTGACCAGAGATGGAAAAGCAAAAATGAAATGAAGAAGAAGCCCAATCTCCCTGCAGAGGGATTCTTTTGTACGTGTGAAGGCAGACACCCTCCTTCTTTTTCTCACTGATACACACACACACTCTTGAGTTAGTCAACAGGCTGGCACACAGAGAAAACCACATTCTGTGTGACTCATAACAGTCGCACATGGAGAAGCTTTAACGTGCACACACATACACACAGAGACACTTCTCATGTTCACCAAACAAGCTCAGTACATGCTCGCTCTCGATCACTGTCACACGGGGGGCTAACACGGTGCCGTAATGAGCTAACAAGATGACACCCAGATGGCCTTGCCACGAGGAGGAAACAAGTGGACCGGCTTGTACACCAACAGGCTGAAGAGGACTGCTGAGCGAGACGAGTGTCAGGACTCATTACGGAGTCCAAGGCGCATAATCTGTTTCTTCTCATGGCCTCTGCGGTTTTCCTCGCAGCCGGGCCCAGCCCTCTCTAAGAGCAGGCCAGTTAAACACGGGCTGTGTGCGGTCATGATTGAACGTCATCGTCAGGATCGGTGACAGCGAGAAGAGGCCCAGACGCTCGCTCGCTGTGTCTCCACTTAGCATCCATCGGCCCTATGAGCAGAGGGGACCTCTGACCTCCAATACTTCCAAGAAACAATTGTGCAGTCACGCAGATAAAACATGGAGCCCATTTTTGCCCTGTCTTCATTACGAACAAAAAGTGAAGATCCTAGGCTTGGAAAACGCCAAAATGCATTGGAAAGAAAAACTTGAACATTGTCATGTATTATGTAACCGCACATTTTCAAACATGCTGTTACCAATTTCTGAACATAAATAAATGGGCCATCAGATTTAGTCTTTCTTGGGGGCCAGATGTTTATTTTGGCTTGTCCTATTTAGTTTATGATGAGTGTCTGCATAATGCAGTACTGCCTTTTAGGACCCCAAAAATGAATAACATTGGAAGGGTTTGATTTGTATTTCTTTGGCCAAAGTATGATATGTAAATTTGAAGCCATTACGGTGTGGCGGAAGGGTGGATGAGTGGATGGCACATTTGCCTCACTTTTGTGAGGGTTTTCTCTGGGTAACATTCAAAATTGTCCTTTGGATTGAATGTTAGAGTGAATGATTTCTTGATACTGTAAGTGGCGTACGACTGCTTTCTTATATGGTCGCTATTTTTTTTCGTAGCGTTTCACTTTTTGCGTCTGAGTCACGCACATATCTCATGTATCTCCTCAAGTTTAGCCTCATTCCTCTGCGACACACATAAGGCTTGGTCATCACACATTTTTTGTCTCACGCACACATACATGCAGCCAGCTGCCTTCCATCCCCGAGGAGCAGCCACAGATGGGCTCTGCTTGCTCCATAAAGATCTCTCCACAGGCCCAGTCTACAGTGGCTGCCAAAACCCGCCTGGCGAGAACCCACTGAATGTGTGACTGTGTTCGGAGATATATGTGTGCCTGAACGTGTCTGAGCAGCTCTGTCTTAGCCTGCCCGACACACGTGTCGGATGTGGGGGGGGGACAGACAGACAGAGACAGACAGACAGAGACAGAGACAGAGACAGATCTTTTGGAGAAGGTTTTCTTGACAGTCACACAGAGACCCCCAAGGACCAAGAGCCGCAGAGCCCAAGTCAAGAGCTGGACGTGCATGTGAGGTTGCAATCAGCACTGAGCAGAGGACGAGGGAAGCGAGCAGGAAGACCTCCCAGACGAACAATAGCATCTCACTCTCCAAAAAGATTGAATTTCACTCGCACTTGAGGGAAGAAACTGGGGGGGAAGAATCATAACCATTATCAAAGCCAAGCAGACAGCATAGGCTGTTAACCAGCAGCCATTTTCTTCTCCGTATCGCCATTATAAGCAAACCATCTCTCAGCAACCAGCCATTTAATGATGCAACCTAATCAGCACATCACTGTACTAATAAAAGCACACACGCTCATGTAGAGACGCACACACAGCTTTGCCCTGGCAACTTTAATTGTTTTTGGCTTCAATAGAGCCAGTCACGGTTAAATTCAATTTTTGACAATTGCCCTGCTATCTCAGCATGGCTCATTTAAACACATGGGATCACGCTTTTAGACTGAATAATGAGGCACAGTTTGGGGCGATTGGGAGAAAAGCTGCATTTTGAAGTTAATGTTCCCAAATTCTGCTTGGAATGTGTCAGTTCTCTCAGTGCGATACTGTACACCTTGCACAGGATGTGTGTATAGGGGAGGTGCTATCCATTTACTTTGCTACATTCACTCAAATAACTTTTGGGAAAAAATGTCCTTGCCAGCGTAGTTTTGAAACAATATACTTGTTACTATTACTTGAATATGTAGTATGTCGAAACAGTACTTTTACTGCATTTTTTTTTTTTTTTTTTTATAAAGTGGTGGAGGGGATGACTTACGTTCATGGTACTATGGGATATCATATACTGTCAATATGTTAATGTGTATAACAAAGAGTGTGGAATACTAAAGACAATTTTTTACTTTTAATAACAAAAGGAAGACAAAGTGCACAGACTGAAATAGGTTTTCATTGTATTGAAGATAGATGTAAAATATCAGAGAGCAAAGTTCAAAATACTTTCATTGTTCTTCTGTCAATGTGAGGGACAGCAGCAAGGGGGAGGAACATACAATATTTATCTTGTGTGCCCTTCTCTTCAGACAAGCACTATTTTAATGTATTCCGGCTATTGTATTGCACTAGGAGATGGATAGCTGGATGAGTCTGCTCGCTGATACGTATTTTCTACACATGGGCTAGTCGCTCATGTATTTCCCCTGCCTGTAATCTTGGGCGCCACCAATAATTCAGGCGAATGACAAACAGTGATGTTTTGTGGCATTTGAATCGTTGCTCTTGGGTGGGTTTGTTTTCCCGTCAGCATTGTTCTTAAAAGTGCCTCCGTGGGAAACTGAGAAAAGTCAAACAGTTGATGAGATGTCACCTCATGAACTCTCTCCTTGCTTTCACACACTTGCAAGCCCGCCACGTCTGCGATCCGACACAATTTTCCCTCTCGTTCTCTTTTTTCTCCTTGCACACACACACACACACACACACACACACACACACACACACACACACACACACACACACACACACACACACCGAGAAAATTCTAAGACTCGCTCTCTTGGCTGCTTGTCAAGCTCAAAGGCACAAAACAGGCCACAAGCTACAAAAGCTACAGTCAGCGTTATGTTTCATGGCTGCTGACTCTTGATCATATCACGTCGAGCACAAATGTCGAACAATGGCCTCGCAAGTCACTGCAAATGTGAGTGATTTCTTCCCCTTAACTTTCCCTTTGCCTTAAGCGGAACAAGTGCAATGAAAGATATTTTGAACAGTCACTTCCTTGTAGTCAAACTTGCTCAATATGCATGCCCGTACCTGAGTCGCTCCGTTCCTGTCGGGACTGGTCATGCAGAGAGCATGTATGTCCTGAGGTCTTACCAGGGTCATGCACGTACCCTCACACACGTCCGTCCCTGCGCGAGTAATGACTTTACAGTATGGACCCGCATGTTCTTTCCAAGTCCAACAGTGGCAAGACGAGAGCGGATGGGCCTCTAAAAGTGCAACTGACAGAGGCAATTAGAGGAGCCGGAGCCGAAACAGCAGCTTCCTGACTCACATAACACCACTGGATGGCTTTCAGATGGATTTGGTGGAATCTTGTACAAACACTGAGTCAATAATGAGGTAATGGCCGGTCATTGAGGAAGAAGCATTCACAAGTGATTTGCTTGGGGCACCCGCCGCCTGTCACCCGGCATAATGAAGGCACCGTGCCAATAGGATCCATTTCCAGGCCCGCATGCAGGTGTCCTGAGTCCTTAATACTGTCTGGATGTGAACTCACTCACTCCCTTTTCCTTGTTGCAAGCTTGCCTATGTGGGGTGGAACAGAAATTCCACTGATGAAAAGCTGATGATTATGCCTCTAATGATTCAGAAAGCGATGAAATCAATGACAAATTTGTGTTCTGAGCAAACGTACAAGACATTAAATTTCTTGAGCACTTTGCTCGGGATATTTATGTCCGGCGCTTTCATTATCATAAAACGTGTTTAATATTTCTGAGCCGCGCGAGAGGGCGGCCACGTCACAAGTGATTGAGCACGCAAGATTTAGTGGCTCTTTCCGCACGTCTCCTTGTCTTTCTCCAGCTGTATCCGAGTACTTCAGAGCCGTCACGCGCAGCCCAGTTGATGGAGCAGCGAGGAGAGGAGGGGAGGCGAGGGGAGGGGAGAGGAGGGGAGGAAGCAGTGAGGACACGGTGCCAACCAGAGAGGCCCACCGTGCCTCGGTCCCATCTCTCCAGCTGAGGGCTTTGATTCGCCTGATTGTCTCCAATATTGAGACACACAATAAACACAACACTTGGCGGACATTTGCAATTCTAATCAGTCCCTCTCAACCGGCCTGGACAACCCAGCTTCAGCCCTCTGGGATATCACTCATGTGACTGCAAAATAATGACACAATCATCGCCATGGCTACGCTCCTTTTGCATCCCACGAGTAGCCACACAGAGAGGATATTAATACGCAGGAGTTCTCTGAGGACTAAATGAATCGGCTAAGAGATTAGCTAGGCTCGCAGGTTAATGAATGTGCCGTGTGGGCAAGTTCTCTTGGCGAGCATTTGGGGGGAAGTTCACACACTGCCTCCCCCTTGCCACAAATTCGCTGGCAGGTCCCCACCTGCCTGCGCAAGGCGCGCTGCAACTTGATTTCAATAAACCATTTCCTGTCAACGTCAGATTCCAACTAAGTGTTTAGATTGTGGGGAAGAAAGCTGTCAACTCGTGACACTGCTATCTGATTTGAATGCGACGATGCAAGCTGTGATATGATCGTCATCTGCCGCGAGAGCCTGACTTGATCTTTGCGAAATTGTTTGTTTTTTCAGATTTGAAATCAATGCGTGCCGTTTTATCTTTTACGAAACGGCCCTTAGAAGTCATAAAAGCCCATCTGCGGGCTTTTTACACCAATGTTTTTATCTACTTGACAACATGATGGCGATAGATGTTCACGAGTAAATGAGAGCAAAGTGACATGCAATCATACCGGTTTTAGTAGCCTGGATTTGCTTTTACAGTCACTCGGATGATGGGAAATTCAAATTTATTTCCAAAAAACAACTGGCGCGTCTTATGAAACTGCCTATTTGACTTGCAAATCATTGCGATGATTCATAACGCCGACTGTCTGCCCTCCTTTTCAACCAAATACCTACGTGCGTGTGCGTGCACCGCCGTGGGAATGACAGCTTGTCAGTGAAGGAGACGTTATTATCTGTGTGATGTGTGTGTGAGTGGCGAGCAGGTGCGGGGTCACATCACCAGTGGCGAGCTGACACGGTGGACAGGAAACATCACTTTCTGATTTCCCTCTAGAGGGGAAACACTCTTGTCACAATGTGCAGTGCTGCTGTTCAACCTCTTCTGAAAGGTTATTTCAATATGTGCAGCAGCTAAGTGTGCGCCGCTGAGCGTGCCACCCATGACAGATAGTTATCTAAGACCCCTTTTAACAGACGGCATTTCTTTAAAACAATGTCGTGACTTTTTTTTTTTTGCTTCATTCTGGCCTTGAAGAGAAGAGTTCTGTCTGGCAAACCTCTCCCTTCCCCGTCCTTAGCCTTTGACTTTTTTTCGGTGTAACAACAATACGAGGGGTTTAGTTCAGTGTCCTGCGGTCGATCTGTGAGTACGCTGATAAGAGAAGCTGATGGATAGGTTTAATCAGCCAAGCCCAGGGATCAAGAGCGTGGGACAGATCAATCAAATGCTGTGCGCTTTATAATAGAAGCGGCTTTTATCACACTGGCAGGGGTATTTGCTCGTTATTTTTGATTGTGGAAAGAAACCTATTTTGGTAGAGAGAGCAAACTATACAAAATAAAAGAAGCCTGTGTTCAAATCTTGAAGTGTGAGCCTAATGAAGCACAAGCAACCTTTCAAGCAGTGACGTAATTAAAAAAAAAAACTATTTGAAATTAAAAAAGAATAAATTGCACTGACTACATAAAACAAATGGAGCCAAATCTGCGTATGGGAGATAGCCAGCCCGTGTTCCACTAACTAGGGCACCGTTTTAATACACAGCTGCCTTGTGTGTCTTAAAACAAGTCTCTTATCAGACAATTTGAGCGACAGGTCTATTTTCTGTTTACTCTCAAGTCGTGATAGTAAAAGACAGTTACGCATGTCCTTACCCAATGCCAGACAAATGATCTTTCTCACCTCCCTTGCCTAGAGATCTTATCCCAGCAGTCATGCCTAAGTTGTCAGTAGGTTTCTAGAGGCCTTATTGAACACCTTATTGACTGATGCAATCACGCAGACACACATCATTGGGCTCATTAACAGTGAATGCAAAAGGGGAGCGACGGCCTGACTGCTATAGTCTGATAACACTCAGCGGGCCAGACGCAGGCTGTCGGTATTAAAATGAAACGTGGCTACGTGTTAATAAATAGCTTGTTTGACATGGTGCTATTCCCATTCACACCATTCATTTGCGCTACAATAGTCGGGCGGATTGCGGCCTCGTAAAGACGCTCCATGTGTTGTTTTAGGAAGCCATTACAAACTGGGTCGTCTCCATTACAAACGCTATCCGATCGCTATTACCGCCATCTGTAGCGCGCACTTAAATGTTAATCTCTGCGAGCCGACCACAGCTGACTCGTAAGTGAGCGCTCGCGTCCACGCCACCTTCCGCTACATCCAAACGTGACACGGCAGCTGTTCCGTTGTCACATTGCAGCTTTCGGGTGAACACGTTTACTTTCGGTGGAGCGGAGGGCACAATGTTGAAGAGGTCGAACCCCGACGCCCGTGCAGCGCAATCTCGCCGCCAGGAATGCTTGCTCCCTTCAAAGGCTCATCACGGGACGCACGTCTAATGCGGGGGGAAGGCCGCTTAAAGTCTCAGCCAGATATGCTGCTTTGAAGCGACTGCCGCAGTCCCTTCAAAAGAAGAGAAATCATTTCCCTTCCTGCTGCCATTTCATTGTGCAAAAGACCCACCACTCAGCTCTATTTGGTGGCCACATGTGGGCCGGCCGTCTCCACTCCAATCCCGAGCAGGGCAGCGGCAGAATAGGAGAAAGTCCACAATACAGACATAGTTAGGAAGTTTTCAAAAAAGACCTTAATGCACACACAAAGTCTCGACAAGTTTGAGGTGCAGCGATTAAATGAGAAAAAGCAGCAACACGAGCCAGGCCCAGCGTGCATGAAGGGACCATCTGCAGAGAAGGGCTTTCATCTCGGAGACAGAGGAAGAGAGCACAGGAGTGATGTGGCGGTGCGGCCTGTCATGTTTCACAGTGGGAGACAGATGCGCACAACAGTTAAAAGTAGTCAAAGTTTTCAGTGCAGGAGAAGATGAGACTGCAGGGAGAGCGCCGCATAATAGCCAACCTATTTGATATTAAAGTGTGCATTATGACCACAGCTGAATCCAAGAGACAACTTCCAATATAAATCCTCTGTGCATTTCATCTGCTGGCTGCAAAGATTGAAGAAATTGTGTTTGTTTTAGCAGGCCTTTTCTGCTATTTCCAATATAGGCGCGATGAGAGGCTTCCATGGCCGTGCACATCATGGGGGAGAATAAACACCCATCTAATGGGAAGCACATGTGCAAGGGATGAAGCAGCCTCCCCTCATATGAATAGGATGAAATATAGACGTGTGCCCCACTGCGCAGCAATCACCGCTGTAAGAACTTGGCGTGGGAGGTGAGGGGGTGGAGGGCGCTATGGAGGAGGGGCAGGGGGCTGATGCCCCCCGACATGCATTCTCACTCAACACACACAGCTGCCAATATGGTCATCCTGGAGGGGATTCATGAGGAGGCCAGTGTCTGACAGTGACATCTCCATTCACTCTTGAATTCTTGGTCGCGCCTCCCAACATGCGAGGACACACACTCGCCCACACACACACAGAGCTAAAGGCCATGAGAGGAAGGCACAGTACAGGGGCAAAAAAAACAAACAAAAAAAAACATTTTCCCCACCGTAGGTCTCTGTGGGATTTAGCGTGGCATTATATGAAGATTAGACTTTAGAGTGCTCAGCTATCTGATGTCATTGTTGGTTTTATGTTGTCTGGAAGGTTTGTGGAACTCAGAGCTCATGGCAGGCCCATTTCTCTATAAACAAAACGCTCCGGGTTGTCGCTGTGATTGATAGCAGGTTCCTATTGTATCTGTCTGGTATGGCTGTATTGGAAGACAAATTAGTGGGACAGAACTCACGGAAAACGTTCCACATCTGACTCCATCAATCAAGTCGGCAATCAAAATAATTCAATTAAGAGACTCAAATCCTGCTGGCTGGCGAGTCCCTCCTCCTCCACCAGGCCAGAGACAAACTCAATTTACGGACAATCCATACATGATAGCATTAACTCCACTTTAAGGCTCAAATGTTTTTCCATTACTTACATTTTCTAAATATCCCGGGACATTCAAAGGAAAGAGCTGAGTTACGCTGTTTACTTTGGCAGGGAAAAATTCAAGGGATAAAGTAAACAAGAACAACTTCAATCAAGTTGCAGACAGGCAGACTGGATGGCTAAACCAATTTGCAAATTCGTATTTGCAAAACATAAGGAACTTGAGAGAAGTTTTTCATTGAT
Source organism: Syngnathus acus (assembly GCF_901709675.1). Taxonomy (NCBI): domain Eukaryota; kingdom Metazoa; phylum Chordata; class Actinopteri; order Syngnathiformes; family Syngnathidae; genus Syngnathus; species Syngnathus acus. Next base: position 21,455,680 of record NC_051095.1, on the reverse strand, counting down.
CTGCTAAATGGCTGTACATCACAGATGCGTGCTTGTGGAGAGACTGAGGAGAGGAGGTTGCTGAATATGTGTGTAATTGTCTTTCTCCGCCGTTTCCGAGGCGTGAAAGGGAATGCGGCCTTGCGCTGCGGTGTCCTGGGGAGCGCCGATTGAAGCGTCACTCACAGCTGCCACGCGGGGCCCCGGCGCGCAGCAAATCCCAGGACCGGCCCACGCGGGAAGAAGGGCCAGGCCCGGGCCTGGGAGCGGCGGGAGTCCCGTAGGCCTTTTCTTCCAGCTCCTCACTGACACAGGGGGGAGCGGCTTCTTGCTGGGAGTTTGCTTAGAAAAAGCCGAGCCAAGACTTGGCAGAATGGGTTAACACAAACACACACACACACACTCAAAGGCTTTCGGGGCTGTTGCCAGTGGGCATGGTGGAGGCGAAGGACAAATATCAACTCATCTATAAATTTGCGAAACATTTCTTGCCCCACTCACATGAGACAGAAGTAGCTTGTGGGAAGGGGGGGCACAACTAAATTACTGGAGGAATGACTGTTTTTGTTTTGTTTTTTTGCTGGGGGCCCAGGGAGCCTAATGGTGGCAAAGTCGTGAGGATTATACACTGTGCCATTTCCATGCTCTCACTAATAGTCTCCATGTTCTGCCTCTGTATGCCGTAGATGGATTATGATGCTTTATAATTACCATGGCTGTGTGTGTTGGACAGAGGGGGGTTACTGCAGACCACCCATCTGCCATGCTGACACACTTTACTGGGGGATCCCTTGGGTAAAAGCGGGCTCCTGTACCATGCTATTCCATTACTTTATCATTCTATCATTCTATTATCTTACCACTCCATTCAATTACACTGTCACTCCATTAGTGTAGTCATAACAGTGAACAAAGAGCTCCATGATGATCATTGATGAGATGTTCAGAGCTCATTTCGTGCGGCCATGATTCATTCAGTCGTCCAGGATTTACAGCCATATCTGAAGTCATAAGTACTTTGATGCTAATTACTTTCTCTTTCTTTTCAACAGCGCACAAGTACTGAGAAAAGTTCTGAACGAAATGACCACAATCTTATGGCATACAATCAATACAGGGGGACAGTGTAGAATTATTTTATATTTATATTTATATATACAAAGAAACTATTTACAGGTTACCATAAAAAAAGTTTTTGGGTTTTGAATAATTATACTTAACACACAAAATTGTTCATCAAGACAACATTTTTAGCACCTTAACCCTTTTTTTCTTTTTCTAGGTGACAACTCCACACACGACAAGAATAAACACCAGGATGTGTGTTCTTACTATTCTTATTTTGAGTGGTGTACTGACCAAATCACGTATCACAATACCTCCATTGGCAATCAAGAGTCTATCCATCCATTTTCTGCTTGTCCTTATTTGGGTCACAGGTAACTGGAGCCTAGACAAGCTGATTTCAGGCAAGTGGCAGGGTTTAAGACTGGGTCACTCACTCACAGGGCACAAATAGATATGAATGTTAATATAAAAAATCATTTGTATCCATAGTCACACATATAAAATTAACATCTTCAAAATGTTTTTTGAGAAAACCCGCACAAGCACGTGAAGAACATACACACTATGCACAGAGATGTTCTAAAAAGCGATTCAAACATGGATCGCCTGACTGTGAGGCAGCGATGCAAAACACTAACTAACCAATACGGTCGCATCGAGAGGCTTATCCTCAATACCAGACGTTTGGTGTCATAAATGGAATGACCTGTGACGGGCAGCATGATGCCACAGGACATTCAGTCTGCAAAGAAGGAGTAGTAAAAAAAGAAGTAGAAATAAGCTAGGCTGGCTGTTTGCCTGTTCGGAACGACATCAGCAATGTGGCATTTCTTTACTTGGAGGGCAGTTGGGGGGGCGGGGGAATTATGTAAACAATCAACCGAGTGAATGTCCTTTCTGAAGTAATCCTCACTTCTGATTTACTTTCTATTTCACATCGCAAACATAGTCTGTCCCTTGTCCAATCTCAGTGTTGATCACACACACGCACGCGCGCACACACACACACACACACACACACATCTCTTTTTAATCACTAACTTCGAAAAAATTTTATTGTTGGCCCCACCTGTTTTCATAACAGATAGCTGAGAGAGGGAGAAAAAAAATCAACACACCCACACCACAAGACAATCGTCAAGATGATCTTGATAGCCACCCAATAATTGTGCCTTTGCTGACCTTGGTTAAAAAGAAAGGAATTGGGCTAAAAAACAGACAATTGTCTTCTGTCTTCAGTTAAATATATCACTGTGGTCATTTTAAGTACTACATTTTCTGGGAAATTCATTTTTGTTGGTTTACAGTCTCAAATGCACTAAATCCAAAGTACTAAAGCAGCAATACCATGTGTTTTTCAAACAAAATTAATACCATGTGTTTTTCAAACAAAATTACACAGTGTAGATAGATAGATAGATAGATGGATAGATAGATAGATAGATAGATAGATAGATAGATAGATAGATAGATAGATAGATAGATAGATAGATAGATAGATAGATAGATAGATAGATAGATAGATAGATAGATAGATAGATAGATAGATAGATAGATAGATAGATAGATAGATAGATAGATAGATAGATAGATAGATAGATAGATAGATAGATAGTGGGAGAAATGGACAGACGGACCTACAAACGGAAGGACGGACAGACTGACGGACGGACCGACCGAACTTTTTGCAATGCTTTTGGTGAGTGTCGCTTTGATATTTTTGTGGCAACATCTTGATAATTCTGATAACCATGGCAGATTTGTTATATGAACTTTTGATAACATTTCATCTGTACATTAGTCACTTTTTTCAAACATGTAATCCATTTGAATCACTTCCCAGCTTAATACTGTAATTTTCCCGTTTTTCACTGTAACGTTCTCATTATTTTATATTTTGGTGTGCGTCTGGGAGAAATCTACCTTAAAAGCCTTGAGGTCAGGCATGTAGCATCCCTTTCAATATACACTGCCTAAACTTGAAAAATAACTTTGTTTCCAAAAAATAGAAAATAATTTTCCCATGAGAGTGACACTTTTCTGAGAAGAGCCATATAAGTTAAGGTTTTGGAAAACAAATTGTCCTTCCAATGCTTCCTTGCTGGACGCTGTAGTTCCCCTTCCCCCGAGTCCAAGCACAGTGAATAGCAGCGTCCCCACAAAAGTCTTTGCGGTGCCGCTAACCAGAGGAAAACACATCCGTGCCAATCACGAGTCATGTCGTCCTATTGGACGTGCAGCGCGGCCGGCTGTGAAGGTTGCTGGTCGCCCTGCCCTGCAGTTTGGGCCCGCTTCTGATGAGGTCGGCCTCAGCTGCACAGCGAGAGAGACGATGAAGTCAGTCCGAATGAGGAGGTTACGAGTTCTCCGGCGGGAGCCGCAAGGGTAATGGTTTTAGAGATGGCTGTCACACAGATCCGTTCCACTGTCCAACACCGGCGCTGATCTCCAGCGATCCAAAGCTGCTCGCTTTTCAATCCCTCAACTTCTCTCCCCGTGTCCCCCTGCTTCTTTATTCCCTCGCCTTCCACCTCGCGCTGACACATGGAAGTAATCTGGGAGCTGTACGCTGGTCTGAAAGGATGTGTGGTTGAGCCCAGGGCTGTGTTTCAACGCTCTATATTAGCTTCCTTTCCTCTGCTGCTTAATCCCCTTCATTTTCATCTGCTCTTGTGTAAAAGAACTCAAATGGCCAAACAAAGGCCGACTTTGCGCATTCAACTTTCTCCCTACTTCCTGAAACCCGGCATACCAACATTTTCAATTAATTCAGTCGAGGAGGCAAGTAGAAAATATTCAAGGAAGATTTTCCCGTGGCCGTACAGGCGCTTGGCATTGCCGAGACTGATGGGAACTTCCTCCCACTCCCCGCCAGGCCAGGTTTCTGTCTAATGAAGGTCGCTCGCTAACAGCCTGTAAGGCAGCCACTGTTGAGCCACTCCGCACTCTTCCTCAACACTTTCACAGGGGAGCACTGGCACACTCCTCACACTTCCTTAATGTTCCACTGCGGCCGAACAAAGAACAATAGCGCGGCGACATTCTCAAGCACTCGTTTGCCGCCTGCCATAAGCTTACACTTGCCCCTTTCACATGCAGCCTTCGTGTTTTTTAGCAAGAGTGTGAACTTGCACAGTGGCAGAAATTGTACTGATTTTACTCGTTCCGAGCGGTCCTCGCAGTGCAGTAAAACCAAATTGGCAGTTTTTTTTATGGTAATTATACCTTCTCAATAATGTGCAGGATTGTAAAGTGTTGAGGTGTCGTTTTATGTGCGAAATTCAACAGTCAACCGAGAAGTGCTCCGGTATCAACACTTTCTATAATGGTCATTTGGAGGACTCAAATTTGTCGTAAAGTTTTGGGTGTTATTAATGGGTTCCTAAAGTTTAAATCATTTGTTGATTTAAATTTAACTGCAAGAAAAATCACCACTGTCACCAAACTGACAATAATAACAAGAATAGGATTTTTTTTCCCAATAAACAACTAAATGCATAATAGATTTTTATGACATGATTACCTTACAAGTTAGTGTACACACTTATTAAAGAACTAGAACTATTTAAATTAATTCATGTCTAATTGTTGTATCTCTTTTTTAATTCTTTGATGTCAAATTGTGTTAAAGGCTTAAGAATATATCCCTAAAATATATGTAATAATTCCAGTAGTATACATACACTACATTTGCTTCCCATCCTAATTTTTATTAACATGGCCACAGTATCATCTTTCTAATGCCGCAATTTGTTAAAAAAAAAAAAAAGATTGGCAACACACAGTCAAGGAATAAGCTAAAAGTAGTGTCACCCAGTCTGGGCAGTAAGTTTAGTTTGAGGGAAAAAAAATAAGTATCAAAATTATGAATGACTTCAGTATTGGCAGCTGATCATTTCAATTAATGTTCTGTCCATCAAGTAACTAATATGAGATGAATCAGGGCAGCGGAGGCCTGTCTTTCCGAGTCATTTATTACATTCAGCTGTTGTTCCAGTTGTGAATCAGTCCTATAATATGTCTTCAAAGAAAACCAACTGTAGCTCATGTCACGTCGGCCGGCCGGGCGGGAACACATGGACTACGCACAGAGGATAAGCGGGGAAAAACAACTTAAATGATTTGCGAATGCAACTCGTTTCACAGAACAGAACTGAGCCTGAATAAAGCAAAATGATTCATCAATAGCACAGAAAATCAGTATGATCAGTTTTCAGTGACGCGGCAGCCAAACCACCAGCGGATAAAGTGACTCCATCTGGATTGAAACCATGAGGGAAAAGAAAACATTTTTTTCCCGAAATATCCCAAGGAGCTGCTACTCCTTTTCTGGGCCCAGGTGTGTGTGTCGTTACGCGGCCCTGAAACAACAGACATGTCGACACAGAAGTGCAGGCACATAAAAGCAAACGCAGCTGTCGTCGTATTGAGACACGGGTTGCCTTTGCAGCAGTTTGCGCCAGTTGCTTTGCAAAAGTATTTCTTATTGGTTGAAGCCGCCCGGCAGCTCTCGGAATGGCGCTCGGGCTCTAAGTCCTCCTCTGCATGTAATGAGATCTCTATCAGAGGGAAACACAATTCCCAGTTTTAAGAGTGAACGGGGCACTAAGGTGCATATCGCAGGGATAAAGGGGGGCAAGCAGGCCTCTGACCCTCTCAGCAGTGACCCGCACAGCAGTCAGCAGCAGAGAGGAGCTCTCCGTGCAATCAACCAAATCCTCCTGCTGGGCTTGGGCTCTTTCTGCTTCTTGTTCAACAGGTTATGGCGGTTTCGGGTTTAGCGAGCAAGTTTTTCTTTTTAAGCTCCTCCTGAAATTGTGTTTTGAATGCCGGCACAGATCAGTCTTTTGAATATTGATTAGAAGTCGAGAATTTGCCGGCGTGCCTTCAAACAGCGTGCCTTGACAAGAGCTTGATAAGAAAACAAAAACAAAGATAAGACAGATAGGTTCTTTTGGACTAATTGCTCATTGTAAAAACATTTTCCCCTTTACCTTATCAAGCTAATTAGAGAAGAAAAACTTGAACTTTAAATAGAACGGTAATCTGAAAGAAGAAAGCAATTTCATCACCCTTTTTGACTTTCAACTTGCAACAACTCCTATCAAGAGGCTATTTTCTCCTTTAATAAGATATTAAAGACCAGTGCTAATCAAATCCACATTAGTCTTGAAATTTAGTGAAGCATTAAGCATGCACTAAACCACAGCAGTCAACTGTTAAAGTGAGTCAGCCAGCTAAGACCAATTGACAGCAGCATTACAAGGAGCGACATAACGAGAGACTAGTGTTGACCTTTCTCAACACAAAAACCCTCTTATGCTATTTTTTTTTGTTGTATTTTGTGGCCTGCAAATGCAAGTCAGAGGCCAAGAAAATGTGTTTCCAAGCCTCAGCAAAATGCGAGTTCAACATCAGTGCACCAGACTGTCGGCCAGCCTGCAGTCGTTGTCTTGCCTTATTATTTCAAAGGTGTGCAAGAAAGTTTCCCAGCCTTTCCCATCATGCTGTTTGCCTCCTGAGCTACGGCAAACAGGCCGCCATGACTGCGGGTCATGAGGTAAATATTAGCTTGCCAGGGTTGGACTAGAGGACGTGCAGGAGCCACTCGCAGCAACCTTGTCAGATTATCATGAAATTGGCATCGCTGCAGTATTCCTGTGTGTGTGTGTGTGTGTGTGTGTGTGTGTGTGTGTGTGTGTGTGTGTGTGTGTGTGTGTGTGTGTGTGTGTGTGTGTGTGTGTGTGTGTGTGTGTGTGTGTGTGTGTGTGTGTGTGCGTGTGCGTGTTGCTGTACGGGTTTCAGTCATAGCGAGAGGACGTGATCAGTCATAAGAAAGTGACATTTTCTGGAGTAATCCCACTCAGCTAAATGAGAGCTAATCCGATTTGCTCTGATAAAATGTTACTTTTTCTTTTTTTTTTTTACCAGCCAAGATGCTGAAGCATCCAAGCTCCTGCACTGCTTCTCCTCCACTATCTCAATTATCTATACTGAAGTAGGAATGGCCATTTTAGAAAATGTCCTTCAATAACTATGAGGGGAAATAAATGATCAATTAACCATTAATTGTTTTCTCTTCAACAGTTTGTTGTTATTAATGGTGGTATTAGGAATTCATACTGAATGTTGTGAACTCCTGTAAAAATGCCAGAGTTGAAATAATGCCGCACAGAGGAGACTATCAACAGCACCCCTGCTGGCTTGGACCAAAGAGCGCATTTCATTTGGCCTCAGTTTCAGTGATGAATTCACAAACAATTCCATAGAATCAACAGAATTTCAGTTGATCAGTTAATGGATTACCGTCTCAAGCCTGAAGTAAAAGTTTGTTTGACTCTTTCCCACAATGCACTTTTGTCATGATGTATCTTTGCTGTTCAAACACACTGAAAAGAAATCAATTAGGTAGACTTGCAATTATTGATAAGACAGGCGCCAGAGTTCTAACACATTAAAATCTATAACTAATGGAGCACCAGCAGCGACGTGAACATAAATGCAGACACACACACACACACCTAAATAAAAATAACAGGGCCAGCCCTTCTGCTTTCCTATACTTAGGCTCATAACTCATGGCCTGCGGGGAGGTGCTGGTATTGTGTTATTTGGTGTGTATATGTGGTACAGTGTGCAAGCAGAGGGCTGCATTAATTTATTAGCCCAGACAGCAGTTTTCCCCAAACTGGGACCGGAAAGTAGGACATCATAAATCGAGATAAGTCACCTGATAGTGTACTGTACTGTACATCGCTGCGTTATCATAGCGGAGCGATATAGGCCCCGACTCGGACGGATTTATTTGAAAAAAGAAAAAAAAAAACAATGCTGATTGCTGTACAAGTATTCTTTTTTTTATTGCCCGTCAGACAGCGCTGCTGACGGATACGTTTCAGAAGAAAAACAGGTTTGTCTGTTGTTATTGCCAAGCCTGCAAACGGCAAGATAATTGTCTATTGTTTTCAAAGCACACAGCAGCGGGATAATTAGATTGGGGGAGAACACTTTGCCGAGCGCCTTATTGTTCCACTGTGAACTTTATGAAATATTCGGTCAGCGGGGGGAATTGAAGTAGAGCGGAGTGGGGAAACAGATGGAAGAATAATCTTTGACTCCCTAAAGCAGCGTGGCAACTTTTGAAGAAAATCCCTTCAGGTGACATCAACAATAAATCAATAAATGTAATAAATGTCACATTGTTCTTTATTTGTCTAGACCCCGCCGAGGGTGTTTAAATGAGTTTAACTTCAGTATCTGATTATTGCTTCTGAAGGCAACCAGGGCTGACGAGCGGGTCACCGTGTGAGGCTCCGACTCAGACCTCACGCACATTCTCTATACGTTCTGTACGAATATAAATACACCAATGAGCACAACTAATATTCCTACCCACTGGCTGCACAACAAGCTCCTATGACATGTGACATTTCGGGGATAAATCAATTCTGGCCTCGCTTGCTGCTGAAGGTCAGCTCTCTAGCACATAAAGGCTATTTTTGTTTTTTGTTTCTTTTTACTAAATTTTCCCACAAGGCGTGTGCGATTCAACACCACGCAAACACGGGAGTTGACTCTGAGTGGGTGATAATTGCTACCAGAAAGTATTTTATTAAAAGCCGTCTGGGCTTGCACTGCTGTGTTTTGATGAGAAAAATAGGATATTTTCCCAGCAGCTTGCATCAGAGAACCTAACCCCTGATTTCCCTGAGTTGATGAACAGAACTTCAAATCGGATCCAAGTGCAATTCAGCTCCCAAGTGTTTAAAACACTTATTATTCCCCTGCTATCCGAAAGCACGGCTTCACACATTTCCGTGGGTCGGCGTTGGAAGGGTGCAAAGCTGCCCTCCAATGGGCCAGTGTTCAGAACACCTGGACCAAACTTGATTCATTTAGCTGGCTTGCACCTTTCCACTTGTAATCTACTACATCCTGCTGATTACAACAATTAGGAGAAATGAGTGGAAAATTCTAAGAACTCCCACATAGCCGTGATTAGAGCAAAAATGTTCTTATTAATGTGGCGTATAAAGGTGCATGTTACAATTTGTCATAATGAAGCATTTATCATGGCGCCTGTAGGGAAGTTTTGTTTATAGTGTGCACGCCTGTAGCTGGTGGTTGAAATTAATCAACACACAAAAAAAAAAAATTTTAGTTTAGCTGTGAATAATTGCCATATTTCACAGAACATTTAAAACAGGACTGCGCCCTGGCAAGTTTTCTTCCATTACGCACGCACCCGATGAGTCAAAAAATAAATGAAACAAGAGACTTACTTGGGATTTTGCGAGCTCCAAACGATGCTCTCCAGAGATTTGGCTGAAAGTAGCACCGTTCTACACGTCAAGATAAAGATCCAGAGGTAATACTTCCAACAAGCCAGTAGTGCCATGCTGATAAATGTACACGCACGCACGCACACACAGAGTGGGAGCCGAGAAGGTTGGGACGCAAAGCCCAGCACGGCAGCGCGGAGTCGGACAGCCTTTATGAGAGTGTGGGCCGGTGAGAAGGTGAGCGTCGGTCAGTCGGGAGCATGTGAGCTCGCGATTACAGTCATGTCCTTGTGGCCAACTTCGTGAGCTCTAGTCCGGGCCCAGTGTCCTTGACTGAACCCTCGCTTTCGGTGCACGACAAGTGTCCTGGACGGCCTGTGGCTGCTGGCGCACGAGCGGCGACCTTCTGGTCAAGAGAATTAAACTAGAAATAAATTGTAGCTTTTAAAGGCTAGGGACGCACAGCGAGACAGCGTTGTCAAATCTCGCTCTTTGTCGGTCTACTGGTACCTGTCGCTGCCTCCACATCCATCCATCAGTCACAAGTCCAGTTGGGGGTCCAAAAGCTCCAAGACATTCCAGGGTGCTTTGTCACTCCCCGCTATTCTTATTGGGAATGAAGTGAGTTTCTATTGTAAATTCCCCTCCGGTCTCCAGGGGCTGCTCGGCGTGCGTTGCCGCCGGGTCTGTGCTCCGACTCGGACGCGCTCCTTGGCCAGAAATAAAAAAATAAAAATGATAATAACAATAATAAAGCACTCGTGCGGGTGGATAAAACAAAACAAGGTGAAGTCAGCTTGCTCAGTGATTCACAATCCAAGCGCTTTCTTGCATCCCGGTGTATTTCTTTGGCCGTGTCCAAATCGCACTCTCTTCAGCGGCTCCAGCCTGACTGTAACCCGATCTGAAGCGAGCTGGGCTTTGGGGACCGCCCATCACGCGCGTATCAGCCAATCACATCGCTCCGTTTCAACTCGCAAGCAGGAAGCGATGGCATTTCTTGGGGTGGGGTGGGTGAAGGAGCGAACCAGTATCGGGCTTTGCTCCACACACCCAAGCCACCTCATCGACCCAAATTCATTTGGACTTTGCGATGACTTTTTGTCATAGCGGAACTTCAGCGAACTGTATGACATCCTGGTGGACTTTAAACTCTCGCCCCTATAAATTCAAACTTGCCGGAATGGCCCTTTAACACTCGCCCATAAACATATCTCCAATGTTGACGCTGAAATAAATCTAAGTGAGCGACTATCATTTCTATGTAAACAAAACGTCTAAATTTGTAACACTTGAAGTGTTTCAAATGTTCCGAAGCGACTGTATAGGATTACAGTGGCAGTTATTCTGGTCCTGTCTTTCCCCTCTTTGAAGGGAATGGTGATTAATGGCCTCTTTGGATCTCTTTCGAGTTGTCCCCTTTCGGAATAATGAACTGCATGAGAACTTATCCTCCAGTGTTTAAAAACAATAGCAGGCCGGTAGCCTATAGTCACTGCAGGCCATTCATTCACTGAGGAAGAAATGCTTGACACATAATTGATCATGTCCATGTCTGTGCCCCCTTTGTGAGTGTGCCGTGTGTGTTTAGTTTGGAAGACGCATGGAGAGAGTTTCTCCTCACTTTTGACCAGGTTTGGTCAAGCAATGCTGCCCCCTAACGGCGGTGATGGTTGGTAAGAATGTGAGGCGAGCATGCGGCTGTTGAGCAGCGCCTTTCCAAAATTTCATTGAGCCGAGGCCCATACGAGAAGTTACAGGGCATACCACCCACCCCTCAAAAAAAAAAACCTCACAAAAAACGGGTATTCTTAAGCACCTCAGTACTGAAAGAGCATTTAATTGTTCTGCTTGGACATTGTTGGCTGTGAACAACGATACACTCGATGTGGCTGATAGTTTTCAAAACTACGAGTGAGACAATTTCTGCCACACTGCAAAAAACGTTTTTTCTCAAACGTGCTTTCACAATTGTGTCACCTCTATCAAGTAGTCTGTTTATTTGTTGAAGCAGGACAACACAAGACCACAGAATAGACCACTGTTTTCACTGAACAACTTGGCATGGGCAGAGGAACAACCCATTCGATTTTGATCCATGGATCCAAGGAATTCCTTTTTTTTGTAAACAGAAAGATAATTCAATTTGTATTTTTTCATTTATTTCTGAATGAAATAAGCATGGGTTTTAAACAGGACACGCACATGCCGGTCGGTATGAGGGTGAGGAGAATTAAGTCAGCAAATGGCTGATCATATACAGGCCGCTAAAAGCTTGTCCTGATTTATTACCCCCATTTTTCCTCCCTGATCTGTTGAGAAAACAGTCTGAGCCAATAATCGTAAATGTTGGACATGTCCAATATTTCTGCTCCGAAATCCGTATGTGTGGTCAACACCTGGGACTCCGTAACTGTGAGTCTTTGCGTCTTTGCCATTGGGAAGTGACCTGAAGGTCATGCTGTTCCAGGACACAAATAGAGAAGTTGCTCATTCATTCAAGATATACTAGTGGAACTATATTAGAAGTGAAATGTTCCTACTGCCTTCCAGTTCTGACTGACAATTCTGCACACTGCATCGAGCAGTATGCATTCTTATCCAGCCAAATGCTACAAAACGCTATGAATGAATAATGCCCCTAAACATACTGCCACAGCAAGTCAAGACTTTAATGACCCAAAAAATGAAATCTGGTTTGTTTTTTTAATGTCGTGAAAATAAAAAGCGACATTATCCAAATAGCTCAGAAACTAATTATATCGGCCCCTAAAGACATTGACGTTTGGGCTTAACCTGATACCTCTGCTGCGCAGAGCCTCAGATTGTCACCTGATCTTGTCGAAAGCAGCCTGCATCGAAGAGCTTGAGGTCTACCACAGCCGGTGGTAGCAGTCCAATAGGAATGGGACTCCAAGGCGTTAATAGTCGACATCTTGCACGACCATGATCAGGCTACATAGCTCGGGATCAAAAGCCATTTATTTGCCAAGGGCAATATTGCTGTGGGAAGCAATCAAAATGAATGTTGAGCGTTTACCATGACGCGTGGCATTGGAACAAGAACAACAAGTCGCTGTATCTATTTCTCGGGGATTATGGAAAGAATGTGAAAGATCTGGAGAAAAACACAACGGCTTAAGAAAGAACGATGTGCTTATAAGGGAAAAAGGAGTGTTGAACGATGCTTTCAGGTCCCTACACACCGTGGCCCACGCACACACACAGAAGAGACTGTCGTCTAAGAAATGGTGGCATTTCCCTGTAATGAGGTCATCATGTTAATGTGTATACTTGGCGGTGATTAGTACTTCTATTAATAGCCACAGAATTAACTTAGGAGCCGCCGCAACAAATAGACATGAATTTAATCGTGTGTCGAAAATGTGTTTCCATTATTCTAATAATGGTTACTCGAGCAGCATAAATCAAATGAAAGCAGAGCAGTTTTCTTTGACTCTTTTGTTTCCCCCTAGCTGAACCCTCGCTACCAAAGGCTAAAGTTCCTGTCCAATCTGATATTTGCACTAAACAAACACAGAAAGCATGACATCATTCCTGGATAAGGCAGCCAGCCGGTAGTCAGGCCAGCAACCTCAAAGTGAAAATAAATCACAGTTTAAGTAGCTTTCTCTTGCTTTTAATCTGCCCTTAATGAAGTCTGGCACATTTCCCCCCGGTGCGGCTCCGTGACACCGCCGTGATCTACGGGCCGGGCTCGGAGCGTGCCGGACCGTAGCCTCTCCGTTAACCGTGCCTTTTTATCGGGCCACGTGGATGCGGCTATGAGCCCAGCCCGTCGGCATGCACGGGGTCAAGTGGTTAACCCTCGTTATCTGAGAGAGGACGAGGAACATGCGACGCTGACGTTCCAGCTGTAATCAATATCCAGCGGCCATTAACGACCGAGACAACACATAGAATCCTGAAAAAAAAACACACACTTACACTCACCCGTTTGCCATCCGTCTCACGCAGAGTTAAGTGTCCTCTATTATAGTGCCGGATACACACGGCCATAAACAACACAGATTCTCTCCAAACACCGAGCCATTGAAAGAGTGGGAAAACTCGGTTCATGTAAACGGGCTATTCTGGGCGCTGTCGCACGAGTTGTTTCATTCCGCTTTGATTCTACTGGAATACCAGTAAGGCCAAACAAAACAGCCGGGCCCATCCGCAGACGTACATTTCCTGTTTGTGCAGCGCTTGATTGCCGGCCAGACATCTTCCTCCTCGCTCGATGGCTCACTTCCTTCTCCATCTTTCCCATCCATCATCTCATGACTGACGGTGAAGTGCTGATTACAGACAAATAATCATCTCTGATAAACAGATGCTGGTTGGAACATCCCGGCAGGAGATGGAAGCATCGCTCCCCCTTCCTCCTATCCCTCCTCTGTCACATCACTAATAAGATCTGATGGCAAGCCCAGACAATAGACGTTTTCTGTGTAACCATTTTTGTCGACATATAAACACACGGCGGCGGCTCTTGATAGCAATCCTAATTAGTGGATGGCTGTGATCCTTTAATCTTAACTCACCACAGCTCCCGCCGTTACAGCTTTTTCAAGAGCTCAAATGAGATTTCAAGAGGAGAAATTGTCCTTTTGAAGTTGAAGATCACAAATTTGACGAAGGAAGAGAGGTCGTTAAGGCACGCGCTGGCAGACACACACATTTTATTAACTGTGTGATTATTTGTACGCGTGAAACTGCATTTTGCCAGTCTGCGGCCTGGAGGGCTTGGGGAAGAGCGAAGTTGATGGAGAGTATATGCCAAATTCTTGCCCGGGGGGGATGTTCTGTCCATTCTAATAGAATTACAAGCTTCTGAGAGATGCATCTTTTCTCCAGGGCTACTTGTCTGTCAAACATTAGGTCACACTCAGCGCCAAAACGAGTGGGAGAGCGTCCACAGAAGAAGGGGATAGAAGGGGGCTGAGGGCAGCGAGAGAAAAAAAACGTCTGGAGAGGTGCCTCGCTCCCTGCTGAGAAAAGCAGGCAACAAAAGTGAGAAAAGGGGGTGAGGTTGGAATGAGAGAAAGCGGCAGGGAGGGAGCTGGTGAAGGAGAGTGAAGTGAGTGGCGCTTGGGGGTGAAAGAGAGAGGAGAGAGTGAGAAAGCTACAAAAGGGCTGCATTTGAATCCATCCTAATTACGCTCTGCGTGATGGACAGGACCTGCAGACATGTCTGCTATTCTTTTCGAGTGTGTGTGTGCGGCGGGACGGTGTGATGATGGGAGAAGCCGACCTCTCGTAGAGATGTCTACTGCCAGCAGCCTGAATGGGACAAAGACCTGAATAGAAACTTCAAAGCGACCTCTCCAAGCCCCCTCAGCCACCCTCCCCCCAGCACGGTCCCTCGGCTGTGTGATGGTCAACAACCTCCGGTTCAACTGATGTGTGTTTGTGTGTCTGCGATTCTCGTGTTATTTTCGATCTGCTGCGTGCATTTCTTGGGGGAGGAAAATAATCATGCATTTCAAAGTGTGGGTTATTTTGTGGATGTGTATTTTTCTTACTCATGAGGCTGTTATGCTTTTGAGCGCGCATTGCAGGATGCAGAAATAATTGGAGTGGAGGATCTGACTCATTGCCCCCCCTCCTTCCTCCAACCTTCTTCACGTCACTCCCTCTGAACTGAGCGCTGGCTCTCTTTGGCAGGACCTGAAGAAAAAGAAGGAGCCCAAACAGAGCTAACGTGCTGAAGACATGATTGGTGTTAAATGACACAGAGGGATTTAGCATCTAATTTGATTCCTGTTTCCATATACTGATTTTGGCTTGTGTTATAAGATCTTGTGGTGTGAGTCATGTAATTATTCCATCTCGCGTGGGCTTCTGATGAACATCCACTTATCTCCACCTTCTCCTCTTCAAAATGTTTCCTCTTACAGCTCGACTGCCAGTGGCTGTGGGAATAAACAGGAAGACTCGAGGGTGAGGGCCAAGCCAAAAGTGGGAAGATAAGATTTGTATGAGGGGCGTGTGTGTGTGTGTGTGTGTTTAAGTGTGTAAGTGTGTGTGTGTGCATGCAATTGTGTGTGCATCCGTCCAGTATGAGTCCACTTACAGCAGTCAAGAGTCAGGTCAGGCTCCAAAGCTCATTGGCTTAAGATGTCATTGTTGCTGCCTGGTGTCACTGACACATCCTCTGTGACATCATCACTCAGGATTCAGGAGCACATGATTCATCTCACTTCACTGCTTAACTGAATTCAAGAGCCATTACACTCCACCTCTAATCTGAGGACTGAATAAAGTCACCTTATCTGAGTTTCTATTTTACGCTGGAAGGTGCAGCGAAGAGTCCCACAGCAGCTTTGATCATATTAATTATATGCCAAGTTGTAATGGGAGCTGTGTTTTAATATATGTATTTTTAATTTCATACATATGTGCCTTTTTTTCCCCCCTCAAATCTTTCCGGTAGCCATCATCTGCTTCTGGGAAAATACACTTGTACTTGAGCCATAGAAAATCCCCACCGAGATAACCTTATCATAAGATATGTTATCCGTTGTTCTGATGATGTCATGCGTTTTCAGTGCAGCTATAAATACAATGGCCACAAACATTCCTGAAGGCAGTGCCCGCATGCTGCAAATGGCTAGACATAAGGAAAAACACAGCAAATTTGCTTGAGTGGTACCGAGAAACAAAACGATAAAACCATGAAATTATTGCCTAACGTCAAATTAGGTTGCAATTTTTCAATACAACGCAGCAAGACGGAAGAAGAATTTGAGCGGTGCAGATGAAAAATAGAGATATTCACTGAAGAAACTGAACCACATTAAAGATATTGCAACATCATCATCATGTCCATTGTCATTTATTACAAAAGGCAACATATTATGGAAAATGGAGTTGAGTCTTTGGGCCAACAATCAAGTGTAAAATTAACAACCATGGCTATATTTTTGTTTCTATCTATTTCTGAAAATGAGAAAGCCGTTCTGCCACTGGTTGCTTGTCATTAAATATCATAGTTTTGATGAATATACTTTACAGGGGTTAACTTGTTTTTTTACATTTGATACTATATATGGCAATAAAGACCATTACAGCAACAACCTTTCTCTGCAGCCTTCTCACAAGATCTTGGGCCTTGCCCAGCACTCCCCCAAATCAATTTATTGTATTTGAAATAGTGAAAATAGAAATGTGCGCACTTTTGGCATCAAGCAATGGAGACAAAAAATAAGGTAATACAAAGTTGTAAATCTAAAGGTGTCCTTGTTAGTAAGCAGCTGAGGGTACACAAACACACTCAGCCTCACCATCAAAGCATTAGCAATTACTCCCATGCTCCCTCACTCTGGCATAAATCTGCTCTTATCTCTGCTCGCTGCAGGATCTGGGAATATCAGCCTCAGCATCTGCTCCAACTACAAACCCGGCCTCTAAAAGCACAACAAAGTGGTTCTGCAGGCATAAATAAAGGCGGGAGGGGCACCAGAAAGAGGAGACGGAAGCAGAGGAAGGAGCAGACCAAAAAAAAGATAGGCAGAGGGACATACAAGGGTGTGTCCCTGCTTGTCTCATTAGCCCGAAGCATTTTGGCTCATTTCTCTTGCAATCTGTCAATCAGCAAGAAAGAATACTTTAAAAGCTGGTAGCAGCAAGGGTGAATAAAGTCTTCACGGGAAATGAGGATGAGTATGAAGGAAAAGGTCAACAACCTTGGGTGGGGTAAAAGGTCAGAGTTGAACGGTCAGCGGGTGAAGGCCATGCAAGTGAATGCCACTGTGTCATATTTATTAGAGCTGTTGAGTAAACTGTTGTCTGTAAGACAGATGAGTTTGTAAACTCATCTGAGAAGCGGCTCATACAATGCTTTGAACTGAGTTTTAAAAATAGTATGTCAACTATGTTAAAGCGGGCAGTTATGGTTTCCATATAAACATTAAATGTTGAAAAGTCATCAGTAGGACAGAAAACAATAAGCATATTTGTCCAATTTGAAATTTCGAAACTCAGAATCCTGTGTGAAAGCCTTACAGGGAAACGCAAATCAACATTTTTCTTTGCAATATGTTGTGTATTTGGAATTACACGCCATAATTGGAACCAACTTCCAATCAATGGAAAAAGTGGTTCCAATCCCAGTTGCCAATTCAGACCTCTATGAAATGGAAGCAATTTTACCCTGGAAAGGTACACTTGGAAGCGGTTTCAAAATAAATTGGAAACATGTCAAATCATTATCCCCACCTATTTGGTCTGCTTTGTCAGCATACTGGCTTGACTAGGGGCATTTCTGTTATACTCGGGCTAGTGGATTGTTTTTCCAAGATCACTCATTTCATTGCCCAAGTTCCAGTTCTTAGGAGACGTTTTAAAGACATTTTTCGGATTCACAGCATTCCTTCTAAAGCGGTCACAAATAAGATCACTGTCGGACCCCAATTCATTCCCATGTCTTGCGTACAGACATATCATTCCCGGCCGGGCATAGTGGGCTAATCAAGACCTGGAAGCTGCTCTCCACCCTGCGTCTGTCACTTACATCCATCTTGCTGTTCATTCCAGCCGCATTAGCTTCTAATAATCATGCTATATTCATGTCCAGCTAAGGATGTCTCCATATTGTGATGGATGCTCATTATAATTGTGGGGTAATAAAGTTAAATCAGCCAGCGGTAGTTTCACGCAAGGTAAGCAGAGCTGCAAGCCCAAATATCAGATTAGCGTTAGCATTAGATAACAGCTTTTGATATACTATGGCACCTATTTGATTGCTCAGTAGAGACAGTGGAAGGAGCGGGGTAGGGGTCTGGGGGGGGGGGGGGGGGGGGGTGGCAATGTGTCCTTGAGTGAACCTAAACCTTCATGAATAAAAACAACAAAACAATGAGATGCAGACCGGTGGTTGACGTCAGGAACCTCCACAGGCCAAGCAGTATGTGGAGTGGAATGAGCGCATGTGACAGATCCGCCCATAAAAGAAGCTCATGACAAGAAATATGCTAAATTCCATAATTATTTTTCCTTGGGATATTTTGAGGTTTGCCACAACTATATTATAAGACACAGAGGATCTGGTGGTCTTTTTCTCAAGCATTTCCAGCCTTTTTTGGGGGTTCATAAGGATCATTTTGTCAAGGGGAGAACACGCAAAGTCCACGCAGAAAGCCGGAGCTGGGATTCCGACTCCAAACCTCAAAACTATAAAGCGGACTTGCGAGCCATATGGTGTGCTATACAAAAACCTCAAAGAAAAATGGTTGTGTCACTTGATGTGTCACCTAAGTACCATCAGTGCCCCCGGACGGATTTTCAACAATGTTAACCCAGTTTGGGAGATTGTCGATGATTCCCGTTTCCTGCTCTGTGATCAAGCACCGCATTGCTCACACGTGACAGAAACGACACAGGTGATAGATGAACAAGTCTCCAAACTATTTTAGGGGGTTGTTTATTTTGCTCACGTTCACACTCGAGCAACATCGTTCATTGTGATCTCTTTATCGCACCCCCACTCCTACTGCTGCTTTACCTCCATTCCCTCTATGCCACCCAGTCTCCGGGTGGAAACCAGTACCCGCTATGAGACTGTCGAATGTTACTTACCAGTTCAAAGTGAACATGAGCCCCGAAAACGCCCCTGGGTCACCAATGTGGTTTTTGAGACAAAATGTTGCGAGTAAATGTTATGAGGAAATACCGCAGCTCCAGGTGCTGGGATCGGTGTCATGGGTGAAAGGTGAGGGGTCACACACTGCCCCCTCAGGGCTGTGTGAACCCTGACCTCCCGAGACTGATGAATTGTGTGCTAACAAGGACCAGCTCTCCCTTTACTGTGCCTGCACTCTCTCGTCTTGTCTTTGGCTCTGGCTAATTTGACCCCGCCCCTCCCTCCGCCTCTGCAGAGTTGTTATACCTGCTTGAACCTTGAAAGTACCTCACCATCTGTCCTCTCCCTTGGATTTATAATCATCATCATATCACAGTCACACTCGGTATAGCAACGCGCATGCATCATCCAACTCCTGTCTACTAGCGGAAGCATTAGTTAAGAATAGAATGAATGAATCCGTATCGGGAGGGGCGTTAAATCTCGGCCATCCGTTGAAGTGCTCTCATTCTAATGAGGCAAGCTAACCTCGTCGCTGGCTCACAGTCACACACAAGTGAAAAGCTAATCGCTGGCACGTGCACGGCCAGCGCAGACAGACGTTGCATTAACACACATCTGCGCCCTGCGCCATTTCACACATAGAGCATAGAGCCAATTAAAGAGAGGAGTCTTATTAGTGGAGGTGTCCCGGCTCTCGTTAATCACCGGGGTTTCCTGGCAGGGGCTTAGTGACACTGTGAGCTCTTCGTCATCTTTATGGGACTTGTCTCATCACTCCTTATAAGACACTCATCCAAACTTTAGTGAGACTAATGATTTAGCCGAACTGCTTGGCCCGCCAATGCGTTCAGTCATCCGCGGGTCTCCTTTGAATGAGCTTTGAGGGATTAGGGAAGGTCTCATGTGGCCAACGCGTGCATGATTTGAAGTATAAAATGACTATAGTGGTTCTTCTTTCTGCATGAGAAGTCATTATAATCCTCGCCGCTCAAACTCAGACCCGGCGGGACGAGGGAAAGTGGCCCGACAACAATAATGTGACGTGAGGCGAGAAGCTGTAGAGAATCCGATTCCAGGGTAAATATCCATCTATAGTCCCCGCTGAAAAGTGCTCTTGTTTTCTTCCCTGGCGGGGCTGAATGGCCTGCTCGGACCACCTGCAGCTCTGCCGATGACAGATTCCCTCCACACACTTGGACCATCTCGGGCCTCGGCGCTAATCCTCCTTCTTGTGTCCTCTAAGGTCAATGGTCCTATCACTCGTGCACACCTTTAGCTGCGTTGACGCCTGTGTGTCAATGAGCAGCAAACCGACGGCACACAGTTTGGAAGTTCCCACGGCGCTCTTATTCATTATCTCTAACCTGTTCTGGCCTGTCTCATGAAAGCTGCTCCTTGTCATTGAAGGGCACTGATCCTTTACTCACTTTACAGTCACATTAACAGTGCTTCCTCCCCCTGATCCAAAACACATTCCTTCACTTGATTTGCTCAACACATTTTACTGCATTGTTGCAGCACACAGTACTTGTGCCAGAAGCTATAAAAAAAAGCAGTGAACACATACTGATTGGCACAGTTTGATTGCTTTTTTTTTTTTTTCTCAAAAGTGAGAGACCCCACACATGATGAGGACAATATCGCCATGTGTCTTCTTACAGTTATTATAGTGGTGTGGTCGAGATGACCAACACCACGCACAAACAGACAATTGGGAGCCTCCTCCCCCAAACCAGAAGGACTGTCACAAGGCATCCAGACTGTCAGAAAACAAAAAGAAGAAATAGCTAACTGTTAGCTTATTTGGTAATTGGATTGTAACTGTACATAAACTCTTCTTGTGATTCTTATTGTGGTGGGTGAATGACTTGTGAGTCACGAACCCTCAATTCAACCGGTTGCTCCTTTATTTTTGTCAAGCTTCAGGTCGCGTCCTCATTGATTATTGCTCTGTTTCAAGTCACTATCATGGAATTTGTCGCTCGGCCAAACTAACCATCGCAAGGATGAACAGGTTTACATTTTCACAAAAGTTTACTGAGCAGATCAGGTAGAGGGGGAAAATAAACACCCTTTAAAGGTGCACACACCACAGGGTAATTGTTCAGGATAGTCTTTCAAACATCTGACCATTTGGGTGTTTGCTGACAATTTTAGCTCGATTTTCAGGATGTGTATATCCCACTTAAGCAAGGCACCAAACTCCTGAAAGTGCAAAGGTGGGGATGGGAGTAGGCTATGTAAATAAAATAAAAAATGTAATTCGCAGACCATTTGCCTGTACCAACATAAAGCCATGTAAATGTAAATTTGTCATGTTTTAATGTAAATATTTTGTACTTTCAACATGAGTTCTTACACAAATGTTAAAATAAAGTGGGTAATTGGCATTTCACACAAATATCAGTTTCATCATATACGGCTAGTGTTGGGGCATAGGCATTAGTTTTGGCAATAATTAACGTTTACCCATTATTCTAAATATAAATTCTGCAATGGCTCTTTGTGTTTTATGGTTAATTAGTGGTTAGCATATCTGCAGACTGCACAGTGTGATGGGGCACCCGAATTTAGTTTGCTCCCAGGTCTCGTATTTTTTTCCCTGCAAACCAGGTTTTAAATTATTGCCAACCCTATGTACACATGTAAAAATAAATACCTGTGTTTGGTGTGGAAAGAAATACCTTATTGCACTCACTTTGTAAGTGCAATCAGTTGAGTTTGTGTCTGCGTTCTAATCTGAGCAAGTCCTGGTGAATGATTTTCCAGGATTAGATGCTTTGCATTTAGAAGCAGATTACAACCGGCACTCTCATTAATGATTTATTCACTGGATTCGACATTTTCTGGGTTTGCCTTCACGCAGACTCTGGGACGTCTCAGTCTGTGTTGAGAAGCCCCTGAGATTTGCCATTCAGCACATGAAAAGAAAGGTTGTCTTGAACATACACCAAGTGCATTTTACATTTTCATGAAGTACGGTTCCAATAAGATGACTTTTAGTTGTGAAGTCACATGTGTGAAGCATGGGAGCCAGTCCTCCTTGACCCTCTTGAGGTCTTAACATGGCCTATGCTGATAGGCCTGTGGAGGACTGGAGGTTATCAGGAGTAAATAGAAGCCACTCAAGAGGCTCAGATTTAGGTCTGCAGCCACGTTACAACTCAACAAGCTCAATTTAGCACAACACTTGATTGTTGTATGATCAAATAACTGAACAAGTGAAACTTGTTTTGCCGCAAAAGCAAAGTAGTCATTTGAAAACTGGCTTGACAGTTTCAGCTACATGCACAACTGGTTTCACTTTTACAGAAATGCCTATCACCATGGGGTGAGAAGGATTTTCTTCCGCACATGATTAATACACAAACACACACGCACACATATTTTATATATATACACACACATTTTATATATACATACACACACTCATTACATATATAAACACATACTATATACATATATATATATATATACACATATATACATATATATACACGCGCGCGCACACACACACACACACACACACGCACAAAAACACAGGCTAAGCATGGTACAGACAACACAACAAAAGACAACCACAATATGACCACACAATCTATCAACAGTTATTTTGTGTCTGTGATGGAACAGTGAGAACAATTCAAAATACCAAGTGACATTTGGTAAATAGGACATCAGTGCCATTTTAGGACTGTTGGTTAACTACAACTTGGTCTTCATTGCCCCCATGCGTTTTCAAAGTGAACTTCAGCGGGGCGATGGCTGAGATCTGGATCAGGCGTTCTGTAACGCCGTCAAATCTATCAAACTATTCAAATTCCAAGGTTTTTTTGGGGGGGGGGGCAAATGGGTACATTACTTGTAAATTAAATGAGAAAATGGGAAAGCCATACAAGATGTGTAGAAGTGTACTGAGAGATTCAGTATTTTTCTTACATTTTTAGTTTTATGGCTGATAATCTGAATACCATTTCAAAATGTAAGTATATTCAATTTATTTTACAGTTGAATAGACTGGTCTAGTTTATAGTTATGAATTTGTATAATTGTTGAAAAAATAAATTCAAACAATGAAAAGTGGCATCTCAAGCTTTTGCTTCATTCCCAGCTAGGAGTCACCCACGAAAGAAATCCGACGCCAATTATTCATGGTTTGAAGTAAATGTTTGGTTTGCAGTAAATTGAGTAAATATTTATGACAGCTGAAATTGTGTGTTGATTTTTATTCAAAAGTTACTGTCTCCAGACAAGTACAAATCAGAAAACAGCGTGACTGAAAGAGGGTAGGAGAATAAACAACTCAGGGTATAGGCAAGAGAAGAGTGCAGAACACAAAATAGCCGAAAAGAAATTAGAATTTGAATATATACACAATATCTAATAAGGATTTATACCAATGTAGTGGTAAGCAACAAATAATAAACAGTACTTTTTCCTTAAAAGAACTTTCTTTTTACTTACATAAAATAATTAGGCAAAACACACATTGACTGCTCATCTACTTGATCACATTACATTTGACCACCTCATGTTTCTAAGAAGCCAATTATCCACCCTTCAAACATGACCAATCTGCTGACATGGAAGATTAGCGTGAGAGAAGAAGCATGTTTAAGGCTTTAGCATGGAATGACTTTAAAAAAAAAAAAACTCAGTAGACAGAACAGTTCATGAAAAGTCATGTGTGACAAACATGTCAAAATCTAAGCTTTGTCTAGCTGCCACATCGCTGCTGAATAACTTGTGTTCAGTAATTTCTCATAGACAACCACGTTTATTAACATTGGAAGTTCCTAAGTATATTCGTGACAGGACTCGAGCTGAGAAACTCTTAAAGCTGAATTTCATACGTTTTATCCAAACTAATTTACACATTAGGAAAGAAGGTAAAAACCCGAAGACATTATCAAGACAAAAGGAAGAAAACAAAATCAAAACGCAAAAATACAAATCTAAAAATCTTTCTTGCTGCATGAATTTACATGCTTTCAATTTTTCAGTTTCTTATACATTTCTTTCATTTGTGACTGAAGGTCGAAAATAAGAAAACCAAAGCACATATATAAAAATCAGCACCAATTCATATATATATTTTTATTTAAAATGTAGAGATACCCATTTTGACATGATGCTGCTAGATTCAGAAAGTGAGAGAGAGAAGAAAAAAAACGATTTCATTGGACCGGGCTACTTGTTGTTCAAGGGAACAATTCTCTTAGCAGATGGCCGGCAAGGAGCGGTCCAAAGCTCAGGTTAAGCTTCGAGACTTACATACTACTGGACTGTGGGACTCTTCACAGCATAAACAAGGATTGAGACTGATTCTACATGACATCTCACAATCTTAACCACCAGTGGTTATCAGGACCTTAAAGAGGGAAGATGAACTTAAGAGAAAGGAGGGCAAAGAAAGTACAAGAACAGAAAGACCTCCATCCACTTGGCTAACACGGTACAGGCAAGCTACTACAGTCTGTTTATAAATTACTACATCACACCTGGTAGTTTACTACAAATGTAAAAAGGGTTAGACAAAAAAAAAAAAAAACAGAATGTTCCTTAAGTTAAAACACACCAATCCATCCATCCCTGCACTGGGAAAGAAAAGAAAAGAGGGAAAAAGCTATTTTTCTTCTGACACGTATCGTCTTTAATAGGTTTGGAAGTAGCCTGTTTCACTATTTTGGAACAGGAAGATATTAACTAAGATTATAAAAGTATATATTTGAAGTCCTCTCTGAGCAAGCAACACTGAGTGTGGGTCATCATTGGTCCACATGGAGTACAAGCCAAAACGTTTTTTTTTTTTTTTTGCTTTTTCTTACAGAAAACACACTTGTTTTCGCATCTAAAATTCTCTTTAAATACAAAGCTCCTCTTCTCGTATCCCAGTTTCAAAATCATTTGGATATTAGTTTAAAACATAGACACTCCCAGGACCTAGAAGAGAGGGGAAAAAAAAATTCACTGAGACGCATCTCAAATGGAAGAAAGGCCAACACATTGTCAAGTGTTCAGACAGACTCAAAGGCAAAAATATAACTAAAACCAAACCATACAATTGCATTTTAAATGAGGATTTGGCTATTATATAATTTAGGTGTTATGTGTTTTCACAAAATCAATTCCTTATGATCTGCTCTTTGCCCGCATACCAAAAACAACATTTTCAGTTTTGGAGACTGGTCTTGACAAAAGACATGACAAAATATATACAAGCCCATTTTCAATGACGCTGGGACGTTGGGTTAAACGTAAATAAAAAGAGAATACCATGATTTGCAAATCACGTTCAACCTATACTTAATTTAATTAAACTACTTTGTATTAAAAATGTGACAAAATTTCCATGAGAACTACACTGGCAAATAGTCATCTGTGGTAGGCTGTGTTTTCATTCAACAAATATCAAATCAAATATGTTCATGAGAAATGTGAGTAACGAATCATTTGGAGTTGACACAAAGCACTCCTGAACATTGTTCAGGGCTCAGAGTTTGATGTCTGACCTGGATTTCAAGGCCAAGGGTAAAGGAATTTTGGCTACGGTGCACACAGCTCAGATAACTGAGCTCGTACAAAGACGTTTCATAAGCCTCATGTCGACGACTCCAATAAACCGTGGCTGAGAGTGGCCCAAGGTTTGTGTTGGAATGAGTAAAGACTTATCAACATGCAAAACGTCAAATATGTAAGCAGCGACTCGGCCTTACCGACTCATCCATAATAGAGGCAGGGTCAAAGTAGTCCGGCTTGAGTTCAGACCTCTCACGACGATTTTTAGATGGAGGCTAGAGGAGAGGAGGACAGTGTGATGAAAGGTGACTTTAGAGGGGAGGGTAAAGAAAAACACATTTCATAGACAGAGGTCACTCAGGTCGGTTTATGCATCTTAAAATAGGTTATGAAAATGACTGTAGGTCCTTTTCTTGTGAAATCAACTTGACGTTTGGAATGCAGTGGAGACATATGTTTTGGATTACAGTTAGTTCTGGTTTTACACTCATCATGCATGGTTTTGTGGAGCGGGTGTAAATTGTCAAATAAATTGGTCATGATGTTGCAACGCACTGTCAACACAATGTTTCATTAAACAACACACAGAGGGCCTTTTACGCGGAGCCAAAACAAAACTTTTGATGATTACAGTTCATTTCTTTTCGCATTTGGAAACGACATTGAAAAATCAACACAAGATGCTCTATGGTAATTGTTGCAGGCCTAACAAATCAGTCTTCTCTGACTGACTGGATACTCAAAAAGGATTTCAGTGAAGCTCTCGTGTCATCTGGGTCAAAGAAAGATGTCTGTTGGAACAAGTGCTGATGAAATAAATTAAATGGTTATGTTTGGGGAAACAGCTGCCAAAGGAAAATGGGCAACTGTAGGATGTTGTTGGGGAACCTCAGATTTATGAGCGTTAAAATGTGACAGTAAAAGTTAGAAGCACATGCTGATACATTCGACCAGATGATGGGAAAAAACAGCATTTGTATTGCTCAATCACCACCACCGCAGTGACCTCGAAGGCCGGTCGCAGGCATTTTGTGATGGCGCTGCACATCAACAGACTACAAATGTAAGAGCAATTAAGACCATGACTATCAGGAGCTTGACTTAATTAGCTAATGACCTAACCAGTTAAGGGTGAACATAGTGTTTGAAAGCAAATGAAATAGAACACCTATAGTGTGATAATTCCAGAGGACCTGATGCAATTATCTGAATTGAGGCCATTACTAGTGCCTTGCATGAGAGTGACGGCAAAATAAATAAAAGAATAAAGAACAGCTTTACTTATAACTGGTTAAGTTGGATAGGGTTTGCTGCCTTATGCGAAAATTTACAAACATTTGTTACATCATCTCGTAGAACAGGATTGACCTTCACCGAATGGAAAACCTCAATAAATATTTCTATTACGGTTAAGCATCGTTTCAATTTGGACAATTTCAGTTCTGATTCTTCAATTCGATTCTGGGTCCTAACAATTCTTAATTTCAATTCTCAACAAAAAAGGAGTTATTTTTTGACAAGATGTGTGAACTCTGTACTTAAAGCTGCACTCAGAGGGATTTTTAGTTTCTAATCGCTACTGCCACCTGCAACCCGAAAAAATTAAATTGAACACTCCCTCTCTTCACGTACAAGGTTTTCCTTTTTTTTTTTTGCCTTCCCCAAACAAACGGAGTGAACAAAGAGTGACCACTGCCACTGCAGGGTCCCAGCGGGCGACAGGAAGGGCATGCCGCACCCACACCGAGTGCACACATTATCTATCGATCCTTCTTTGTTTGTGCTTCTTCCACGTGGCTAACTAGGAAACAAAGTTTAGCACTGACATTTCGAATGATTCCAGGAGAACGCGAATTATGGTGCCAGTTCCATTCAATTCCCAACCCTAATCTCTATAGGGTTGCTCTTACTTCAGGAGTTTGGAATAAATTAATGGTAAATGGTTCTCACCAGGTCAATGTCCATTGTATCAAAGTCCATGCCTTCATTGAGGTCATCCATGCGACCCTCAGATGACATCATCACATCTTCCACAATGGGCTCTTCATCTTCTTCCATGAGGCCGGTGCCACGACGTCTGAACAATTGAACGCAGTCATTGAAATTGGATTTGTTTTTTTCTTTCAAGACATTAAAAGAACTTGGTGTCACCCTGCTGCTGGGTGGATTTCTTACATAGCGTGCTGCAGATTGGTCCTGAGCTTGGCGTAGTTCATGGCTCTTTCCTGCTGCTGACGAGCCTCTTCTTGCTGTCTCTGGGCCAGCATCCACGTCACTTGGGAACTAGACAAATTACATGAATTAGATGTTGCTGTTCACCAACTAGCTAAAAATAGAATTTTCTTGTCTCACTGGCCAGAATTAAAAAATAAATAAATAAAAAAACACCAACATCAGTCACCGCTTCCATAAACCACTTGGCAGGCTGTTGAGATTTACAGTCAAGTTCTAATTCCACTCACACAATAGGCACGCCAAACATATGAAGAATGAGTTTGGATCCGAGATGACATGCACTAAAGTATGAGACCATTATCAATAGAAATCAAGAACGCATGAAAGTGTTCAAGCTGCACATTAGCAATTAATAAATATTACAAATAACAATTGTAAAATTACAGCACGAAGCAAAGAGTCAACATGTAGGAAAGCCTAATTTACAATAATTTAAAAAAATTACCATAACCATCACAAGAGCTTAACTGCCAAAGGTTTTGTGTTCTGTTTTGTTAGACAGGTAAATAGAGACTGATTACATTTAATTTTCTGAATTTGGAACTACTTCAATGACTGCAGTGAAACTTTGTAGCGGACAGTGAAGTCGATATATGGAGTTATCCATACTTGTAATCCATTGGGGTCTGATGGTGCTGAGGTGTCTGTTGGTGGTGTTGTTGTGGGTGTTGGTGGGGCTGTGGCTGGTCGTGTGGGAGGGCGTAGACCCCCATGTAGCTGTCATCACGAACCCTTTTCGGGTCTCGCATGGCAGTGGAGGTGTGGTGGGGGGATGACAACATGACTGGGGTTTGAATGCCCTGCTGCCACACCTCACTGCTACTGCTTTCTTCTGGAAGGGAAGAAAATTCGTTAGACAAAGTACACATGAAACATAAACACCGAGCGGTTCTATCTCTGTTACACAGACTTGCTTTGCACAGATGGCTCACGGGCTTTGTGAACAATTCAATCACAATTCTTGTGATGACAGCAACTTGATCCAAACTCCACTACCGTCACCACCTTGGATGATCCAGCACCATATTTTATTTTCTTGTTGTTGATGAAATGAGGTGGCAATTGTGATAATTAGACAGCTCCCAACCATCTGCTGTTTTATCTCTTTGCCCATCAACTTGCCGGAGCCAAGACGCTTGGAACGCGTTGGGACAGTTGGAAGACATTTTTGCTTTTCTGGGCTTCAACTGCTCTATTGCAGCCATCTTGTAATCCATGCCACTCACACGAACGACTAGATTATACATAGCATACTAAAGTAACAGAAAAGTGGCACACTTGCTCTGAGTATTAAACACTGCAGAGAAGACAGATTCCCGAATGCTTGCTACCTTCTGGAAGCTTTCGCTTTGCTGCAGAAGTTCCAGTTGAAGCAGCAGGAGCCTTCGTCTTTTTCGAACGTACAGATGAGCCTCTGCTGGAGTAACCACTCATCACTGACATGGTGTCGTCGTCACCACCGGCCTGTAGGGAATTCCTGTATGAAATGAGGGGGAGCCAGCAATCCTCTCTTTGCAGTGCCATCTGGAACGTCATGAAACGCTCCAAGTACATGTGGCTGTGGAGAAATGGATAAGAGATTGGGATTAGACAAACAAATACATGCAGATGCAAAAAAATTCCCAAACTCAAGACGAGGCCCAATTTGAAAGAGTTTTTTTTTCTTTAGGTTGTTGCCCTGACTCTGACAGAAATCAAACTTACACAGTCCTCTTGTCTTGTCTCATCAGTTTAGAGGAGAATTCGCTGAGGATGTCTAAGAAGGCCAGGTTGAGAGGTGGGCCACCTTCTCCCTGGGGGCTTGGATCCTTAAAGGAAAACTCTATTCCATCCCTAGGAAACAAGCAAAGACGGACAAGAAAAATGAAAATTGAAATGGGAAGAAAGAATGGCTTTATTGGCTTTAAAATAGGAGATGGTTGCTACAAATGGACAAAATGGTCATTGAAGCTTGACTACAACTGTCAATTGGGTGGCAGTATTATTGCACAAAATCTTACATTAGGATTTCAAGTTTGTTGCGCATATAGATGTGGTGTTTGCAAGGTGTAAAGTGAAAAAAAACATGAAAAAAGTCATACTTGTGTAGCATGGCGATGGCATCTCTGGTTTTCACTTGGTCAAGGCCAAAGGTTAGAGAAAACCGACGGGCCAACTCTTTGATTCCACAGAAGGCGGAGGAGGAGCGATCAAACCCATGGCCCAGCTCTGACAGCATTTCATTGAAAAGCTAACACAAACACAAAATGAAACATTGCATTAGCATTTGCAATATGGCTCAAACAAATTGGAAGCTCTGCAATAAATTTAATGACTACAGTAATCCCTCGTTTATCGCGGATAATTGGTTGCAAGACCACCCGCGATATGTGAAAATCTGCGAAGCAGTGTCACCCTTTTTTTTAACATACATAAATTGTTTGTGTATCAATAAGTGTATATTAAACCATATAAGTGCTATGTTATCATTAGAACATTAATAGTTTCAAACATTTAAATACTATTTTAATACATAGTATAAATGACATACAGAAAATAATGTATAAATAATATAAATATGATACGTGTGTGTGTGTGCGTGTGTGAGTGTGTGTGACATATGTATATGTAGCTAAAGTTACAACAACTTTTTTATAACAAGGTACAAGTGTACATACTGTAAATGTTTTTAGAACTCTTTTATTGTTATAACGTTTTTTATAACAAGGTACAATACTGTAAATATATTTTTAATAACAAGGTACAATACTGTAAATATATTTTTAGAACTCTTAATATTACAAGTTTTTTTTTTTTATAAAAAGGTACAAGCGTACATACAGCAATTGTGTGGACACTCCCTGCCTTCTACTGGCATGTGGGCAACTTTCGTGCCATAATTCTTCAATTTAGAAGGTTTATTTTGAATTTGTGATTTTGTATTTTTGAAAAAAATCCATGATGTACTGAAGCCGTGATAATCGAACCGCGATGTGGCAAGAGATTACTGTATACATAAAAAACAAAACTGAAGACTGACCTGCTGAAGGCTGAGGATGAGGGTTTTGGCACACTGAATCTTGTCAATTTGTCGGGTCTTGCTCATTGTTTCCTTTATGATGTCACCATAATCATTGTAATACTGTAAAAATAAACAGGAAAAAAAAACTTTACATGCACATCGAAAAGGCCAAATAGTTGCAGAGTTAGTTTTCTGGGCATGGTGCGTGAATCATAGTGAAATAAATGATTATTTAGAGAGAGAAAAACAAACTAACCCTCATGTACTGTTTGAAAATGTCAGCTCCGGTTTTCATTTCTACCACACAGTAGATGATCAGTTTACAATAGCCAGCCAGGAGGTTTCTCCTTTTGTGTAACGCTTCAATTTTCACTGCCTCGTCATCCTGTTGGCCATCTAAAAATGGAAAACGACACAAATATTAGTCTTCATAATACACCCCTTGTTTTCTGCAACGCTCAATTACCAGTTAACACACTGGAGAGCCAAGGCGTGAATCAAACTATAAAACATTTAGATAAATATTGTCAAATAAGATAACAAATTTCTTAGAAGTTATAAGTAGATTTATTACGACGGTTTGTTCTTCTGTCGTGGCCAAATGATTTACGCTGCCTTTGAGTTTATACTTGATTCAGATGTGACCTTTTCTTCAGGCATTCCAGAAATTAATGGCAAGTAGATGGAACTGAGGGAGGTCACAGTGACCTTGGTCTTTTCAAAATCTAATCAGGTCTTCCCTAATTCTTTGGCGAAATTCCTTGTAGGCAGTCATACATATCACTTTCACAAGAATAGGATGTAAACAAAAGTTAAAACAAAATGCCTCTGGCCATGGCTGCTGCCAGCTAGTGAAAAGGCATGAAAACCTACAACTCACTTAGTGTCTTTGCTCAGGCCTGTTTGACAGTTAGACAAGACTGGCCTAGAATCAGCCCAAAGATTTTGCAAGGATTTCAAAGAGTTATGAGTGGATATTTGTATATGTATATATACATTCAAGTCAAAATTGACATTTACAAATAGACCATGCCGCTTGCAACCAGGACAACGGTACCTAACCCCACCCCACGCCAAAATTAGGGCTGGCCAGGAATTAAATATCAATATGTATCATGTGATGCTTTCAATAAAATATTCAAAAAAAGAAATAAACGTACATAGCTTGTACGAACACTGAATGAAGGGTAACATATGGAACGACTAACTATACTGCTTTGCGGTAGCATCTTTTGCAAATAAACATTTCCAGTGCACTGCTAAAGGAGCAACTTTGCATATTACAATGTAAACAAAAACAGTTAATTCTTTATTTCAAAATGTATTTCTTTAAAAAAATTATAATAATCAACAATGAGTGATATGAAATATTTATAATGTGAAACATTTTCAGCCAAAATTGCCCAGGCCTACTAAGCACATTAAGCTTAAAAAGATCTTTATTTAATGTTTATATTGACCAGTTTTGACTTTTTCATTGTTGCATTGACCTGTAATCTTAAAGTTAAGTATTCTATGTTAAAATAACCTAAAAAAGCAGATCGATTTCGACACACCTATCAGAGCAGTGGATGGACATGCGACTGTACCTGTGCTATTGGTGTCATCATCTTGGTCTATGAAGACATGATTTAGGATGAAGGAGAGCAGTTCGGACTGGAGCGAGTCCTCTGGGGAATAAACTAAGGGCTCAAGGTGTTCCCTTCCTCCAGCCACCATCTGGTGGCTGAAAATGAGCAGGAGGTCACAAAGGATGGTGAATGCCTGCAGTGAGAAGAAAAGAAAAAGTAGTTACACATTCATGCATGAATATAGAGGAGCAGTCCTTGTTAAAGATAACAATGATTTCCTTATCAGTTAATTTGTAAAGGATTTTTCATCGCTTGAATACAAAGTGCTAATATGAGGTAAAATGTCACCTGTTCTTTAACAGCCGTGTTGACATTTGTGAGGTACCTTTGACACATCATACAAAAAGCCCTCATCTGTTTCCTCAAGGTAACCATGTCCTCCTGAAAAGTCAGACAGGTGTTTAGCAGAACAGCCATGCTTCACAGAATTTGGGTGAGTCGGCTCTCACCTTTCGGGAGCTGCCTTCAGATAACTTGGCCAACTGCCACAGGATCACATAGTGGGTACACTGCAGTGAATGGATGACGATCTGCTCAAAAGAGAAATTAACAAGAAAATTGTCAATACTCAAGAAGTGAATTGAATTCTTAAGACATGTTCATAGAAGCATTCAAACAATTTATCTTCAAATGTTGTATAAATAACCTGCTCGGGCATATCTCCATTCTCTATGCCTGTGTTGAGCAACTTAAAGTTGCTGGTGAAGAGGTCCCATCCAGAGAGATCATGTGCGCTGCAGGAAATACAACAAAGAAAATCAAAACAATTTTCACTCGCACACATCAACATGGACAAACATGGCAAAAAGCGGATTATCAACAGGAATAAATTCCTACTTGTGAAAAGCTGTGATCCTCTTTAGAGTCGACAAGACCTGATATGCATCGTCTTCATCAGTATCTTCACCCTGGAAAGAGGAATTTAGTTGAGTAAACAATACTGGTGATGGTTCGGACAAAACCGCTGGGCGCATTTAGGCGCATGTGTCGAGATCAGAAAAGTAAAGTCTCGTGCCCCTTTAAGAAAAGCTCACATGACCGATTCAGCCCCCATATTGCTCATCACTTCCTGTCACTGAGGTGCCAAAAAAAAAGGACATCTTTTGAAACGCAATTGTTTCCCTTTACTGTGATAGCAAGCTCGAAAGATTAGAGAAAGGATTCCCTCGTGTTTTGATCTCATATTGGTAAATAAGATATTTGTTTTCATTTCCTTGTTTCATCCTGCTCCTCTAAGTTTCAGACGGTGCGCTGTAATGTTATCTGTCCATATGGTCCCATTATAGCCATCATGGCCCATAACTATATTTATATAGCACCAACAGAAATAAAGTTCAAAGTGCTCACTGTTCATATAAATTATTGTTCTTGTTGATAGTCTAGTAGTGCAATCTGGCATTGATACAGTGTAAGGGAGGCGATTGGGTGGTGAGTCAGCCTCACTGAGCAAAGGTTGTGGGTTCGATTCTGGCTCTGGATTTTCTGTGTGGATTGTGCATGTTCTCTGCGTGGATTTTCCTCAGGTACTCTTATTTCCGCCCACAATTCAAAGACGAAATGTATGGAAGGTCAATTGAGCACTCTAAATTGTCCTTCGATTTACATTGCCGTATGGTTTTCCTCAGGTACTCTTATTTCCGCCCACAATTCAAACACGGAATGTATGGAAGGTCAACTGAGCACTCTAAATTGTCCTTCGATTTAAATTGCCGTATGAATGTCTGTTTATCTATATGTGTCCTGCAATTGCTGAGATAGGCTTCAGCACATTTGTGACCCTTGTGAGGATAAGTGGTCCAGAGAGCGGCTGGATTGATTGTCAGTTTATTTTCTATTTCTCCTGTGGTTAATACACTCCACGGTATGCACAAGAACAAAACTAAAACAACCTTTCTCCCCCAAAAACATGAGGATCATCAAGTCAAAAAAGGAACCTTGACTCCTACCTCTTGTAAAAAATCCTCCAGTAGCCTGTTGAACTTGTCCACCAGCTCATCCAGCAACTGGGAGCGGGCAATGTCGACCCTGTTAAATATTGTGAACTCTTCATTGCAAAGGGCATGGTAGGTCTTGGAGCATGTCTCCAAAACTTCAGTGTCTGTGTGCTTCTCCACAATTTCCTTGATTTGGCGGAGCAAGGCTTCGAGATGCTGCAGTCAAAAGGAAACACATATAGTCAGCAATAGCCCAAGACGTGGCACCTAACATATTTGTACTGATTAAATGGCAATATTCATAAAGTACAATAACAACAAATTTCATTTGTAGGCACCTTTTCATTCATTCAAGATCACCTAACAATTATCAAAAATAACTCCAAGTAGGAATCTCATGAAAAATAATGAACTGTAAAAGATGGAGTATATATAACAAATAAGATATATTTTACATGACTGGTGGAGATAGTCAATATCTCAGACTAACTGCAAAAGTGAGAGCAGAAAAACTCTTAATTCCTACATTCGCTACACCCTCTTCTGACTACCCTCGTCGCTTTTTGCACTAGCTTTATTAGGAGACATGATTGACTACAAAAACTCCGGACAAACTACGAATGAACTCCGGACAAACTACGAATGAACTTGTCAATTTGCTAAGGAGCACCAGGACAAACACAGGAAGTGGCTGAGCGAAGGGTAGAGACACACACACGTCACAACGTCACCAGACACGCACTGATAGTCGCTCACAGGTTCAGATGTCAAATTTGGTTCGTAAGAAGAGGCAAAAAAATGTTGAGGCTCTGTTTTATATCTTGAAACGTTCGTAAGTATAGGTGTTCATAAGTAGAGGTTTCACTGTAAAGTAATATAGAACATTTTGGCATACAGTCATCCACAGTGGTGCATTAAATGTTATAATAGGAATCGGAGAACATTTGGCTGACCTTCTCCAGACGTCCTGTGGTGTAAATTTCCAGGTCAAAGAACTGAGGAAGCTGCAACAAGTTGGTCACTTTCTCTGCATCCACAGCATACTGTTGGGCAAACATGAAGCTATATGTTATAACCTACACAAAACAAAGTATCTAAGTAATGACGTGCCTTGGCCAGTAGAGGGGGCAAAGCCACAGCAAAGAGCTCCGTCATTCTGGTTCTGTCATCAAGCTGAGTCTTCTTTTCTTTAGCTGTCATCACCTGAAATACAATTGGAAGTCAAAAACCTTTGTGCTATACCAATTCTGTATTGACTAAAAAAAAAATAGCAACTAGAAATACATGGTGCTAGAAAACCGTAACATTTCATGGAACAACGTCTACATGGAACAGCCTCTGTTTAGACATTAGAAGGCGTTATCTGGCGCCAGTAACAGTCATCAGTTACAATGTACTGTACATTGTGATAAAATTTGAAGGGATGCCACTTTTTTCAGACGGATACAAAAAAAAAATTTTTTCCAATAGTACTTTTGATTCAAACATTTTCCCCCAAAAACAAGAACAGATATTTTGGGGGAAAAAATACCTTACTACCCCAATACATCAATTTTCCTTGAAATTGTATGAAATTAATGGCAATTTTCTATTCTAATTACTAGTTCCTGATTATAAAACGGCCAATACCATGAAAAAATGATTTTTAATATCTTATAATTACCTAACAAGGGCCAAGGGAAAAAATATTAAAGTTTGCTGTGAATTTAGGTGTTTTTGTTTTAATCATGATGATTATCTCTGACGCAGATAAACCTTGAAAGGGTGTTTTTTTTTTTTTTTTTTTTTTTAAACAGCCTTGGAGATGCTGAAGCCTTTGATTGATCATGTAAGCTTTAAGGTGACAATCTTCCATACTACAACATGAAAAAGAAAACGACTGCGATGTGGCAAAATCTTATGTAAAAAATTATGTACTTCTTAATCTACTGTGCAATTTACCCGCTTTCCGGTGCCTCTTCCCACAGGGGGGTGACATTCAGCAGCCTGGCGTACAGTGCACAGCATAATTTCAATCAAAGCTGTCTCTTGTCTATCTGTAAGAGCTGCATGTCACAAAGAAAAAATTACAGTTAATAAATAAACACAATTACGTCAAGCCACATCAGTAACATGTGACTGTGAGGTTTTTGTCATACCTTCCTCTCCTGGCAATGGGTCATCTAACAATAAGCTGATCATACAGTCCCAGTCCTTCAATAACTCAGGACCACAATCCCAGAGAGAGTCTACCAAGTAGGCTGCATGTTCATGGAGCTAAGAATATTGCCACAAAGTATAGGTGAATAATTTGATAGTTTGCATGCAATCAATTACGAGCAACTGAAATAAAACGTGTGTACCTCACTCTCCAGGAAGAAGAAGACAGTGGTCTTGATTAGGTTGGCATTGGGACTTTGTCTGCCTCTCCTTTTAGGGGCGCCTTCCTCTTCTGGTTCCCTCTGGCTAAACAATCTGTGAAAACAAAATTATTTGGTAAAGTAAATCATTTAGTCCCACAAAAATCATTTTGTTAAATTAATGTCACCGTTATTATACGCAAATTAAATTCACAATAACTAAACCACAAGTGTAAATTCCACTGTGTTTGTAGTTTTTGAATGTTGTAACTTGTACCGGCATTACCTAGTGGGGAAACTTGGTGAATTCTTGTATTATCACAGGGACACTAAACCATTTAAACTTCTGTGCAATCCAAATTTAGTTATTAAAGAGGTCATAAACTGTTCATGTAAACACAGCAGGCATACAAAATGATATACTGGTAAATTCCATGTATCCTGGTAGGTAGGATACAATAAAACCGAAGACACAGACGGGTAAGACACGCCCAACATGGAACATAAGCTCGGCGGTGAAAAGCTCAACTCTGTTAAAGTCAAGTCTGACATACTTTTTGTAGAGAAATTCTCCTGCTGCAACAGCAACAGGCCTGTGTGCTGAGTATACTAGATGATAGACACTCTCACAATCCTCGGGGGTCAACACCTCATCTGTAC
Source organism: Syngnathus acus (assembly GCF_901709675.1). NCBI lineage: Eukaryota > Metazoa > Chordata > Actinopteri > Syngnathiformes > Syngnathidae > Syngnathus > Syngnathus acus. The sequence goes on along the minus strand of NC_051095.1, from coordinate 21,418,443 downwards.
TACTGCAGAAACAAACAAACAAAAGAGCCATTCAAGTAAAAGGTACAAACGGAAATGTTAAGTTACTCCAATGTGCTGGATGAAAAAAGCATGTGTGTGCATGGGTACGTGCATGCATGTATAGGGGGTTTCCATTGAGGAAATTATTTTCCACTAATAAATGGAGTGTTTCGAGTCCGGGACAACATTTTATAATGTACGTACTTCAAAACTAAAGTGAGCAACTTAATTGCTTGTACTGCAACATCATACTCCTTATCAAGGGTCATGGAGACAATGCGGTCCTGGGGAAAAACAATAGGGAGGAAAAAATTATCAGACTTATCAGTACAAGTGAAACATCTGACAAAAACCCGTCAGTAGTGTCAGACATGTCAATACCAACTGGTGAGCTTTTAATCAAATATGTGATTAGTGTCAATTTTCTTTTTAAAAATAACCAGCAGATGGCGCTGACCTTGAAGCGACTGGTGAAGAGTTCCAGTCTTGCATTAAGCTCTCTGTTGTAGTACAGACCCTGGAGAGCTGTCAAACACTTGAGTCGTACCTCACCTTGCTAAAATCAAGAATTGGAAAAAAGAAAAAGTATGTATTTGATAACCACGCACATTCACGTCAAACAAATGACATTTCTGAGGAAGCTTCTGGCCAAGATAAAGAAAATAAAAAGAAATACAACCGCTTTTACTTGAAATATTTGAAGGCTAAGGTTTTGTAGCCATTTTTGTGGGTGAAGATGTGTGGTTTGGTCACTTCATAATGTGAACATTTCAGCAATGTTTTAATTCCTAACCCAATGCAGCGGTCAGATCGAACAGGAATTGAGTGTTTCTGGCGGCGTGTTCGGCATTACAGATGAAGCGAAAATGTTGCTTCTTCTTCAAATTGGCTGGGGCCTACAAATGTTACCACTTTTGGTGTCATCGCATGGCTGAAAGCCAATCCGAGTCAAGAACGTACTTACGTCACACGCAGTGCAAGCATAAGGCAGCGTGGTGAGAAAAGTAAAAACAATGCAGGGAAATATCACTGCGGTTTGGGAGCACCAAAGGGTAAGAAACACAGCTAGCTTCCGCCAAAAAGGAGCAGGCTTGGAGAATGGGGAGCGAGAGGAAGTTGGTATGTGTGGTGAGTGTATTGACTTGTTTACAGTTGTTGACCTGTCAACAAAGCTAGCAATAAGCAGCACAGGTAATATTGTTCAGCACACTACAAACGCATCGCAATTGCACCAAACTGTGTCCTGAAATCCAAGGGGCGGACTGTACCGTAGATTTGCTGTAACGCTCAAGCCCTAGTTTTAATGTGGTATGACTTTTTAGATCTGGAAGAACAATGGAAATTAGTAGAGTTTTATTTTGGTGGCTAAAAGAGATTTCTACATAGGCATCCCTGACAGCAGTCCAAGAGAGAGAAATGTTTGATTTGACAGAAGCATTAAGGGGGACAATGCCTTTGTTTAGCAAAAGAAAGAATATGGTGTAGAAAAATCAGAAGCTAAAGTTACTTTCTGAGCTAACCCACCTTATCGTGCATGGTCCATCCTACATACTTGAGATAACTGTCGTTAAGGAAGGCATCACTATAGAGCTTCATCCAAACTCCAATCTCTTCTATACAGATGGCTCTGATTTCTGCTATTGAATCACTGTTGAAACAATATAATTATCTGTAAAAACGACAATACAACAAATATGCGATGCACAGAAAAAAAACATACCGATAACGATGTACAAAGACTCCTTTGAATATTGCATTCATCATGTTTTCAATCTCATCCTGATTTTCTTGGAGCTGAAATGGAAACAAAGTAAATTACTCGATCTTGTCTGGAAAAAAACAAAGCATCGGCATGCAGGAGGTTGCATGCACAAGGTTAAGAATTTCTTTGTAAAGATCAAGTTTGTGTCAACCTGATGTGACTTGCCAAAAGCGGCAATTGTTTAAAGTGTCCAAAGAACATTCTCCCACAAGCTTTGTGGAATGACACTTCAGTGTTGTCAGTTATTTCAGTAACCATTGCGGGGTTTTATTTCCTTTAGACAAAAGAGTACTATCAATATTGCCCATGCGTTTAAGTGGGAGCCAAATATGCCAGCAGGCTGTAGTAAAGCGGTACAGTGTAAAGGCAGATGGAAGGCATCTTGCTGGGCTATAACCCAATTAACAGATGACACGAGTTGAATAACACCAGGTATAAACGTGCAGACATTTGGACCTCCAACATCACCGTTAGACCGCCAAAAGTGGAAGGCACATATTCTATATGGAAAAAAAGTGATTCACACTAGATAACTGTTATGCATGTTAGTCAAAGCATAAATGCCTCAAATGACTGGCAAAATGCTGTATCCTTACTATAAACATTGCTTCCTAGGGAAATTCTGTCATGGATTTAAGAGGGGGAATACAATACTAACACTGCCAGCGTTTGGGACGTGCAGAAAGTTGCTACAATGTGTGAAAAAAAATAAAATAAAAATACTGCTGTAGAATTCCTCTCTAACCCTCAACCCAGAAGACACATTCATCTCTGCAGTTTCCATTACAAACACACGAGGGCACTGCAGAGATACGACACTTAAATAAATTCCATCCCTCCCTCACTCCCTCACTCCATCCATCCATCCATCCGGCAAACAATAACAAAGGGCTGAATAATAATTTGTACAACTGTTGGCAAGCATCGAATGACGTCGCTGTCGAAGTGTATGGGAAAAATATTGTGGCAGTTGGCTGGTCATACCCTTCCTGTTAATGATAACTGAAAATTAACACTATTCCAAATTTGTATTTGTACAAATGACCGTGACAATACCTCTTTACGTTTCTGCAAGAGGAGCTCCAGTCTGTCATTGGCCCTTTTAGCGACCATTTTATTCCTCTCTGCCTCGTATTGTCGCTGGGTGTTGTCCATGTTAATGCTCAAGTTTAGAGCTACATTCACCAGGGCTGTCATCAGCTTCATTGCTATTGAAAAAGACAGAGCACCAAAAGGGGGGATTTTCAGAAACAAAGTAACAAATGCAATTTGAAAGTAGTTGTCCCGCAAAGCAGTACTATAATGGTGCAACATGCAGCAGCCCTTCTATTCAATTTCAAACAGTGAGAATCTTACCTGCCAGTGTAGATGTGTGTCTGAAGGCTCTGACTTGAGAGTCTGATAGTCCGGTGAGAAGCGAGATAACTGTGTCCATCATATATTCATCGTAGATGATACTGTATTGACACTGCCGTACGAGGACTGAAATGAATTCACAAAAACTTGACTTGAACTTCTTCCACAGGGGCCCCGCTATAGTAAGAGGGTAGTCGCCACTGTCCTACAAAATCCACAGAGGACAAGAGAAGCGTTATTACCAAGAGGTGCTCCTGGAGGTGTTCTCAATTTCGTGCCATAAAATAGTATGTGCAAAAATCATTGGTTCTAGGCAAATATCAAACACGTACAAAATGTACATTATACAGGAAGGGTGAAAATAAATTACCTCATCAAATTCCTCAGTCATTCGTCTGATAATTTCAGAGTTCTGCATGTTGCGGAACATCTCTCCACTAACAACACCTGTTCAATTGGGGAAAAACATTGCATTATCCAATGCGACTTTCAAACGAGAAACAGGCGAGTAGTAGGTTAAGACTTTGTACATAGTAAGGCCCGAACGATATAAATTTTTAGCATGGGAAAACAACCAAAAAATTACCAATTAATCGATCAAAAAATGTAAGGCATAAATTACTTTTTTTCCTTTCTAATATACGTCAATTCTACACAGATTTTTATTATTCGCAGGACGGCTTGGTAACCTTTCCGCACTAAAAGTGGAGGTCAACTGTAAATATAGTTTTTTTTTTGTTTGTTTTTTTAAATCATTTAGGTTCCCACTATGCATTGTGTGTTGCAATACCCTATTTAATGAAGCCATAAGAACATTAATCATTGTCATATATATGTTTGTATTACCAGTAGATGAATGGACACGGGGTTATGGTTTAGATTTATAAGAAATAATGAGACTAGTGTTACTTGTGTACAATTGCTGTAAATGGTTAGACTACATAAAGGTAAAAACAATTTTAGCCGATATTTGGAGAGCCATAACTGATTTAACAGGTGGCCGGGCCCTTGTACATATTTCTTCTCGTGTATGACAATCTATATGCACAGTTAAGATTGTACTTGCTTTGCCGACTGTAACGAGGCAAATTATTGTTTCGTTAATCCCCTTCACACGCAACTGAACAAACGTGCCATGAAAGTGGAAGGACTAGATAAACCATTTTGGGACATGTTGAAAATCACAGCTACTATTAAAGGCACACAAAATGGGAACATGGTCCAAAGAACACTGTGAGCTGCATTCTGCACACAAAATCTTTAACGACATTCAATATATCCAAGTAGGATAACAACAAAGCTTGGAGCAGTTAAAGGTTCACCAGCATTTGTGAAGCACTCAAATAACACTTAATTTTTAACATACCTTTACACCCTGAGCACTGGATGAAGAAGTTGATGAGATCAAGCAGCGCAACATCTCGGTCATGTTTGTAAGACTCAATCCAGTCATCAACAACAGACTGTAAAGGACAACCATAATTCAATAAATATGAGAAAGAATTTTCTTTGATGTGCTTTTTTTTGGGTTGATTTTAAAATGCAACATCAGCGTTTACAATTAAACATATCCCACCTGCATGGCACTCCGCCCAAGCTTAACCACCTCAAACAGCATCATGTTTTCCATGCCATTCTCCTGGTGGTGGCCATTTATCCGACCCGTCCCCTTTGCCCCCTTGCTTTTGTCTCCTGCTGGTTTCTTCCCCTTCTTTCCACCCTGAAAAAAAAAACAATCGCATTAAGGAACCATGAAACACGCTTTCCGACAATTATTGCTCTTCAACAATATGGTCATGTCAAGCTCAGAGATTGTGCAGTATTTACTAAAGTAAGGGTATTCTGGTTGTGTTGTTAACATCTTGACACCCATTTGAGGACATACAACTAAACACTTTAACAGTTCTGTTCATCAAGTGTATGTGTCAATGCCTGGATGTTTGATTTAATAGCAATATTTTTTTTGTATTGTCAGTTTTCATTTACAATTTTGCTTACACATCACTGAATTTTCTACATCTACTCAACACAAGAAGAAGATGCCCAAAATGCACATTAATAACAACACATATGTCAACACAGGAGTAAATAATAACAAAACAAAATAATCAAATATTGACTTATTTGACCTAGACCTGGTCATTTGGAAGAGGCCTGATTACAAACTGAAATAATTCAATTTTGTGGGTGTGTTTTTTTTTTTTTTTTTGCAGATAAAAAGTTTGAATTGTATCGTTTGAACCTTGTAGTATAAACACAGCCCAATTACAGGCTCAATCTGCAACATAAGATATACAAATTACGTGTTTCAAAGATGTAGTAGCCATATAGTGTTGTTGTGTACTTAATATTAATGCATTGTGGCCTAAAAGGCATGCTTGGAGGCCAAACAGGTCAGGACACACTTATATTCATATTATCTCATTAGCCGTAAAAATAAAACAGTTGGCTTTTGTGATCAGCCAATATGGAAGCCTTCAATCAAAAGACTTTGAACAACAATGCAGCTAGATGACGGCACAAATTAGTTTATTATTATATGTCTATTATATTGTCTACTTTGTCATGAAAATTCATAATTTAAAAAGTGTGTTAGTTCCAATAGCAATGGAAGCCAATACTGCTTTACATACCTTTCCTTTAACTGGATTTGAACTCCTCCCATCTGGATCTTCAGAAAAATCTGTGTCTGAAGAAAATTGTGTGTCTGTGTCCCTAGTGATGAGAAAATAGATGAGTGCTTGGTTCTAACAAAAGCAAACTAACAGAACCAAAATTACAAGTAGCACTTACTGAGCAAAGGGGAAGTCTGCTGGTATTTCTGGTGCTGCTATCATTTCTCTAACATCTTCTGGATAACTTCCAATGTATGACTGTCTTGTAATGCTCAGTAAACACAAGACACGGAAGCTTGCATGAAACCTGGATTGAGATATCCAATTAGAAAAGCAACTGTTTGAAAACAAAGCAAAAAACAGATGAAAAATGTTTTTTCTTGCTTCACATGGTAACAGTGGGCGGTACCGATGCTCTTGTAGCACTCAGCACTCAAAGCATTGGTTCCCTCTTGCTCGTCCCCCTTGCTTTACAGTCATTGGAGTCATTCCTCACTGGCCATATATGGATGTGCTCTGTCCGCCCAACACTTACTTCGACCAATCAAAACGCGTTACCAACATCAACAAGATACTGCAGGACACAACTGTGTGTACTGTGTGGAAAAGTGTCACATACATACAAGGAAATATTGGGACAGCAATTTTTGAAACAAAGTCATCTTTCCTATTGCCCCTTAAACAATGTAATTACACACTAGTGTTAATGTGCCACATCGTGCATCCTACAACATATAACGACATGTCGTTATTGTAGAAGATAGGGTTTTAAATAAATCGATCGATCAATAAATAATGCAGAATAAAACAGGCCTGTCGCTGTTTACAATCTCCCGTATTTGTCACGATGGTCTGGACTTGTCAACGATTATAATGCAGGTAAAAAATAGGTACCAGAAACAACTCCAAGAATCTGCTGTTTTGTTTGCAATGGAACATGGCATTGCTTGATAAAGTAATTCTGTTTGTCATCTGAAAACATGATTAATGTGCCCATTTGGCGAGTTACTGCGTAAATATTACATGACAAGATGACGGGATTCAATGGGTGTTGACTGAAAAAGTGGCGCCAAATCACTCAGTGAATCTCATAAACTTGCCTCCACGAAGCTAGGGGCGAAGATCGTGGAGAGAAACGAGCCGTAAGCTCCATATTGAAGAGTTCTCAAGTCAACGCAGCAGCACACAGATACCCGCGTTCACTCCAACCGAGCCGACGTGACTACGCTCTTCGTCGGTTCCTGTCAAAATTGACACCGGTGCGCGGGTGGTGCTAGCGGCGCTAGCAACCGTGAATTTTGGAGCTCTCGAGAGTTGAAATGCACAAGCAAGTGCTTTATACCTACGCGTAAAAGTCTGATTTGAATCTCCACGGCAAGCTGTTACGGGAACTGGTCCGCGTTTGTTACCGCTATCGGAGGGCGACCATAATAACACAACGACGCAAGCTCGACGGTGCAATCACATGCTAATATTAGCGAGACTGGCGTTAGAAGCAAACGCCATCCAGTGACCTGTTTTTCGCCAGTAAACTACGCTTATCCGCCAGACTCAGTTTTGATGCCAGGAACAACAATAATTACGATTCATTTCACGGACACGATAAACTCCGATTGGTCAACCATGCTAACCGAACGTGCTAACGTTCCCTAAAAAAAACATCACGTCCTTGCGTCCTCCATCTTGCCTCGGGAGTTTCAGGACCGTATTGCATAAGCAACAAACACTGTTTACAATTATTGTGAAGTGCAACCAAGTCCATCAAAACCACAAAACATTTTGTTGTGTTTTGACAGACATATTCTGCGTCGTTGTGGTAAGAATTGAGAGCACTGGGTCGCTACCAACCAGAGTAGCGCTAGCCTCTCTCAGCGGAGCTAACGAGGCGACTTGGCTGAGCAAGCAGACATACGCGCTCAAGGCTTCAACTAGCCTGGCTAGCAAGCAGCTAGCAAAATACAAATCAACTAAGTTCCACATAGCTTTCCGCCATTTTACAGCTAACTTACCTTGCTGAGAAATAATAGTTCCAGCTGATCCCGAACTTGAACTACTTCGACAAGCCTCGGCCGAATCTCACTCTAAATTCAGTAAAAAGAGTTTAAAAGTCGCGGTCAGAGGCGGTTTCGAACGTTCTCTCACCCGCTTGCTCCCTAGTTCAATTTGTTGTTTCGACGACCTGGGAGGAGGAAATCCTAGTACAGCGCTACCACCTAGCGGCCAAACGATCGGCGCTCGACGATTCGACACCCAGCGGCCATTGCTCAGTATTGCACATCAGACAATGTTTACTGTACTTGATCGACACCAATTGCACTTTCCCTTTATCAACTCAAACATCTCGAAATTATGTAACTGCATGTATGCATGTTTAAACTTCGTAATTATTTACCGACCTTGTGAATAAATAGGCATCACAGCATATTTCATGACCAATTAGTGCATTTTTTATTGCTGAAACTTATTCAAATAACATATAATTGGGGATAGTTTTTAGGGATTCATTACTTACATTAGTTATAATCTATTTAAACAGAAATAGCCATGGGGTGATAAATAAACGTAAAATTATTTATTAATAAAAAAATCACACAAATGAATTCAAGATAAATACAGTAAGTCATTAGGTAATTTTGAGCTGTTCTAAACACATCAAATGAAAAGCAGTCAAAGGCACCTCTGGAATGGAACGTGGGAAAAAAATATTTAATGTTTCTGCACTAATTATACCCCTATTTAAAAATATTTTATAATATACTCTTGATTTGCTTTTCAATAGCCACTATTTGTTGTTGTCCCGTCTTTTGCAATATTACAGGCTATCTACACTTAACATTAAAACACAGTCAGGGATTGTAAGAACGCAGCACAGAAAGCTTTATCGGAAAAACTAAATATTTCTTAAGCGATGTAAGTTTTTACCTTCTGCGTAATGGCCCCGCAACAAATTGGACACCTAATAAGCGTCTCTGAACATTCCTCACAGGTGGCCAGATGACCGCACGGAATGAAAACGACACAAGTATCTCGATCCATACACACTTTGCACTGTTTTTCCCTCTGCAGTTTCCGTAATGTTTCCAATGGGTCATCATCTGAAAGACAAAAAAAAAAAAAAAGTTTACTCATCATCAGAACATGAGCGCACACAACATACGTTTTATTTCTTCATGGTATATAAATACACCTACAGGGCTAGAGGCAAAATTACATCACGTTTTTTTTTTTTCTCCGACAGGATTAAAGTAAATAATGTGAATTTTAGCATAGTTTCCAATTCCATTCTTAATTTACAGTCTTTTTGAAAGCATTTTTGTCATTTACTGATTGTTACAATGATACTAGGGGAGGGACTTTGGTTCACTTGCATATAGTCTTGTGTTTTGAAGTTTTCCCAGTTATATTTCATTTGACTGATTATTGCACAATAACACAACACCATTATTAATGTTAGCAAACGTTTGTGATGTATAGTACTGCTAAAAAAAACAAAGGGAGATAATAGATATAATGGAAAAAAATATTTTGAGATTTATTCTGATTAAAACTAAAATTGGCATCCTGATTGCAAAAGTGGAGGGGTTTTTTTTTCCCACCATGTAAGATTTTTGTCTACAGGTTAGCAAAATTCCACTGACGATCTGTAGTAAGACCTGTCAAATTATTCCGATTGGACTCATCTACAGCTACAAGGCAACTTGTTTGTGCAGTCGCATTTGAGACAACACGGTGAAAGGTGTGTGCATTTCCCAAGTCCCAACAAGTCAGTACAATCAACATCTGCAAACAAAAAGCAACCATAAAAAGTATTAAAAGGATTAATACTGGCTTTTCTCTTAACGTTTTAACCACAGGCATACCGTTGCAAGTTCCATTTGTTTTAAGAAAACATGGATCCTATAGCTCAAAAAAGTGACATGAAAGAGAAAAGCTGCAGTCAGTTGTCAGTTTGGAAACCGTCCGACTAACACAGACAAAATTCTTACAATAAATAATATAGAAATTGAAAGAGTAAATGAAATAAAATTTCTTGGAGTGCTTATAGATAATAAATTAAGTTGGAAACCACATATAATGTATATCAAATCAAAAATGTCAAAATCATTAGCAGTATTATATAAAGTAAAAGACCTTATAAATCAGTCATTATATTCCTTGTACTGCTCCTTCATACTCCCATACATTATTTACTGTGTGGAGGTGTGGGGCAATATATACAAAACAAACACAGATCCAATCTTTATTCTTCAAAAAAAAGCAATACGACTTGTAAATAATGCTGATTATAGAGAACCATCTAACCCTCTCTTTATTAAACTGAACTCACTGAAATACAACGACCTAGTCGACTTTAAAACCATCCAACTCATGTACAAAATAAAAAAATAATCAATTGCCAAACGGTATCCAGAGGTTGTTTGAGTGGAGGGAAAGTACCTATTATTTAAGAGGAACACTTATGTTTAAAAGAGATTTGGTGAGAACAAACTTAAAGTTACATTGTATAACAGTTAAAGGTGTGGAATTATGGAACACCAGCAGTGAAGAACTAAAGAACTAGTACCTTACCTAAGTTTAAAAAAATGTATAAGGACAAAATATTGATGGGATACCGTAATATGCTGTGAAGCTGTTTAAGTTGCTTTTGTATTTATTTAAAAAAAATTTTTTTAATATATTTGACTATGGTCAAATGTTGACAGAATCAAAGAAAAACATATGTAGTTACAAGAGGTAGAGTCTATTGTACTATGGAGTTATCAGTATCTGTATTTTTTCTACTTTTTTCTTGTATTTCTTTTAATGTTCGAAATAAACAAACAAACAAAACAAGTTGTGGGTGGGAATCTACAAATGTACGTATTTACCTTTGTGGTATGCTGTAAATCCATTCTGATGACTTGAGGTCTGAAAACAAACACGTGCATAGTTAGAAAATATTTTTCAAAACTCAATAACTAGATTGACCACCACAAGATTAAGTTAACAAAAAACTGCTGCTACCTCTTTTCAGGTACAACATAGTAATATAATAAGTGTGTGCAAAGGTTGCACCCATTCTCAGAGTTGCATAAAGATTAGCCAAGTAGTGTAACAAGTTCAACATTAAAAAATACTTCAAGATTCTGTATGGTTAAGAAAAAACATTTATGGTGGAAGCTAAGAGAATATACCAGTAATCTAAAAATAACTCAAATTGAAGAAAAAAAAATCATAAATCACCTTTTTTTTTTTTTAAATGAAATAAATTAAAAACTACAAGCAACTACAAACAATAAAAAAAACAATTGCAACTCCATCTTACATTTGTAAAACTAACTGAAACCAACTTTGTTAAAAATGAGCTTTTTCGGTTAATTTCAAATATTTTGATTTTCAGTATTGCTGACATACATAATAAGTACAGAAATGTCAGTCATTTGAAAATTTTAGATAACCTTACTTTATCAAACAATAATTAGTGACTTTTTTTACCTTGCACTCAAATACTCCATATAAAAACATTCAAATACTAAAACTAGCAAAAACTACACCAAAACTAAGTATTTTGAAAATAGAAACGAATAAAGACTACATAACGACCTGCTCTAACAAACAAATTAAAAAAACAACTAAATTTGAAAAACAAAAGTTATCAAAATAAAAACAAACTGTGGTGAAACATTCCAAACTATTATAATCCAGCAAATAATTATAATTCAGGTAGACAGATTGCGCTCATATTGATTCACATCTTTTGAAACAATAACAGAAATAATCAATTCTATACTCTGTCATCACTTTGAAAACAAAAACTGTAATATTAACAAAATCATGTTGTATGTTGTACATATTGTAGGCTCACATTTTTGTTTTGTTGAGGACCTTGCAGCTGGATGGTGTTGATAAATTCTTGTCCTTTCTCTGCTAACAAGAAGCTGCATCTAGTTGAGGAATGAAATGGCATTCACTGACTTTGAACACTAAGTAAAATGCATGCATGCTGGAATTGCTGTTGTTCTTGTTACCCAGGATAACTTTTGGCATGCTCTTCCCACGGGTCTTCATCAGGCTCCCAGCCTTTTAATCCTCCACCACAATGAAAACACATCACCATGTCTCTTTCCCCTGCACGTATGCATGCACACACACAAGAACAAATGATATTCAGGCATAAGAGTAAATTCAGAACATCATTACACTGAATTTTGATCCAGTGGAACTTCCAAAAGGAACCCAGTGGAGCAAACTACGAATTCAAACCACCATCCTTCAGATCATAAGCATCTCGGATTAACTCCACAAATGTATTTGTGTTTGTGTGTGTTTTTGCGTGCGTGTGTGTGATGCTACTACTACTACAGAAGGGTATCAGTGGTGGCAAACAGGAAAGGCTTAAAAACCATAAAAACTTCATTGAAGTCAATTACATAAACAGCAAGGGAAAATACAGTACCTACACTAATTTTACAATTCTTCATTCCAGTTGTTCCCTCTTGATTGCTTGTCTGCAAGGCGTCTTAGAAGCACGAGTAATTTGCTTTATTATTTAGTTTGAGTTGCACAGTGGCGCTAGACTATTATGGAAAAAAACAATTATGATTATTAGGGCCCGGGCATGAGCCGTGAACACTGCAAGGACCCTATTGTTCTCATAGAAATTCTTTTCATTTTTTCTCCGTAAAGACTCACATTTGTGATTAACTTCAAATGTTGAACTGAGGAGGTTGCAGTGCACATGTGTTAATTACTGCCATACCTGTGCTGTAGAAGCCAGCCCTTGCTAGTCGAACATGATCTATTGGGTGCTGAATCCCTGCAAAGCTGCGCAGCCTCTCTTGGAAACTCCCCATAAGGATATAAGTGTTGCCTTGAGGTGCACTGCGAGGATTCTCCAGTCCCGTGCCCCCCTCGGATGGGACGTTTCCCACGTCATGGCCGAGGATGAAGAAGCAGGTGGGAAAATGTTTGCCGTGTTCACCCCAGGCCGCGTCTCCTGCTTCCCAGCCACCAAGCATGCCGCCGCAGCAAAAACACTGAACCTGGTCACCTTGGCCCAGGTAGTAAAGGCCAGCTTGCGCCAGATCGCTGGGTGTCACAGGAGCAGTGGCTGGCCAGGTGGAAAAAGTCTGACGTCTGGCCTCTTCCCTCCTCATATGAGGGACCATTGGGTAGGTGGACTCATCGACCACCTCCCCTGTTCTCAAACGATATTCCATGTCTTCGTCAACTTCATTGTATCTGGAGCCCGTTAGCTGTGTACTGTGCTGGAAATTGGTGCGATGGGTGCAGCTGAGGAACTTGCACAATGGGGAAACCTAAAATTGAGTTCAAATGCAGTATATGATGACGCAGATCATAAGAAGGATGTGTTCCCCATTTCCATGCCATCTTACCTCCTTATGCCTCTCTACAGGTATGTCTCCCTGGCACCAGTTTTCCACATTCATCCTACAGCTGAAACAGCGAACCCGATCGGCAGGACCAGTGTAGTAGAATCCAGCCCGGGCCAGTCGCTCTGGGGGCACCTGCTCTGCCAGAGTGGAGCCGTTGAATGAATGGAGACGGTCGCTCATTTGGGAGTAGTCGACCATGGAATCGCTCTCGAGTACACCATCTTCTCTGAGGTCTGACATGATAGCAGCAAACAGGGGATTGCTACTTTGGAGTAGAAGGAAGAGTGGGTGGGGAGGGGGTGTAGAGAGACCAGAAAAAGTTAGGCATCTTCTGTATGACTTGAAGCCTACGAGACGTTTTCACCATCGATGTACTTCCGGTGGCAATAGATACATCTGTACCTTAAGTAAGCTAACCTTCTTGTCACGAGGCCAAGGCAGAGCAATTGAGAACACATTGAGAACACAAACAAAATGGCTTGAATGTTGATTTTTAACCTTTCCAACTCGGATAGATTGGATCAAAGGTTTTGCACTTGAAAAATCAAAACGTGTACTTGGGAAAAAATAAAACTTGAAACTGAAAATAAACGTGTTGAGCTTGAACGTTGAAAAATAAAACAACGTACGCATTCAAAATAAAAATACGAAAAGTTTTTTCAAGTTGGAAGTAGTTTGAAAAAGATCTAAATCTGAAAAAAAGAGTTGAACATGAAAGAAACGAGACCTCAAATCTTTAAAAATTAATGGAAGTGAAAACTGAAAATAGTTTATTCAGAAAAAGTACCAAGATCTCAAATCTTGAAAGTGAAATCTGAAAATAGTTTCCTCAAAAAAAGCACCAAAGTGAAGCAAAACTACTTTCAGCTCCAAAAAACTTTTCATTACTAATTAATCAAATATTCTATTTGTCATTTAAAATAGATTGGGCTCAATGGAAAATAATAAAAAAAAATGGTTTTTTTTTTTTTTTTTACCTGCGCGTGGTTATCATATTATTACAACCTGTCCAATATGTTGGGACATAGCGTGTGTGTGCGTGTGGGTGTGGGTGGGTGTGACGGGCACGGCTGAATGAGACAAGTTTGTCTTCAGACTCATACACACGTGAGAACAGGGTGTAGCACTCAGCAACCCAGCAACACAAACCCTGTCAACACAGACCAATATTTACCTCGACTTATCAAGTTTGATATGCATGTCGAGTCAAGTCAAGTCAGGTTTATTTGTATAGCCCTAAATCACAAGCAGTCTCAAAGGGCTTTACATGTACAAAACATTTATTGACAATTATTCTCAAATTCTTATTCGAACATACGAGAAAGCACTGTAGATGATTGCTGCTGTAGTTTTGAGTGATATTCAACTGCACTGCATTATTTTATATTTTATAATTGGCAGGAGGTAAAGAATGTTGTTTTATTATACGCATTTCAAAACTTGATGTTAGAGCTTACTTTTAATTGATGCAACCGTACATCTAGCAGTAACAGACAATAATCGATAAGCAGTCTTTGCTCTTTAAACTCCACATTCAAAACTAAATCACCAAGTAACTGCAACTGCGTGGGGGAAAAAAACAAGGGTAAAGTCCAAATTTGCTGGCTTTACGGATTCCATTCCATAGACAAGCGTCATTACAAATTCCAACCACAGCGTCTGAAACGACTCACGCGGCTTTGAGCGAGCTGGAAGTCACGCTGGGGAAGTAATAAACATAAGATAGCACACGCAGGCATAATACTGATAGGACTCTGTCATTTTGCATTCACAGCTTCGTGCTAGCAGTAACATGCTAGCCCGAGCTATTCTACATGTGCTTGGAATCACTTGTGTTTGTCAGAGTTAAAGAAAATAAGTTTTACCTTTGTCCCGTTCGTCACGCTTTAATCCAACAACAACTTTAAGGAGTTCTTTAGAAGTGACATGAAAGAGGTGTATCGTATGACGCGACCCTTTCAGGAAGTAGTTGCTCAAAGGTTGACTGGTGCGCACCACGTCTGCGCATCCCACGTGACACAATAGTGATGTGCATTGCAGTTCTTTTAAGTGAACTGAATCTTTAGAGTCAGTTCACTCAAAAGATTCGTTCAAACAAATCGCTCAACGAATCGTCCCCCCCCCCCCCCCCCACCACCACACACACACGCACACACACACACACATATCCTTTTTTTTTTTTTTTTTTTTGTATAAATCAAATAATCAAAAATCATGGTCAACGCTTCACGGAAAGTGAAAAGTGCCACACCCGCTGTGACGTCACTCGGACACTCCATTAGGTACACCACCATTTTCAGGTGTTCCTAATAACAGGCCAATTCATTAGGGAATTGTTTTACGGCGAGGTGGCACCAGCTTCAATGCGCATTACCGACACCTACTGGTTGAAGTCATATGAACTGAAAAAAGAACGAATCACCTTAGGAAGTGATTCGTTCACTCTCGTTCACTGAAAGGAATTCGTTCTTTCGAACGTATCGTTGACTCACGAGCCAACACTGACACAACAACGCATGAATTATGAAAGAGACTCATCAAAGTAGCAAACGCTCGCTTGACACGGTTTAAAAAAACGAACAAGTGTTAATAGATTACATGTTTTGTTTTTAATTTTTATTTTTTACTCAGTTGCCCAATATTACAACAGAGAGCATAGGTTTCCAAAGTCTATAATAGAACCCCAAATTAGTGGTTCAAATCACGGAAAATAAAGCTTACGCCTCAACTGTCGGACACCACTCAATGTGATGAAAACACGCCCAGCTCAAATCTTACCTGTCACTTCAAGTTTCTCTACCAAAGTATTTGCTCTACAGTCTTATGTCCAGAGCCTGAATACGGTAGACCACAGGTGTCAAACTCAAGGCCCGGGGGCCAGATTCGGCCCGCCACATCATTTTATGTGGCCCGCGAAGACAGATTGTGCATCAAATTCGTGTGTCATTACTAGAATTGCAAATTGTCTTCATTTTTAATAATATATATATATTTTTTTTAATATTTGACCAGTTTTTACTCATCTGATTAGAAAACGATTTATTTGTCAGTTTGTTTTGTAGCTTTTACTGTCTATAATATGAGGTGCTCATACATTTATTTGGGTTGACAGTCATAATGGCCCTCCGAAAGAAGCTATGACTACAATGCGGCTGGCGAAAAAAAAAAGAGTTTGATATCCCTGCTGTAGACTGTGCCGCTGAGTGGAATAAACAGTTAACGTTCACTGAAATTTTGAGGACCCACACCACACAAAACCAAATGAGACGGTGACTCGCTCTGGCTTCATCCACCAAGATTGCAGTGGATGTGCAACAGAGTACACAAAAGAAAACACACAAAATAAAGAAGCTTAACACTGATTTTATTACGCAATTTGCAATACATCAAATGTCACAAAGGGTGGTCTGTCGTTTGGGCCAGTGCATTTCAGTGTTTTTGGTCAGATATGTTACCATCTGTGCCGCTGAGGAAGCCACACTTGTCTCAGGTCTGGATGAAGCTGAAAATGCACCTTTAGGTAGTCAATGCATCATCCTTCCACAATTCGACGAAGTACGTTGCCTAGACTGCCCTTGGCCATCTGGAGAGGCGTTTTCTCCTCCTTGTTTTCAATGTAAATGCTGGCTCCGTGTTCCACCAAGAGCTTTGCTGCTTCAACCCGCTCCTCATCGCACGCCAGGTGGCTAGTTCAACAAAATGGCAAAACAGTTGCAAATATAAATACACCTTTTGTCATTTAACATTTCCACATTGCTTGATTCAAGTAGTTTAGATCATGCTTTTATGGTTCAGCGGTAGGACAAGTGTTGCTCCAAACATACAGTGCTGTGTTGCCCTGCGAGTCCTGGATGTTGGTCGAGGCACTCTGTTTGAGAAGCAGCTGGATCAGGCGATAGTTGCCCTTGGTGGAGGCTCTATGAAGTGGAGTGGAATCAAGTTTGTCTGTGGCATTAGGGTCGGCTCCATTTTCAAGCAAGAGCAAGGCAATCTAGGAAAGAGGACTGAAATAAGCCTACTTTGCTTTGATTTTCTACTTTGTTCACATCGCGTGTTCCTTTAAAGACTGCCAAAGTGGTTCCAAGTTATATCTCAATATCCATTCACTTATACTGTTTGAGTATATATACAATAGAAATAAATACGAGTTCAAGATTTCTCATCTGTAAATGACTTTCACAACTTTTCATCAGAGGATATGATCTGAAGAAAAGAAATGCAGTTTTCGTTAACGGTGTTGATCATTTTTTGTGGCCCAGCGAAGCAACTAAAGTATGTACGTAATGTTACCGGCTGTCACTATGTTAATGGGATTGCGTGCATTTTTTTCCACTTTTTAAATATACTGTATCCCTCCATTCATCTACCACAATATCTACTGCATCATTTTCCATAACTTATGATTTGTAATTACATTTGATTTATACACACACACACAGTGAAAAAGGGGAGAAGAGAGAGAGAGCGAGAGAGAGAGACAGAGAGAGAATGATGGGGGAGAAAGTCAGAGGGAGGGGAGGAGAGGGAGAGAGCAGGAGGGAAAGTTAAGAAAGTTAGATATTTACCTCATATCTGTCCTTGGAGGCGGCATAATGTAGAGGAGTGCATCCATTTTGATTTACAGAGTTTAGCTGAGCGCCTTTGGCTATTAGTGCTTTGACAATGTCTTCTCTACCTGCAGATGATGCAATGTGAAGAGGGGTCCATGCAGCCTGGAAATAACATCAACAAGGGCTGTCGTTTTGAGTTCTTCCATTCGACAATCAATATTTCCCTGGCTTTGTCCCTATTTTAACCCTTATGATGCGTTTGCATCACTTTTTATTTATATTATTTTACTGCTTTACAGCCAATAGTCAATACATTTATATATACTTGAGTACATTGTTGTTATTTTGTATGTAAAAGAGGATCTGTATCCTGTAGTCTTTCTAGTATGCAGTCAACCTAAAACGATTTTCTTTTAGTGGACAACAGTAGAAAGGTAGAAAGAGTAATTATTTTATCTAAATGTACAGTACTGTGTTTTAATTCATACATCATCTTGCATGTTCACTTCAACTCCCAGGTCAAGCAGAAAAGAAACAATGTTGAAATGGCCAGCCGAACAAGCCCAGTGCAAGGCCGTTCTGTGATCCTGAAACAAGAGAAACGTGCAAAATTGAACATTTAGACTTTGCTATTCTATTATCACGTCAAATAAAACAAATTTTTACCTGGTCCGTTTTGCAGGCAAGGGCTTTATCAGATGTAATGCACTCTTTTAATTGCTCAAACTGGCCCAAATATGCCAAATTACACACGTCAACGTTTGAGACAGACCCTTCCATTCTTAAATATATTGTGCCGAAATGTATTCGGAAAATAATAACTTGTGCATATGCGTACACTGCCGAATTTGAACCACGGGTGAATGACTCAGGAAATTATAACTTCTACTTCCGCATACAACTCATGAACTCGTCACAATAAAAGCAAACGCGAGACATTTCCAAGGTGTTACACTGAAATGCTCTATATTTTAGATGCAGATACAACTACAGATAAACATAAATAATATGTGAATAAATAAAAAAGCCTCGAACAAACCTAGTTGGTAACTGCATTGCATGTGACCTACATCTATGTTTTATTTTGGTAGTTCAAGCTACATCAGCAGGAAGTAAATAAGCGTCTATGCCAACGCCAAGCAAGCGTCAAATCAAGCAATTTGAAATAATACAACGAACATTGCTGTGTTGTAAATCTCTTGCTAACGCTTTTATTTCATTCCGAGACATAGCAGACATTTTTTTTGCTCATGGCAGCGATGTTGGTAAGCTACAAATGAAACCTTTTTCGGCAACCGGCAGTTAACCTCTTGCTCGTAGTATTTGACTTGCACGTGTTCATGAACAAAAACACTAATTTGTTTGCAAACCGTTTCCCCATCCCGCAGGATTTCAGGACTCATGTGGACCAGTCTTGCAGGTATTCGGAGGAGTTCGTCAACATATACTACGACTGCATGGATAAGAAAAGAAGGGTGAGTGGCTGTTCAATTGGTGCAATGACAATGTAAATTGGAGTGATGTTTATTCTCAAACCAGCTCTCTTTCGACATCCTGGAATTATTTTAGAAAGAGTTTTATGAGATTCAAATTTTCGAGGTTACAAACTTTGCTGTCGCAAACAGACTCACTGTTTATTCCACTTCAACCTGAAGTCTATACATGTATATATTTGTGTCATATGTTATGACACAAATGACATGGTGTCTGTATAGCAATTGCATTTATTGGCCCGAATAACACAAAACAACATATACAATATCAAAACCATATTTACACTAACAAAAACATGTGTACACTGATATTTTTGAGTTTTATAGTGGTACACTAAGTAAAAAAAAAAAAAAAAGACAAAAGAAATACAGCCATCGATGCAGCATTTGAAGAAAAGAAAAAAAGGGCTCCTCCTCAGTCCTCGTGCATTGGCACCTTTATTTGCCACAGACACGCAAGTGCCTGCCTTGATGTCAAGCACTTCATAACGTGAACGTCCATTTTCGTTTCGGCATTGCTTGTAAACACTCGGTGTAGACTGGCTAGCCCACCCTATTTCGTAGCAAAGTGACTAGATTTGAGGAGAAGGGCGTGATTTATTTGCAAACGATACAGAAAAACCTGAAATTGAGTGAAAATGGAACTGAGTGTCAATTCTATTGACAATGTAATGTACATGTATTATGTTTGAGGCAGTCCAACAAAATCCCGGCCGATTTTGAACTCCCCCCTGACATTTTTTTAGGGCTCAAAAGTAGGACATGTTTGGGGAAAAAGAGGACGTCTGGTCACCCTAGTTTAGTCAGCTGTCAGGAGCAATTTCAGGAACGCACTAAAACCTTACCAGGTGATCGACCTTCTCTATCGTATAGTGTAGAGCAGTGTTTCCCAACCTTTTTTCATTCACGGCACACCTTTCCATTGGAAAAAATCTCGAGGCACACCACCAACAAAAATCTGTTAAGTGTTACACCAGCTGCTATATTAAAGTCAGTTATATTACAACAAAAGACGTAAAGTTCTATTCCTATATATGTATGGAGAATAAAAATAAATACTAAATATTCTTTAAATTGTATTTCTTTTGTAAATGAAAGTGAGTTTTTTTTTTTGTGGTCAAAATCCAAAAGAATCAATATAACTGTTTACTGTTTTAGACTAGCTCTATAAATATTGCGACAATAAGAACAAAGTCACTTTTAAAGACGCTCTGCTGTTCTGACAGCGACTGAGTGGCTATCACAGTCGAGGTGTCTTGACTTGACTGTGTATTTTATGTTGGTGAAAAATGAACAATCCAGGTTCTCCCGTTGAACTACATGCTCTGATTTCCATCGGACCGAAAACGCACCACAGCCGTCATAGTGTCACTGTTAGTAAAAGCACACAGCAACACACACATAAACTGAGTATGTGCCGATGCCACAACATGTAATCTCAAGATTCTCCGATTTGCCACGCATGCACGTTTAGCAAGTGACTGACCAGGCCTTGCGCTAACTGACCAGTGGTTTGGCAATCCTGTTTATAATGCACTCCGTAATTAATGTTGAACAATTTCCCACGGCACAGCTGAACATCTCTCACGGCACACTCGTGTGCCGCGGCACACTGGTTGGGAAACACTGGTGTAGAGTCTATACATTCAAACGCACATGTCCAACTGTTCAATGCTTCTATACGTTTTGTACACCTGTTCCCTTGACAACAAGGTGAACCGTAAAATGCTCAACAGGTGGTTAATCCATGAACTGACCAAGGAATTAAAGGATGCCCACTTGTTTGCCTTTGTGACTCTTCCAGTATTTATGTCTCAACTCAGTTAAGAACATCATGATGTCATCTTGTCAAAATGTGTTGAAATAAGTAATGTATTGGTCCATTCTCAGATCAAATGCAAATTTTGCCATTCAACATACTGGAGAACAGCAAGTTGTACAACTAAAGTGGACACAGAAACTTTTTTACTGTTACTTGGGATTATTTGTCCTTGCATTGTCTGTATACCACTGGGTGCTTTCCTGTCATACGATCACAGTACTGTTCGGCTTTCTGACGTCTCACTACTTGTTTCTCAGAACCTCACCAGACTCTACCTGGATAAGGCGACCTTGGTGTGGAATGGAAACACTGTGTCCGGACTAGTTGCCCTGGGAGAGTTCTTTGAGGCACTGCCCTCTAGCGAGTTCCAAATCCAAACACTGGATTGTCAACCAGTTCACGGTTAGTGACGTCCCAGGAGGTCAAATGGCAATACAATGTGGACCGAGGGTGTCCAAATGGATTCCTCTGAAGGCTGTATACAGAAAAATCAAAGTATAACTTTTAACATGATTTCAAATTGTTTTTTTGGGTTGCATTGGCCCTACTAGAATAGTTCCGCCCCAGCACTCAACTGTAGCTGAATCTTATTTTCCCCCCCACATTCAAAATCCAAACAAGAACAATCTGGCTAGTGGATCATTAAATGTTTAACTACCTTGATACAGGAGAAAAGTAGAGAAAAACATTTTTGCTTCTGAAACATTCTTTTAGTCACTGTGGCATAGAGAAATTTTGTTGCTCGAGTAGTTAAGTTGCAAATAGCTTTTTTGCATATCTAGCAGAGCCCTATAAAACAAAATGATTAGTACCTGTAGTAATTGTGTTAGTTTTTTTAAGGGGATCAGCTGTTTTAAATATCACCTGTGTCTTCCTTGGCTCACAGATCAAGCAACTCAAGGTCAGATGACTCTACTTGTAGTCACCGGCGGAACAGTCAAGTTTGAAGGGAACAAGCAGCGTTTCTTCAACCAGAATTTTCTTTTAACGGCTCAGGCGTCTCCAAACAACGATCAACCTGTGTGGAAGATTGCTAGTGACTGTTTTCGTTTTCAAGACTGGAATAGCTGATTGTCCTCAGCTAAATTGTCTTTTGATGTATATAGATTTGTAATGGGAAGAGAGGTGGAATGAGATCCACATTTAGTATGAAAAGGGTTTTATTTTCAAGAATAGCTTGAACAGTAAGGCCTGTGATTAGGATGAGTAGTTTGTGTACAGTATACAAACAAGTTCATGAAAATACATACAAACACGATACTGACTTGATCAGTTTCCCCTTTACAAAGGCTAAAGGTGTAGCTGCTGCCACCAAGCATGGTCTTTAGCCATTTATCGTGAACAAAGTAACCTGCTCAGCATGTGCTGAAAGTGCAAGCAAAAATCCTTTTGGCATTGTCCCAAAATAAAACATCTGCTCTTGGTGTTCCTGAGTCATTTATGGTTGGACATTTGGTCTTTTTCAGCATTGACATAAATAGCAAGAATAAAATTAGCCAGAATAAATTAAGTAAAGGTTGTCAAGCATATCTCTGGATAGGGGGTGTTGATGACCTAACGCTTCATGCAAACTCGTCGCATGGCCGTCGATACATTGAACAGTTTGTGAACAAAACGTCACGTAAAACCACTGACAAGTGCTGCAGACTGAAGGCACGGTAACATCAGTACTCCAACTACAAAAGAGTATCGTTATCAGTAACGGTTCAATGACTGTAACACAGACAGCACAGTATTAGCAATGCGTGGAGGTGTGATAGTTTTTGTTTAAGGGTTCCTTCCAAAAAAGCAGTAACCCATGGTCATCTTTAACCATCCTACTTCTACACACCAGTGGCACAGGTGGATCAAAAGCTGCATCTTCTGTGTTCAGCTCATTTTCATTTAAGTCCGTCTGGAACACAGACAGCAAAAAATCCCACACACTTCACAGGAAACTACAGGAAAAAAAGAGTGGCCAAGCTGAAATGAAGCCTCTTGGCTGGGAAAGAGTGCGACTTATTTGCCACCATACATCCTCTCTATGTGGTGGCGATAGTGGTTCTTAAGCTCTTTGCGCTTTAGCTTGAATGCATCTGTGACAAGACCCATCTCAGGTGTCCATGGCTCTGGGCTCAGATGGACCTTCACAGGAGTTTCAAAGCGCTGGAGTTTAACTACAAGGATGAGAAGACAGGTTCAATGACATTGTGTCAAAAAGGTAAAAGAGATGGAAATAGAATCGTCCTAAGACTATGAGCTCCTACTTTTAGCAGCAACCGCCTTGATTTCATTCAGGACCTCTTTCTCCATGTCATCATGGGTGCAGATGTCCTCCCAAGATGCATCCAGCCCCCTCTGCTTGGCCAGTTGCATCAGCCGCTTCGGGTTGGGAACCACAAAGCTGATCACGTAGTTCTGGTCACTGATGGGTAGGATAAGGAAGACAGGGAAATTAATTGAATACACGCCGCATTCAAAATATGTTAGTTGGAAATGGGGGCGACTCAAGCCAATGACTCATGCGTGCCAGATTTTATAGCTGCATCAGTTGAATGATTCATGAAGACTGCTGCCACCTTCTGGTCACTTGCCCTCACTAAAACGGAACATTTCCTTCCCCTTGTTGCCTTTCCTGTGCAACAGCCACACCTGGTTTTGGCTTTTGTTACAAATGCAACATTTGGCTTTGAACTTAGACAGAAGCCAATTCTCATCCTCTTTGTTGGCACATTCGCAATGGTTGCACGTGACTCACCTGTTTGCGTAAACACAAATGTTGTCGATGAGGGAGCTGTTCTTCAGGGCCGACTCCACCTTACCGAGAGACACGTACTCGCCCGCTTGCAGTTTGACCAGATCTTTTTTACGGTCTGAACAAGGATATAAAAAAGAAAAGAAAAAAAGTTAACACAAGGAAGCCAATCCAGTCATTTTTGTGATGATACATACCTACTATTTGGAGACAGCCATCTGGGTGCACCTCACCAACATCACCAGTGCAAAACCATCTTTGACCACTCTCGTCCACAAAAAAGTCCTCATCCTTACTCTCGTACTTGAAATAGCCCATGGTCACGTTTGGGCCGCCAATCAGGATCTCGCCTCTAGGGTTAGGCTTATCTTTGCTGGTGTAGCCGCCTAATTAAAGTAGCAAATGGAGACATCCAATAAGGCAGCAATAGACGGATGTATCACTGGAATGTGCAACAAGTCTGTTCCAACAGACATACCGTACCTTCAGCCCAGTCCCGCAGTCTCAACTCACAGCAAATAAGTGGCGCCCCAACACGGCCGGTGCTAATGTCTGCAACTGTATGGCAGAAAAATAAATTTGTGCATCATCATCACTATATGGTCCCCCTCTAAAATTATTGGAACAGCAAGGTCAATTTCTTTGTTTTTGTGTTATACTGAAGACATTAGGGATTCATATCAAAAGATAAAATACAAGTTCAGAAGTTTAGCTTTTGTTTTGTAGTACATGGACAGCACCTTTTCGTTGAAGCAACCCATTTTTAAAGTGAGTATAGAAATAGACATTATGAAATTAACTTGAAGTGAATGACATTTATTTTTTGGTGGCATATGCCTTACTTGCAAAAACCGCATTTGGGTGTTTCTTCATAGCTCTCATGTTTCTGGCATCAGCTGCTGTTGATCTTTGACTAACCTGTTTAACGTTTGTTGCTCTGTACACCAGTACGTAGTTACTTTTTCAGGACATTCCAAATTAATTGTACTGTTGTTGTATTGGATATGGCAACAAAACTAAAGGAATTGGCATTTCCGTTCTAATGGTTTTGGAGTCGACTGAATTTCTACAGAAAGACTGGAAAGTCAAAAGCTAGGAAGTAATGTGCATTTTAAGAAAAGGTGTTTCTGATCCTCAAAGTAAAACTGGTACAGATGCCCTCGCTTACAAGCGGACACGTTCTAATTGTTCCGTGTTTGCACACATTTCTGGTGGGACGGGAACTGTTAATTGCATCTCCAAGCTTTTACTTTCTTCATAAATATTAAAATTCAAGTGTGTTCTCATGTTCATCTGAAAGAGCCTGTAAATTGTTTGAGACTAATTGCCAATGAGACATTGTCTGTACAAGCAAAGGAGTGGCACTAAGAGCTGATAGGTGAGGAATTGTCAAGAAACTGTGAGGGAATACAATATACTGTATCTGGACACACAATTAGCTAAACAATTAACTCGAACCAAACAATTGTTGAATCATTGGATTTTCATATTTTTATTGTTTAATAAAAGCTTGGCTTCAGTTCACTGGGATTAACCTGGGAGCGCTACAGCTTGCAAGAAAGCTGCTCCTAAACTGAACTTCTTGATTTGCAATCATTTCAAGCCTTGTTAAACTGTAACAGATGTATCTTTTTGTCAGAATTTCCAGTCGACTAGTCAAGGTCAACAGTCTCTCTCTGACGTTCCACAATGTTTGGAGTGTTTGGAAGGGAACACAATGATTCAGTGGTCAAGTTCTTCCTTTACACGTAACCGATTGAGAGAATGACTCATGTGCATATCATGTGCGAGGTACACACTGTAACTGAAAGCTAGACTTCTTGCTGGTTGCTTTATTTTTTGTTCAAGCAAAGAATGATTTCCTCCTTTGACAATTTTTTTTGGCTAGTCTTCAAACTCTCCACATCCGCTGCGGTCAAAAAGATCTACTACACTATACACAATTGTTTTGCCGAAATCTATGCTCACATGGACAAAAAAAAAATCACTTGTGAAGCACTATTAGAAAAAGACGAGGCTGGAAAAAAAAAGGCTGCTTCCGTCCTAATTCATTCGATTTACATTTGTGCATAGATATGCTGAATGTCCGCAAATGTTTAAATAAAAATAAAAAAAGTTGGCACCGCCATTAAGTGGTTACATGATTGAAATTTGAAAAACAGTTAAACCTTTTGTTGGAATGCTTGAAGATATATTATCAGTGATTATACACGCAATATAAATACATGTGTATTGTAACGTTATGGCCCGAGGCCTTTAAGGGGGAAGGTCTTGGTGCTTGCCTCCAATTATTTCCTGTGCCTGCTCGCCCAAGCAACCTGCCGCCTGTCTCTGTGCGGTAAGTAAGAGCCAACCAGCGTGTGGGTGCTCATGCTCGCCACCATCTGTCAGCAGGGTGCCACTGATGCCTACCTCACGGGCTAAGAATTCCCTTCTGTTTGCACATTTAGTTACTTTAGTCTTAGTTTGTTATTTCTTTGTGCAATGTAACCATTTTGTGTGCACTCCATCCTGACAGTATGTATTACTTTCATGATAAAATATCTGTGCTGACTGGCAAGAACATCAATAGACAGATATCACTAGATTGTTTTTGTTCTACCAGGCAAAAGCGTGCAAGTCCAGAGCCAAAACACACAAAAAAAAGTCTGATCAGTGGTTGTGTGATTACAGCCTTACCCTCAGTGATGGTGCCTGCTCCACAAGTTTCAGTGAGGCCATAGCCTTGGCCCACAGGGCAGCAGAAGCACACATTCATGAACCTCTGTGTAGCCGGGGACAAAGGAGCTCCTCCCGACAGCATCAACCGCACTCGCCCGCCCAGCAGCTTCTTCACTTTTTTAAACAACAGGCTGCAACAAGGACACGTATGTGTCACACCTTATAATTTTATCAAGTTCAACCTGCTACTCTGCATGTACTTTGCGTGTAGCAACATGAAAACAGTTGTTGCAAGACAATTCCTTACGCATTGCAGAGAGGTGCGTCGTAGCCTCTCCTGATCTGCTTTAGTTTGTATTGGTAGCCCAGGTTGAAGAGCATCTTCTGAACATAGTTCATCTCCTGCACTTTGCTCATCACGTTCTTGTTTATGCGATCCAGAATTTCCTATTTGGTGGGGCAAAAGAAGAAACGATGAGCTGAGCAGGGGAATAGAGCAAAAACCAACATGATTCTTACCGGCACAGCTGCCATCAGTGTGGGTTTAAGCATAGAGGAGTCTCCCTTGCTTCCTCGTTTTATTTTTGAGGACTAGAAGAACAAGAAGACACAAAATTAACCCACCGCATAGAGCCTATGACGACTAAGTGTAGCAAGCACACAAAATGACTGAAGAAGACCCTGCAGAACATTTACCTGATCAGACAGTGTGTGGGGGGAAGAGTAGCCTATCGGACACCCATACGTGACACAGCTGATCTCCGCAGTCATCTCCAGCACATGAGCCAGAGGCAGATAGCCGATGTAAATATCCTTGGGCCTGTTTAGGCACAGAAATAAAAAGAGGTGAGATCTGTGTGGCCACATCTTGTGTTGTGGTTGGAAAATATTCAAGCACAGTTGGTGACCCCTGAGCAAGCACTGCCCATGACAGCCAATCAAGGAAACAATGACCCATTTTTAGGGAAAGTCAAATCAAAATTGCCTTGTTCTATGCGCTCCAACTAGTCTCAACATGCTGTTCTGATTAATATTGTTTCTAGAAAATAAATAACGCTCCCGTCAAATAATCCTCCTGATTTTATCCATCTCAGGGGGTGGTTAACCTTGTACTGCATCAAAGTGCCTAGTAGTGCCGGTAACTGTTTCTGGTCTAAAACCACAACTTCATGAAAAATGGTGGGGACACAGTAAAAGCTGTGATGGGCATGGAAACACATCTTCAGTGCTGTATATCAGGGCTGCGTGCCAGCATAATCAAACCATTCTTTGCTTCTTTCTTTCTAATAACACGCTGTGCCATCTCTGCCATGCACAGTCTCTATTGTCAGCACTTGTGAGGTTCTGGCAATTCTGTAACTGAGGAAATGAATGAATGAATGAATGAATGAATGAATGAATGAATGAATGAATGAGACAGCAGATGATTTAGTGTCTGTTTTGCAACTGCCAATTTGGATTTCAAAAATGTAAGGGGCTTCTGACTTTCGTCTGGAGGATTCATTCTGTAGTTAGAAGGGCTTTGTTGGCAGCTGTTACCTAAAAATCTCACAGTAGACACCCGCTTATTAACCTTTCCTGATCCAACTGGCAGCCTCAGGTCTGTTGCTGCTTCTAAGCAACTAAATCACTGCTCTTTAATGTGAATAGTTCCACGCAATGGGCATACGCGACTCCAGTCAGCCGAACCTAGTACGTACAACTAAATCTCGATTTTACGCGGACTTTGAGGTCCAGAATTTGGGAATCGCATTAGCTCTGAAAGCGCGTTGGATAGAAAGTCTTGTTTTTTTTTTTAAGAAAGGCATGTTCTTAGGCAGCCGAAAGGGTCCTTCGTTACATTAATTTAGGTCAGGCATGTTGTTGGACAACCCATTCCGTTTGCACCACACATCGAAGTCTGTTGACATATTAAAAAAGAAGTAATACGCAGACGCCAATATCAGACGGATTGAGGAAGTCATTTTGATGCTATGTGAATTGGATGGAAGCGAGAACAAAGCAGTCACTTATTCTACAACTACGCTCTTTGACCTGTGAGCGACTGTGTGGATGAGGTGCTTCTGCGAACTTCCCCCTTTACGAATCAAAAACGATCCTTGCTATCCGTAACACTGTAACAAAGCAGTCATAACGGTCAAACAGCCCAACTTCTTATTATCAAATGCCTTTAAATTGGTCACGGGAATTCGTCGAATCACTAGCGCTAAGATTTACGCGTTAGTCATTGAGCTTCGCACAGTTCTTTGATCATCCATTTACAATACTACTTGAAAATGTATTTATGACGAAGAAAATCGGGATCAATGACCAAACCGCGTTAGACAGCAAGTCGCCTGGAATCGAAGCGTGTAAAATCGTTCAGGTGCACTAGCTGGTGCAGTATAAACTAAACTACCTGCATTAGTTGTCATGAGAGACACGCATGCATCCAGTAAAAGTTTTTGGGACTATGGTTGAATCTCAATTTTGCTATTTAAAGTGTTTCAATGAAACACAAAATGCAAATTTTGCCCCGCAAACTGATGCAAAACTCCTTATATCGAGCTTTGCAGCCAGTTTGGGAAGCTGGTTGGTAGTTTATACTTGCTCGTTAGAACAATTAAAAAGTAATCCATCCAGATTTCACCATTACAGCTCAAGGTTTAACTCCTTAGGCCAGGGGTCGGGAACCTATGGCTCGCGAGCCAGATATGGCTCTTTTGGCGACGTTAAAAACGTTATTAAAAATAATACATTATTACACTCAAAAAATCATTGGTCTTAATTCAAATACATGCATTTAATTGTATTTAACCTATCTTTTTTTTTTGTTTTGTTCTTTTAAATGGTATGGCTCTCAAGGGAAATTATTTTTAAAAAAATGGGCATTTATGTCTCTGTCCGCAAAAAAGGTTCCCGACCCCTCCCTTAGGCTGTGTTTTCTAAATATTTGAACATACCCGAGTCCAGGGATGCGTTCACATTGGCCTGTCATTCCTGCGATCAAATTACTGTGGATAATCATGACTCCTTTTGGGCGCCCAGTGGAGCCGCTGGTGTACATGACCACAGCCAGATCAGACGGCTCCGGCTTCACAAGTTCCTTTCCCACTGCAAAACAGACACATCGTTTAAAAAAAAAAAAAAAAACTACAATTACATTATTTACTGTTTCTTTCTGCACATTCCCTACGGTGCAAAACACAATATGGTAACTTATGAAAGACAACAAACAGATGTGACAGAAACGGCATGCGGGGAGTCAGCCATGGAAAGGCAAACTGGTTTTCAGAGGTTGAAGTGGGCCTAAGTAGAGATGTCTCCATACATTTAGAAGCTGGTTGAGCCCCGTTATTTTGACATTTTAAGCGATGTATTGACAATGATTTCCAATGGACAAATTGCGATCGCTCCCTCAAATGACCACCAAGACATGAAGGGAGGGGAGGGGGCATGGCCATATTCCTCATTAACAGTGAGCATTTTTAAGGCATTCATTATTTCATTATTTCTACAAAATGAATGGGCTTTTTTCATTTCCCTGATCAAAATATTCATAAACTGAGCTTGTAGGTGAAAAATGGACCATGCTTGCTTTTGTCTCTCTTTTAACTTACAAAAACAAATCTGGCTGTAGATACACAACCTTAAGTTAAAAACTATGATTATAATTAATGAGTGTGCAATTAGCACAAAGGTGCAACCGATAAACTGAGGGCGGCTGGACTCGGATGCCACGATCAGGAGTGGCCAAAATTGACATCTTGGAATGAACCCCAAGCACTACTGTTGAAACTCTAAACAGGGCACAGAATCCAAAACAAACTGGAGCCTTTGCGGAACATTGCTGCTGCGAACCCACGGTTATTAGAGTTCTTCTCATTAGGTCAATAAAACGGAAAATGTTTACAGGCAAGGACTCTGAAATTACGGACGGAGAACCTGAATAAAGTAACAATGAACAGAGATAAATAATCATTTAACAATTGGAAATCAAAGACACTCAAGTGGACAATCAATAAAATATACTTCAATGTGTTCTGTGCACGAATGGTGTTTGAGTGTTTCGGGAATGTAAACAGCCAGGTATACATTTTTCTGCTGCAAAGCACAATCACAAATAACTAGAATTTGAAGTTGCTAAGACACCTCACACATTCAAACTGAGTATGAGAATTTCTCTTGGTGCAGTATTGTACATGGTCAAGGTGTGACAGAACACTCACTATTTTCAGGCAGTGTGCCCAGATTTTGCACTTCTTGCATACTGTGGATAGAGACTCCTGCCGGGTAGCCTGCTGTGGTCACTTTCTTCTGGTCCGCATAGATTATATGTTTCAGTTTGGGGATATTTGGAAGCACATTCTGGACAAACAAGAGCACAAATGGGGAGTCAAAATACTTTCATACAAGATTTTTCTTTTTTTTTTGCTCTGAATCTGCTCATGTCTCTATGTACAGGACACCACAGTTTCTCTAGGAGCTTGACTGAGCTTGTGTAGAGTAAAAAGAGACTTGTAAACTGAAAGCTGTCACCACCAACCAGAAATGTAAGTATGGAAATAAACCGTGAGAGGGCAAAGCATCCCGACATTTTCTTGTTTTATTAGCTTTGAACATCCTAATTTCACAACAAGTGCTTATATATTCGGGCTTACATTTGCGAGGAAGCTCTTTGTACAAAAGCCGGTACAACTGCAAATGTTGGAAATAGGCCTGTTTAATTTGCTTTGTGAGGGAAAACTAAAGCAAGTTCAATATTTAGAAATTCACATTTATTTTTTGTGGTGATTATTTGAGACCCATTGTCTATTAGGACAACCACTATTTGGAGTGTATAGAGCAAGTTGAGAAGGGGCAAAGCGGATGGTAATGATGATGCAGAGGGATAAACTCACTTTTAGTTTTGTTTCGAGCAGTTCCACACTTGTGACAAGATGAGAAACTCCAGTTTCATTCAGTCCAAATGCAATTGCCTCCTCTCCCAAGGTTGCATAGAATGTCACCACTAGTGAGAAAACATTTTTTTTTTTTTTAGTGAACATGTACACGCTGTGTTTTCGACACAATTCACAGGAAAGACAATGTAAATACGCACATGGGAAATTATGCCTAAAGCATGTTTGGGCAGTTATCATCCATTCGGCTCTGGTCTCACAGAAGATTGCAATAGTGCTTTTGGGTTTCTGTCCGAGGGCTGTCAATCCGCTTCCAAACTGACTGGCGAGTGAGTCAATTTGGTTGTAGGAGAGCCATTTGTAATCACCAAGGATCAGCTAACGGGAGTCAATACACAAATGCGAAGCCATTAGTCATCCAAAACTGTACACAAAACAAAAAAGGTTAGCCTCAAATGAATAAATGACATAGGTTAGCCTCAAATGAATAAATGACGTATCTACTAACTTTTTTAAAAATTTTCCCATTGGGCTGCATCTCGTTTTCCTCACTCAGCACTTCTCTGGTGCCGAGACACGGCGAATCTCCAAAGCGCTCCACTGCGAATGCAAACAACTTATCTAGAGTGTTCTTGCCCGGCAGGTCTTCCTTGGCCAGCGTGTCAAAGTGGTCCACAGAGCGGTAGGGTCCCTCCGCGCATCCTGAAGTGGAGCGAGCCTTGACCCGCTTGGACATGGCGTTCCTCTGTCCGGCACCGGTGATGTAGTACCATGGTAGGAAGGAGAGGACAGAGTAGAGCCACACCACAAGGTGGACTGGAAAAAGGAGGATAGACTGGACAGTATCTGACTGGAAAGCCATACCGTGGTGGATGTGATGGGGGAGGGATAGGGATGCTTCAAATGGGGTAGGGAAATGCTTAAAAGGCTAGGGGAGAACTATGAAGCCCAGCAATGGCGCGACGTCCACGGTCCCTCAGATCCCAGGGTATTGAACTGAAATTACAACATAAAAGCCTGTCACAAAAGCAAGCAGTGTTATATTTGACACCTAATCAAGAAGCATCAATATGCCCTTTTAAGACATGGGAACTTCAGCGCATAATTCAAGACCTTTTAATCATTTGAAGTTTCTGTAAAGTGCGTCTTTGTCATCAGCCTGGTGCTCTCTGATGGAAACAAAATCAAAGGGCAAAGGAACTTTTTGTATCAGAATCTAAGGAACTTTATTTCCTAGTAATTCTGGTGCCGAGCACAGAAGTCCAACAATAGAACACCGTGGGCGGGGTCATTCCGCCCAATCACGCCCTTCCAATCCTCACTGTCATTGCCAACGTGAGCATTGAAGTCACCCAGTAGAACGATAGAGTCCCCAGAAGGAGCGCTCTCCAGCACTTCTTCTAAGGACCCCAAAAAGGGTGGGTACTCTGAACTGCTGTTCAGTGCATAGGCACAAACAACAGTCAGGACCCGTCCCCCCACCCGAAGGCGGAGGGAGGATACCCTCTCGTTCACCGGGGTGAACCCCAATGTGCAGGCGCCCAGCAATAAGTATGCCCACACCTGCTCGACGCCTTTCACCGTGGGCAACTCCAGAGTGGAAGAGAGTCTAGCCCCTCTCGAGAGGGCTTGTACCAGAGCCCAAACTATGTGTGGAGGCAAGTCCGACTAGACATAGTCGGACTTGCCTCCACACATAGTTTGAAGTGGCTGGGGAGAGGGAAGTCGGGGAGTCCCTCCTAAAGCTGCTGCCCCCGCGACCCGACCCCGGATAAGCGGAAGAAGATGGATGGATAATTCTGGTGCAGGGCCAAAAGTGTTACAAGTTACAACTGCTATCATTCATCAGCGTACACTTGGAATAAATATTTTTGGGAGGGTTGACTCCCAAAAGATTATTTCTCTTGCACTATTTCCTTTGTTGCATATTGCAACAAATTAGAGTTCTACCTGCATCACAAAACCGGACAAGCCCTAGATTTTACATTATGTAAATGACAAACTATGAGAATAAGGAACAGAAGAGCAGTAACACATTTTGAATAATGAACAAAGGATAAAGCATTTGAATAAATGCAAATTTTTTTGACACTTGATGATTTGATATTTGAAGAGAGAAAATAATTTTAGTACGGCGCATCCGATCCATTACAACCACGAGAACCAAAATCAGATGTTTTAAAATCACACCTAAAAATGAATCGTAACTACTAGATAGGCTTCTTACAGCTTAATAGAAGTTAGATTCATGACTTTTTGATACAATTTGAAATGACATTGAAGGCCAACTTCCCTACGTCCTCACAGTCCCTCATAGTCCTAAATTGCTACATTACACATATGACACACAGATGTTCTTAAGAATCCTGACTAAAACTACATTGCTATTTTATTGTTTCCAATATTGTGATTGCGCAATCTTACCACAAGAGTCATTCTGTAATTTTCTGCATTAGTTCTTTTTAGGTTTGAGACTAATTACAATAATAAAACTCTACTTGGCTTTGAACATTCTTTTGACTTTTGAAAGATTGATTTGGAAATGTAATGCCATTTAAGGCATTGTTTTTACATTCAGTGCCCTTCAAGACTTAAAGGATCTGAGAGCGGCGAGATAAGTTATTTTAGGAATACTAATAAAAAAATCATTCTTTACATTTACAAAATTATTCATATTTTTTATGGCAATTTTGAGGAAACAGTACATTCAATACAAAAGGATCCAGGAAACGTCAAGCATAATTTCCAGTTATTTATCCTCAAGAGATGTAGTGATGGTTGTTTTTAAAAGACTATAAAGTTGAATTGAGTTGACTGACCTTTCAAAAGAATGATGTCAAAGTCTGAATGACTGTGAGCAAAACCACACAATGACCAACATTCATCAGCATCTGCAAGACACGCCAGGCTTAACCGCACCCTCCCCCCCCCAAAAAGTGTCTACTGTATGTAATCAGCTAAGGAACTTGGGATGGATGAGCGTCTTCCAACCAATCACAGCACGCAGCCCATCGTGCGAAGGTCAAGCTCGCCTCCTCATTGACCTCACAGGTGATGATGACCCGGCAACTACTAAACAGTTTTTAATGCGGCAAGATGCTAATGAAATTGTGTCAAAATAAATTGTGTTACGGTAGCCGTAACAAAACGTACCTGAATTATCGCATCATGACTATGATCGGAAGTTAAAACAAGACATAAGAGACTCGACTGGATCTGCCTTGAAGTGTACACGTCACTGCGTTGTGGAACATTGGCTGACTAATATTTGTCAAGTGAATTAGTCAATGTATTTTTTTACGTCAAATATGCGACCTTAGTAATCACAGTCTCAGCATTGCCACATTTCCCGTTCACTTGCGCCACAACACAGACTCACCCCACGTTATTTGTCGTTAAATATGAACACATTTATTTTCAAAGAATCGGAAGCAAAGAGAACAGCCGCCGCTCGTCCAAGTGTGCCAGCTCGGCTTTGAGCAACCGTTGATGCCCGCCAAAC
Source organism: Syngnathus acus (assembly GCF_901709675.1). NCBI lineage: Eukaryota > Metazoa > Chordata > Actinopteri > Syngnathiformes > Syngnathidae > Syngnathus > Syngnathus acus. Next base: position 21,383,692 of record NC_051095.1, on the reverse strand, counting down.
AACGGAGACGAGGACCAGTTTGGTCGAAAGCTATTCTACGCTTCCCTCTCAAATGAACCGCCACTTCATTCTACAAACAGATAAAGCCACTAATAAGATTAGTGGGCCAGCAAGCGAGTGATAGCCATCAATTGCCATGCTGGCCCCATTCTTACCTTTGACAGCGGGAACCCGGCGAGTCGTGACTCGTGTCTCCATTCACAATGACCGACAGTTACCTCCTCGAAGGACTCAGAAACACGGAACTACTACGTCATCTGATTCCATTTCTCTCGACCAATGGGAAGGGGAAATAAACTTAACCCTCTCAACCATCTACACCCCAAGTATTATATGAGCATGTGCAAGTGTCTGATTTTGCCTCGCGTGCACACACACACACGCACATTATATTATTTATTTTCTTCTTATTTATATTTTTATGATAAAGCATATATATATATATATAGAGAGAGAGAGAGAGAGAGAGAGAGAGAGAGAGAGAGAGAGAGAGAGAGAGAGAGAGAATAAAAAGAAAAAAATAATAAATATAAATGACTAAAAATATATAATAAATCCAAAGGAAAGGCAGATAAAAAACCTTGTGGCATTTGCCAAGGCGTATTGCCTGCTAAACGGATAGATGCTGGAAAAGTGGCAGAAGGTGAATCTTAAGTTGAATTACACTACAGCGCCCACAAATGGATGCAAGATTCACCCAGAAAATCAGGCATGAAAATCATTTAACATATTTGGGATAGAATTAAAGAGGAAGCATGGAAGACAAAACCAAAAAATCTTGATGAACTCTGGGAGGCATGGAAGACTGGATTCTTTGCCATTCCTGATCACTTCATCAATAAATTGTATGAATCATTTTCGAACCGCATGGATGCAGTCCTTCAAGCTCATGGAAGTCATACAAAATATTAACTATGGCTATAATAGCACAACAACTTCATTCACCAATGTGACACATTGTGTTCATTAAATGATTCATATTTCTGCAGTGAAGCAAATTCATTTTCATACGTTCCACCTCGTTTGCCTGTTTTATGTTTTAACAATTCACAACCACAGTCCGTTGGCTGTTGACTGCAATTCGCCCGCTAAACTAAACTGCCCTTACACCAGTTTGTGGACCCTGTGGAGGTTTTCTTGTGTGTTTTGGGGTGTTCTTCTAGGTATTGAGGGGAGCTGTGTGGCGCACCTCGGGATCATTTATAATATTTAAGCCTCTCACCAGCTGGTGTTACTTTTTTCCTTTGTTATTGTCTTTGTTGCTTTGCTTTGATGACTTTTAACTTTTGCACTTATTGGTTTTCTTTGTGGCGCCGTTGTGAGTGGGAGCCTTTTCTAGAAGCCTATTGAGTTGCACTCATGTCCTCAGTATGTCTTTTATATACCCACTCTGTGGTATGAACGCTGCTGGAAACCTGAATTTCCCCCCAGAGATCAATAAAGTATCCATCCATCCATCCATCCATCCATCCGTCCATCCATCCATCCATCCAGCCTTCCTTTTCTTTGATGCACTGCAATCAGAAGAGTGCCTTACGCTTGGGAGCTATATGTATATTTACTATATGTATATATACACACTATATGTGTATATATATGTATGTAGTGTATGTGTTCTTAAAGTGCTGACATCTAAGACTCAATGTAAACAGAAGCATGTGTAACAGGTGAAGCAAAAAAAGTGTGGGCGAGACTTGGCCACGCCCACCCAAAAATCATTCAATGCTAGGCTAACAGTAGACCTTCCTGTTGGACAAGGTGAAATAAAAAAATAAAAAAAGTTTTGCCACTGTAGTGGGGAGCCCAATAGACGATCGATGTTGCTGTAAAGCCCATGTCAGTGCTCCTTTAAAGTGGAAGAATTTTATTTCATTCCGCACGATGATGACTGGATAGCACATGCACCTCAGTGCAGAAGGTCTTGGATTCGAATCCGCACTACGATTTTCCTGTAGAATCTGTATGCTCTCCCCGTGCTGCCGTGTTTCTCTGCGTGCTCTGGCTTCCTCCCACATTCCAAAATCATGCATTGGAGGTTAATTGAACATTAATTTTCCATAGGTGTGATTGTCAGTGTGAATCATTGTCTGTGTGTGCTGCCCGCCCCCTAGTTAGCCTTTCGTAACACAAATCACGATAATCAAATAATGACTCCAAAAATAATTTCATTTGGGGGGGGCATAAGTCAGCTCTCAGCTCTCCAGTTTTGGGATTCAAATCTCATCTGATTGTAAACGAAATAGTTAATGGATCCTCAATTAGCACATTTTCACTTTTTAGTTTTGGATTTATGGAAAAACATATTGTGTAGCATCTGTAGGCTATGCGTTTTTTCACAAGCCAAAAGTCTTTGCAATCACTGTGTAACAGTTTTTTGCTGCTGAAAATTTGTCTCTCGCTTGATGTTTGTCATGTAGCTGAAATGATTCCACTATTAGCTAATTTTCTAAGTAAACTTTGTTGGGTTGATCAGCTTTGTGGTCAGGTGGAAACAAGGCACTTTTTTACAGTGAACTTGTCAACTGACAGTTCACTTCCTAAAAAAAGTCTTGCACTTTACAAATTATTTGATCAGTTCCTATTTGTTCGTTTAACACAGTGGTTCTTAACCTTTTTCCTTGTTCGCACCCCATTCAATTCACTAACCAGTTCTCGCACCCCTAACCCTAACCCTAAATAATTATTATAATAATAATTGGTTTACTTTACAGCTATAAGGCTTAATTAGCATTATCCCTAATGCCAATTAACACAATGACTTCTTGATTTCCAGAATTTTTCACTTTTTTCAGTTACCTGACCATTATCCCCGAAAAATTGTAAATTTCCCCCAGGGTATCCTCGCACCCCCTAGGAAGCATTCTCCACCCCAGGTTAAGAACCACTGGTTTAACCTGTGTAGTGCAACTTCAAACTGGCTATAAAGATTAAGCAATTTAAAAAACAATAGTTTGGAGGTAATATTCTTTATTATAATCACTCACATAAAATGATAATTTTATTTGAAAAAATAAACTAGCCATAAGATATACTGAAGAATAATTTATTCAAACTTTCATTGCATAAAAACGATATAAAATAAATTATTAAATAGGTTTCCCTGTAAAGTCATAAAACATTGACACCAAGCTATTAATCAGGACCAAACATTCTGACTGACCTAGTCGTTTGTCATATATCAAACAGGAACTTCAAATCTAATCTGCTAAATCAGTGACAGAGTGAACAGACTCCTACGATGTTTCTGAAGTACCTGGTCGCATCCAGGGATCGGTTGAGAAGGATTCTATTGAACTTTGATGTTTGCGATTGAGGTGAGAAATTTGGGGAAGTAAAGAGTCATCGTCAGACAGGTCCACCGTTCCTGAAGATCAGGAAGTTGTAGTCACGCACCGTAATTACCGAAAGCTTTGAACATTTATATTAATAAGTCACAAACTGTACCTGCTGTGTTTGCAGCACGACATGGGGACATCTTTTCCTGGCTTTTTTCCTCATTGCTCGACTCTGCTTCTCGCCGCTTCCTGCTACCGGAGTTGGCGGGGTTGTCTAGTGGTTCCTAATCATTAAAGAATGCAAAACAAAAGATGAGTAATGAGTAAGGTTCCTCAATATTGCATTATAGCAGTAATAATGTCACACGGACACTGGGATGTACATAATATCTGAAATACATAGATCAAGTAAGGTAAAAGTGAGCACCAAAGAATACTCTGACTGTTTGGTCAGCCTCCTCCTTTCCCGTGCTGTGAGCGGTGTCTCTTCAGTCTCTGGGGAACTTGGCACAGGAAAAACATCTCCCAAAGGAGCTGAGCACACCCAAAAGCAGAAATTTGATCTCTATTAATGCCACTCGAGGACATTGGAATGATATAGGACTTGTGCTCTTAAAACCAACACAGCAAGTTGCTTTGAGTCCATCAGTTCAAGTACAGGGCTCATCTCTTACCGAGAAAAGCACTATCAGAGTCGAGGAGAGATCCTCTTGCATGTCTTCCTATCACGCTCTCCTGAAACACAGACAGCGCCATTCAAAACTCTGTACCAAGAGTTTCCAAGAAGTTCACAGGAGAAAACAACCAATTTGTGTCACTCACCCGATCGTTTTGATGAGTTGGGTATACGTCAAAACAGTCTGAAACACAACATGTTTATTTTTTGGCTTCCACAAGCAGCAAGAACAAATTGATCACATTATATTCACAACTGCAAAAAACGGCTCCCAGTTTTCACTCAAGAAATTACAAATGGAAAACCTCATCTGTAACCAGGAACATGCAACAATGCTGGTAAAAATATTGGGGTAGACATTTGTATTTGGTAAAACATTCGCCATTCCTGTATTTTTCTTTTTATCATCAGGACATGGCAGTCTCATGAAGACTAACACAATCAAGAAGGTACAAATCAAGTCAAATGTGAAATTCATTAATGTAGCGTTAAGCACAGAAACGCCTCAAAGGGCTTCACATAGCCACATAAAACTATTTTACAACATTAATTGGAAGCACTGTTCTCGAACCATTTGTGCATGTGGATCTCTGGCTGCTGGGCTTCTGATGCGGATAATTATAAATCTGCCTCCTCCTGCTGGCCACACCCACTCTCTCCATCCTCTCAATATCGACGGAGCTGAGACTTGATTCTCGATCTGGCATGCACATACAAACCAGTCAGTCGTAATTTGCTGCAGTTATCAATTCTAGAAAAAAAATGCAATTAACAACTGAAGTTCATCAACCTGTGTGGAGCTGAAGCGAGTCATGAATTTGAAGCAGATTACTTGGTTCCATATTTCTGGAGTGGGGCTTTCGAACTGGAGCCTGAAGCCGCAGCATCGCCATATTAAAAACATCCACTTGTGGACGTGCGTGTCTGTTTTAATCAAGAGAGGAAGATTTTACATGCTGGAATAGGCCACGCCTCCAACTCTTGTGAGAATAAGCGGTTTGAAAGATCAATGAATGAAATTAATCATTTAAAACTCTATTTACACTGCTATACACATCTGTCCATCACTGCATATACTAGTCAAAAGATACATTAAAAAAAATTCAGCAGAAAGTCACGATACTGTGTCCCAACTTACGATCACATGATCAGATTGGGACATCCCTAGACCTCACAACTCAATAAATTGTTTCATGCCAGGATGGAATTGAAAGAGGACTATTGTGAAACATAAGAGATCTGACCTTCCCGTCATTCCGGAGTCCATTTCATCACAACCGCCCTGATGCAGATGACTTTCAAGTCGCTTTTGCTCAGCGCGAAGCTGCCGACGCAAAGCTGATAGTTCACTGTACACATCACGTTTATTGACTGAAAACAGAAACAATGCATAATATCGTTAATTCTGTGAGACCCACAATAGAATGGGAACACAAAAACGCATTTTGTTGCTGTTCTATGTTTTTCTTATAAAAGCAGTCACATATAAGACAACAGAAAGCTAGATGGGTTATTAATTATTGTGTGGTAGTAGTCTTTGCCGAAATAGTCAAAACTCCAAATCACTCCAAGTGCTATTAATGCACGTCATAAAAGCCTAAATCTAAGTCTGCATTTATGTGAACGTAAGCAGAGTACCACGGGATGGGAAGTTCCCATTTTGATCAAACGGAAGGGCCTTGAATACCGAACCAAATTGGACCCTAAAGGGAGTTCAACTTTAACACCGGATGGATGCGGGAAAAAAGAAAAAATAAAGTTTACAGCGTTTTTACTTTATGATACAAAAGCTCGTTGTGTGTATACACCTGCTGCTCGTTGTTGATTCCTGCAAGCAGGGACAGGGGGGGACTGGCGGCCAAGCAAAGACTTCTCCTGAAGACATGAATGGAAAAAGTAGAAGGGTCATATTTCCAATCAGAATGACCAAGTTACACTTGTGAAAGAAAGGTATTTCTGTTTTACGAGTTACCAACACAGGAAACGTACCATAAAATTTTGTGAATAACACATGTCTATGCCCCCTCCAAAATTACGCTTTAAAAACTGTTCTTTTCTCGATAGTTGTCTTTAGTACGGTCACATGGTTTGCTTGCTCCCTTAATTATCGGAGTGAAGAAATAAAAGTTCCTGTAAATCTCAAACTGCTTTTAAATGTTGGACTTTTAAATTACAGCGTGTGAAGCATATTGAATTACATTATGTATGAAATGTAGTAGGATGCAGAACAACCCTTGGGTGCTGCTGAGGTACTTTGGCACATCTAAACAATTTGAAAACTTGTCATTTCTTAATAAGCCTCCTGTATGAAATCACCCCGCCCCCCCATTATTTTTTTTATGAGCTTTTACAGTATTCTTGCTCTTCACTGTATACGCATGTGTGAGACTCACTGAGCGTGGAGGAGAGGAGTGACGGGTCTCAACAACGGGAGACTGGGGGCTCTTTTGCAGAGTGGGAACTGGAGTGGACAACTCCCGCTTGACCTAAAGCCACAGGAGAAATGGTAAACATGACACATAGGGGGAAATCTATTTACTATACTCTTGTAAATTTCATTGTGACACATTTTTTTTTCTTTTAGGACACTTAATACTGTACTACCAATGATGGCTACTAAACTATGAATTGCAGGCTACAAGTAACTGAATTGCAGGCTACAAGTAACCAAGCAAAGACCAGAGTAAACGTACCTGAGCAAGCTTCTCTTGTTCACGTTTCTTCTGTGCTGCTTTCTCCCTCTCTTCAGTCTTCTTTTTTTCAGCTTCTATATCCTTCTGTTCCCTGGCCTTTTCCTGTGATGCAGATTGCAGCCACCTCACAAAATGATCCAGAATCAAGTTTTGGGGCATTGTGCTTTTGTACAAAAGTCAACACACCTTTAATAGCGCTTTTTGTTTCTGCTTCTCTTGTTCTTCTTCATACTCCCTCTTGATCCGAGCCATATCCTCTGCCACTTTCCTCTCTAGCTTTTCATCCTCCAGTCTGTTCCGTTCTCTTTCCTCTGCCTGTTTTTGCAGCTTCTCCTCTATCTGAAAGCAAAGGCAGTTGAAAATATCTTTACCTAGATTCAAAATCATGAAGCAGCTTTCTGGATAGGTACGCCAAATGGAGCTTGGAGGGGTGAGGGAAAATCTTTGTGAAGGACAATGGTGTCTGATTTCAATCTGTATGTCTCTGCACATAAGCAGCCGTACAAAATCTCCACATGATGGACTAATATTGGACCTGACTAACATCCAAACCTGTATGCAGTGTAGCAATCACTCACACAGTCTTTCAGGTCAACATCAACTCTCAATTCTGAGCTTGAAAAAAAAAAAGCCACATTGGCCTCATTAGCTTTTCTAGGAAGAACTTTTTGAACCAACATAGCTTTAGGAGATACCTGCTTTTTCAGGTAAGCTTTGTACTCTTGCTCCTCAGGTTGTTGCTGTTTAGGCTTAGACACAGTGCCCGGGGCAATCTGGGGCATTTGAACATTGTTGAATCCTAACACACGTACGCACGCAAAAAGGAAAAAAAGTCAAGCAGTTAATATTTCAGCATAGAAGTTTAAAGCTGAACAATCAGTGCATTAGAATGCAATTTCCAAATCACGAAGGAATGCAATTTCCAAATCACGAAGGCTTTAATTTGGGGGGGGAAGTCAGTAGGCCTTATTGTTATAAAAACATATTTGTGTTGTGTCTGGATAGGTTTAGTGCTTAGGGAACGCAGTCCACAAGTTTACATGGATTGGTTTTTTTTTTTACATACAGTATATTTTTTATAGTGTATTTCAAGCAAGATCATACAGTCATTTTCTTCTCATGCTGGAGAGGACAGCTATAGTGTTAAAAAGAATATTATAATATTATTAGTGCGTTACAGTATGACCGTCATGGATACTTCTTTCTCTACAGTACCAGAGATCTTGTCGTTCGGATTCTCAGCTGGGCCGGCTGCAAACACAACTGGGGCTTCCTGTTGCTGTTCCAGGTTAGTGTGAGCGTCTTCAATCAACTTGTCTAGCTGGTGGCCTGCAAAAGGAAATTACCTTCAAAATACTGGTTACATGCATTGGTTTGTTGTTGTTTTTTTAGAAGATCAATTTGCATTTCAAGCTAACAGAAAATTAAATGATAATGCAATTTCTACATGTGTCCTTCTATACTGCATGTAAAATAACTTCAACATTAGTCCTCTTTACGTGTCTGAGTAAGAAATGGAGCATTAAAACAATAAAACTAATATATAAATAATGGTGCATGTTAAGGACTCCAGCTGATCTTTTTTTATTACTATTATTTTACTGGGAGCACCATGGCTCCTAACCGGAAAATTTAGGATCACAAGTAGAACATTTTGGGACACACACTGTCAATTAAGTTGCAAAGTATAAATATCACTTTTCCACTGATACTGTTAATACTGATAAATTGGGTAAATGTGGTGCAAATGTTTGTCAGCAACAAATCACAAATACCACTAATAACACTAATAATAATAACAACAACAACAACACTACAATTAACTTACATGTCTCAAATTTTGGGGTGAAAATGCAACAGTTTATCGGCAGAAGGACCCCTGCCTGATATTAGATATCCAAAATAATTTACAATTTCTCTATCTTGTGAAAGCTAGGTAGACAGGGCCAAAGAGAGAGTTTACATAGAGATAGTTTTAGATGGAGAACGAGATAAATTACAGTTAAGGATTAATAACTATACAAGCTCCAGCACTATTGTCATGGATAATTTGCATTGCTACATTACCAGAGATGCTGATGTTAGGGTTGGAGTATTCAACTGGGAAGGTGGCTGTCACAGCTGGGGCTCTCTGCTGCTGTTTTGGGTTACTGCAGGCTTCTACGTTCAACTTGTGCATCTGCTTGAGGTCAGCTGGCCATGTGAAAACAAAGGCTTACTATTATATGTGAACAAAAGAGAGTAGTGTAGTTATCAAATTGGGTATTATTAGGCAAAACGTTGAGGGTAACAGTAGGACAGACCAATGAGATTTCCTGTACTGTCTTTGAGTGGAGCTCCACCTCCACCTCGCCCCCAAGGCTGATGCCTCTTCATGTCAGCTTCGATCTTGGCATCGTAGCGCTCCCGCTCCTCCCTCTCTATGCGCTTCCGCTCTTGTTGCTCCTGAATCTTAAAAATAAACAGCGTTTCTTTAGTCAGCTGAAAATCCTGCAACGCTACTCATGCTCAAACCAGTGATTCACCATAAATATTTACGGCAAGACTTTTTTTATTCCATTTGACCAAATAAATAGATCATACATTAAGAATTACCATTGGACAACAAAAGTCCATTTCTATACAAGGATAAAAGATGCGATCGGGGGTAATAGGGTCCTATACAACAAATGACGAGAGGCACTACAGAAAAAACAAAGGGATTGGGACAGTGTTGGTGTGGCACAGGAGCATTTAACATCTGACAGTATAACAAACACATCTAATAAATACATGTCTTTAGAAGTGGGGATCCAAGGATAGTATAGGGCTGGTCTTAAATTGATTTTACCTTGTTCAATAGCTTGCTGCTCCTTTCCCTGGCATCGTTCTGCCAACATGTCGCAAACTAAGATGCAATGAATCAATGAATCTCAACCTCGTCAAACTTCTCTTCAACCACCTCACATTTTCATACAGTACGTATGTGCAGGTCATATACATTCATTCCCATTTATATAAATTAAAAAATTGGTCGGACCCAGCGTTTCATCAACAGAGCTGTGAATTAGGAATACATCTCCATGATGTTCAGCCTGATATGAGGGCTGCAACTAATTATTTTTAAATAATCGATTAATACAATCCATCCCTTATTCAAAATCAGAATATAACCAGAATATTTTATATTGAAAATATTGGAAATGTACAAACAACATTCTTCCGGTATGGCGCCGTAAGTGGCTGCCTCCCAGCAGTGTTCTCTCTTTTCCTCTTTATTTCCTTCTTTTCTCCTTTTTCTTTCTGTCTTTTTGTCCATTCGGCGATGCTGGTGCCTTCTACCGCACCTCGGTATCTCTTCGGATCGGGTGTTTTTTTATTTATTTTTTTCTTTGTGGGACCGTGATCATCGGTCGGGGCCGGCGTATCTCTACGACGGCTTCCTGCTTATCCGGCCAGTGATGACCGGGTCCCGCGCCTTGGCCCCTGTGGGAAGTCCGCTCCCTCGTCGGAACCAACGACTTTCGCCATGCTAGCCCCGTGGTGACCATCTGCACGTGCACCCGACTGGATGCCCAGGACGCTGCTCACACGCTTGCCTGCTTTGTGATGTTTTTCACCGATTCGCGACCACGGTCCATTGGGCGCCGTTGAACTGGACTGCCCTTACACCTGTCTATGGACCCCGTGGAGGCTATTTTGTGTGTTTTGGGGTGTTCTCTTGTATTGAGGGGTGCTGGTTGGCCGCTGTTACTTTTTTTCCTTTGTCTTTTGGCTTTGTTTTTGCTTTGATGGCTTTTATCTTGTGCACTTTCTTGACTTTCTTTGTGGCGCCGTTGTGTGGCAGCCTTATGAGAGCCTATTGAGTTGCGCTCATGCCATCTGTGTGTCTTTTGTATGCCCACTCTGTGGTATGAATACTGCTGGGGCCTGAATTTCCCCACCCCTGGGGATCAATAAATATTCAATCAATCAATCAATCAATGTCATGATTTAGTTGCTGGTTTGGTCCCTAACATCTGTGATAAAAATCAGCATTGTTTTCCCAAAGTAAAAGCAGATGCAAATGTTGAAATAAATGTCTGTCTGCTTTCATGGAGGGTAACTGAATTCAAAATGTTTACTGTTCAGACGCTGAAATTCTGAGGACTTGGACAATAAGATTTCTTAATGATTCATCAATTATCAAAATATTGATTAATTTGATAAATGTTGCTAATCAATTGTTATGGCTCCAAGTCAGTGATTCTCAACCAGTGTGCTGTTGCGCGGTAGTGTGCTGTGAGAAATAGTCAGGTGTGTGCAGATTTCATCCAATGTCAATTATTTTGACAAAATATTATATAGAGAAAGAGCACGAGAGAGAGATTGACAGATATAGATATCTATGCCAGCCAAGTATATGATAAGACAAAACAATAAAATGCAGGCGGCACGGTGGGGCACTGGTTAGCACGTCCGCCTCACAGTTCAGAGGGTGCGGATTCGATCCCACCTCCGGCCTTGTGTGGAGTTTGCATGTTCTCCCCGTGCCTGCGTAGGTTTTCTCCGGGCATTCCGGTTTCCTCCCACATGCCAAAAACATGCATGGTAGGCTGATTAAGCACTCCAAATTGCCCGGATGGAGTGCGGGTGGTCGTGTGTCTGTCTATGTGTGCCCTGCAATTGGCTGGCAATCGGTTCAGGGTGTCCCCCGCCTACTGCCCCGATGACTGCTGGGATAGGCTCCAGCGCGCCCGCGACCCCCATGGGGACAAGTGGGACAGAAAATGGATGGCTGGATGGATGGCTGGATGGACAATAAAATGCTCTGCCACTACATGCATCATCAACCTGTATAAGCACTTTTTGTGAATCGTTTTGTTAAGCGGTGTGCTGTGAATTGTTTTCCAATGTGCAGAATGTGCGTGCCTTGGTTCAATAAAGATTTAGAAACACGGCTCGAGATATTATTCATTCAAAAACAGCCATTGTAATTGTCAGAAAAAAAAAGTTCACTAGTCTCTAGTCAATAGGGAAATTTAAGGTGAGAATAAGATTTCATAGAACATGCTATTTTTAAAATCCCTTCATCATATACAATGAGGCTGATATATTGGCACACAGTGCTAGCTGACAACCGTTACGTATGTATGAATGTCAGCATGCTCATTTGATATGAATTTCTACAGTACAACTTACCTGTTTTTTCAGGGATTCTGCGTAGTCCAAAGTCTTTTCCCTTGTTGACCTGGACCTCTCTGGAAGCATAATCCCAGTATGGGGACCTGTTGTAATCGTCTCGGTATTGGGCCTGCCAGGAAGAAAAATAATAATTATTTACAATTCAAAGGTCATTTATTTTGCCATAATAAGGCTCTATCAATTAACCTATTAATGTACAGCATTGAGAATTTGTAATGTGATCTGGCTCATTGTAAGCCACCATACTGCAGCCTCGAAGACTAACAACATTTAAGGATTACATTGAGGCTAAACTGACTTAAACAGAGAAGCGGGAATGTTTACAGTGGTGAGGACTCAGGGAAACTGCTCCCACTTTGCGGGCTTGAGTCACCAAGCTGACTTGGCCCATCTCCTCCAGGTGACATGTTGTAGTAAATCAGGGGAAGTCCCATAGCAGGGTAAGGCAAATGACCGTCTAAAGAGGGAGACAGATCAAAATTGTGAGGTTGACTATGTTTAAGATGAAAGTGTGGTTCCTAATCAACAGAAGAGTTTAATACTCACAATGGGCAAGGTTTGGGTCAGGCAGATTTCTGTTGTTGTTGTAGTAGTAATGGGGCTGTGGATAGGGACCGCTGAATGCTTCATTGCCTGCATGAGCGGAATGAAGAGGGGGGAAAGGAATTCTGAAGAATGAAGCAAAGTTGAATTAATCTTTTTGTCATATTCAAAGGATTTTAAGTCATTAGATCTACAGCAACAGGTCAAACTAAAACAAATTTTAAAAAATTCACAGGCCAGAAGTTACCCTCCCTGATCTATTCGTCTATCAGGAGGTGCAGCCCTCTGGTTAAGTCATACCAATAATGTTTCCAACAATTAGAGAAGAAAAAAGGTTACAAACAATGCATACCTGGAAGCGCCCATTGCTCTAGGGAAGGGGCGGCCAACAGGCAGTCTATCGGGAGTTGGCCCATCTCCATGGCACTCAATGAGCGGAGATTGAAAGGCTCCATGTGGTAAATCAGGTGGAGGCATCAGCCTGCCGTTAACGCTTGGCTTGTCATGATTAGGGAAGCTGGATGATGATGATGTTTCGCTTTGACCCAACATGGAATGCCGTGACAGCTGAGACTCTTTTCTCTTGCTCAGTCCAAACTGCCTGATTCGGTTGGGCTAATGTGTGGAGACAAACAAACAAATTTGCTATGACCAGATTGGCTTCGGTGGCTATCTCACATCAGCATAAGCCATAGAGCTCTGTTCAGTATTGATGGGCAGTGTAGATGTAATCTACAAATGTGATACTTGTCAAAAAAAAAAAAAAAAAACATTTTTGTTTTTTTTGTAAAGGTAGGGCAGTGACGTGCGGTGATGTTCATGACTGGGAGGCACTGACGTCATCTGGTGTGCAGTCTTCAACCAAAATAGAAACTAAGTACAAATGATTACATTACAACATTGAAGATCATGAGAATACAGTACAGTGTCTTTTCATAGGCGCAAAAGGAAATTACCTCGTTGCCTCTTGCCAAAGTTGCTTATCTAAGACTGAAGACTTCAGATGTGTTACTTTCTGTAGTTTTGGCCTGTCATGGACATAGTCTTTCACTTCTTTGTGTCCCGAAGACCTTTTCAAAGTCTCAGTCTTCCTGACACATCTCACTTTGTGAATCACTTTGCCTGACGGTAGCTATTAAAGCTTTATGACATGGAGATGATTACCTAAGAGCAAATGTCATTTAAGAGCTTTGTGACCTAAACGTATGTCATTTACATTGCCCACTAATATACTTGTTTACACTGATGGAAAAGATGCCCAATTCAAATTTTTTGTTAAATACCATCTTTTTGTGTGGTCGTTCTCATTAAAACAATAAAAAGAAGAAAAGAAAAAGTGACTTAATGTGGACGGAATTGGTCCTTCAAGTGGCACACACTGGGCAAAAAAACACCTGCAGTATGAACAATGCCAATCCCTACTATACTGTACCACAATTCGAGATTTTAAAAAGAGTTATAGCCCCCCTAGGGAGCTTTTCAGTTTTTGTTGATTATAGCAGCGCCACAAGGACAAAAGCGGTAGTGTTTTGGCTGAAGTCGACCACATTTCCCATGAGTGCCACTGTGCAGTGACGGAATTCTTACTTAAACTAGAGCTGGGAGTGACAAGTGACTTGAAGCAAGGCTGTTTTGCCTTTTATTTGGAGCATTATTTACTAACTGGACACATGCACTACGATGAAAAAAATATACAAGTACCCCTTCATTTTAGATAGAACATCTGCGTCCGATCGCAGAACCTGTGATGGCGTGTCCGCACAGTACATTGCGATGACAACGCTTAAATGTTATATTGTGCAGCGCTACATCAGACATATGCTGACCTGTTTCTCTGGATCGTTCACCCCAGTTGCAGCAACATTTAGCTCCAAATCTTTTTCCCTGTACAAAGTATACATTTAGTATATGGTTAAACATATAATACTTGAGCGGCGCACCAATAAATCAATTAACTGTCAAATAATTGATTATCAAATTATTGATTGTTGGGAACCATTGCTAAAATTAAAACTATCCAAATCCTCGGACTTTCAACTGAAAATATTCAGATGTCTGTAGCCCTGCAGGAAAGCAGACTGAAAAATGCTTCCTTTCCTCGTAGTGCCTGAAAGACTGGAGCTCCAGCATTCCTTTTTTTGGGGAACTCTGAATAACAGAACATTGATTTTCCTAACAGTCAGAGTGAAGCAGTGCGCCCTCCAAACATATTTTCGAACGCACCCACGATTAGGGAAAGGGGGATGTTCGGGGTGAATGTACTTTTGCACTAGTTGTAGTTGTTTCAATATCCCCAAAAAACATGACCTGTGCTTCAATTTTTATAAGCTTTTTCTTCATAATGATTTTTTTTTTTTTACTAATACCACATACTACAAATCCAATACAATTTTCAATAATTTTCAGAATAGTATTATGTTATGTACTCTGGATGGTTAGCACATATCCCTAACAGTTCAGAGGTTCTGGGTTTGGCTCAGTTCAGACCCTTCTGTGTGGAGCTTGCATTGCATTTAATTTGAGATACATTTCATGCAACAACTTGTGCATTTATTCAGGGCTCCGTGCACTCGTGATTGTAGTTCAAGCATTCTGAGCTTTTAAATTCCTTGATACATTAACTTGTTTACATGTGAATGTGTTTTGTTAGCATGAATCATAAATCAGTCAAAATCAAGCTCAGTTAAGACTTGCCTCTGTTTGTTTCTGTGCTGCTCAGCTATCTGTTCCTGCAGCTCCTCTCTGTAGCGCTCTTTCCTCCTTTGTAAGGTTTCATCTGTATGAATTTCTCCTGAAAAAAATGTGTTTGTATCAAAAACTTCATTCATTAGCTGCGTCCTACAAGTCCTTTTTACCAATTAAAAGACTGGTCGAAAATTCAGCATCATCAGCTTTGATCAGTGCTCTTGATCGTCTGCCTTGGCCGACAAAACCTGAAGGACTGTCCCTCTCTTCCCTGAAAAAAAGCCCAAACTTAACAGAACATCCAGAAAAAGAAACAGTTGAAAAGCTATGTATTCTAACTACCTGCCATGAACCTTTTTGGGTTGTGGCTTCTTGTAACTGCAGTCCAACCCCATTCGCCTGCTACTTCTGAGCTCTGTGTACTGCTCTTCCTCCAACTCCTGGTCCACAGGCGTCGTCTCTCGTCGCCTGACCTGATGTATGGGACTCTCAGGAGGGGAAAGACCGCTGCAAGATTCCTTACGGACTTCTGTTAGAGTGCCTACGTCCCTCCGTGAAAGGGGTTGCTGTCTGAGGACACCCGCTTGCTACAAAAAGACGGATATACACAGATTTCTTTTTAATGATACAAAGTTCAATTATTCCTCGTGTTGTTTTTTATTTTTTTTTTTAACTTCCAAGTGGTCAAGATATTCAACAGTCACAATTGCATGGGTGGTGCTTGTGCATTAGTAAATGGTTAATTACATCTTGACGATAAATGCAGGCTAACACAGCTGTATCAATTCATTTTTTCAAACTGTGCAAGTTGCAGGTCATTGCAGAGGAAGTTGAAAATTACACAGAACGAGTGTCATTATTTGGGCACGTGGGAATTTTATCTGTAAAAAATCATGACTTTTATGTAAGCACTGCTAAATCTGTCACCTGTGCAATGTAGTTTCTGTAGTCCATACGAAGCTCATGCTGAAGCCTGTCTTTCTTCTTTTGGTATTCCACACCAAGGGGAAGACCCACATTGCTGCTTTCCACTGACAGAAACACACCAAACAATATTTTAATACTTCATTGGAGGGATTTCAAAACAAGACAAATACAATTTTACCATTTTACAGTGGCTATCCTTGGCTCATATAATCCGTCGCTGTGCATATGTTTCCCATTAAATAATCAAATTTGCAAACAAAACATGACTTGACTGAAACATTAAAAAAGTGTTATAATGCTGATTGATTGCTTAACATTATTTGAGTATGTGAGGAGACGAGCAGTATAAACCACAGGACCTTCCACTCCAGATGACCTTTTTAAAGCCGAGGCAGTACCTGCATTGTCACTGTGGAGATCTGATGAAAATGTGACAAATTTGCTGAAATGGCAAATTTACTGCAACAAACACATCACAGGGAACTGAAATTAACAATGAGAATTAGTGTACCTTTCTTCTGAGCAGTTAATCCAGGGGGGATGTTCTCCTTGAGCAGGGACCCATAGCTTCTATGAGGTTTTTCCTGTCAGATGAAAAGCAAAATATTTTCAATGACAAAATTAGATCATTTATAAAAAAAAACATCTAAAATAATATAGTATTCATTTGAGCTTTTCCACAAACATTTGACTCTGCTGATTACCTTTGATCACAATGCGTTATCAAATCATCGTCATTGTTTGAAAAGTGTATCCTAATTCGGATGAATATGCCAACTCACCTGAATTTCCATGTATGGAGGGTCATGTTCCAAACTAGCTCTGTCTTGGGCCAGTCTTGCTTTACGCTCCCTGATGAAGAGCTCAAGCTCATCTTCCATCTCTACCTGGCAAAAGGTATTAACGTACCACCTGAAATTGTAAAAATACTGTCATGGAAAAAAAACATGTCCAGAAAGTGTAATTTCCACTCTTTTCTTTTGTATTTATCCTAGGATTTTCCATGAATTTTTCATCTGCGACAGCACGACAGTAGTTACCAGTCTGTTTTCAATTGTACTTCATATTTTGTACAATGAACCACCCTGCTTAAAAAACAAACATAATTTACCCCAAAAGAGCCATTCAAAAGAATGACTTATTTATTAATGTATAATGATCCTAGTGAGGAAGAGCGGTTCAGAAAAGAGGTGGCTGGATGCATTGTTGTTGAAGCACAAAAGGAAATATAATTGGGTATTTAACTTTTATGACCACTTTCTAATTTTTTAAAATCCTACTGCGAAATATACTGCAGTGACGGCGTCCTGTGGTAAAGTTCTTGACAAAAAGTTAAAAATAAGGAATTTGAAATAAACTGCTGTGAATTTCTTAGGTTGGCAGACTGGCGGCTTTGTCTTTATAGAAGAGTGGCAAGAAGAAGACTGTTTCTCCCAAAAAACACAAGACTTGCTACAAGCCACCTGGAAGACACAATAAAGGTGAAAGAAGGTGCTCTAGTCAGATAAGACTAAAATTGAACTTGAGGGGCAAAATTGAACGACTTAGTGAGCGAATCTTTTGAAGTATTTTTTAATGAACTGATTTTAATAATTCGATTCACTCATAAGAGTTGTAATGTCCATCACTACTCATCCCCCACGCAAAAAAAAAAAAACACCGGCTACTGCCTCGTTATATTTCCGTTGTCTGGCAACCACAGGCAGAAGCACCGAACAGTAAGCCATGGTGAGCAACAAACGGCGTTAAGACGCTATAAATAGTAGCAAGTGCAGCTTTTATCTTGTTGGTAGGCCTACTAACAATTAAGACTGTGGTTTGTTGTATGTTGTACAAGCTAATACAACCCCATATCTTTGGTTTAGCTACCTTCCTTCTTGAACCAAATAATCAAGGCAAACATTTAAACTAACAAAGCTAACTCGTACATTAAAATATTGGGATGTTAACGTCTCACGCTGTTCACCAACTTTGACCATAAATTCGTTTGATGCGACTACCTACCTTGTGGAATGGTTTGTCGCTCTGTTTTGTGGCGCCTTGTCATAAACACTCACGAAGCGAGAATGTCAATGTAGATTCCTGTGTAACCTGTCGAAATAAAATTCAAAGTTGCAGGCAAACTGACAGAATGGAAGTCAAAGATAACTTTTATTTTGAAAACACGATGCTGCACTTCCTATGTTACATACTTCATCATGACGGAATAAAACTCTGGGAGACAGTGGCAACTCGCACTGTTTCTGGGTTACTGTGAAGCAGCGACCCCCAAACTTTTTAGCACCACGGACCGGATTTTTGTCAGACAATAATTTCACGGACCGGTGTTTGATGACGTCGCGATTTTTGCGAAGAAAACATCTAAAAACAATTCGAGAAAAAACAAATCAAATCAAATGTCGAAAGTACAGAAGAGGATTAGGGCCAGTGACGAGAAAAAAAAGGGGCGACAGGATTCTGTCTTTTTTTCTCAGAATTCTGAATATAAAGTGAGAATTCCCACTTTAAAGTCAGAATTATGAGAATAAAGTCAGGATTCTGACTTTAAAGTCAGGAAGTGGGAATTCTGACTTTATTCTCAGAATTCTGACTTTAAAGTGGGAATTCTCACTTAAATGTCAGAATTCTGAAAATAAAGTCAGAATTAAGTCAGAATTCTGACTTTAAAGAGGTTGCATTCAACACGTTGTCACCTGACTTTAAAGTCAGAATTCTGAGAATAAAGTGAGAATTCCCACTTTAAAGTCAGAATTCTGACTTTAAAGTCAGTAAATGGGAATTATTCACTTTAAAGTCAGAATTCTGACTTTTTTTCTTCACTGGCCCTAATCCTCTTCCCTACTCCAACAACACAACGTGAGTAATGTTTTGTTCACATCATAGGATGTAGGTGAGAATCAGGTACATTTTTCAAAATAAAAGATCATTCAGACTCATAAATAAAACGAAAATAATGCAAGTTATTTATACTTTCTTGTGCGGCCCGGTACCAAATGATCCACGGAGCGGTACCGGTCCGCGGCCCAGGGATTGGAGACCAATGCATGGGTTGGCAACCCCAGTCCTCGAGGGCCGATGTCCTGCATGTTTTCTATGTCTCCCTGATTCAAACGATCAGGATTTTTATCCAGCTTCTCCAGACCTTATACACTGTACAAGACCATGAATGATGGTCAGAGTAGCCACTTCAGACTGAACTGGTTGTGCTGCATAGTAGCGTTAGCGCAACAAATACTTTAAGTTCATTTTGTTGACTTGTGTTAATTGCAATAAAATACATTTGATGACTTCAATGTACGTCTAACGTCTGCATCTGTACGGTACTCTTATTAAAATACTACTCTGTACTTCACTGTAGGGAATGCTACTTATCAAACACTGGAATAACGTATAATTTGACTTAAGTACAGATTGACAAAAACTCTGTTACCACTATTCTTACATTTTTGTAAACCATTTTTGAGACAAAATACCACATGGATTTTTTTTTTCAATATATTTATTGCTTATATAAATGTTCTCTAAATAATTGTTGGTAAAAATAAAATCTATCAATAATTATCATAAATAAAATAATCACAACGACTTTTACATGGCATTATATTGCACAATTATAAGCCTTAACAACAATCACAGAACACAAGTGTTGCTCAGATTTTGTGTAGCAGGAATGTTGAGAGGTTGCATTCAACACGTTTGTCACCTGTCAAAGGCAACAAGCAACCTGAACCCCATTTGTTTTGCTGCATTTAATCAAGGTCTACATATAATCAGTTTGAACATGATGACTGAACAACCGAATTTTCTACTTTCACGATTTGTTTCCACTTTCTGAGCTATAGATCAAGAAATGATCTTCGCTGGCAGTAATATAGATCTGGTGTTTACTGCTAATGATGAAGAACAAGCGTGTCACAGCTTCAAAATGCTAATTCACACATGTGAATTGTGGAGTTAGTTTCATTTGGGTAAAAATATTCCAAATCAGTGTATTTCCACATTGTACCATCATTAACACAGTCCAGCATGTTATCCTTCCACAGTCAAGTTTTACAATTTAGATCAGCCAACTACTGCTTTGTCCATTTATCTTGGTAGGTAATGAGCCATTAACTTTAGAAAGGCAAAGTCCGTGCCAACATAGCGCTTTTTCGTCCCCTCAGTTTAATATTTTTTATACATCCACTCAAAAAACATGTCGTAGAAAATCACTCAGAATTCCATTAGGCTGTCTTTGTTGTCTCTGTCATTGGCAACAAAATAACACTTTTAATGGCTCATTGTGTGCTCTGGAGATGCACAATCACAATGTTCCTCCCACGCAACAATAGGGATCATTTTAAGGTTGTCATTTATGACAGACGAAAAAATAAACTAATGAATAAGGTCGTCACTGAAACAAAACCAAAACTTGTTTTTATCCAACTCTTGGTATCCCTTCATCACAATTCTGGCAGCAGGTTCTGCAAAGAAAAATCCACATTTAATATGGAATAAACAGCCACATTTAATATGAAATAAGCACGCGTACACGCACGCACGCGTACACGCACGCGTACACGCACGCGTGCACACACACGCGCACACACACGCGCGCGCACACACACACACACACACACACACACGCGCGCGCGCACGCACACACACACACACACACACACACACACACACACACACACACACACACACACACACACACACACACACACACACACACACACACACACACACACACACACACACACACACACACACACACACACACACACACACACACACACACACACACACACACACACACACACACACACACGATAAACTAGTACAAAATATCTGAAAATAAAAATATACTTGTTCACATGTTGTCAACTTCTACTCTGAGTTCAGAACACACTTCTTTAAGTAGCATTTCCATCAAGACCTAAAAAAGACAAAACTGTTACGCTTACAGAGATAAAAAAAAAAAAGGATTACCAAGAAAGTTAGTGTTCTTACATAGAGAAGATGTTTGTTGGCACTAGCTTCCTGTAGGGCATTGAAGACCTTGATGACTCCATAACGGGCATTCTGTTGGCCCACTAGATTTGCTAATGCATCTGATATACAAGGTAAAAGAAGAGAAAAAGTTCCCCGTCACTGCGCATCTTGCTTCTAGGCTTTGAACTTCATCAAATACTTAATTCACTCAGCTCCTTGTATCTTTTTGATATCATGCCCACACACTCCTATTTGTTTGCTACCTGGAATATTATCAAGTAGTTTTTGTTGAGCTCGTTCCTTGGTTTCAGTGCATTCGGCATCAGTTCGGACATTGACATGTGGTGCCAGAATCCCGTTGGGCCAGAAAGTGTCCTTGAAGACATTGATGTAACAGACCAACATCTGTTCAGAGAAGATCCAGTTCACCGTGTCCCTGATCTGTCTGTAGTTGAGCAAGACAAAAGGTTTTAAGAGCGTATGCACAACACCATGTTCACACTTCAGATTGACACAATGTTTGTCACTCACTTGTTGATAGTACGTCCAAATGTCACCTGGACTAGTGCAATAAGAGTTTTCCTGACCCATTTAAACACTGAGTAGATGAACAGAAATACACACATTTAAATGAAATAGTATATCTAAACACTCAGGAATGAATTTTTCAAAGCATTTGAAAAACAAAAGTAAGCCTGACATCAAGATAAAGTGTGACTAAAACGAGGAAGTGATGGACTCACTTCCTCGGAGTTCAAATATCTCGCCAATGAGCATAAAGCAAGGTTCGGCCAGAGCGTCTCTCCTGCCGTCTGTCTCATCACCATAATCTGACAAGTCGCTGTCGTCGTCTGCCTCCTCCTGTAAGCAGCAATGACAGCACATGTAGTCCAAATGATGGCCAGACGCTCTGCATGAGTCGCTACCTCTGTATGAGAAAAAAAATCCCCAGGGAGTTTCTCCAGGAAGGAGGCCAGAGAGAAAGAGGACTTCTTCTGAATGGACATCACCTTATAGGAGCACAACGTGAATGTATTGTATTGCCATCAAAATGAATGCATACGAATCGTATGATACGATATTTAACGTAAACAGCTCGGTCAATTCTATGGTGGCAGACCCTTGATGATGCTCATTTATACAGTCTGTTCTGACAAAACTAAGAAACTACCCAGAGCATATTGCAAATTGGCGTGAGCTAATAGACACAGAAATGAAAATCACAACATGCTATTGCTTGTTAACAACGTAAGAGTATGAGGAAAAATTGCTTACCTTTAGGTGTTCCGGGGACGGACTGAGGAATGCATAAAGTGCTTCTGACTGACACAATCGCTCATCTGTCAGCAGTCGCTGCAAACACACATACGAAATTATGAAAATTGTTGATATGGTCAGCAACAATGTGGCCAACTATGTTGACTTGAATCAAACAATTGATTTTGAGGTATCCGGCCCTTCCTCCCTCTGTTCTAAATATTGTTCTAAGGGTGACTGCACATGTAATGTACAGTTTTCAGGTTTACCTGTAAAAAGGTATTGAGCTGAGTTTTGCTCTTGTCTAAGAACTTTTGGTCGATTGATTTGAAGGGAAGTTTGCTGAGCGATGGTAATTGGAGTTTCTTCAAAGATGGAAAACACTGAGAGAAGACTATAATTAGTCGAATGCAGTGACATTGTACATCAAATTACTACTACAAGTATTGCAGTGATGTGGTTACTGGAATTAAGAGTTTGATGCTGTCTTACCTCAGTCAGTTTGCGGTGCAACATATGGAATTCACTAAGTTTTCTTTGGACGCTCCAGCGGCTGTTAACCGCCTCCTCGCCTTCTAACAGGTCGACACACACATTGTAACAAGCTACAGTTTCCCCGCCTTCCTCTGTAGCCTGAAAAACACAGATCGTCATTCGATCTGAAATTAGTTTTACCATTTTTGAAATGACCACGGTACAGATTTTCCCACAAAATCTCCAATGGTTTATTAGCTAGTACCAGACACTGTCATTTGTTAATGCTTTGAAGAGAAGCATTGTGGGATTGTACTGTTCTGTGAAAAAATAAGTCAGTGAAGGGATTGCAAGATCTAATGCACCGGTTTCTTCCTACCAAATGATCGATGTAGAAAATCAGTTGGCTAATTGTGTCACGGTAGTGTCTTATGTATAGCATGAATTATATATTGTACGAAAAAGCAATTACTTCAGCAGTCGTAATTGTAGCCCTCCAGTGACCAAGGTTTTCACACCACCAATCCGTCCTGGTGATATGCTGCTGGAGTTCACTGTGCTCTTTTTCCATGGCTCCTATTTCTTCCTTTAGTTTGCTCACAATCTAGGACACAAACATTTTGTGCAATAGTAAATGTCTGGTAAAAGCATTCATGATTTATTTGCAGATGCCAAGAATTCAATTTGGAGTGGCTTGTGTTAAAAAGTATTGGTATACATTGTACTAATTGTATCCACACCCTCACAAAGATCAAGAGCTTGATGATTAGTTGTAACAGTAACAATTTATGAATGTCCTTACCCTTTTATCTGGTTTTGGTGCATTCTGAATAGAGCCCAAGGCTTGTCTCTTGTACTCCAATTTGTCATACAACTGGCAAAGTTTAGTGGCAGCATAGCTGGCCTGTTCATTGATTCTTTTACTGCCCTCATCACACACCTCCTCTCCAGTATCAAGACCCCGACACTACACCACAACACGAGGGGGGAAAAAAACAAAATCAAAATTAAAACCCTGATCTCAAATTGCAAGGTGTTCTGTGGGGTGCAGTCGGAGGTTACAGTATGGCATATTTGTGCAACAATTACAAGCATGTGAGATAAATATGGAGCACAAAGGTGTTTTTCTCTAGATGGTTGTTGTCGCTATCTTTATAGTTCGATTTTTATTTTGATCAAGGAAAACAATTACAGCTGATAAGAAATACTTCAATTTGCAAGACATTTTCAACTATATTGCCCAGCCTTATTTACACCCAAGAGGAATGTAAACACCAAGGCATTAGTGGATCGTGTGCGTTCATGTTAGGAATCGGTTGCATGTCTGACCCCTTCTTCCTTCTCCTCAGTGCTACACCGTGATTGGCTGTGCTGCTCATCGCATTTGATGAGCCTTTCATAAAGATCCGAAACCAGGAAGGAAGGGTAGTAACGTTCCCTCATCGTCTCAGCCACCTAGAAAATGACAAGGACAGTATTGACACTGTAGTCTCATCTAGACAATGCTTGACTTTTTGGAAATTGTGGAAATTTGACCTGTTCCTGAAGTTTCACAAAGACTTGCGTTCCTCTGTTTCCCACTAAACTTTGTTGGATTTCTTTCAACAAAAACTTCTCCACTGGAATCTCTCTGCTTTCTACAAAGAACTTTTGGTAGATTTCCCCGACAATTTGGGGCACCTCATTCTGTGAAATTTTAATATATATATATAAGAACACACCCACACATACTGTATTGCATTCAAACCTTCGTTGACTTTGTATAGTGAATATTTTGGCATGCGTGTTACCTTGTTGGCAGTTTTCAATGTTTCCACCAATTCCCAGAAGCTTATCAGAGCTCTTTTATCAACTCTCTCCATGTAATCTCGAAAATGTTCCCTGTAACCTGGATTGTGCATGATGTCATCGAAGAGGAGAATCTGAATGTGAGGAAGAAGACTGTTATGAGACTCATGAGGTTTGGTCCAATCACATGCACATTCAGCCAATATAATACGAATAATTCAGGCTTCATTTTGCAAGATGGTTAGAGAATAAAAAAGAATACCCTCTGGCTTAGAGGCTCATCGCTGTCATCAGTTCCTCCATCTTCATTGTTCTCATAGTTTGGTCCACCAAATAGACGGATTCGTTTCTCACATTGTTTCTTAGCAACAGTCAGCTGATTGATGTATCGTTTCATATCTCTGGCCCTAAGCAAGTCTGCCTTCATGGCTGCTGATTCTTTGCCTTTACGCTCTGGGGAAGAAAGAGAAAGACGTAAAGATGGAGTAACCCCAAAATTACATAGTGCGGCATCACTTCTTTTTTTTTTTTTTTTTTTTTTAATTCATTCAATGTTTTACCAGGTAAGCCAATTGAGAACACTTTCTCATTTACAATGGCGACCCGATCACTGTCACTTTATACTCAAAAGCGCGAGTGTTCAATAGATTGTGCGGGTTCAAAACCCAATTGATAGGACTTCAATAAAGTATTAATGTACTGAAGTAGTACTAATTACTACACAGTTGGTAGCGCCGCTCTTTTGCTGCGTAGTAGATATACAATATATACGTGATACATATGATATACATTTCACCATTCCTAATTATTGTGACGTGCAGTGTCTTAAACATATGTAGTATGTAATGGCACAAAATCAGAAGTAATCCAAAAATCCTGAATGATGTTTTAGATAAAAAAAAATAAAAAAAAAACACTGATATTAATGAGAAGAACAAATAGTACCTTTCTGTTTCTTGAGCTGAGGCAGGCTGCTGATGGTGGTAGCATGAATAATTTCTACCACTATCTGATACCTGGATGGAGGAAAAATTGGGTTGTTTAGTAAAAGAGCTGTTTTTGGATGTCAGGATTATTACAGCATTACATGGACAACAAATATTACATGCACGATTATTCTTTATCTTTTGAATCATAATGTAATGTGGCAAGCAATTGGAACATGAGTAATACGACCGAAGTTGGCAGAATATCTTGGACTAATGAGACAAAATAGCAATCGGATTTGTTTTCCGGCATTGAGGTATCTCATATCGCCTCAGACACTGTCTGCTCCCATGGTAACATCAGCTCACAGCTGCAAAAACAATGAGCCCTTAACACCGTTAGCTAAACATGTTTGTGTACATTGCACTCAGTACATTGGACAGCAAGACCTGCAGGTCTCACAGTGTCTTTCCATTCCATCACTTGTGTGCATTATTTTAGTGCCATGCCTGAGTTGCTTGAGGAAAAGGACATCTGTGGAAGTTGATATCAGTTTAATGAAGTCTTCATAAGAGGCAGCATAGGTGTAAGCTTTCTTCTGCTGCTCCGCCTGCTGCTCCCGCTGCTCCATTTGAGATAGCAGCATCCTGTTTATGGAGTCGGGGTCGCTAAGAACTTCCACCAAAGGCTTCAACACTGCAGTACATGCACAAAAAATGAAGACTTGGTTATCAAATTTCCATGAAAAATAAAGTATTAGATGACAAGTGCTCGGGGCATTATCTTGTCATAACAAATCTCCAATTCAAGCTCTACTTTATTACGTATACTTTTGGCTGTTGCAATTGTTTATTCCCAAATGCTGTAGATGAAAAATCTTTTTGTGTGTTATACGTGACGAGTTTGCAGTGGATGTTGAAGAAAAAATTATTACAAAATTGTTGTTAAAATGTCAATGTTTGGTGATGTTTAAAATTAAACCAAGATACATTTATGAACATCAATGTGCCTGGCCGTGTCCAATTGAAAATCTCTGAGGTGAGCTGACAAGGGTGCTGCTCTAACAAACTTGGCGACTCAAGAGCACTTTTGAATGGACAAATACTACCAGGTGAAGATCGACCCCTCCCAAGATTGAACATGGGAATCAAATAAATCGCATTACTTGATTTCTGTTTTACTATAAAAGTATTGACTTAGAATCACAAGCGAGTGACAAGAAAGTTAAAATACCTTTAGTAGTGATGACTTCTGTGAGGCAGCAGCGTAGTGTGTGAGACTTTGCGTCCTTTTGCGGCAGCAGACATAGCAGCAGTATTCTGGCAACACAGCGGAGGAAGGTCAGCTCTGACTCCGGACTAACCAAACATGGATGGAGAGGGAATGGCCGAGCTCCTTCATCCGGTCTGTCCACACAAAAGATGCACAATGAAGAGGGAACAGGATAAACCCGGTATTGAAAGTCCTATTGAGATTAATACTGAGCACTGCAGTGAGTTCTGAATGAAAATTCATACACATTAAAGATCATCATTTATCTTACACAGAAGGGCTGATATTAAGGCTTGTCTGGCCTTTCATGATAATGCAACTAGTTGATCCGCAAAAGCTTGCACTTTTTATGTAGGTGATAGAAAGTGAGGGCACATAATGTAATTTTGAGAGACAGTGAGTCAGATCGGGAAAAAATAGGTGAAAGTTACATCATTACGAAACCATTTTTTTCTTCTTCCTAGAAGTTCACACACAGCCACACCAACTTTTGGATTCAGTATGTTTTTGGTTGTTGTTTGAATTTATAAACATAATAAAATCGGTAGAAGTGTGTACCTTGAAGATGCAGCCTTGAGACCAGTGAAGTGTGCATGTAAAATTTGGACAGTGTCATAACACACCACGTTCACAAGATCTATATCAGCCAGTCGACATCTCAACTGGCCGATCATTTGCCACCAGTCCTCTGACAGCATGGAGTACAACTGGCCCTCATCACGACTCAAAGGAATGTACCAGGACAGGATGTAGTCTCTGTAGGCATAGTCCAACACTGTGGGGAGAACAAACATATTGTGCTTTGGAAAAAATAGCTTTAGCACGGCTGACAACAGAAAATATCACATGAAACAATGTGCCAAAAATATATTCCCATTACTGTACAGTGTAGACACACATTTTACAATGATACACTTACCTAACAAGCAAATGTGCATATGCTACGTTTTAAGGTCTGATGAGACCAAGATAAACCTCGACCTAAGTGATTGAAAGGCCAAAGTATGGAGAGAAAAAAAGGATCTGCTTATGATCCAAAAAACACAAGCTTATCTGTGAAGCAAGTACAGTCATGGGTTGAGCCTGCGTGGCTGCTTTTGCTCTCTTAAAAAGTGGCTCGCTTCAAACAAAAGGTACTCTGTCCTGAGTTGTTTAAAACATCTAGATGTCTGAACTTTTGTCTCTTTTGAGCCTGATATTACCAATGTTATTTGTTACCAAAGGCAAGCAGCAGGTTCAAATACACACTCCTTTGTGTAAATAAGGAAGCCAACTGCTTCTTTGTTTTGTAACTCATTTTGCAGACGTGTTACACTGCTCTAAGAGTTACAATATCAGCGTCTGGCTGTGATGACATGGAGGAACAAAGATCCATCAGTCAGCAGTTTTTTTAGATGCTGAGGTTGTTGAGAAATTTAGAAAAACCAGGTCAACACATGAGGTAGTAGGCATAGTAACAGAAATATATTACAAATTAGAATTATATTCTATATACATTATGAAGACATTATAATATATTATAATTATAAAGACTAATCATACACTTGTAACATGAGAAATGCAAGACACACAGCAATGGGAGTACAGGGACTAGACTTCCTGAAGACATTCATAAATTATGCTCCTAGTAAAATAAAGTTTAGTGCACATGACCTACAACCTTAGTTTCATCCTGTGCACCACCATACGAAAAAATGAAATAAAAATTCTTCGTTTACCTTCCTTTAGTGCTTTGTCCAAATTGTGTGACACCACCACCCTCCGACTCTGGCTCGATTCTTGTACTGGGGCCACAAATCGAGTCTGGGGAAAAACAGTCAACATCAGTTTATTCCCTTCAATCGGGGGCGCAGTAAAAGATTGATATGAAGGTTGGGGGGGGAAATGTACTAGGGCTAGAAATGTAGGATGGAATTGAAAGTTTGTTTTAAGCCTCTACATAAAAGAAAATGCATACAATATGGCTTTTTTCTTACAATATCAACATAAGTCATTGAGCGCAAAAGTGAACAAACACAGCATTGCTGCTAAAGTCAAGTCAAAGTCAAAGTCAAAGTCAAAGTCAGCTTTATTGTCAATCCCTTCATATGTCAAGACACACAAAGAAACCGAAATTCCGTTTCCTCCATCCCACGGTGACGAGACATACAAGTAGGCGACACAAAACAAAAACAAGAAGGCACAAACCATAAATAATAAATAATAAATAAAATAATAAATAATTAGTGAATCAGCCAAATTGTAAATGTACACTGAGCTCACTGAAACCATCGCATTAGTTCTGCTCAGCGCTACACGACAATGTCTGACATCAATCGGCCAGAACAATTAGGTACGATTATTATAAAATACCTGTGATTGGCTGGCAACCAGTTCAGGGTGTTCCGGCCTACTGCCCGATGACTGCTGGGATAGGCTCCAGCAAACCCGCGACCCCCATGGGGACAAGCGGTACAGGTAATGAATATTAAAAAAATACTTGCGTCAAAAATAAAAAAGCTTTTGCACTGTTATTATTGCTTAGTTCCAATGAGCACTGAGACAAAGTTACTGTGTGGTATTTGCTATGTCGAACGGCACTGCATCTTAGGTCTAATATTCATCTCATTTACCTGTCACTAAATACCACAGGCACAGATACATTTGCAATTCATAAATAATCAAATTAAGCAAAATGAGATCGTTTTCTACAGTATCCCTTGTGCAAGTGGCTGCAAATAAAAGTTTGATGTATTATTATTGAATGTCGTGGCTGGTTGAAGGAGGGAGCCTGTGTCTTATTTTCTGACAGTAGCGACATCTTACCATGAGCTTGTTGAAGAATTCCAGCTGTTGGACTGAATGTTTCTTGTGTCTGTCAAAGCAGCTGACTTTGAGCGGACTCTTCCTGACAAGCAGAACAAAGCTCCCAGCCAGGAAACACAGTAGGGCGAATGATACATAAATGAAGAGCTTCAAGAAGAAAGATGTAAGGGACAGGCCTCCCCATGACAGCTGCAACACTACTGCTGCCACCACACCCAGAAGAACAGCTGGGACAAACCGGAAAGATGAGTTAAGAGAAGAGGAAGAGCTGGCAAACATGGGCCCCTCTCCTGCACTGCTGCTCCCTCCAGTCTGTTTTGTTGTGGTAGATGAGGGGGTGGGCATACTGCGACCCCACCATCCATATATGTGCCACTACTGGTTGGGCAGAAAAGTTGATTCGCGTGTCCAAGTGCCGATTTAGAGAGGTAGGTACACTCTTCTATACCCTCAACTACAGCATTGTGTTCAAGAAGCGGCATCCCCACTCCGGCATCTCCTGACCGACCTACTCCGCCGTGTTCCCCGCTCCTAACATCGGGCCGCCCGGCGGCGACAGCCACGCAGCACCGTCACGTCAGTCATCCACAGTATGGTCTTCGTGACAGCACCACAGTTGATCTTGAATGATCAACAGTGGCACGCGTCTTGCAGAAAGATACCAGGCGGAACGAAATGAATGGAAGCACAAGCCCCGTCACCTTGGAGACAAATGGATAGAGGTAGCTTAGTGACGGTGCGAACCCGGATAGCAAGAGGCTAACGCGCGTTGTTGAAGTTGTTAATTACAATCAACATGACATAAATATTCATTTAATAAACAGCAAACTCGCTTGAGAGTTAGCCATGAAGCTAACCGCAACTAGCCAGACTAGCCACCTCTTTAAATAAGCAATTCAACACCAGCTAACATTAGCTACTTCAATATCCTTTCAAATTAGTCCACATTACATTCTCACGTTCCTCCTCAAATATGAATGAGTCGAGCGAGTGCAATTACATTTTAACTTTTTAAAAGTAGCCTTGATCCAGGGAAAAATCATCCGCGACAATCAGTATAACAAGCTGTTATTTTTCATCGAGCTCCAGCTGAACAACAATCTGTCTGAACGCGAAAGAGTATCAGCCAATCAGCTGTGGTGTTAGCGCCAGATGGCGTGGCTTGTTTTGGCTGTCAGCACACTCCGAGCGGACGGGACAGCCGTTGTTGTGCTCAGCGGAAGAAGAAGAAAACGCTAATAGGGAAATAAATGAATATAATCAAGTGCACACACGTGAAGACTTTGTAGCGTTTACCTACACCGGCTCTGGTTCTATGAGAATAGATAAATAAATGTGGCACAACGAGTCTTGGGCTCGTGTCTGCATGTGTATGTGTGTGTTTGAGAGAAAAGAATCGACTTCACTTTCTTCAATCAGAAGTTCTTGTTTTTTCACCAATGACATGATAAACAGCACAAATATGCTCTATATGAGTTATTATCAACTTGTGGTCCGCGGCCCCTCGGTGGCGCGCTGGGTAGCACGTCCGCCTCACAGTTAGGAGGGTGCGGGTTCGATTCCACCTCCGGCCCTCCCTGTGTGGAGTTTGCATGTTCTCCCCGGGCCCGCGTGGGTTTTCTCCGGGCACTCCGGTTTCCTCCCACATCCCAAAAACATGCTTGGTAGGCCGATTGAAGACTCCAAATTGTCCCTAGGTGCGAGTGCGAGTGCAAATGGTTGTTTGTCTCTGTGTGCCCTGCGATCGGCTGGCTACCGGTTCGGGGTGTCCCCCGCCTACTGCCCGTTGACGGCTGGGATAGGCTCCAGCACTCCCGCGACCCCCGTGGGGACTAAGCGGTTCAGAAAATGGATGGATGGATGGATGGTCCGCGGCCCTCTAGTGGCCCGTAGCTGTATTGCGGGTTGTCCGCGAAATTGGAAATGGAAAATAATTGCAACGTTTTTAAAAATAAAATTTAATTATTATTTAGACGTGATTTATTTTCCAGCGAATTGTGTGAATCATTTACTCATCTAAATTATGTCAAATGTAGCTGAGATTCCCAAAATAGATTTACAGATGCAAATAAATAGTCTGTATAGGGCTATCCTCCTTTGGTACAAAATAAAGTAATATTCCGCCGAAGCAGTGTTGCTTCTTGGTTATAATGGTGGTCCCTTGGACAAAATCAGTTGAAAGTCCTTGCTCTATATAAACGTCCTTTTAAATTAATTTAGCCGCGGAACATTCAACAAAATAGTTAATTTAAGCCTATTACAACAAGCCTATTAAATCTTTACCCTAAAGACTTTTCTTCGAAAGCCCAAGTAAAGAGTATCCCCCTTCCCCTCCCCTTGCTCACAAACAGCAGTAGGTGCAAAACAAACAACCATGAAAGCAGGAGTTAGATTGGAGTAGAGTGGACCTTTTAACCTGAACCTCTTAATATAACGTAATTTAAAAAAAAAAAAAAAATGCAAAACGAATTGCTCAATGGTGGTGGTGGTGGGGATAAAATATTTCTGACTGTGCGCTACCACTCCCTAGCTCCGGTGTGACACGCCGTGCCTGGACATAAACTGATGCGAGGAAAAACAGTTTCTATGCAAAAAAAAAAAAAAAATGCATGCGGGATGGTGATAATTTGTACTGATCTGTTATTTTAATTTGTACCGAATATTCCCGTCATCATTTTTCTCCATTATACTCCAGGTACAAGGGCCAAAACAGCTTCGTGACAGCACCACGGTTGATCTTGAATATGCAGGCAAAATGCCCGTACATTAATGCATCCAGTATTGAGGGGAAAAAATATCTATATAAACGTTGGGGTCAATGTTGAAAGTTTCGAGGGGCGGCAGCAGGGGGCGCTGTTAATTGCTAAAGTGCACCGTGCATCCGTTTTAATCCAATAGATGGTGGTAATGTTCTAATTTTTCTAGGCACTCACAAGTTTAGTCGTCCCCATTGGACACTGCATTAGGTACAGTTACACATTTTTGATATCCATTAGTGATCTAAACTACAGGTAATCCAAGGCCAGTTTCAATATTATTGTTGTGGCTTTCCAAAACGAGAATATTGTAGATTATTTAGATGGATATAGTAGATACATTTAGAAGACAAAATCTCAGGCAATGTGCAGAATATTGTAGATTATTTAGATGGATATAGTAGATACATTTAGAAGACAAAATCTCAGGCAATGTGCAGAATATTGTAGATTATTTAGATGGATATAGTAGATAAATTTAGAAGACAAAATCTCAGGCAATGTGCAGACCATGAATGAATAATTTTTACGTTCCGTTGAATTGCTGCTGGCCCGGGCTCCAATATACACTGCTCCAGTTTGTTCCGTCTGAAATCATCGACCATCGTGCGTCCGCGACACTAATCTATCCATCTAACTATCACCTCGTTGTACACATGCAATAAATATATTTTAGCCAGGCTATTATATTATATTATATTATATTATATTATATTATATTATATTATATTATATTATATTATATTATATCATATAATATCATATCATATCATATCGTATCATATCACATTACATTACATTACATTATATTATATTATATTATATATTGCACTGACTACCTTTGTTACAATGTTGTAATCATTTAATACCAAAAGTAACACTAATTTAAGACATGGTGGCGGACCTCAGTACCAGGCCTCTCACCCAGCAGTCCTACAATTAGGGGTGATATGTCCTTTGTCATGATGTCTTTGTAGCTCTGATGACTTTTTTTTTTTTTTCATCTCAGCCTGTCTACATCACAGGAGGGAGGCAAGCATTGCAATGCATATTGTGCCACGTTTTGTTGCCACCTAGTGTCTGAAATGGCAATTAATTGCCACCAAAAATAATACGCACATTCCTACTCTTGTTCACTTCAACCTGTGAAAATACAAAAGCGTTCTACACAATATTGTGGGTTTATGTCACATGTCAGGTCCTATGAGTGAAATCAACCCACTATCACCGGCAATAATTGTGACCTTGTACGTCTTGTGACTACCACCAAGACATGAAGGAACGAGCATGGCCATAGTCCTCATTAACAGTGGTTTCAAGGCATTCATTATTTCATTATTTGTCCAAAATGAATAAATAAAAAAGAAAATTAAACCCACTTTCTTGATCAAAACATACATAAACTGAGCTTGTTAGTGAAAAATGGATCATCAAGGCCTGGAGGTCCTTTTAAGAGCTCCAACGGGACACTAATGTGCCCCAGCACATTGGTTGAGAATCACTGGTGTAGACTGTGGAAGTTTGACATTAATTTGAGGTGATGTATTGGAAGATAAAGGTAACGGTGTTTTTTACTCTAGTAATAATGATTTTCATTCTCAAATATGTGAAATGCCTCTATCCCTTCTTCAATACCACACATGGCATATTTTTTTTTGTAGATTAATTTGTAACGGGATGGTGTTACCAGGAGGTGGATCTTCAGCAAACTTTCTGAACAAATATGGGCCAGTCTGAGCCGTGAAACTCCAGGACTGAAAATGATTCCCACTCTGGCCCTGTTGACCAGTTCGAAAAGGTACAATCCTCCAGGTTACTCACAAAGACCCAAAGTGTTCAAAGACAATCAAGAGATAAACTTGAGCATTGTGAAATGCAAATCGTCAAATTATAAGTGCCACATAAAGCAGGCAGATGCAAGTGTCAACAAAGGGCAGTGCTCCAGTTGACACAAAACATAATCTTCTTCTTTTCATCCCCAAGGTGATTTCTTTAGTGTGAACGGAACCTTGAAGCCATCAGGTAGATAACACATCCAAAGATAAAGCATACATCGCTGGATTTTCCCCGTGCAGTATGGACACGCTGAGCTGTCAACAGCGGAGAAGGGGGGTCAGCTGCAGCTTTTGGGAAGAGGTCAGGCCTCTTGCAGACTTTTCTAAAGCAGATTAACCTGATACTTGAATAAACAAAAACAAAAGTGATGAATCCCCAAACATCTCAGGCTTGGCTGGTGACTCAAACATTGGGCCTATTGATCTCCACTCAAGCATTCAACGGGACTAGTTACTTCTCTCACCAAGGGCCCCTCCAAACGGGCAACACACACAGCCTGACAAATGGCGTAATGACTTCTCTGTGACGGTTCGCTGTTTTAACAAGGTGTAGGCCATAAAATATCTCTTAGCCTAATGATGAGGCCCACTTGGTTATCAATAGAGATCTAGCAACATGCTACTTGAGGCTGCTGAGGGCTATGGGTCTCTTATCGTGCAGGTCAGGATGAAACTACAATGAAGATATGGTAATCTATTTGATCACTTCCTCCTTGTAAAAGCAGGAAAATCATCATTTATTCTTGGTCAACGTTTGAATGGATATGCATCACTAAGCCAATCACCATCAATATTCATATGCACATTCGTACTCTTGTCCAACTTGTAAAAACTAGCACAATATTTTCGATTTTGTGGAGGTGATAGTGGGTTTTTTTCCTCATAGGAGTGCACATGTAATCTCAAAGACTTCCAAAATATTGTGCAGATCACTTTTATATTTTCACAAGTTGTAGTGGACATGAATAGGGCTGTGCACATGAATTTTTTCAGCAATTGGACACTATTAACAAAATGTGACAAAGCAAGCCAGGAAACAATAGTACAATGTTTTTCTCCTTTCCCTGAAATAGTCAGGCTGTTGTGTGAAAAAAAGTAGCCCATGCAAAAATAAATAATGGGCGTCATTAATACTGACTGTTGTTCTAAAAAAACATCTCTACTGAAATTTTCAGGGGTATGAATTTTTATGCAGCCATAATTTTTACTTGCCAATGTTTAGCCCAATAAATGAAACCTATATTGGATAGAAAAGGTTTACGCACTCCTGTTAAAAGGCTTTTTGAAATAGACAAAGTTGAATCATTTCACATTTTCATACCACTAATATAACATATTATATATATAACTCAATTGAAAAATTAAAAACATATTTTTGAGAGGAGTAATAAAATCAAACAACTGAGTTAATGTGGTCACACAAGTGTTGTCAGCCTCATAGAACTGTTGTGTGACTGTTTAGACTAAAGAATTTTCCAAACACAGGTGTCAAAATGTGTTCAACCTTTGGGCTATAATCTCATGAGGTATCTTTGGTGCATTCACAACGCTGAAAGAATATTATACCTGCAGTAAAGCATTTTGATGGTAGCATTATCCTTTGTGGATCTTTTTCTTCAGCTGAAACTGGAGTCTTAAGGTGTGAGTCAAGTTGGTGCAAATTCTAATTAGCAGTCAGTGATAGCACCAAACTTTCAGGTTTCTGCTCCAAAGCACTATTGGGGGTTTATCAGGGGCACTTTAAATTGTAGCTGATCCATGTTAACTCCCATTTAACATGAATTTGCACGTGATTGGATAATTCTGACCCCAGCCACATACCATTTATATGAGCGTGGGCGCGCTTGTATGAGCACAGCATTAATTCATTTGTGTATTTTTATTTCCCCTCTCAAAAAGTTTAAAATGTTTTCTCAAAAACCTGGCATTTGAACGGGAGAGCGTAGATTAATTAATAAATTTACATTTTTCACTCTCGTTTCGATTTACAACCTGAAGAAAATGAAAGAAAAACTTTACACATACATTTCAAAAAGCTGTTGACAGGAAACGTCACCAGCACAGTTGCACATAACACTTAATCTGGGCACGAGCAAATCACAACAGCTTCAATGTATGTAAGTCATTGAGGGAATATTAACAAAACAAGCACACCTTTCATAAAACTTACCCAAAAAAAAGTGGACCATCAATACTTTGCCATGAAAATGTTTTGGTCAGTGCTCGAGAAGAAAATGTGATCACATCATTTGTCACATTCTCTGGATTGTTTTGTCAAGTGCACCAATAAACACGACTGATGAGCGTATCAACTGGATCTGTTTCACACTGCTTCGATTGAAATTAGACTGTGATGCGACTGCCAGCTAAATATTAACACTGGCATTTACTTAACTGCGCCCAAAGCTGTAAATATGTTAGTTAATAGCTGTACAGAGATCCAACCATTGAATAATTACTCAAAGTTAATGTTTAATATCTCATTGTGACTGAATTCGAGCAAGCGGCCGTTGATCCTGCACAGTACAAACACAAGCTCTGCAACGTAGTCCTTTCTCATGCTACTGGCGTCATAGCAAGTATTCTACTGAAAGGAAATACACAAGAGAGTTTTAATTAACAACAAAGTTTCTACTTTATTCCATAAACACAAAGGTGTGTGGAGATTGTGGGAGAACTAAAGAAAAAAAAAGATCAAACATTGTATTGAATACCCATATAAGCAAATAAATAAACATGGCATAGCTACCTTGGTGAGATCAAAAAACAGAGCATGCCCGGTGCCATCTCACATGCTCCGGGCTTCCACATGCTGGCTCCCTCTTTTTCAAGTCCTACAACAGGCACTGAATGTCAGCTCTTAGAAGCCGAAATATTGTACTTTTGGCATTTATGTGATCTACTTGTAGATTAGGAAAAAGCCAATGGACAAGAAAAATAATAGGTGCTATCGATTCAGCTGATTTAGTGATGAAACAAGAAGAGCATTGTGAGATTGTTTGAATTTAGAGTTCCACGATATGTTCAAACAGGCCAAAAAGGAGTATGGCAGGCATGTTGTACTGTGTTCTGTCCGGGAGGCCCTTCATGTCTGACATGAGACTGGCTGCAGCCATGCATGCAGTCTCTTGACGGGACATTGAAGCAATGAATCACATGCATAAGGTGCAGCATGCAGGGTGAAAACCTGACAGGTGATTCATGCAATGTTGCCGCTGTAACCGAAGCCTCATCGTTTTGGTGCTATTTCATTAGGTAAATGCAGGTTATTGAGTCCCTTCCTTCTGCTGGCTCAGATGTAAAGCAGCAGGGTGCAGATGGTTTGATGGTGGCTGTAATGCCATATGGGATTACAAAATGGAATATACTGGAATGGAATACACTGGAGCACTTTACACAGGTGCTTTCTCTGTGGTGTCGGACCACTTTAACTACACATTGCTGATCTACATCAATTACATATATTTTTATATGTGTTATGTGCAACAAATGATCACAGGAACAACACTTGACATCCTCTTTCCCAAGAGCAACCTCAATTCATGTTCTTGAGAATGGCTTACAACTGTTCAAAAAGTTTATTTGTCTGTAATTTTTTGTTATATGAGACAGCTGACCAAATACCAACTCCGTTGTGCTTTTCACCAGAAAAGAAGATTTACAACATGATCTCACAGCTAATTACCAAACAACTCCTGAATGCGCCTTACTGTTGCCATCTCGTCCCATGAAAAGATCCTGATATACTTGTAATTAGAAGACACTGGGGAAAGCCCAACCGCAGGCCTGAAGACATGTCTGTTATGTGTTTTGCAACCATTTCACTTTTGAACTTTAGCTGGAAAGGTACCAACAGTAATGCAGAGGAAATCAAAACAAAAAAGACACACCTAAGGTTCAAGTCATTTGGCCGCATTCTGAAAGGATGGAGCTGTCTATCAGGAGGTGTGTGCGTGCGTGTGTGTGCGTGCGTGTGTGTGTGTGTGTGTGTGTGTGTGTGTGTGTGTGTGTGTGTGTGTGTGTGTGTGTGTGAGGGAGCGAGAAAGAGAACGAGAGAAAGAGAGAGAAAGAGAGAAAGAAGGAGAGTGAGTGCTTTCCACGGTGACGCTTCGCCTTTTCTGACTGGTATCGTCATGGACAATCCCATCACAAAAGGCAACCTGAGCCCAAATACCACTTCGCAAGAAACTGTAAAAATAAAACATGTGGGTCTGGACAGAAACAGTGTCAATCTTCAGTTAAGAGGTTTTTGAAGTACAGCCTCTCGGCCAATCCTGACAAGTACATAAATCATGCGCACAGCAATACCACACACGCTTACATGCACAAGACAAAGACGACAGCAATAGCTAAGATAATTGCACAAGGCAATGAGGAGGATTTCAGTCAAGTAATCAGTCAATGCATTTTTGAAACACAGCACGTAAGACACCCAAAAAATATTAATGCATATGTTGTGAGGGAAGGATCTGGCTTGACTGGAGGTGCAGGCTGTAAAAGAAAAAAAGGAATGGTGCATGGAAGAAATAGAGCATTAAGAGAAATTCCATACATAATTCATTTAGTATTTTAGAACTGGAAGAGAGTTAGAAAAAGCTTTCAATTGATTTTTTTAGTCATAGCCATTTAGTTTATACAACTAGTGTTTTAGTGATCCTGCATTGTCTTTTTGAGCGTCATGAATGCATGAAAAGTTTGTTTATTTTACCTGCAAAGCGTGATGATGTTTTCAAATCTGGAGTGCCCGTTTTAATGATCTTTTTGAAGGTTGTGCAGGTTTCAGATTAATGAAAGATCTTCTAGAGATGCTAAGGTTAGGCCCAGCAAAGCTACCCTATGCCACGTGTGAGTGATAAAACCTCAAAGCGAAGCTCTTATCTCTCTACAGCTATGCATGTTTACATCCACCTGCATGTAGCGCAGGAGATGAAAGCCTCAGACATGTTTTACCCCGTATGGACAATTTCATACTTTAAGAGGTGCAAGCATAGATTCATTCATTCATTCATTCATTACCAATAATACCCGGATGAATGTGAATATCGAAAGCACACATCTCAAGACAATCCGAGCACCCCCAAGATTTTAGAGTTCTTTAGATTATTTTTCGAGTATATTATGTTTAACAAGATAGAAAAATATCAAACTGAATTTGGTATAAATATAATATTTTCCCCAACAAAAATACAGTACACCCCCCATTTGCTTTAAAATGGTTTGATCCACCCCACCTATCCCACCCATGCTTGCGAGTGGCCAGCGCCAGCAAAGCATGATTTGCCTGAAGCTGTTTGAACCTTTCTGTCATACCCCTGCTGACCCACCCCCACACCTCCTCGGTCCGTAGCACCCCTTTAACCTTTGATCCTTGCATTGCCTGTATTATCATCTTAAAGAGCTGTCAGGATTATGCGATAGGCTGTATATTAGTTCACAGGTACAGGTTTATAGGTAGATCTTTATTAGCATAATACTTTATTAGCATCTACTTCTTTTATTTGTATTTTTTCATTTGTATTTCTTCTTTGTTGAACGTCCCTTCTCAGAATATCTGTTTAGAAGAAAGTCATGTAAATGTTAGTCTTATATGCCTTCAGAAGCATGCTTCTTTCCTTTCACTCAAAACCCGTGAGATCAGTAGTTTCTATAATCATTCAGATCACTGGTTGAAAACAGCAAAATATTCATCTAAATTTAAGGAATTTTACAAACCATATAACTGTACCTGCGGAGTATACATGTTATATTACGATATATAATTCCTATATACAATATATAAATTGGACATATTTCATTGAAATGTATTTATTTATTTATTCGTTTGTTTATTTATGTATTTATTTATTTATTTTACTGCATGTGTGAAGACAAATCATATTAATTCATTGAAAAACACAATAGTAGAATAGAAAAGATGATTTTTTCCTATTTCAATTGCAGTTGGAAAATCTGTGTATTTGAACAAAAATGATGCTACTAGATTTTTATATTTTTTAAAAATGCCTTTACAAAGTTTCTAACTTTTATAATAAATACAATTCTCAGAAATGTCTTTTTTATTTCCATCCATTTATTTCCATTCGCATTTAACATGCAAAAGAAAAATCTGAAGGCTTCATGGGGCTGTGCATTCCAACAATTAAAACATAACAGAGAATGCAACAAAAGCTTACTCAGCTTTGCACTGACTTGTTGAGAAAGAGATATCCTGTTTAGTGGATGACAGCTAGAACAGCAAGTACAATTAGTCAAGAAACAAAAAACAAGATGTTCCCTTTTCTCCCCAAATGCGGCATCAAATAGCATCACTAAGTTTGCTTAAGGTGTTTACAAATGTTCAAAGTCACGCATCCTAGATGAATAAGCCATCCAAAGAAAGAGAGCACGCCTTCAGACAAGAGTAATCTTCTCACGCTGCCTGATAACATCTTAAAAGGTGCCTTTTTACTTCATGCTTGGTGTTCCCCTCACACAAACACAAGCTTCACTGAACTGAGCTGACCTATCTCGACACAAACCCAAACAAATTTAAAGCCTACGGCCTCTGATCGTGTTTGGGTAACAAGGTGTAATACATTCTCAAGTGATCTGTCACTGATTGAGAATGGCCGATTCAGGTTTTGTGTCGCGTCCTTCAGCTCCCTTTGTTGTGTGACACGAAGATGGGAAGTGTCACAAGCCATCTCGGAAGACTTGTCTCCTCTGCCTCTGAAAGCATTCCCAAGCTTTTGTTTGCTTGGGAAGATACAGAATCGAGCAAAGATA
Source organism: Syngnathus acus (assembly GCF_901709675.1). NCBI lineage: Eukaryota > Metazoa > Chordata > Actinopteri > Syngnathiformes > Syngnathidae > Syngnathus > Syngnathus acus. The sequence goes on along the minus strand of NC_051095.1, from coordinate 21,342,874 downwards.
GTTCTGGGTGACTGCTTGGAGTGTTATGGGGGCAAAATTCAGGCTTTTGATTTTCTGCAAAGAGACATCTAGGAAATAGAATGCTTGAAGGTAAAAACGGTAAAGTTTTTTTTTGCTTCTATAATCCCAGAGCGGAGCATACCTGTTGATATAGAAGTCAGAGGAAGATATGCACATGCCAAAGTTCACCTGAAACTTCGGCACACCAAAGTGCTCCGGCTCTTTCACTTTGGCAGGTATGGCTCTATAATGACAAGATATCTTTGCCTTCAAAGCCTTTAAAGCTTAAATGGGTTGAAGAGAGGAAAAAAAAAAATACTTTTAAGATTCCAGCCATGGCTCACCAATACCACACACCTTCGCTCTTAAAGGGAACCCCCCTTCCCTCCCACCAGCTCAGCCTCTGAGCTCAAGTAGATGTTGTTAGACAATACAGAGAATTCCACAGAAACACTTCATACACAGTGGCAGTCCCGGAGATGTAATCCAATGCTTCATAATGTCCGCAGCGATCAGGGGGTGGCCAGCGGGGCAAGTCTCAACTTAGCTGGGTTCAAACGGCTCCCTCATTCTCAAAAGCAACGCTTTGTTCCCAGATCAATCCAGTGGTTTTTTTTTTTTCCTCCCTCTGACAAAGCCACAGCGTTTAACAGCAGGATTAAAAGCCCCGAATCCCAATACTGGCACTTAGCTAAAGCAACACAGGAGAGAGCAGAGTTGGGAGAGCTGACGCTTGACTGGCTCACCTCACCCACTGAGCGAAAGGTGAAAACCTATTTGTCCACACACTGGTTTGATATTAAGGAGTCCAATGTTATTTAACAACTACCGGTAACAAGTTAATGACATCCTTCTCACAAGTTAAAGCTTGTATGAATATAAAACGACACACTTGAGGTAAGGTACACAACACGATAACTCTGCCAGAGCATTGATGTCACATATTTTAAGAAGAAAACAACAAGACATGATTCTCATTGTTTTTCAGAACATGCTTTGACAATAATGTTTGTTTTTTCCCTCTCCACTTGACTCATGAGCCACTGATGAATCTCGTTGAAATGGATCTCCTATAGAGAGTTGTGTTGTTTATATCAAAATATTAAAAGTTTTGCTAACTACATTAAATCAAATAATCAAATACAATCAGCTTTGTCCAAATGATATGATAAAAAAAAAATTCTATATCTTGCTGGTGAGAGTCAGTGTTATTTTCAATATTGTTGACAATTTCTAGATAAATAAATATGTATGTATAGCACTGCCACTGTCAATTTCACACAGAAAAAAAAAAAAGACCAAAATGCAATTATTGGGTCTGCCATGCAGCCATATTACTATTATTATAAGAACATTTCTCGTAAGGTCCACCTCAGATCTTGTCCCGGGCCAGTTGGTGCAGAGTCCAGACATCAACTTTCAGTGAATACAAAACCAGGAAACGAAAAGTGAAAACCATGTTTATGTGGACAGCTTTGTGCCCTGTGTATTGCTGCCCATGCATTCCAATGGCCAATAAAGGAGCAGATAAGAGAAGGGTGTCGTAAAAACACATGGTGGATATAATGACATTGATAACACTGCCAATAACCTTGCATTGACACATTTTAGAGCCTGCATGGAAGTATGGAATGATAGTTGCTATGTGATCATCAAATGCTCAATGCGCTAATAAGAATAACATGCATGACAACATACATTATTGACTCATTAAGAAGCAGAGGAAAGTTGCCTTTACAATAAGGGAAGTCAAAGTTTTCTCCAACAACGCCAATAATAATGCTCACCATCATATTACATTGCATGTTAAAAACCACAATAAAACTGTCAAAGACAGCAATTAACATTTTTTTAACTAACATGACAAGAAAATAAGGACAGCAGGTCAGAAACCTCAAATGCCAATCAATCATAGCAATCAAAATGTCTCGTCATTACATTTATGGCAAGCCTTGCTTTTGGTCCCTGTGGATCTCAGGTTTGTTGCCACATAAGTGAGCCATAAAAGTGGGGTTGCTGGTAAAGATGTCTATCTTTATGCAGGTGTTATGACTGAAGCACATCAAGCCTGCACATATTGTCTGATGACGCAGCCAATGTGCTTTTCAACGAGTTGCTCTCTTGGAGGGTTCCCATTTGGACACTTTGACAAAGTTATCTGTGATGAGAAAAATTAAAAATGTTTTGGGAAGAAATATATCTATCCATCCATCCATCCATCCATCCATTTTCTGTACCGCTGTGGCCCCACAGGGGTCACGGGCTTGCTGGAGCCTATCCCAGCTGTCATCGGGCAGTAGGCGGGGGACACCCTGAACCGGTTGCCAGCCAATCGCAGGGCACAGAGACGAACAACCATCCGCACACGCACTCACACCTAGGGGCAATTTGGAGCGCTCAATCAGCCTACCAAGCATGTTTTTGGGGATGTGGGAGGAAACCGGAGGGCCCGGAGAAAACCCACGCGGACACGGGGAGAACATGCGAACTCCACACAGGGAGGGCCGGAGGTGGAATCGAACCCGCACCCTCCATACTGTGAGGCGGACGTGCTAGCCAGTGCGCTACCGAGCCGCCCAGAAATATATCTATATATATATTATTCTTATAACCCTTAAATTGATATCATCATCTCTAAATCTGACTGCAATAAGATTGATCATGTAAAACACAAAACAGAACAGAACATTCTGTGATTTTCCTTCAACTTGTGCGGCCGACCTTTCAAATAGGAGCCAGCGGATTCAAACTTCCAAAATCTACTTTAAAGGGTTGGTAAGCACCATCAGGGCCATAAATCTTTGCAGGTGGAAAGCAAAGTTGGAGGTATTTATTTGATAACTGGACTGAGGTGTGATCAGGCAAATCGTGACTGAGCACAAGGTCAGTTTATCAACCGAGTAGCAAAGATGGGACCAAATTTACAGTCATCAGGGGCTTTTGAATTGGAATGCAGCTACTGCAGTTCCCAGAAACATCCAGAGTCTTAATCTAACCAACTTTGGAAACCCCCATCACCAACCACTTAGATGAAAATCAGCTCACGCAGTGTTTGTATAAACACATCAACAAGCTAAAAAAACACATATACAGTATCATCACCTTAGTGGACTCAACACGGAGTGGTGTGACGGATATCCCATAAAATCTCATAATTCATCGCTCATTTTGGTCTTGAGACTATACATCAATTGTCAACATTTTGGGGTATTTTTTTTACGATTGTTTGTTTCAATGTGTATTTGTCAAGACATTGAAGAAGAGCAGAGAGTCAGGAGCCATCATGCTGTGTTTTTGCACAAATAAATATACAGGTTGTTCACGGGGTGAGAATCAGAGGCAGTGGGTTGTTTACATTTGCAGTAATAAATCTGTAGTTACAGATAGCACCAGTCTGTTCTTTCCTATTGTTTTCTTTCCTGCTGATGTAATAATGCAGCCGTCAACCCTACAAGGGCGCCGTTCGTTAACCCGAAAATGTGGTTTTGACATGTTTTGTGTTGTTTCATTGACAATTTTTTTTAATAGCTATCTTGGCATCAGTACCAATTATTTTTTTCCTTGGCAGTGTCCTCACTTTTGGTTCATTTGCTGGAGTTGAGTAATGACTAGGCACGTGCTCACGTCTCATTTCCTGACCATAAGTCAGAGCCTGCAAACGCTCATACACATTCATGAATTATTGAACAGATACATTTATTTTCTTTTTTTTAAAGGATGTAAGATTTCTGTGACATAAAGACAAAATGAAACGAAACAAGAGCCTTGCTTGAATGTTAAAACAGGGTGCATGATGTGTCGGGCCCTACTTTTCATCCTTGTGCACAAGATAATTGTCCAGTCCCAGCCAGATCAGAGCGGCTGGTCTGGTGAGGACAGAGTGGATCTCTCAGTCAGGTGGCACTGTGCCAGTTCTAATGGGTACAGAGAATGTGTTTCCCCACCGCTTAACCATTAACCCCCCCCCCTCACTAACCGACCTCACCAATCATCGAATGTCAGCCCTGCGTACCAGGGAAGTTACCATCCTCCAACAGCAAATCATTTTCTACGGCTGTTTAAGCTTGTGGGGAAGCTGGAGGCTATCGCAGCAGACTACACCCCAAAGTGACCACCAGTTCATCACACTTGGGACGGGCAACCATTCACACGCCATTCACCTTTCAAACGCTATGGAATCGATCCCTCGCTGGCTGCTCAAAAGTCAGCATTGTGTCCACAACAGCAACAGTGACCTAGTTTCCCATATAATAAACCAATTAGCAACAATACTATGGCTGCAACCTATTCAGATTCATTTAATAATGTGTTTATTATTGTGATGTGTGGCGAAAAACCACACTGCATAATTTGAGTGGTATCAGTAGCATTCAGTGTAGTCACTGGCAAAAAAAAAAATCAACACATTAATAGAGATATTGTTCAATAAATATTTCTCTGAAAGTGTTGTATAAAACTGAAAAATAATATCTAATTTCTGATACAGCTATGACAGCAATGACAGGTGTGGTACATTTCTCTCTTGGTGTCTATTATAGTGCTAATCCCAGTTTACCTTTTAGTGAAACTAACTCCAATTCGCATCTATGATCAATTTAGTGTCTGCAAAAGATACCTACTATTTTGTTTTAACGATTCAAAACAGTTGCTAAATGTCATACAGTTTTTCTTATTTACTTGGATACATATTTTAGCTCAGAATCAAAACTCTCAAAAGTACTTGTTCAATCTTTATATCATTTTGTCACTTGTGCTTTTCAAAAAAGTATTTTCTCTTTTTTGTAGAGGGGGAGTCAAGTTAAAAAATTGTCTTTACCATATGTTCTATGCGCTCACATAGTCTAAACATGGCCTTCTGATAAATATGATGTTTGTGGAACAACAATTCAGCAGAAAACTTCACAGGAGGCGGCCATTTTGCCACTTGATATCGACATCACAGTGCCTAAGGGCTCAGGTATTGACTGTCGTGGCTCACCAGTTTTCTGGGTTTGGTCACGTGATGTTGGCAACCACCTTCCCCTCCCCCTTCGGCCAACGATATATGGTGCATGAAAAACGTCTGTTTGCTCTGGAAGCTGCCTTTGCAACCACATCGTTGTTCAAGTATCCGTCCTACGATATGAAGCTGCCTTTGCGACCACATCGTTATTCAAGTATCTGTCCTATGATATAAATGTTTCTATATTTTTGACATAAATTTGGGTTGGACATCTTTTAGGTCATGTGGTCACTGCTCTGTTTCAGCACCAAAGGGCCATGGACAGCGTCTGATAGTGGCAACACGAAAGGGAGTAGACGACTGTACTTTCACATGCACTTGATGGTGTCATCATAAAGCCGATCTGGATGGCGTGTCAAGATTATACCTTGAACTGAGCTGGAGTGGAGAGTCAACATGATGCTAATGTATTAAAATAGACCCTGGAGTACTTTTGTTTTGTTTTTTTTCCAAGCATTGACTGCTGGATTAAAAATTGGACCGAACCAGGAAGTTTGGTTAGTTTGAGACAACTTTGTGTTGTTTTGAAAATACAACTGAATTTGTTGGGCTGTTTTATACAAAAAAAAGATGAGTTTTCTGCAAAACAACCCAGGAAGTTGGGTCGGTCGAATCTTTAACCCACACTAGGTTGTTTTTAACCTGGATTTTTAAGGGTGTAGATTCACACTTGTTGTATGTCTTTGATAGATCAGAGTCTGCCCAAGACATATGCAAAGTTGCAAACTACCAGCACTGGGCACTACAATCACTAGGGGGCACCCAAAAGCAATTCACAATCAACGCAGCCTGAAGTAGTATTCATTTTTGTTTGGTGGGTGGGGGGATGTGGTAGCAGAGGTGCCTGAACTAGCGAGCACTAGGGGCACCCCCCCCATCCACCACCACACGCACATACGCATGCACGCACACACGCGCGCGCACACACACGCACACCTTGCTTTTTTTGTCACGCATGGTATTGTGGAGTGGTACATGATGCTTAATTTCGTGAAACAAAAATCACCAATGCACTTTTAGCCATTCATTGAAAGGTACACACAGTTAGAAATAGACAACATGAGAAAGCACAATACTGCAACTGTTTGTGACAAGCTCAAATGTGCAGTAATTACACTTCATAAAACCTGCTTATTTCTTTATGTTTTTAAATATATTTTTTTCATACAATACAATGCTATTTTTCTGTATTAAAAATACATAGCAAAAGATGGTGGCGTTGTAAGGGCTGGAATTGATTAATTTATTTTAATAAACAACAATAGTTTGTAATAAAGAAATTGAGTTTCGAGCTTGGTCACGGAAAAAAACTAAACCATTAAGTCAAGGTATCACTGTCAGTATTGTGTACGTGATTGTTGTTATGTAAACGAATAGTTTTTACGGTGTTTAAATAAACAATTACCCTTTTACACTACGTGCATAGTTGACTGTCTTATTTTTATTACCTTTAGTAAGCCTAGATCAGGGATCATTAACATGGTGCAACACATAGATGCCTGGTCGGGGGTGCAAGGCGGTCTCCAATTGCCATGTCACATGCGCGGACAACTACATCTTCCACAGGGGGAGATCTTGCAGTTTTCAAGCCAATATTGCAGTCTCCATTTCTGTTTCTGCAATGTAAAGCACAATGTACATAGGCATTCTGCACTCCGACCTCCTTGATTTTAATGCCAATGAGGGATGTTGCTAGGGTTGGTATACATATACATATATATATATATATATATATATATATATATATATATATATATATATATATACATATATATTATGTATCATCCATGAATCAATGTTATTGGCAGAAATAGAGGGCACAAACTCAAACTTTGCTTCGGTCCTCATGAAGGCGTGAATGTCGTGAATCACCCTGTGGCAGAGGGGGGGGGGGGGGGGGGGGGGGTGCAGCCCCGCCAGGACTTGTCTCAAGTGTGACAGCCCCGCCCACTACGTCTCTGCTTTTGCACCTGCTTTACCTTGCCTGCCACTTTGAGCGCAAACCTCCCACGATCTTACTTACCTGCCCGCACTGCAGCTTGTACACATCCTTTAATCTCCCCGCCACGGACCCACAGAGGCATCAACAACCGCATTGACCCGCAGGTATGCAGCGTGAGGAGTGGTAAAACGAGCGAGGGCAGCGAGAGAGAGAGAGAGAGAGAGAGAGAGAGAGAGAGAGAGAGAGAGAGAGAGAGAGAGAGAGAAGCCTGTATTTGCAGAGTGAGGACAGTGGAGAGAAAACATTGCACAGCGTGGGTCTGTAACGGACAACATGGAATAAGTGATCGTGGCGGCCAGGTTCAACGCCAAGTGTGCTCCTCGGTGAACTTCGCGATGGCTGCTTCTGCTGCTGCTTCTCTTGGGGAATTTGGTGGCTTGCACGGCATCGACGGTATTGCGCACGTCGGATCTCATTTCCTCCTGACCCCAATCGTGGACAGTCCGCCGACTCTGCTGGGAGAGCAACTCTTACCGGGGGAAAGACTGTCCCGCAGCTCGGCCACGGATTTAACGCACCTCAAAGGGATCCTGAGGAGGAGACAGTTGTACTGCAGGACTGGTTTCCATCTGGAGATACTTCCGGATGGCTCTGTGCAAGGGACCAGAAAGGACCACAGTCGTTTCGGTACATTGTCCTTTATCTTAAAGAGATGAGAGTACAGCAATTAAAAATGTGAAATTGACCTAACCCTAACCACCGCCTCACACACACACACACACACACACACACACACACACACACACGCACACACACACACACACACACACACACACACACACACACACACACACACACACACACACACACACACACACACACACACACACACGCACACAAAATCAAACATAGGCTGCTTGTCTTGTGTGTCATTAAAGAAAATTCATAGTTGTCAAGTTGTTTACAGTATGACTAATACACTCTTACACTGCATGCTGTGCTGTGACATTTCCAGGTATTTTGGAATTCATAAGCCTCGCTGTTGGCCTAATAAGCATCCGAGGAGTGGACAGTGGACTCTATCTGGGAATGAATGACAAAGGGGAACTGTATGGCTCTGTAAGTACCTTATTTTGATAGATAGATAGATAGATAGATAGATAGATAGATAGATAGATAGATAGATAGATAGATAGATAGATAGATAGATAGACAGACAGACAGACAGACAGACAGACAGACAGACAAACATATGCGTGCACAGAAGCTGCACAATTTTACACTATATTTAACACGTAGCGGATCCACTCTCTTTGAGATTTTGCGTTTTAAAGAAATGTTTAAAAATGCTTTTCCCTTTGTTGTCAGGAGAATCTGTCAGCCGAATGCGTCTTCAGGGAGCAGTTTGAGGAGAACTGGTATAACACATACTCTTCCAACCTCTACAAACACGGAGACAAAGGGGCACGTTACTTTGTGGCTTTAAATAAAGATGGGACACCAAGGGATGGGACTAAATCCAGGCGACATCAAAAATTCACACACTTCTTGCCCAGGCCTGTTGACCCTGATCGCGTGCCAGAGCTATACAGGGACATCCTGGGTCACAGCTGAGACCTACCAAGGTCTGGCCTGGAGCGGGAATAGCTGCTAGCGCCCTTCACACGCAGACAGTGAGCGACGGGGGACGGACACAGCCAGTGCAGGCTGGAGGACAGCGGAGCAACCGGCAGGGATAAAGGCACCGGGGCCCCATCTAGGAATGCACGGGCATCTCTCAGCAGCAACAGAGAGATGAAACTGTCTGACTCTGTCAGTCTGCACGCTCAGCAAGAGGGGGTCATTTTGTCCGTGTGGACGGAAGAGCCACAAAGTACCTGTGAGGAGTAGGAGTCCAAGCGGAAAGGGCCTTCACGGCCAATAAGCCTCTGGGAACGTGTTTATTTGGGTGCTTCGTCTGCTTGAGAGGACTTTGAAGGAAAACCGTGACTTTTTTTTTAAAAAAGAAGAGCTAAAGTGTACCGATTTATTTATTCCTTTTAGATACGTATATTTATGTTATATATTTATTTATTTTCAGAATATATTTTTACATTTAGATACCTGCAATATAGAGAAACCACTAGAAATTGTATGAATTATGTAAAGACTGAAACACTGTACTATTATTATGTCTTATATCCAGAGAAAAGCTCCACAATACTGTAATGCCACCAGGAATCTGATCAATATTGGTGACATTTGTAATGGACCCTCTCATGGACCTTCTCAATGCATTTCACTACAAGTCACAATTGAAATAACACATCTGGCACAAACCATGTGTGTCATCAAGAACATCCTTTACAAATGTCAAACACTAAATACAAATGTGATCGATGTGAGGATCAGAGCTAATTTATGTTCAAGGTTACTTTGGAAAACCAAGAAGCGCACTTTGACTGGTTGCCTTTATCAGCCACAGTTTCAACATATAAACCTGCTTACAAGATCAATGTTGTCTTTCTTCATGGGCTCCATCAAGTTTAGAGGCAGTTCATATAGAGTTGATACGCACATAAAAATATCAAAGTCTATAATGCGCTGAATGGGCCAATAACAACTGTGACCTCCAGACCAGGCCCGACAAGTTAGTGGCTAAATAAAAACGGAGGTCAGAGTGATAAAGATTACGTGACCTCTGCCGCCAGCTTATTTTTTAGATGGAAGTTAAATGTTTTCTTTTTTTTTCTTTCAAAAAAGAAGACAAATATATCTCTTCCAATATGTGTCACTGTCGTCATTATAACAATCATTAAGAAAATATTCAACAGAGTTCCAATGTAAGAGCTATATCAAGAAAAGTCTTCCCCTGTAAAGATAGATGCTCCTTTTTGAGTAAATTTATCATTACCGTAACCGACACTGTCGCAGAAATATTAATCGAACAATATAGGTACTTTTGTGTTTGTAGTTTCTAATATTTGACTCATGTAGAAAAGAGTTAACCAAAATGGTGTTATAGAAGGTTGCTGCATGAATTTATAAGCAGTAAGGAAAAAAAAGATGAATGTCTCAGTACTATATTTTTAGGATGACACATTATTATGTCATATCTGTGCACTGTTTTCTCCTCGGATGAGAGCAGATCTGTACTGAAGCTTGAAAGCTGAAAGCTCAGTCTGTGATGTGCGTGCGTGCAGTTGATGGTGAGTTAGTGGGAGACAAGCCTACTGCCAGCTCTCTCACTCTCTCGCTCTCTCTCTCTACTGTGTGATCCTCTGGGACTTTCCCACTTGCACACCTTGAACATCAACACGCCTCTGTCATCGATTAATGTCAGCAACATGCAACCGGAATTATCACCTGCGTGCGTGTGGACCTCCGCTGTGTAAACACATGCATGCCTATCGTGATACACAACTCTGATGTGCCAATGTCACGACTCATCTTTCTTTAACTTCACACAATAGAAGTGATGGAAGGGGTGTGGTCATCATTCCTTTCCAGTCCCATCTCTCAATGAGATCCAAAGAACACAGTATGTATTGTGCAAAAAAGCTTGATGCTGCTTTGTTGTTTTAATGAGTTCTTTGCCAACAGCTTCATTGAAAAAACAAAGCAAACAACAACAGCAGCAAAACCAAGAATTACACTGGAGCACATCACACATCTGTTACCCCGTGAACCCGTTTCAACTATCAAACAGCTGGACCTACACATGAAGGCTCACTGATTTGAATTTCTCTGCACTTTTGTTGACAGTTTGGTCTTGGTCGTCTGTTCCACATTTGAGTTAAATAAGACTTTTGCGTTGTCCCCCCATTCTTACTCATTATTCATATTATCAGAGCATGTTTTGGAATTTACCTGCCTCCTGAGCTTCAGCTCTTCCAGGTGGTGTGCAACGACTTGCTGAAAACACTCTCTCCCAAGCCTAATGGATGCTCCCTGACTTTCATCACCTCCTCAACGCTGGTCTTGAAGGGCTCTTGGAAACCCAATCAAGTCGTGCATATGGGTGTGTGTGTGTGTGCGTGTGTTTGTAGTGAGTCCACAGTCAAGCACTCAAGCAGGTGTGGAAATCGGTGATCGGCCACTCCTCTCCGAGACTCTGATCTCAAACCTGCTGTTGAGACACGCAGAGGTGGGAAGAAATAATATAGCCTGCTTTGTTGTCTGGCCCTGATGATCCCAGGGCATCACTTCTTTATTTGGATTGAAGTTTTTCAGGAGGACAGGGAGGTCCAAAGAAGCTCACCTGTAGAACCTCCTGAGTTTTATGTCAGATGAATCCTGTGAATCTTTGAAGTTTGCACATTTCTAAGTTAATTGGCTTGTGTGTGTTTCTATGGAGGACACCAGCAGCTTAAGTGATTATCAATTTGACATCACGTGTCAACTATTGTATGGTCCCGTTATCCATTCCCCAACATCCATCCGTCATTCATTTATTGCTGCATTGTACTGTGTTGTGGCTGACAGGACTTTGCGGTCTGGCAAGGAGCAATTAGAGCAGCATACCTGATTTACTTACACTCAACATTTCAAGCAGTCAGCTCCAGTGGAAAATATCCTACTCTGTTTGCATCTCTATCTCCGTGGAAAAAGTTGAAAGAAGCTATCGTTAGATATGATGGCGAGCAAATCCTCTACAATCAAATCCCCAAATTTGGGTGCATTGACAAGTACAGAGAGAGTGACAGAAGCGCTTATGTTTTTCAAGTATTCAACTTTAAAACTCACAGCTGACAGAATACAGCAAACAATAAAGGTTCACACTTCCATCCATACCGATGGATAAATTAAAGTCTTAATCTGACGTTCATGTTTCTGGGAATGTGGAAGTACTATAGAAAACACATGCATAAGAGTACCTCCAAACAAAATTAGCACAAATTTTGAGCCAAACTTGACCTTTATTGTCACACACGTAGTGCAGGCAGACCAAATTATATTTTAAATTACGTTCACAAATATACTGCAAACGTCCAATAGATTTCAGTGAAAAAAGGGGGACCAGGGGGAAGATGACTGGAATGACCTTACACCCGGGATTGGTCACCAGTCAATCACAGGGCACATCAGCTGTTATACTCACATTCACACCAACGGACAATTAAGAGTCACTTCATGTAACATGTATGTTGTTAAAATTTGGGAGGAAATCAGACTACTTGGAAAACAATCCACTCACAGGGAAAACACAACTTCCTACCAAAAGGCCCAAGTAGACATTCCAAACCTGAAGCAGGCATTTGGACATTATTTGACAATTCAACAGGTAAGTTGACTCATAAGTAGACATGGTGGAAATTCTAACATGGTCTATATGCTATAAATTGGAAAAACCCTAACCCTAAAGACAGCAAGTTTTTGTCATAGGTCAGCGGGAGTCCATAATAACCTTTGTGCCTTTTGTTCATAAACATTATGAGGGTTTACCAACTTAAATATTAACCTAACATCTAACTAGGCCTAATGTGTTCAAGGGACAGTGATAATCATAACATAAGTGACAAAACTAATTTTGTACCCTATTTTTGTCTTTATTTATGTGCATACATTTTGTTTTTGATATTTAGTCATTGATTTGTATCATCAGTTCTCTCATTTTGACCACAACCTAAATATCTTTGTATTTACATGAGGTCATTAATAACCAATGTTGTCATTAATAATCCAACCGACTTAAATTGCATGCACATTTCCATGTTTTTGACACAGGTCGGATTTTAATATTGTCTTAAATGATTTCTGCTCACAACATTAAACAAGGCAAAATGGGTTGTGTTGTGTAACTGATTAATGATAAACCATGACAGTATTTGAGCTGCCATGATGAAAACTCTCACATCTGCTCAACAAACCTGTGAGTGAATCCCTGTGGAGAAGCCATGTCACCCCTTCCGCTGGCCCATGTGTGTGTCCACATTACACAGTCACAAATTAGGGCTTGACATTTGGGCGCCATAATTGCCCACCGAAAAGCATGAGGCATCAATTAGGCTCTCAGCACTGTGACAGGTTATCCCCTATAGGAAATAATCACCCGGCTGGACTGCCCTGCCTGCCAGGACACACACACACACTCGCACACACAAACACACCCTTGCTAAATTTGCATTAATCTTTTTTCATCATATTATTCATCCATGCATTTATACCATCATTGATTATAAATTACACCTTGCATGATTAGAATCTGGTATTATCTTATGTGAACTCAAGTCTTGCAGGAGGAGTGTCAGCTTGTCTCACAGTGCCATTACTCTAATAACAGTGTAGCGCTCTCCCTTTGATTTCCCGACTCTGGTGCCGCCTGACAGTTTGTTCTCCCACAGGGCGTAGAGATCTTTGGGGTCAGGCAAAAGGTCAATTGGTTCATTTCCATAGCTTCCACATGAAACATTCCTCTCTGCTTTGGAAGCAATTCAATCAGCAGTGAAAACACTGGTTAGCAGGAATTACCAGCCGCAGCATTCTCTAAAAGATGGATGGATTCCCCTGAGAAATATCATGTGCATCTGACGAGGGTTGGGAGATGATTCTGATGACTTTTACACATAATTTCTGCTGGAGAGATATCATACACGCCTCTGTATTTGCATTTAAATATCTATATAGCTATCGATTGATCTGTCTGTCTGTCCATCTGTGTATATATCCATCTATTGTGACTGTGTGTCTCGTTAATCATTGTTTTTTTTAAATTTACAGATTGGTGGTATTGTAATCAAACAATCACATCACATTTATTTTGATTCATGTTGATATATGTAAAAGAAATTATTTTCTTGAATACCCTCAGTGTACTCAGTTTATTTTTGCTTTTGTCTGCATTTATAGGAAGATGTACAATGAGGTGAGCTCGATCTTGTCAACCGTTTTCGGATTTCGTCTGCAGCCCTTCCTGTGTTGCTGGCTGTTTTGTTATGTCATAACATAATGGAAGACAAATCCATCTAAACCAGCATGCATATTTTGTAATTTGAGAAAAGATGGGAGTACCTGGAGAAACCCCACACACAGGCACAAAGAGAACATTTGAAGTCCACACAGGAAGGCCAGATCCCAAATTTGAACCCATGCAGGACCTCTGAACTGCAAGGTGGATGCGGTAACCAGTGGGTCCACCTTATTCATTCATTACCCATCAAGACATCTATTTTCTGAATTGTTTACGGAATCGAACCAGTGCTCTGAGAAAAAATGACCCGGATGAATGAGAATATCAACAAGCATTCAATAATTTATCAATGTGTTTATCCTCACTGTCTTTGAATCTACAATGTAATGATGATCTGGTATTGAGGGTAATCACATGTGCTGCAGTTGGTCAGGAGCAAATAATCATGTTCTAGGAATTCCCACACAAGCCTTTTGACAGATAATGTGTGGTTCGTGTTTAATGTCTTTTGTGCATGATGCAATACAGATGCAAAGTCCATTAAGGAGTATACAGTTTCTTGCACATCTACCAGCTGTCTGTCTGGTTTTGCTGCAATGCTGTGGAGTTTGAAGGATAAACACAAATTTGAAGGGAGTTATTGGTGAAACCATAAATTAAAAGATAAAACATGCACGTGGTGTTTTCGCAACACTGCCAAACTAAACAGGGCGCTTGGCGGGACAGCCGCTGCTACCAGTAAGGAGACAAGAGGCATACACACTTTTACGCCAGTGACTTCTCAATCTTTATTTTTTATTGTTTTATCTATCTTTGCAAACACGTTTTTACAATCCAACCTCTGATTGTGTGACGTCACTCTTAAAAAGGTACATTTTGTAGCTAGTGTATTTTTGCCTGCTTGCCGTGCTGCTGGTTAGACGTGATGATAGAGAAGGACTGTACTCTCACTGGCCGGACTGAACAGTGGAAGTGGAAATGTGCTTTGTTGCTCCTCATTCAGGTGGAAAATTGCAAAGCCATTTGTCATTGTGTGCCAAGACGCAGAGGTCGGTCAGTGGATTCCTTCATGACAAGCTCTTATGTTTTTCCACAGCCTCACCCTTTCACACCTGCACCTCCAGGTAAAATAACAAAACAAAGGGGGGGGGCAGAGAAAAGAGGGCTTAGACGCAGCACGTTAAAGACAGGGCAAAGAAAACGGATATGTGAGAAGAATTTACCATGAGATCCTGCGTGTTTATTGGTCACTGCACTCGAGCCCAGTATAAATGCACATGCAGCGGAGCTCATGGTGGCAGAAGAACTGCTTGGATTTGGCTGTCATCCCAAACCGTGAATTCTGCCAATTACGCTTGTTTGTGACCAAACTGGCAAACAGTGTTGTTCCCCCCCCTCTTGGTCAAAACAGCAGCTGATGATTTGAGGCAATAAATGACACGTGCAATAAAAGTCTTCCAACGCTTGATTTATTGCCTGGTCAGAGGCTACTGGCTGAAGTATTTTTCATTGAGTGCAGCAGAAATGTCAACTGGTAGAGGGCTTGCAAAAACATATACCACAATGACCTTTCATCCCAGGTCTTCTACAGCAGAACGTCCGAGGTCAAAAGCAATCTTTGTTGACCTGCGATTTGTCCAGATGTTTACTTCCAACAAATTGGAAAATAATGGAAATAAATTCGAAAACCTTTAAGATCAGGATATTGTATTGGTGATTCGGCTTTTTGATGATGGTTGATGCATTTTTGCACATCAATCATTATAGTATTGATTGGTCAATGCCATTCAGTAAGCACATAACACCTGGCAAAAAAAAAAAAAATTGTAAACCATGTGGTTAGTACATCCGCCTCATAGTTCCGAGGTCGTGGGTTCAAATCCTTCCTTTGTGGAGATTGCATGTTCACCCTATGCTTGGGTGATTTTTTTTTGGCCTGACACCCTCCCACATTCCCAAAACCTGTTTGATCACCGAAGACGCTAAATCAGTGGTCACCAACCTTTTCAAAGCCGAGGGCGACTTTTGTAGCCTACTGATGAACGTGAAGAGAGACCAGTTAGATAAACACTTCTGAGGTAACCATTTTGCTCAACATACCTATGATATTATGTATGATATTATGAATAACATTGAAAGACACTGATCATGTTAATGATTTCTCACAATATTTTATTTCTACAAATCTCTGCTGGTTTTTACATTTTATGATGATCATTTCTGTAACGTGACCAGCAAATCACAATGTCTCATGATCGGTGGTGAGCTATTTTTAGAACAGGATGGAATGCATGAGTGTTTTTGTTTGTCCGTATGTGCCAAAGATGGGCGCTGGTCTTCGAGGCCAAATTCAAGTCAAGTGTCAAGACCACAAGTGCAAAAAAAAAAAAATAGTCAAGCTGCACCAATCTAGTCTGCCCTTGCTAGTGCTAACACCATGACTCACCTAACCAGGTCCGTTTTCAAATAACTGACAAAGTTAGGTTGTCGTCTTTGCATCTGTAAATTGAACTCCACACACTTTGCATTGATCAAGTCTTTTGTCTTGTCACCGGAGAAAGTATTCCAAAGCAAACAAACGGCAGCACTGCAGCAGCCTGTTGCTTCAAGTTTGCCATGATAACAATTGTTTGTGTGTTACATATCTGTCTACTCTACGTCATTAACATTGGACGTTGCTCGGGCTTACAGAAAGGTAGGGCGTGAAGGACAGAGATAGAAAGAAAGAGAGGGTGAGACAACTTAAGAGCTGGCACCTGAGCCAAGTGCACGCACGCACGTACACACGCACACACACACACACGCGCTCCGTTCTTTTTCAAACACCACTCCTCCGTAAATGTCGCATGCCATTTCTGATTGGTCTGTCTGGTGACTGCTTTGAAAATTACGACACAAAATACCTTTTCCTTTCCACTATCGGTAAATAGCAATGAAGTCAGTGCGAACCGCGTTTTATACGAGAAGTAAGAAAAAAGTCCATTGGGTTCTTTTTGACAAAATGCTCTATATCTTCAATTGCTTGCTTGAAGTTGGAGTGGGGAGAAGGCACATTTTATATTTGTAAAATGCTTATCTTATGATTGAAAAGGACATAAGTGAGATAAGACTGACGATGCAAAGAGAATCCTGGAAAATATCTAGCCATTGTTTTTCAACTTTTGATCATTCTTTTGATGTCAGAAAATATTGAATGAACTCAATCTTCAAGCATGATCGAGAACAGGGGTCACAAACAAAGTGCCTGCAGGCACCCGTTTGCTCCTGAGGTGAACGTGAGTTGCATGTGGGCCTAAAAATAGCTCACCAGTGAGATATGATTTTTTTTGCTGTTCTATTTTTTAAGACACTTACTAGTGGGCTACTCTTTTTAAAATCTCACTTGTATCTGTGTAAATTTGAGAGACAATATTAATAGAAAAAAATAGTATAGTTCAAAGGTCAATTTTGAAGTGCATGACCAAACCATAGAGTGTGTAGAAATAAGATGATCTACTCAGAAATACTTTAAGCATATTTATTATTTCAGAAGTTGTTTGAAGAATAGTATGAAGTGTACCAAACTGCTAACTGAATCAATACCTAAGTTGATTTCACATTCCCAAAGATTGGTGAATCCTGATCTATTCCATTCTATTATTTCAAAGGAAAAAATTACTTTAATTCAAAGTAAATTTGGACTTGGCTGTACATATGCCATCTTTGTGTAGATTTAATAAATGTTGGATTTCAATGGAAAAATGCTGTGTGAGCAAGCGAGGCAGGTTGGTGTTTACATGTGTGGTATCTTTTTATGTTCGGGGGTTCCCACGATCTCAAGAAAACATTAGTTCAAGTGGGCTGGATGACTCAATGTGGACTAGATAATGTCTCTGTTGCTAGGTTGTTACTAAGGGTCAGCCTACTTACTGGAGTTGACCATTTCTAAACTACACTCAAATGTGTACAAGTGAAGTTTACACACACATTACACATTACTCAGGAGTGTGCAATTTGAAAGAGTTTGTTATACGCGACAACAACAAAAATAAAGAAAAATCCGCTGTAACGACGTAGGTATATCGAAAAGGAAGAATTTTTTTCTATATTGTTTTGTATATTATTACAAAAGAAATTATCGTTCCGAAGTACTATCAGTAGATTCTTATGCAAAATGCAGGCAAATTTGGACCTATGTACAAATATTCAGCATTTCATTCTTGGGTGTCTTCCAGAATCATCGCTGTTTCACACACATCCAGATTCCTAGTTGCAGCAACGTATCAAAATGTGTGTAAGCGTGTGGGTGGGTAGGCGTGTGCTTTTTTTTTTTTTTTTTTCCACAGTAAGACTTTTGCTTCCCATCATTGTCTTTCTCAAAAGTCTCATTTTAAAGTGCTGCAGTCCCACTACTTGTTACTCAATCCTTAAACTAACAGACCAAAATCGTTTTGCTTTTGAATCCATTTGCCATGTTTCCAATAGAGTTGAAACAGGGCTTTGTCATAAAGTACATTAATCTGCTGCTCTCACATTGCGGCCCACTACGATTTACAGTGTAAATCATGGAACCGAACCTGGACAAGTCCCAGCAAGTAGCAAGTGATCCATCCATGCACGCTTTATAGAACAAAAGCGAGCCTGAGGAAAATACTTCAGTCAAGTGCATTTGAATCAATAAATTTGTAATTACTAAAAACGCTTTTCAATATCTAATTACACTATTTGCATGGATATGGGTACAATGAAATATTTGGAGATTATATTTCAGTTAAACAAATGTAAAGTAAAATGTCATTTGAACTGGTTTTATAATTAGGTAAAAGCAAACATTCTAGTATCCTTGACAGAGCAGTGATTATTATATGGAACTTCAGAACAGCATTATGGCAGCAGAACTGTGATCCTCCTCCACACTAACAACTTCTGGAAGAAGGAAAATCCCCTGGCTGGAAGACACATCAGTGCAGCATCTGAATAGAGGCTACAAGCTGGGTGGTTGAAAACAGCCAATATCCAGACACCACCTTGAAAAAACAACATGGAAGAGTGCTGACCTCATGTCAGAGCCAGACAACGTTTGTTAAATCACACAATGTCCAACATGATCCAGTGCAATTTATAATGCGATTCAGAATTTTAATTTGGGTTTATTCTGGTGAAAACAAGAATGACAACTGCAAGGAGGTATTTATGCAAAAAGACACATCTGCTTAGAAATTCTCACCTCTTCTGTCCAAATGCGTGTGGAGAGCAGACTCACACTCAACATTCAGAGACAGGGTCTAAAATGAAAGACCCCACTTACAGTATATTGTTGTTGGTTTTTAAATGACGAGGTGACCTTAACAACCCACCGTACAAGAAAAGAACAAACAAATCCTGCTGCCTGCCATGGGACGTCCACGGGGTCCAGATGGCCAGGAGAAAACATCTGATTCTAACAAATCTGAGTTATTCTTGCAATTTTGCAGCGTCAATATTAACGGAAGGTCTGTCAACCTGTCAGTCTGTCACTGATGACGCACTCTTTCTTCTCTGTCTGTATCAGACAACTGGCCAGTAGACAACATCTAACGAATCTGGATTATTCTCTGAATTTTACCACCAGCGCATATTCAGCCCTGCATGCATGATGAATAAAAGATGCCACGTTCAATCAGGCAAGTTATAGGTCACATTAAATGGTTTACCTTATTTTTTGTTAACAAAACCTGTCAAACGAACAGGAGCATGTCAACTTTTTTCATCCATTGTATAGTAATTGTTTGTAAATATTTTGGCATAAACATCAAGAACGCATTGCTAATGAAGCTTCTGCAAGTTGGTCCTCCTTTTTGGTCTAGGAAGCCATGTATCCATTCATTTCCCAGCAGCTAATCATGGCACAGATCTGGCAAAGAACAGAGTCAATGGTCACAGGAACTATCATTTGTCAGGTTCTCTCAGGTTTCACCTGAATCTCCCTAATTCATTTCCCATGTCATGATCAGGACGATCTCCATGTTGTCTTATTCATTAGAGACAATTAGCTTTCACAAACCTGGACAGACCCTGACAAAGAGCAGGATCAAATGTTTTTGGGGAGAAAAAACTTTTTTTTAAATTATATGTTCAAGGTTGGGTGTAGGTTAGATGGCATAGTTAGAAGTGCATATATGTGATGCTCGTCAATGATGTCCAACAGTTTTTTTCGACGTACAAAGAGACTTATGACATAAGAGACTTGGACCAGCAAAGTTTCAAACATTTTTGAAGTTTTTGTCTGTCTGTAGGTGGGCTATAACCTCTGTCTAGATCTTCACCAGAGACAATGCCTAAGCATCCAAAGCTGTTAAGTATCTTACAAATGTACAATCTGGTTACAGTACAAGGGAGGCCTGGCTTGGCATTAAGTGCTGGACCATGAGTATATCTTTGGCTCTTTCTTACCAAAATGAAGAAATTAAATTAACCTGTTACCGAGTCAAACTGCAGGGACTGTGTCAAGGAAAAATGCGAAATGATAAACACACCTTGAGATTAAGAACAGAGGTGTGTATTCTCTCAGATTGATGGCAGGTCCATCAGCCTGCCCATTTTGCCGACGATATTAGATTGACGGAAAAGTGAAGTCCACCGGAATTGTACCTTTTGAAATAAGTAACAAGGGATTCTGGTTAAGGTAAGCAAAACTTTCAATTAAAACATTTTGTGTGTGTGAGTGTGTGTGTGTGTGTGTGTGTGTGTGTGTGTGTGTGTGTGTGTGTGTGTGTGTGTGTGTGTGTGTGTGTGTGTGTGTGTGTGTGCGTGCATGGTTGCGTGCATATTCTATTGTATAATGGCAGTAGATCCAGCGATATATAGTGCATTGCATTTTGTTTTGTTTTCGTTTTGTTTGTTTTTGGACCAAAGTGCTTACAAAAGTAAATTAATGATGGACTGACTTACAGTTTTGTTCGGTTTGCAATTTGAATAAATGGTGGACTGACGATGATAGATGGCTGCCCAAGCTGCTGATGAATGTTAAAATGCAGTAATATAGTACTCACCTTTGATCAAAAAATAAGTTTTGCTCTGATTACAATGGTCACAACTCGTAACCATACTTGCTTATGATTGAGAATGCCTCTTAAAGCTTCAAAGATGTCTGAAGTTGAAACTTTCTGTTTTTCATTCTCAGTGTTTTTTTTTTCCAATGACATTGTGTTCAGGTGTCATATTCACAGTGATCTTTTCACTTTCCATAAAACCCCAGCTGCAATCCCATTCTGCTTTTATTCAAGTTTAACGTGTTGTTTTGAATGTTTTATATTAGGGTTTCGTATTTCTCAGTATAGTATTTCTCTGTCGGCTTGGCTCGGGTGCCGCACTAGGCCTGGTATGTTTTTATTGGAGCCAAACTTATCAGTGAGATGATCAGAGACCTGCTGCCAACGGGGCAGGTCGGCCTCTCTGTGTTATGAAACCAGAACGCATAGTTTAATTGCTAAGAGGGAACAAATGTACCTCGATGTTGGCAACAGGTATGTTGCACGGATTGTAGTGGCCAATATGACAAATGTGCTTTCTTTAAAAAGGAATGAGCGCCCATTCTTTTGGACAGCTGACGCCCACCTGCCTTGCAGGATCAAAGCGCTTGTGTGTGCACGTTCGAAAAATCCAAGGTCTCATTTGAGCTGCTCCAAGTGCCACATAGATGCTTTGCACATTCCCCCTGTCAGAAGCAAACAAAGATGGTTTTCTGGGAGGCAAATCACACGGCATTTCCACAACAGGGCTCATCTGCAGGGACCAATCACAATGGTCGTTCCAATCCCAGGCCCTGAAGGGAGATAGGTGAGGATTTATGCTGTCATTGGTGGATGCTTTACAATCGGGCGTAATACACGGCGCAGATCGTGTTTATTTTCACTAGGACCAGCTCATTCCTTTGGTCTGACCCGGAGAGATGTGGCGTGTAATCATAACAACATTGATAGGGACGCGTTTAAGCAGCAGACGTTACACATTCATTCAGCATGCGCTATGTCAACAAGCACACTGTCATCCTGCGAAAAGTCTTCATTAGTGATAGATTCATTCAATGACACACACTGCACACACAGCAAGAGTCCTTTCTGTAATTGGGTCTTTGTCTTTCTTGCAGGTGTCCTTTCTCCTTTTTTTTTATTATTATTATTTTATTTTATTTTTACAAGATCAGTGTAATTTTGGAGACAGAAGGTTCAGCCAAAAGAAAACAGAAGTGCCAAGTTCCCGAAGACAGGGAGTGGTGGCTGCTTCCTGTCTCATTTTATTTATTTCACTTACAAAAGCAACTCCAGTCATGTGAAGTCTCAAATCTATTCCAAGTCAAGACCTGATTAGACTTGATTCTCTCACAATTCACAAATTTGTGAAGGGGATTGCATTTTGTTTTGAAGCTTATTTGATATTTTTCTTATATTTTATTTTTTACACTTAGAGCAACTTTCTTTGCACACTTGCACTCAAAATAAATGCAGACATTTTTAAGCTGTCTTTACAATTGTGCATATTTTCACATAAATTGGTCACTAATGGGTCACTCCCATGACTTGTGACGGTGTCAATATATTGGACTGGTGTCCAGTCTTGGGTGTAGTATGCCTTGAGCCTGACACTGAACAAGATAAACGGTTCTAGAAAAATGACTTTTTGCTAATTTGCTCCCAGGTGAGCAGTGTCATATACAACTCTTGCATTTGAGGACATTTATAGCATTTCATAGCTTTAAATATCATAATAAATACAACTAGTGATAATTATGAAGATTCCATGACCACGATGTCAGCCTCATTGCATTTCCAAGAAAAATATGCGTTTCTAACTCCAAGTGAGAGCTCAGCATACTGTACATTCAGCCGCCAACATTATTGTTATTAGGTTCAAATGTACCATATAAATAGAAGAGACAGATTTTCAAACTGAGTTTGCCAAACGAGTTCTTGTTATCAAATGTAGTTAGTGCAGGTGTACCTAATACATTGTCCGGTAAATGTATATAGAGGTATTGTATTGTTTTGTTGCAATATATTTATTTTTATTTATTTATTTATTTATTTTTTTATGTAAAGGTTGCTGATTCACTTTCCGCGTCGGACAATATAAATAAACATGTCTCACAGTTGTTGTTTTTTTAAAATGCATCAAGGCCATACTAAAAAGAGAAAAAAATATATGCATTATACAGTGCAACAGGAATAAAGTCATGACTTCATCAGAGAAGAGTTGCTTTTTGGACGTGTAAAAGTATTATTATTACTTAGTTCATATGTCAGAGTGGTTTTCATGTCTGCCTCGAATTTGAGCAGTTCAGCGTTACAATCTCAATTTGAGTTTGGAAGCTCTCTCCAAGTACAGCTTCCTCTCAAATTGGGAAAAAAGAACATCCTTGTTAAGTTAATTGAAGACATGAAATTGCCCATAAAATTATTGATTGTCTACCTGTGCCTTGCGACTGATTGGCAATAACTCCAAGGTGTACCTCGCCTCTTGCCCCAAAGTCAGTCGGGATCCGCTCCAGCTCACCAGCTACCCTATTGAGGATAAATGCTATCTATAAAGATTAATCTGATAGTTTCCGGCTGTGAGCAGTCCAGAAATGATGAGATTGCAAGTATACACACTTCCCAGTAGAAAAACCATTGACAGGGCCAAGTTCCCCCTCAGAAAAAAAGAGTAGCCTAACGTGCAAACATTTTTATTGATGCCTCTGTGTTGTTGTGGGGCAGACAAGAGAAGAAAAAAAGCTGATGACAGGACACTTTCATGTTACTTATCGTGACGTGCAATCAGAAGCATCTAGATGTGCCAGACAGAGTACCACCAGGTCCCGTAGCTTTAAGCAGAACTTCATCTGTTTCATCATATCTCGCCGCCTTTACTCCTGAGAGGAGATGAGCACTTGGTGGTCTACACTGTTGTACCATGCTCTGAACGACAAGATAAGTTTTGTTGGATCCAATGGGGGGGCATCTGTCTTTTGTAAAATAAAAACATACACAAACAGGAGAAGAAGAAGAGAGAGTGCATCTCTGATAACACACACACACACAAACACACACTGTCTCACGCAACACTTCTCAAGAGGAGATAGATCACTCATCTCTCAAATGTTCTAAGCTTCAAAGATGAAACGTCAGGATGGAGGCAACATGAATGAAGAGGACAGCGATCAGACAAGAAGGGATGAAAACCTGCAAGTAGCAAATGCTTTTCACGGGACACGTACATGTTTGCATGGGTTTTCTTTGCACACTCGGGCTAGTTCCCACATTTCAGCTCCAGCTCACCCACAACTCTGGAGAAGACAACAAACGGGTGGGTGGATGAATGGATGAGTCCACGAGCCACATGCAAATAGTGTATGGAATTGTTGCCTCTATAGCTGTGCCGTGGCAATTGGGCAATTATCCATCATTGGTCATTTGCCAGTGGCCGTCATTCATCACTCCGTCACTATTTCAGACTGGCGGGTCGGCCACTAGCGAATGAAAAACGATGGACGAATTGTTCACCTCCAGAAAATACATGTGCATGAATCAGTTTTATAGCAATTCATACGTTTGCATTACGCAACAAGAATGACAAATGGAGCTTGACCTCCAGATACGTGTGCAGGATTTGCTGCAATGTTGTTTGTGGAAATAATTCACCATTTTGGCATTCAGACAAAACTCCTTTTGTGTTTTATGCATCAAAATATTACATTTCCAGGGCAGGAGCAACAGGAGACTCCATTTTTGGGGTGTGTGCAAAACTGACAGAACCGATGCTCATTGTTGGACCCTTTTGAGGAAAAAAGACATGATTGTAACTTTACACATAAAAATCCCGGGAAGGCATGACTCACAAATCCCAGCTTTCTTTGAGCAAACGGCAGGGTCCATGAGGGCTGCAGGCATTTAAATCAAATTCCTCGTGAAATCCGATTTTTAAGGCTGACTGTCGACACAGTTTTTATTTAGCAAGTGTCCAAATCAGATTTGGCCCTGTCAAGACTGGACCACATTAATGTTGATCCATCTGACAGGTTGAGCAAAGGCACTGTCCAGCACGCAAAGTGTTTGACGTCATTTAGTTGTGACGGTGGCAACACAAAAAGTACTTTCATCAATGGACTCATTATACCATCGACTTTATTAATTTATCTATGTGCTCCATTCTTTGCCTCTCCTCATTCGGTATTGCGTCTTATAGCATGACGTCACGGACAAAACGAATTTAAAAAAAGAAAAAACAAACTCAAAACAGATTTGTGGACTTGGAGCAATTTGAATTTAGATCTGGATGGGCAAAAAATTCAATTTTGGTCAGCTGTTTAAATGCCGCCATAGACAGACAATACGTATATAAGCAGATGACTATTCACACTCACTCATACATAAGGAGTCTTTAATGAAACTTAAATGCAAGTTTTGCTTGTGTCATCCCAGGGAAGCCGCACTACCTGAGCAACTTGTGTGGGCAGCAGGTGAGTGCAGTGAAGAAATCCAAACCAGCAGATGAAAATGAGTCACAACCTACAACTGCAAGTCGATGTCCCGGAGGCAAAATTGACTTGTGATGATTATATTTGTGATTGTTTCCTTTTTTTTTTTATAATGGCATTAGATCATGACTTTGTTGAGAAAAAATTACTATCACTTTATAAACACAATATCAGAAGCTAAATCAAAGCATTTGTCTTCTCGGGGCCCCGATGGATTTTTTTTTTTTTTTTTGCAATCAATCAATGTTTCTGGACCAAGAGGGCTCGTAGTAGCACAACTGTTTATGTTGAAAGTATTTGGCAGTGACAGTATGTAATTTCCTCTTTTACTGCAGCCCATGTTACTGCGTGGATGCAGGTGTTACGGTGGGAAACCCCAGCTAGCCAAGAATCAGCTCATCTGCAGCAGCGATGACAGGTGGCCGCTTTTGACACAGCAATAAAAAATGTGTATCTATTTTCCATGCTTGTAATGACTGAGCTTGAATTCCGCAAATAGCTTCAATTGCAGTCTTGTCATTCTTAGCTGACGTCTCCAGAGCACGGCGTGGTGTATTTTGGAGCATTGCACGCTAAAGTACCTGTCATCTTTGATCATGCTCATCTGCACTGTTAAATATAGTGCGATTGTAACAGGAGCCACACAAAGACGGAGGGGGGGAAAAAACTCATTTTAAATGACACTAATTTTAGACTAGGTGTGAGCTGCATTATTCAAAAAGCGCATGTCTTAAGATGCTGCCACTACATGGTGGAATTCTTCCATGGCAGAGATAAGGACAGACTGCTCTATTTGTCAGGGCATGGGGCCCCTTTAAGGCCCTGGAGAATCTGATGGCCACACTCTCTTTTTTCTTGTGCACTCTGACATTTTCTCAGCAGTATGAGGTTACATGTGAGGAAAGGGACATCGACATCACTAAGCCTCCTTCTTTTCTTTTTTTTTTTTCTGCAAACGCACTCTTGTTTCTGATGACATCCGGGCAGACGTTCCCATAAGGCTGCCCTCAAAATGACGCTGTTTCTAAATGAGAACGGGGCAAAAGCTGGTATTTTTAGATGACCTGTGAATCACTCACTATTTTTATCGCCCACCTATGTTTGGACTACTGACCTGTGGCCCGTAGGTTCTGACTGGATTTTGGAGGAGGGCAAAGTGCACAAAGTGTCCGCAAGTACATGCCCTGGATTGCAAACGTTTCAGGGTGAGTGCTTCCAACCTGCAGTGGCTGCAGGCTAGTGGGGTCACAGCCCACCCATTGGGGGAGGGTGGACAGGGTCACAGAGGCTGAGGAGGAAGTACTTTCCCAAAATGAACAGCTCCACAACCTAAACCCTCTCTCACGCCACAGGCAGAACAAGGAAAAAATCTGCTCAGGCAAAAGGATGAGTATGGACACAAATTTGAAATGAATCATTCCAATTCATTTGAAAAGGGACCAGTGATTAGAATGGTTCAAAGCCAGCGGCACTTCTCCCTCCGGAGAAAAATGTTATAGGATCTCTGAACAGGCAGTCATTGTTCATCATTCCCAGCAAAAAAATAACTGATGTCAAATAGAGAGGGAGAATGACAAACCAATGGACCAACGCGATAGAAGCCCCTGATAGCGAAGAGCACTGATGCATGAGTCAAAAGCGCCTTATGTCAAATATCATTGTCCAAGCAAGCCTAATTGTCTCATTTCATTTCTCCCTCTTCGCCTCAGGTTACATCCTCTCTACTCCGAGTGTGCGACAGTCAAGTTCTTTTGGGCTTTAATTGGACTCGCGGTTGCTGTTCTTTAGAAAAGTCGTCCACCATTATACATTGAATTTTTTTTACCAGCACATAGGACCAGGCACTTCCAAACCAGCTATAAGACAAAAATGCATTGTCCATATCTTGCTCCATTTCATGCTCAAATTCATGTATCCACAAAGATCCACTCTTCAACAACAAAAGATGAGAAGCAAAAACAAAAAACACAATCATGTGGTAATATTTACGTGTTCTTGTGCATAAAACAAAAACAGAAGAGCCCCATGTCCCCAATGGATGACAGATCGGCCCATGTGAGAACTCTGACTGGTTTCATTTTTCACCTGCGTGTTGCATTTATGTTCTTGGGTCACTTAGGGTGAAGCACGTTAACAGGAGCAGAGTTTCTCTGTGGGCATAGAACATACGTACACACAACAAAACCTACCATACATACATGTACATTTGAAATATCATGCATGTTCATTTGGATGATATTTTAATTCCATTTTATTCCAGGCCTGTAATTATTACCTCCCCCAGGTGCAAAATCAAATGGGGACAAGGTATTCCTTGATAATTCAGTGTTTGTTTTTTCGCCCTTTTTTGGTTTCAGAACGTCCGTCCGTCCATCCATCCCTCCATTCATCACCACTTCAGGGTCACATGGGGGTGCTGGAGCCCATCCCAGCTAACATCAGGCAAAAGGCTAACTTTATGCTGAACTGGTCGCCAGCCATTCACAAGTCACATATAGAGATGAACAACCAGCCACGCCCACATGCACACCATCACTGAGCGGGAATTGATCCCACGCTGCCTGCACGCAAGTCAGGTGACTCAATTAAATAGTGTCATTCCGTTATTTTTTTGTGGAGACGTAAACCAGGCCTGGTCATAATCAGGAAAGAGGTAGTGACCAATCAGCATCATCCCTCTGCATGTGCAGTTATAACAAAACTAACCAGACCAACATGAGAAGGATACTTGGGCCACTGTAGCGAGAGCATGTAGGAAGTTTTTGAACAAGTTGTGTTCAAATCTTCAGGAAAATAGATATTTACGTACAATTGTTGTCAAGAATGGAATGGAACACATTGCTCACAGCTTGTTATGCTGAAGGAGACAGGAGCACAGGTTCAAACTAAAATCTGACAAGGACAGTGGTTAATGTAGGGGTGGATATGAAGTGATTCTTCCAGGTTTGCACTGGGTCTCCCAGAGAAGACGTGCGTCCCCGTGGCCACTCCTCCGGTCTGCTTGTTGGCTCGGTGCTGAGACGTCTGCAGCGGCCCTTCGCCTGGCTTCTCTCTGGCCCGTTACTGGCGGCCTGGAAGCATGTCCAGCTGTCCCATCATTCTGTCAGCGCCGCTGTCTCCCTCAGTCCCAGATTAAAAACGCCAAAGGGGCCGCCGAGAAAAGCGGCTCGCCCCTTCTTTCAGGGCTTATGTCAAAAATGCTTCAGTCTGCAGGTAATTTGCTACAGTCTGGGATCCTTTCACTATTTACTTCAAAGTAGCCTGGCAAAGAGAGAAAAATGAAAGGCAGGAAAAATGATATTTAGCTCTGCTCATTGACAGATCTACATTCTTGAGCATTGACACGCCATCGGAGTGAGCTCCTCCTCGATCTGCCGCAGCACCGATGCCGACTGAGTCCGCAGCAGATCTTAAATCTGTTTGACCGATGTTTGTCCGTAGACTCTTCTTCCAAAATGGAGCAGAGTAAAACGAAATGACTCCACCGCAAAAGAATGTGAAGTCACGCCTTCTTGAATAGGCAACTGATAAAACCATTAAGTGCTTGTTTTCTTGGTCGTTTTGACAAATGTAATTGTAAGGGTCACATTTGGCAGGTGGAAGGCTATGATCCCAATCATTAAATATTTATTAGCAATCGTAAGAAAAGTATTTTGAAGACAAAAGTATTAGACTGCAGTCTGTGCAGCTGATCAGGTAAAGTACTTAACTCAAATACATTCTGGGAATTGTACACTTTTTTGGTGGTAAAATAGTAGGTCTGTCTTCTGTGTAATATAATCCTCTGCTTTTGGACTAACTTCAAAACTGTTTAAGAGCTGTGGAATCTCAAAGCGAAATCCCACCAGGACGTTTTGTATTATTGAATGTAAATGTGATTGTTGATGTGATAAAACGTTTGTTCTAATCTAACTTGTTTGTGTGTCATTCACTTGGTTGAGTTCCAATGATTGTGACAGTTTTGTTCTCATTTTTATTTTATTAAAATTGAGTAACTTCAACACACCATTTTTTCTGGGTACACTATTGAGTAGTATCTGGAGTAGGTCATTTTGTAAATTCCGGTAAAAGTACAGTCACCTGGGGAAAATTCCCACCACTGCATATGTGTGTATTTGTACAAGGGACAAGTCGATGGAATTTACACATCTTCAGCATGCACCGCCGCATCTCAAGTTTTCTCACAATCAGGAATGAGGAGACTCATTCACGGCAAACAAAACGGCGATTAGAGGCGGTAACAGGATCAGCTCTAATCAGTGTGTCAGGAGAAAATGCCAGGGAGTTTTTCCACCTTTGTCAGGTCATTCCAAAGAGTGATCTTTTTCCCCTTTTCCCTATTAATTATGTGTGCCGTGCCATGGAACGCATCGTTTGGTGTAGGCAACCTTCTCTGCTTTCATACGCTCAAAACATGTGATGAGGCACAGTGGAGAGTCAAGCTGCTCAATGATGTGCATGCCCTCTCATTTGGCTGACAAAGAACAATGGCCGCCTCATAACTAATAGGACTCACGCAGAGGAGCTTCTTCGGTGCAAAGTGGTGTGTGAGGGGGGGTAACCATTATCCAATGTACATGTTCTGCCATGTGATTAATTCTCTTTTTTTCCCCAGTCCATTGATGATACGATTTTTCAAGTTTGTTCTCGAAACCTGATCATCACCAGATAAGAGTGTTCGCAGCATTCACATAGTTGGGAATTAAAAGAAACAGAAGAATGACCCTCGTGAGGATAAGCTGTTCGGAAGATGAGTGAATGAATGAATGAATGAATGAATGAATGAATGAATGAATGAATGAATGAATGAATGAATGAATGAATGAATGAATGAATGAATGAATGATCTGGTCTTATCAAGCATGGACCCACTCCAACACATGGTCAGTTCAGCAAAAATGAACACTTTTATTCTTAATCTTATAATAAGAAGAGGTGACATCTGAGTGGTTTGCCCATTTGCCTCACTATTTGGAGGTTGGGGGTTCGAATCCAGGCTTCGACCTTCCTTACAGTTTTTCCTGGACACTGCAGTTTATGCTCATTTTGCAGAAACATGCATTTTTTATTTTATTAAAAAATGACTGTCCTTAGGTGAGAATGCTTGTTTGTCTATTTGTACCCTGCCATTGGCCTTTCACCCAAAGTCAGCTCCAGCACACGCGCGACCCTTGTGAGGAAAAGCACTGATGAAGATGAATGGGTGGAAGGAAGCGAGGCCAATGAAAGAAGCGCCTCTACCATGCAACTAAAGCGTGTCAGTGCTGCCCTCTGCTGTCCAATAAAATATCTTCCTAAAAGTTTTTTTTTTCATATACGTATTATAATTGCATCTGAATACAGTATACGTCCGTCCGTCCAAAAGCTTTCAAAAAACATAATAGCATGATACAAATTCAAGAGCAGATGAGAACTCAAGTAAGCGACATCTTCTGGTCTGGAATGAGTTGCAAAGCCATTCCTAAAATTTTAGCACGGAAGTGAACCACGATGGCAGTCAAATGGACCAAATCAAACATAAAGGCTCATTTTATGTTTTATTAAAAAATAATAATTGGATCCCAATCCCAAAACATTTTAGGTTTAAGGGAATATCCTAGATGGAAGCTGACATTTTTGGAAGGTGTGTCTCGTTACCTAAAGCATAAATGTAACACGGCGTTTCAGAAAAAGAACTTCATACCAAAAGTCAAACAGCTGGCGGTGGCTGCTTTGCTAATTCAGGCACTGGGTTGACCTGCTGTTATCGATGAAACCATTGAAACAATTTAGGAAGGAAGAGTGGCCCAAAATATCGCAATAGAGTGGTTAAAAACATGGAAAAGATAGAAAACTCTTGATTTCAATTGTTGCTCATTTCAAGAAATTCAAAGCGACCTGCAAGAGTGGTCATGGTGGTATCATGGAGTGAATGGAGCAGGGCGACCAAATGCAGCTCGGACCAGGGTTTATTGAAGAACTCAAAAGACAAACTATAGATGCTCGACTAGGGACGCGAATAACTGAACAGAAAGACTAGAACAGAACAGACTAGCGACTAGAAACAAGAAGACATGAGACGAGAACAATCCGACGGGGAGTGACACGCAGACAAGATTTAAATACAAGACAGGTAACGTGAGGCAGGTGACGGCGATTACATAGATAGTGAGCAGACACAGGAGGGGAGGGGCGAGGCGAACAGAAACCATGGCAACATTAAAACAAGGAAACCATGCAATCATGCTCGGTCATCAATGGCTGCTTCATTGTGCGATTCAAAAGTTGTGATGAAACTGAAAAGACACAGTCATCCACATAAGTTTTAGTTGCACGGCTACTATATTGTGAGTTGTTTTGTTGTGGTTGGCGCCAGTGAGTATGTTTTTGTGTGTGTCTGTGTGAGGTAAAGGTAATTTTTTACCTATACTTTTTTATAAACTGTTGCAAACTCGCAGATGCCGTTTTTATTGTCAAAGTTGCCATCAGACTGAATTTTAATCAATTTTAATTTTCACGTTTAATTAAAATATAAATGAACGCTTTGAAGGAAAGAAAAACTTTAAAACCTTGCTGAGTTTTAAGCATTTCTAATGAGCGTCACTGTAACTCTCACATGATAATATGGAAGATGCATATTCACAGGCAACTTTTATCATATCATTGTAATGAGAAAAAAAAAAAAAACACGTTTTATTTACAAGGGGAATTCCAAAGTTGTTGCCATTTCATATTTACACTGTCCATTGCAGGCGTGAAAATCCCACCACTAGAGGGCACCACACTTCAGAACCAGGGTCTCCACGTGAGTGAGGAAGTCTTGTGTGACTGATGCGGAGGAGACCTCAGGGGGGTGACGGAGGGGTAGTGGAAGACCGTGGGGCCCGCTTGGTGACCTAACGTGGGTGAGGAGGAAGTCACGTGGGCAGGAAGCGTGTGGAGGGAATGTGGGAGCGTGGGAAAAGAGGTGTTGGTCGACGGAGGTGACAAGCTGGGGGGGAAGGAGAAGTGACAGGCAAATGAGGGGAAAGGAGGAGAGGAGGAAGCAAATGTTGAGAACCAGGGGGAGGTGGGAGGGGAGTGGAGGGGAGTGGAGCAAGCAAGAGGCTGAGGCGGGGAATGCGCAAGAACCAAAGAGTTGTGGAAGTCTTGACTCTCAGATGTGCAAATGGCCTCCGCTGACGCTGCATCCATCAGTCTCGTTAGGGAGTTTAACGATGGCGGCTGTGTGGCCCGCTGCATCTCCACGTGGTGCTTCAGCCACTCCATCAAGCCGGCTCGCTGCATGGCCGGCATCTTGTGCATGTAGTTGGCCATTTGCCACACACACTGCTGAAAACCTGCACCCTCAACGGTAAAGCAAGGAGGGCCGCTCGGGTGGAGACTTACCACAGCACCGGGAGCATCTGGCGGATACATGCAGAGGGATTGGTTCCCCTCATTAGAGGGTGCAAAGGGTGACGTGAACATGACTAGACCAGTAATCCCCAACCTGAGTGCCGTGGTAAATTATTAGCCATCCATACCAGCGACATATGGCGACAGGCAGAACAATTACATTTTTGTTTACACAATTACGCTTGGAGATTTAATAATTTTCAAATTACGCTCTTTAGCTCACTTCAAGTTTGGGAAACACTGGCCTAGATGATAAAGCGCATTGTGTGACTAACCATTGCTCATTTTCTTGCCATCTGTCCACTTGTGAAGATATTCCACAGTCAAGTCCAAAATTTCTGCTTTCTCAATTTTAGGATTCTGCAAGCGCTGTTGGTGATAATGTTTTCAATACAGTTCCCACCGGTCGATTGAGCAATGTGATCTGTTTGCATTTTTTTTAGAATAATGACAACTCACCGGATCCGCTGTGTTAGTCAACAACAAGTTTCTGAGCTCTGCAAGACTTTTGTTTATCCGATCTCTTCTCTTCTTTTCCACAGCCGGTTTGAGAATCTATAGGCAAGTATCAACAGCAACATAAGTAGATGATGTAAGTTTGACTGGAATGACCAAATATTGCAACACAATGTGAGGTCGCTTAAAGACCTATTAGCCCTATATGCCAAAATATTAGCCACCTTCATTTAGTATCACTAGTACACACCAACCCTGTCTCTACCACAATTTTTACACTTTAATCATGACTTGCCCGAGGTAAATGCAAACTAAGCAACTGAATCAAATGATATTCAATATTGACCAGAGTGAGTCTTTACAAAGATGTCACCTTGGCTTCATTCAAAAGTGGGATATTTTACTCTGTATTTGTTGAGGTTACCAATTTGTTTTTGCTGAATCTAGCAGTTTAATATTTTGACTTGTCTATGGGTTAACTAATACAGGGATGGGAAACTGGTGGTCCATGGGGAATGGGGGAAATAATTCTGAAAAAAAAAAGAGGAAAATCCATAATGTGGAACTATTGCAAAAAGATGAAAATCCATAAAAATGCAAATCCGTAGGTGTCAGGGGAAATACTATGATCAAACTGTGAATATGTATGTAAATTGTAATATCACCAATCCCCACAAGAGGGCAGACATGTATTAGTTGTGCTTTCCCGGGGTCTTGTACTGACCGCTCTGCATAACAACGGATAGGCCTAATTATTTTTGGAATGATATTTTGAGTGAGTTGATTTTTTTCAGCCGTTTTGTGTTGGGCTTCAATGTTTTTGGCAAGAAAGCCGTTTGTACTGGGAAAAAAAAGAAAGCAATTAGACTATCATAAGTGATTATTTTGTTTTTGGTTTAAGGTGCAATATAACGTGAAATATATTAGGAGCATATAATTTGCACGTATAAACCTCGGTTAAAAATTCGACTGACCCAGCAAGTTTGAGCAATTTCACCCATTTTTGTGTTCTTTTGTAAATAAATAAATAAATAAATAAATAAATATAAAAACCAATACGTGTCAATTTGATGGTTAAATTTTTAACCCAAATTGTTTTTTGTTTTTTTTAACCCAACATTTTAAAGGATGTATGCACTTATTTTGTCCATATTTGATGAAATAGCGTGTAGGAAGTGCATAGTCTTATTGACCTCCTAGTAGCCCTGATGAAAAATTGTAGCTTCCTCCAGCATTTAAACCGCTCATCCCTGAACTAAAACATAAGACACACAAACAGATTTCATCCCACTTTTGTTATCTCATCTTTTCTTAAACCGGGGCAAACATCGCTGAACTGGGGTCCCAAATCCGTGGCGATGTGACCCCCCCCCCCCACCACCACCACCACCACCACCACGTACACACGCACGCACACACACACACACACACACACACACACACACGCACACACGCACACACACACACAAACACTGTACAAGTGATAATTAGCCTTCCTTGTACCTTATCATTAGAATTGTAATGCTGATGTATAACCTGATATACAACAAGCTTAGGTTGAGAGCTTGCCATGTTGGATTTACAGCCACGAGGAGGGAGGGAAAGTTGGATAAATTAAAACAAAATCAAAATGATTGGCTTCAAATATGACTGTTTATGCAAAAATTAACAGAATATAGGACAAAATTATCCAAAAGTTGGAACGTGCATGCTTTTTCCAACCTGCCCAATATTGGAGCTACTTTCTGCGTAAATCCCGTTCAAATGTGTATTTTACCAAATGGTTACATGTAAGTCTCACCCTTTTTCTACCCTTGTGATCCTCCTCGAGCGTCTTTGCAAAGTTCCTGGTCATGTTGGTCCCAACAACGACAGCTGGTGCAGTGAAGAACATTGCGATGATGGTGAGAGGGGTGATTAAATAGCCACCCATAGGACGCCATTGATTGGCTGGCAGGTGTCTGTGACCACACCTCCATATTCAGTCCGTGATTTTATTAAGACTTAGTTCACACTCATCAATAAATAAGTAAAACTACACACGGGAAACTCCAAATCATATCACGCAACAAGTAAAGCTTAATTGGGCTATATATCTTATAATAATATAACTATGGAATAATAATAATACAATAATATTAACAATGGAATTCATGCATTTATAAAAGTGAAAATTTTATGTCAGTAAAATGTAGGCCTGTTTAGTTATATTTATTTGAAAAGGAATTGTTGCACTGCATTTTTTTGCGATCAGAAAAACATGCAAAACGAAAAATGTATCACGTTCGTATTGAATATACATTAAGACTTTAGTCATGCTTGGTATTCATTTTCGCATGCCCCCAAAGAAGTGCGAGGCTGGGAAAGGGCTTTCTTTCTCGTGGGAACAGAAATGAAGTGAGAAACTGCTCAGCTTTTATGAGGTGTGAGACTTCGCATTAAGCGATGAACACGACCAAACGAGAGCTGTGAGCTTCGACATATGTATGTACGTACATCAATTAGCATTTACCCAGGTCGAAATACAATTTTATGATGTACCTGCCTCTATATTTGCAGAAACGTGCACACACAAGCGTTATGATGAACGTGATTGCTACCTATAGGGAGTTCGATTCCATGGGAACGGAGGACGGGTGGACACACGTTTGTCTGCTGATGAAGAAGTGTGAGAATGATGATTACACCCGAGTGTCAAGTGTGCTGCTCGGGGGTCAACTTCATACCTCGCGTTTGCACTTCACAAGCCAGACCGACCACTTGTTGCCTTCACTACACGTTCCCACACTCACAGCAAGCACGCACGCACAATGAACAACAAATTAGGGTGTGGTTTTTTTTTTTTTTTTTTTTTTTTTTGGTTTTGCAAAACAAAGTTGGATAAAATTGAGCCAATTTCCTGGGTTGGTCCAAGTTTTAACCGAGCAGTCTTAAGGGTGTACTGCTTAATTTTAGCTTAATGCCTTCCCCAGGACAGAATTGATTAAATGATATTAAAATTAGACAGATTATATTTATTGTCTTGATTGTGTCACATGTACAAGGCAAGGAAATGCAGATTGCATCCAACCTTCAGTGCCTAAGAATTAAATAGCATTCAGCAGGGGTGGGCAAAGTATGGCCTGTGGGCAACATGCAATTGACTCCATTCTTTAATCCGGCCTATATCACATCTATATCATCAAAAGTACTGTTGTATTTGTTGCATCAATTCAGCCCCCGCCCTACCAAAAATACCTGCGTAGTTACAAATTATGTTTTAAAATTGGTATACGTAGTTGTCTTTTATGTAATTTAGAAATTGTTAAATTCATCCATCCATTATTATATTTTAGTGAAATAAATGATTCGACCTTTCCTATACCCTTTGTCTTTATTTACATAAGTATTAACATTTGAATATACAAAAAATGATTGGTTAATTTATTTATTATTTTTAATAAATAAAACAGTAGGGCAGCTCGGTGACGCACTGGTTAGCATGTCGGCCTCACAGTTAGGAGTGTGCGGGTTCGATTCCTCCCTGTGTGGATTTTCTCCGGGCACTCCGGTTTCCTCCCACATCCCAAAAACATGCTTGGTAGGCCGATTGAGCACTCCGAATTGCCTGTAGGTGTTGAGTGTGAGTGTGGATGGTTATTCGTCTCTGTGTGCCCTGCGATTGGCTGGCAACCAGTTCAAGGTGTCCCCTGACTGCTGAGATAGGCTCCAGCATGCCGTGGGGACAAGCGGTATAGAAAATGGATGGATGGATGGATGGATGGATGGATGGATGGATGGATGGATGGATGGATGGATGGATGGATGGATGGATGGATGGATGGATGGATGGATGGATGGAAATAAAACAGTAAACTTGGATTAGCCTGGATTCAAACCCACAACCTCACATCTGTGAGGAGGATGTGCTAATCAGTTACTCATCATTTTATAAATATATTTTTAAAAAGATGGTGTGTACAATTTTGACTTCAATCCTCAATCATTTTAAAATACCAGGGTTAATTTCAATAACATGCGAAATATAGATATGTTCTATCACATCAATGCACATTTTCTTTATATAATTGTACAAACCAGATTCGGTTGAAGTTGGGAAATTGTGTAGAATGTAAATAAAAACAATCCTCCAATTATAAATTTGCTGGATCCGCAGCCTACGTGTAACAAATGCACTTAGACTTAGACTTAGACTTAGACAGAACTTTATTGTCATTTTGTCAACACTAGGTGTGTACAAAAACGAAATTTCGTTGCATACGGCTTTCAGCAATGTAGAGGTATTTCGGCTGGTTAAAAAAAAAGTGACATTCTATATAAAAAATATGAAATAAGATAATTATAAAGTACAAAGTGCAGCAGTGATAAAGTATGTGAACAGTGCAGGAGACAAAAGCAGTATTTACAAGTGTGCAGAGGAATGCTACGTTTGAATGTTCAATAGTCTGACGACAGCAGTGTACTTACTTCATGCTTTGAGGAAATAGTAAACATATTTTGTGATTACATTTTGCCTGGAACTCTGCTGAAGAGCTTCTTGCGATGTGTGGTCTTTCTGAGGCAACATAGTGCGCGTGCTTCATAATGCACCCAATTCCAATTTAGGTTGTTAGTTCACCACTAGATGGCACTACTTTCTACACATTGTACGTTTTAATAATTGGTGAATGTGTGAGAATTTCATGTGTACTTTTAAAAAAATACCAACATGAGATTGAATTACATCTTATCCCAGTTGCTTTGGTACTTTTTTCAGAATAGAGTTGAATTGATTCAAACTAATGATCAAAACTCCACATCATTGTCAAAAAAACAGTTTGCCATTTCTTTGTCATTTCTCTCGCTTCCATGCAGATGATTATGTACAATTGTCTGCTGTTTCCGACATTATCAGTTGCTTCATCAAAATATGATCAAAATGTATCGTAATGGGTCTCCATTAAAATGTCCCATACCCACATCATATCGTTGAATACATAAGTCAAAATTATTTCTATCAATTTCCATTAGACTTTATTTTTCCCCCAGATGAATCTTGGCTTTTTTCTCAAAGAAATGTCTGAAACATTAGAGAGAGAGAGAGAGAGAGAGAGAGAGAGAGAGAGAGAGAGAGAGAGAGAGAGAGAGACATTTTGATAGATAGATAGATAGATAGATAGATAGATAGATAGATAGATAGATAGATAGATAGATAGATAGATAGATAGATAGATAGATAGATAGATAGATAGATAGATAGATAGATAGATAGATAGATAGATCTACCAACTACCCAAGATCAATCTATCTATTAGATTTGGGTGGTTGCCACGGTTCCCAGCATGGTCTACGGGCCTTTACTAATCGCCCCTCTTTGATTTGAAACGGAAGTATCAGCGAGTCTTAAAGGGCGTTTAATCTCCGCGGGATAGCCATTATCCGATCATCCTAGTGTTATCGCCACACTTGAGCCTATTATGGGGACCAGGGCGGCAACAAATGCAGTGTGCACAGACTGCCAAAAGTGCAACCATGCATGTATGCACCAGCTCAGTGGCCTAGTGGTAGAGTGTCCGCCCTGAGACTGGAAGGTTGTGGGTTCAAACCCCGGCCGGGTCATACCAAAGACTATAAAAATGGGACCCATTGCCTCCCTGCTTGGCACTCAGCATTAAGGGTTGGAATTGGGGGGTTAGATCACCAACTGATTCCCGAGCGCGGCACCGCTGCTGCTCACTGCTCCCCTCTCCCCCAGGGGATGGATTAAAATCACATGGGGATGGGTTAAATGCAGAGGACAAATTTCACCACACCCAGGTGTGTGTGTGACGATCATTGGGACTTTAATCTTTAATCTTTAAATGTTGCTATCGTAATAAAATCCATGTTATAAATATACGACATACCGGTATCCAAACACACGACACGTGTTGTGGTGAACAAGTGTGCTCGTGCTACTGTTTACCAACTCCACTCCTAGAGGCTAAACAAACAACACGCACGGACGTTCGCGTGTGAAGCGAGCAATCTGGTCTGTGCCGTAAATCTGTCCGTGTGCTTACGTGCGTGCGTGTATGGAGGCAGGGCTGGCTATATTTTTTTTCCCTCTATAAAAACGTTGACAAAAAATTATTTTTCCCGTTCAAAGTGCTGCCATAGATGATGTACACATATACCACATCAGCACATACATATTTATTCGTTTAATCCATCCATCCATCCACCCATCCATCCATTATTATTATTTACGTATTTTATATATTACCTATACCTCATCTTTCACGTGTAGTTGAACATCTGCTAAACGTAGCCAAACCTTTTTTTTTTTTTTTACAGTTGGAGGCGTTATTTTACATGTGAATTAAATGTCATGCGGCGCATGCGTCAACGGATTACATGTAAATGAAATTGGCCTCTCTTCTTTTCATGGGTGCTTATGGGCGCGGCAGGGACGTCCATATAGTTGCAAACCAGGTGCAAAACATTCACTCTGTTTGGATTTGTGCAGATTGATCTGCATGCATTCGGGGCAGCATGAAAGCGTTGACTTCACCACTGCCTCACAGGCACAGGATGAGGAGGGTAAACTGCGGATTTGGAATTTATAAAAACAACAAAAAGTGTTTGTGATGTTAGCAATATTCATCTTTTTCAAAGGTGTCGAAACCTGTGATGGAGAAACGCAGACGGGACCGCATCAACCGCAGTTTGGAGACGTTAAGAGTTTTAATGCTGGAGAACACACACAATGAGGTACACGCTGCTTTATTAGGCTGTTCTATAGCCTAATCC
This sequence comes from Syngnathus acus, assembly GCF_901709675.1. Classification (NCBI taxonomy): domain Eukaryota; kingdom Metazoa; phylum Chordata; class Actinopteri; order Syngnathiformes; family Syngnathidae; genus Syngnathus; species Syngnathus acus. The sequence continues at coordinate 21,302,964 of NC_051095.1, read as the reverse complement.
GTCACTAAACTACGTAGTAAATACTTGTATAAAAACCGAGTTGTATAGTGTTCATAAATTTGTTTAAAACAAACAATAAATACATTAAGTTTGGTATCAATGTACAGTACACTGCTGTAATAATAAGCAGATGGATTACATTTCATTATTTTAGGACAGGTGCATAAAAAATGTTTACAAGGGTAACTGCACATTTGGACCATTTTATATATGAAAATAAATCCTCCTGCTTCTCTTCTCCAAGCTGCCACTTGTCTTTGCTTTTTGGGTTTCTGAGGGACTGACGAAAATCGCTTATTCCGACGCTTATTCCGTCAGTGTACAGTTTGTCATCAGTCGACCAGACCCTTAGACCTGTAAATATATGTATATGTGTGAAAATCGCTTTTAGGTGATATGCATAAAAAGCACTCATGCACTCCAGATGATTCTGACATTGACTTTTGGACCTTTTCCTATTCATTTTAGAAGTTAACAAACCCTAAAGTGGAGAAGGCTGAGATCCTGGAGAGTGTGGTGCAATTCTTGAAGTCGGAAAAGGAGGAGAGGGGTCAGCGTGCAATTACACCCGGCTTGTCGTCCCAGGGGCAGCGACCCAGCGGCCCCCAGCAGCAACACGATTACCAGGAGGGCATGAGGTCGTGTCTCCTAAGGATCAGACGTTTCATAGCCAGTGATGAACCAGGGTCCAACCGAGTGCCCGCTTCAGTGAGTCCACCCCCACACGTCCACTCTGTGTATCCTGCGCATCTGAGCCAGCACCAACACCAGCTCCAGGACAGCACCCCCCATCCTTATCCAAGCCAGGGTACCGAGTATCAGTTCTGTGACACCAGGAAGTTGCTCCCCCCACCCACAACCTGCGCCCAGAGTCTAGACCCTGTGTGGAGGCCCTGGCCCCAGTCATGAATTCCCTCATGTATAGTAGTGCGAGATTCTATTTTTCATACGTGGCATGACCAACATTTTTGAGAATGCGAACCACTCTTAGGTACTGACGAAAGGGCGACCAGTTTCATACACATTTCTGAAATAACACCTTTGCTCAGATGATCTCCATTTATACTTTTTTAATATTAAATAATTTCCTACAACAATGATTTTACAAGGTAGGAGAGATACAACATAGTATATCACGACAACACTTTTTTTCTATAAATCTCTGCAAATGTTTTCAAATGAACAGGGCAGCTGACTTACTCAGGTGGTCTTTGCAGCCATGTTGATGTCTCCTGCAGTAGACTGCCTAAATATACAATCACGGATAGTTTTGTCCAACCTATTTTTTCAGGAGTTTTCTTTTTTTCAAAACAAGATGCAAAAAGTCTTGGATTTTTGCTTTTTTTCTCCATTTTTTCCAGGGGTGTGAAAGGACATTGAAGTTCACACATACTTGATGCACATTGGACACCCCACTGACATGCTAATGCAGGGTTGGGTTGGTTTTCACATGTAGAAGGACACAAGAGTGGCCATTCACACAATGTGCACCAATCCAGACTGCACCTAATCTACAAACGCTTCAACACAATTGGATAATTTGTTTGATTTGAAACGTGTTTGCCACCACATGGTCAAGTCTTCATCAAAGAGAAATGAAAACATGTTTATATTGTAGATCAGATGAAGTGAAATAATTGATTCCAATTTAATACAAACCGACATGCCGTTCATTTCACATTATCATACCATAATTCCTTCATCAATTCAAAATATCAACAAAATAAAGCATTTTTTTTAAACATTACAGTCATCAGAAGGCTTGTTTCTCAAATCATTGGGGTCTCGGGGTAGAAGGGCCATTATTGAATAACTAAAAGGACCATTAAATAATTGATATTTATTTATCAAATACCCATGCTTGTAGCATATGCTGCCCAATACAGTACTGATGTCAGTGTGTTAAAGAGATACAACTGTGGCTTTAAACAAAAAGCAAAAGTTTTCTTTGTATTTCTTTGTCATTTCATCTTGTATTTACTTAATATATAGTATTGATTATTTGCGTTTCATGTATATTTTATATATCATTTAAATATATTCTTGTTTTTGTTTTTCATCTTTAGTCAATGATTTTGAACTGTTTGGAAATCCCTCGGATAACCAAATAGTATATAGCTTATTGTAGTGGACTATACTTTTAAGGCAAATTTTGAAAACCTTTTCAAAGACGATCGATTTTAAGGACTTGAAAGAACCTGGATGGGGCGGCTGGCTGTTAGAAAGATGAAAGTTAGGTGAAATCAGCATCTGAATGTGCACCTTAATGGGTTTTCAACACTGGCCATCAGAAAACAAAAGAGTGCCAACAACCTTGCAGAAATGATTGTAGAATGTGTGCACGACTTCTAGCATTCGACGGGAATGGAGGGCAGCTGCTGGAAAACAAAATGTGGGGAGAACATGATATTGTTAATAAGTTACAATTCACTGCATGGTCAATCTAGTGCAAAAACTAATTTGTGTAATTTATTAAACCCAGGCGATACGATAATCGAGTAATAAGATCAATGAAAAGTTAACCAAAGTAAGCACATTTAAATTAAAATGATATTTGGATTTATGTAGTGGGAAAACTCTCCAAACCGCGTGATGTGTTTATGTAGCAGAGAACTAACTTGAAAAGCACAATTTCCTTGCAGCCTGCCTCTCTGAATGGAGGTGTTAGTCCCGCTGGGTTGATCGCATGGCCAGGATTTTCTTTCAATTCCAGATTAAACCTCCCGCAGGAAGGAGCATCAATGGGAAGAATGAGATTAGCCTTTCATTGAGGAGCATCTGCCTCCCAAAAAGCAGATTAAACATCATTTATTGTCTGCGTGTAAAACAGCAATGCAGGATTAGTTGGCTCATTTTGAGGGCACCTGTTGAACAGGAGCATTGAAGGATACTTCCACGAGGAAGAGATAGCGGTGCAAATGTGCTTTAGCGCCACCACAAGGCCGCTATTGGGAAAATCGACACCGCAGTTTGGCCACAATGTCACATCCTTAGGGTTGAACTATTTCTTGACCTGTGCGTAAACTAACCAAAGTATTGTGTTTGAATACATTGCTCATGATTATTACATCAGCATTACATTAGATCAAATATCTTTCAGCCATATGGGTGCACGTAGTTATTGTGTAGGTGAGAACGCTCGCGGTGGCTCTTCATAACATTCTGTTTGTGTCAAATGGCAGCGTGGGATCCCTCACACCCACGCGCCAGTGACCTCGCAGGCTCGTGCGCACCAGTAGTTAAAGTGTCAACTTCACACCGTAAAGACCAAACTACGTTTGTTTTACTGGAATGCCACCACGTTACGGGTGCTACTATTGCGGCAGCTGTGCCTATTAAATATTACATTCTCTAACCACGTTTATTCGTTTTTTCCTCATATTTCCTCATGAGGAGAAAGAGAGAGAGGGGGGGGGTCATGTGAAATTCAGGCAAATTATGGATTCTCCACAAAAACATTTCTATTCAAAGTGCCACTCATCTCCTTACAAAACACACAAAAAGCAGGGGGAAAAAAATCCAGTCTCCCTAAGAGCAAGTAGAGGAACAAAAGTATGGGTTAGGTCATCTTGTCATTTTTAGTTAAAATACAGGTAATACAGTTCAAATACACTTCTGCATTACATATTCTGGTAATTTGCCAGTAATTGAATAAAATTGAGAGATGTCCGTTGAAATGTCACAGAATGTAAAAGTTCCTTCCTAGTCAGCAGTGTCTAACATTTGGACCACATCAAACAGAGTGCGAAGGTTGTGCAAAAGGGAAGCGTCCTGGACCGAGGAAGACCTCAAAGCGTCAATACGGAAAACCTCAAGCAGGTCTTGAAAATGGAAACTGCGTAACCAAGCAAGTACGGTTCAAGAAAATGAGTCTGCAAAACCTGAGCTGCTGACAGCAAATTGATTGATGAAGAATAGCGTTTGTCACTGGGTCAATCCATGTGTCAGACTGCAAAATGTTAGTAAAGAAATGCAACATTATTTTTTTTCACCCACAATTGGGGATTCCTTATCCTCTATTCGATCCAATAAAGTTTTGTTTGATTTCTTTCAATTTCTTAAAGTCTGAATGGTTGTATTAATTCCATATTTTTGGGGGGAACATGTATGATGCATTTTTCTACTACTAAATTACACATCTAAATGACCAACCTCTAAGGGCAGTGATGCCAGGGCTTTTAAACAGTGCACACTGTCTAGTCATCCTGCATGTCAATAAACCATTTTCATTTTTGAATAGCAGTACACTGCATTGGTAATGTGGCTTAGCATCATCATTTACACAAGATGTTGAAACAGTTTCATGAAAAAAAAGTTTATTATTAATTACAAACAGAAGCGTTGCAACGGTAAAGTTGCATTTGAATGACAGAGATGCAGGTGGATTTCGATCCCATCTTCTGAGCTGTCGGGCTACAAGTGTGTCTATGGGAAGGGCATGCGCGCATACTGAAGATTTGCATTTCTTCACTTGGTCAGACTTTACCCACAGAGAGGCCTTGCGCTTTCTGAAACTCCTGCTGTAAACTGGACAAAAGCTGTCGGTGCTGGTCGGACTTCTTCTCCAAGTCTTTCAGGAGCGTATCATACCGCTGACTGTAACAGAAACGGAGAAATAAAAAAAGAAATAAACATTTCAAGTCTATTTCCAGTTAGACTGAAAACATTTTTAAGACCTTTCAAGAGGAGGACCTTGCTCACTTTTGTGGTAGAGCACTTTACATTTTACAAACGTGTTTTGGATAAATATTTATGTGCCAGGACAAAGCAATAACGGTTTTGTTTTGATGCCACCTGGTGGAATCTTCGTGTCAATGACGTATGTTGAAGCGAGTTAAGCTTCATTTAGTTCAGTGCTTCAGTGCTGGAATCTATCCCGGCTGACTTTGAGTGGGAGCTGGGGTACGCCCTTGTTAGAATAGGAATCTTTGGCACATGTGATTAGCTAGGTAGCTTGAGCTATGCCGTTATCCTTGACCCTTCTCTATGACACTCTTTGCACACACATATGAGTTGATCTCAGTTAAGACTGCAAGGTCACACATGATCACACAGACTAGGCAGAGTCACCCCCTTGCAGGGGGGTGGCCAAAAGTAGCATAAGAGTAGGGATCTTAGAGGTGGGGGTTATCTCGCAGAGAAGACTCCATAGCTGTGTATCGGTCTTTTTGGCATACATCAAACAGTTAAACTGAGAAGGCAGCCTCCTGGTTATTACTATTAGCATAGCGAGCATTAAAGATAAAGAACTGGGACAAAATATCACGGTCGTTATCCATTAACTATTCATCTATTTATTTATTTGGTCTATCTATTTATTATTTGAACTATTTGTGATTTATTAATACTAAGCTATATTGTCTATCTGTTTATCTATCTGTGTGTTTCTGTATCTAACTGGCTAGCTCCTGAATTTCACCCTGGGGATCAATAAAGAATCTATCTATCTATTGCAGGGCACATTAAGACAAACAACCATGCATGCACACATTCACACCTATGGACAATTTATCCCTACATGCATGAGTTTAAGGTGCTCTAGAAATCATGTTGTGACAAGAGTTGAGTTTTTGGAATATATACGTGGAAGCCAGAGACTAAAGTCCCACCCTTTAAACCCCGTCCCCCAAAACGTTATTGGAGAGATTCTAATCTGCGTTCAACCTACTGCCGAGGTGCCTTTGAGCAAGGCACTGAACTGCCGAAGGATGGGGACGTCTCCTCTTTCATTGCTGCATTTGTGTGGTGTGTAATACGGGTACTACGGCTTCATCCCACATTGCAAAAACATGCATGTTCGGTTAACTGAATACACAAAATCACCCTTGCATTGCTGCATTTGTGTGGTGTGTAATACAGGTACTACAGCTTTATCCCACATTACATGAACATGCATGTTTGGTTAACTGAATACATAAAATTGTCCATAAGTGTGAATGTGATTGCATGCTCATCTGATGTGCCCTGCAGTTGCCTGGCGATCAGCCCAGGGTGTACCCACCTCCCACCCACAAGTCAATTCGGGTAGCTTCAGCTTACCCGTGACTGTAATGAAAACAGAAAATGGATGGGTGGATGGATGGATGGATGGATGGATGGATGGATAGAAGCAGCTATACAAACAGTAACTTACATTTCTCCATTGATGTATTCCAGCCTTTTTGTCACAGTCGCCTTGGCCTCGTCCAAATCTTGTTTTACCAAAACAGGGCCAATCAATTTGTACACTGTATTTGCACTGTCTAATATATCAAGCTCCTATGAAAAAGAAAAACAATCAACCAGGTTATTATTCCCATTTTTAACCCACGTGGACTAGATGACAAACATTACCTCTTTTACGATATTGTTCTCTGCAAGCTGCGTTTCCAGCTTCTGTCGGGCTGACATGCTCTTGCTAACATCTAAGCAGCACAGACAATCGGTAGTGAGTCAATTTAGTAAGGACGTTTTAACCGTGAACAACAATGTAAAGAATTTCAAGTCCTTATTTGGAAAGCTAGCAAGTCACAACGGCCTAAAACGCTACTTACCTTTTTGCATCTGAGTATATTTTTCTAACTCGGTGTTTAATTTCTTTTGAATGGCCTCTGTCATGTTGATCTTTTCTTATGTAGCTACAAATGGCAAGTTCGTTCAGTAAATATTTCACAAAACAACGTCTTGACTTGCTAAATGTGGACCCAAGCACCGGAAAAGGTGATGGCTGATGCCGGATATTTCTCTTCTTCGTTGGTAGTAATTGGTGGTTGGTAGGTGCATTACCGCCGTCTACTGATCTGGAGTAGAGAGCAGGAAAATATGGTCACGCAAAAGTCAATTATATTCGTTAGATTTCGTTGTTTTGCTCAACTTTTGATTTTTTACATAATAATCATACATAATACATTTACATAATTTCATATTAAAAAGCCCTTCAACAAAATATTTCAATTATAGATTAAATATAGATATTAAGTGTGGTACACGTACTGTCCCGCCAGTGGTCAGTAATAGAATCACTTTTTAAGTACAGTTGAAAGCAATTTTTAATCATTATATCTGCGTTTACGTTTTAAGAGCTGTTTTTAAATATTTATGTTGGTAAATTTTATTGTTCACTTTTGTTTGCAATACATTCTGACTGCATCATTGTTTTTCTGAGTGGAGATTTATCTTAACTTCACTGTTGTTCAGCGCGTTGTTTAAGTTCAAATTGTGCATAACTATTCATATTTCATGGGACGCGATGATTTTCCTTTGTGGTCTTTTTTTGCGACACCGTTTGACTTTACGGCACTGCACGGAGTTGTCCCGTTGAAAATGGCTTCTTCGTTTTGGAAAGGTGTCGTCAGCATTGGACTCTTTTCCTTAGCACACGCAGCTTTCTCAGCGGCACAACGTGAGTTTCTTTGCGTGGAGTGGGCACACGGATGTCGGTCCAGTTGTCACCGGGGAGAGGGGCTCGGATGGCAGGGATGCATTTAAAGGCTGGCGAGGCCTTATGCTGCGATGGTTAGCTTGCATGATGCTAACTCAGCTCAGATGAGCTCACGCAGGGATGACACCCTTGGCTTCTTAACTTAATGGTGCAATTCATCTTATGTGCCTTGACCGTCACAATCTTTTAAACACTTGGGTGTGCAATTCATTGTATGTAAAAATACATTTAGATGTTCAATTGACTTGATTTCAACTCACCTTCCTCCATCAGATCGATCTTACATGCGACTTACAGAGAAAGAAAACGAAACCCTGCCAATCGACGTGAGTCGTGTGCATTTTTCCTACCTTTAAGATTAGCGTCGCTCACAAGAAGATGTTTTGACACGACGACTTTATTTTTTGTGTTGCAGATTGTGCTCCAGACATTACTCTCGTTCGTCATGACCTGTTATGGTATTGTCCATATTGCTGGGGAGTTTAAAGACATGGACGCCTCCTCGGAGCTCAAGAACAAGTAGGTTCCAACCACATTGTGTCACCAACATTTGACTGTTAATTGTTGTAGTGTGAATTTCGTGAAATGCACTGTATTATGACAAACAATAAATCAATTATAAATCACAAACAGCTCACCTTTGACCGCCCAAAAAGTGCTGAAAGCTACCTGAAACATTTATACCACAGTGGATAATTTGGAGGCACTTGAGGACATGCAGAGAAAGTTACATCAAATTTGTATGAAGCAGACGAAAATAATACGGTGCCCACATTTTTGTCACCTAACTTTGAATACTAGATGCATTTTAGCTAGAATTTTGCAGGGGTTGCTAACTATAAATTCTGGACTACAAAAAAACCCCAATATGCCTGTAAAGTTTGTCGTGTCATCATGCTTACTGAGTTGAAGTCTTGGGTGTTGCTGGTTGTGACCCCCAAAGTTTTGAGTGAGGTGCAGTTTTACCTCCACTTCCAAATTTTCTATCCTTAGGAGTGTAATTGCGGATTCCCTGTTTTAATGTGAATAAATGATTTCCTCCCTCAACAGAACGTTTGACACACTGAGGAATCATCCGTCTTTTTACCTTTTCAACCACCGAGGACGAGTGCTGTACCGCACCGCCGAGGAAGAGCCGTCCTCTCAGCAAGCTCTTCCCAACCCGCTACGGCTCCGCAAGCTGGAGCATTTGCACTGAGACTGGCCTTTTCCCTGCCTGTAAAATTACTAATGTCAGATAGGATTTTTTGTTGTTGTCATTAGACAGAGGAGCCAGAGTCACCATTCATTATCCATTTTTTTTTTTTTTTTTTTATATGTATTTGTACATAATCATTCAGTCATGCTGTACAAACATGCACCCCTGTTCACTAAAGTAGTCATCTCCACCAGTGTGCCAACCCTTCAGTTATTTTATATTTACTGTATGGAAATGCTTTGGAGTCTTGCGTACCGAGGCATCTAGCCATTGTGTCCCTTCCGACACTACTTTGGATATTTCTCTCCTTTGCACTTAATATTCTCTGTATGAAGGGTAGAAAAAAAACTCATTTCATTCATCATATGTCAGGACAGCATTTAGTTTGAACTTTTTTTGTAATTTAGCTCCCTGAAGACATAGGGTGAAGAGGAAATGTTGACAAGACTTGGAAGAGAAATGATGGTGCATCTGTTTTCATTGACATTTTGTTATATTATTTAATAAACACGATCAGATTTTACTTTTGATGTTTGAACTTAATCTGGTTTTACATTTGGATTGAGATAGTTTCAAACAAGATCTATCGCAGTAACCTGCTCATTTGTGCATCCAAAAAAAAATCTTGTTCTAATCTAGACTTTTGCTTTCCTCGAATACCAACTGCCCTCATGTCTTACCTCACTACATCTCTTAGTTCTTCTAGTTTACTTGCCTGGCAGCTCCTTCTACCAGTTTGATCATCTTTTAAATTGGAAGTCCTCTGCCACTCTCCACGTCATGTGGTACCACAGTTCCTCTCTGCATTGGGTACCTTGTCTAAGACTTTTTACTAAGGCACTATGCAGCTCCTCCTCACCTTCGTTCCTCACTCACTCACAAGTCAACACATTAGGCATTTCCCACTGTATTCTGGTCTCAATTTAGTGTCTCACTTCTTTTAGCTTCTTCCTCTTGCGTCATAGAAATCATATGATTTAAAAGAACCCCGGGGTGTTTCTTGTGTTGTCCACTAGATGTCAGTAGAAAGCCTTCGTTGCAACATTTAAAGCTATATTGACTCGAGACAATTTGGGGATGGACTGACCGAAGGTATGATCTTTTGTACGTACTGTATTGTATATGTACACTCATACAAAAATCATGCATCCACATATCGATTTACCTCAGGATGGGCTACTCGAGCCCAAGCCTGGCTGCCCCATCCCAGCTGATTTTGTACGAGTGATGTGCTCCATCCTGGACTGGTTGCCGGCCAATCGGCGCCGTTGTCCCCACCTCTGGACAACTTCCTTGAATAAGCGAGTTGCAGACCTCACCTGCGCATGCGTAAAACAAGGCTACCAAACGACGAGCAGTTTTGCATGAGGCCTAGCTAGCACTACATAGATGTATGCCTAACTGTAATTCTTGAAGCTTGCAGGTTTTATTTTAAAGGGCTTACATTTTAAGTGAGGAACCAACAGGTGCACTTTGAGTCATGTTTATCTGTTCTAATGAGGTATAAAGGCTTCTTTGTGTAAAAAAACAACAAAAAGAACACTTTCAAAGCTATTGTAATGGTTGTAAACCTTCGTTCATTCTTGACAATTCCCTACAGAAAAAAAACTGAAGGAAGTAGGGCGGAGCATTTTCAGGAAGGAATTCAACTACAGAGACAAAGAGCAAGTTGACAATGGGTTTTTTTTGGCCAGGAATGTTTGCAGTGATATTAACTCCCTTTTAGCTAGTAGCCTAAACCATTCCTGAGAGAGCAGAATCATCCAGTTGCCCCAACAGCAAAATGTAGAGTGCAAAAAGTAGCTCCCCCAGCACCTTACTTGTTTTATATGTATTGGTCTAAAATACAGTTCCGACAATCAGGTTGTTGTTTTTTGGATTTAGACATCTTGCAAGCACACGTCTTTAAAACAGTTGATACCATTTTAGAGGTGGTTTATTTGTTTTGTACAAAAATCGAATAAAACTTCAAGTTTACAAAATTGACTTTCAAAATAGTTGTCTTCCTCTGAAATAAACAAATTCACAAAAATAATCAGTCTGCCTTATGAACGTAAAACAGTAGTGTACATTGGTCATGAAAACAACGGTTACGTCATCAATGTAACAGATGTAACTGTCAGCCGAGGCCACACAGACGCACAAATTCCTTCAAATGAAGTTGACACACTGCCAGTCAGTGAAGACACACTATTGGGGTAAGAAATGTGCACTCATGACTTGGCATACGTTTTGGGACTTAAAATGAGCGATGGAATTTTCAGATCAGTGGTTATGGTCAATTTGCTAAAAATCTGTGTCATCGCCAAAAGAGTGACATTGTAAAATGAGTGTGTGTTCTCAACGGACACGGACAGCTGCGCACAAGTAAGAAAACATTCTGTTGCTGTAAAGGAGGGTGACCTCTCTGCATTGCATCAACATACATACATCCTCTAACACTGATACAGTATCACTTAAGAACATCTGCATCCATCCCTTTCAAACACTATTGCATGTTGTTTGTTTGCAGCATGTCAATACAGCTCTCAAATCGGGACAAAAACCATCCCAATATGTAATATTTTCTATATCACTTTCCAATCATTTTTAGAACACATTTTTGAACTTTTGTGGGCATCTTAGGGTGATTGACCCCCCTATGCAAAACCAATTTTGTGAGTAGGTTTTCTGTACAAATACTGCTATTACCGGATTTACATGGATAAAATACTATATTTGCAAACAAGGGGTAAAAAGCCAAAAACTAAATCAGTTGAGATTCTGGTTTTATTTCTTGGCAACCAAATGAAACCGGGGATTAAAATAAAACCATTCTTAGTATGGAATTTTGGAGAGTCTATTTTAATAGCAATTCTACTTGCTACTTTTGGCACTGAATGTTCCCAGATTGCAGTAGTCCCCATAGTAAGTGATTTATAGAGGACACCTCACAGGTAGGATGGACTATTTAAAACCTGTCTGACCCAAATCACATTAAAAACCTTCAGAGTGAGTTCAAATCAGCCATGCCAGAAAGTGCGCCCAAAATAGGCCCAATGACACTCCCTGCATGCAGGTGCCACAGGATATTAGACGGCAATGACAATAAGTCATTGTGTCCATAGGTTGGATGTCACAATTGATTTATACTGAGATGTCTTTTATATTTTATAAATCTTCCAATTGTAAAAATTCAGCTAATTTGCATTGATCTTTATGAAGCTATCCGGACATTCATGGGGCAGTAATCCTGACCTCAACAGTACCTCTGGTATATGGTATATTGCTTTCCACAATGTAGAATTCCAGATGTACACATACCAGTAAGAGAGATGGAAAAAGAGCAGTCATGGCAGTCGAAACGGAGGTCACGCCTTATTGTTTTCAAAACAGTGATTGAAGCTTCAGGAACAGGTTTCAGACCAGCTGAAGAAGGATGTGTGCTGCCATTTCAGGATGTTTTATGGCTTATTGTCTGTGTGTTTGTCTACCGAATGATTATGGATGTCGTCAGTCAGTATCAAGAGGATTACGGCATATTCATAAAGTCGCTCTGCTTATCCTCAATGAATGTGTCGTGCAGATAACCTTTCCCTCGGCCGCTAACAGGATGTGACGTAACAGCATGTGGACTGTTCTCATAGAAGTGCCTTTGTCCCTCCGTGTGTCTTTTGTTGGCCTCTCATTTTTGTGTTGTCCATGGCGACGCAAAGTTCAATTGATGTTCCTTAACTGCCAGGATCGCTGGGCAGCTGTGATGGTTTCCCATGTTTTTCGTCCAACTTGACAAGGGTAAGCTCTAACTGCTGGATCAGCATTCGCTTCTTGAACCTGGAAGAGATTGTTGAGGAGGAGGGCGACGGATGAAATTCTACTACTGCATACAGGTTTGAATTCACAAGCGTCTTGTTGTAAGACGTGATGCTCAACAGTCCTTACCTGGAGGCCTCTTTGATGGCGTGTTGGATAAAGTAGCGCTGGACATTGACCGGTCCTTTCACCTGCTGCAGTAGTCCTAGTATTGCCTCAAAGTCTGTGGACAGGAATAAAGACAAGAAACAAAGCTGAGTCATTTAGTATATGTCTCAAGCCACAGTGATGATCAGTCCAAACGTGCCAATTGATCACAAAAGCAGTTTTGGAAAACACTATTGTTACATTGTGTTGAGGAGAAGGAAACATGCCTCACAGGCTTTTTACTCACTTCTGCCAGGTTTGCGGACCTCCTTGATGACCCGTGTCCGCAGTTCTGCTTGACTGCCATCTAGCGGTGGTATGAATATGGTCTCCAGCACTGCTGGATCCGTATCTGCGCTATCGAACTGGCTCTGTGGACTCAGCCGCTCACAGTTGTATCTCTCATCGAGTGACTGCTCCTCTTGAGTGTCTTGAATCACTGCTTTCTCCTTGGTTATGTTAACCTCCTCCTCCCGATCCACTGCTTCTAATGGAGCTTTTCCCTCCAAGTTGAGCGAAGGTTGGCTTCCTGTGACAGGGTCCACCTCACTGGGCCAATTCTCCCCTGACTCAGGCCCAGGAGCAACATCACCGTTACTCTCAGTAACCACCACATTGCCATCCAGCCCTGAAGACAATAATCATACAATGTCTTTAGTTTCTCTTGAAGTCCATGAAGTCTGTATGACAGGTGACTTCCCGATGATAACCGGCCATCATCTCCCTTTTTAATGTTGTTTGCAGTTGGGTCTCTGGCCTACCTGCCCACCCTTCAATTGTGAAAGTGCACAACCAAGTTAATCTTGTGTTATCTTCCATTTTACGAAAATGTGCCTGTAAGCACGTCGTTCTGAATTCCGCCTGATCTTTTCGACACCATCGACCCTAGAGTCCTACCTTTGTGCTGCGGTATGACTTTCAGGAGATTCGGTTGCCCTGAAACCCCAGCTGGACTCTTTCCAATCAGAATGTGGTTGGTGCCGACCGGTGGAGTCTGGGGCCGCCGTAGCAACGGTGACATACTCCGCCTTCTCTTCAGTGTGGCACCCACATTTGAGTCACTGGAATTGGCCCTTTTCTTGTTTTGAGGGCCCAAGACAAACTCATCGGCCTCATCAATCATCATTCCCTGGGAAATACATCAGACAAACACAAGCGTCATCTTGATGATGATTAACTACAAACAAAATATAGATATGCTGACTTTAGGCGAGAGACAGATTACTACCTTCTTATCTTGCTTGAAAGGATTCCCGAAGGTGTGTAATCGTTTCGGTTGATCAGGGTCGATTTCTCTCAGAGGAGACGGCATCATCTTCAGGTACTCCTGGTAGTTGCCCATCTGTGCCACCGGGATACTATGCAGGTAATCTAACAAGCACAGTTCCTTAAGATTCTTTTTACATGTGAAATGGTTGAAAAATGGGATCCGACATACCTTCATCCTGCCCTCTGATTAGTTTCTGTGAAGTCCGCAGTAAGTTCGAGCGCATTCGAGTCAGCTGATCCAGAAGATTCCGTCTTGGAATGTCGTAGGCATTTCGATAAGCTTGAGGCTTCACATCCTGGAAAAAAACGACATGTTTGATTATTCCACACAAGTAAAACAAATATTTAATACAGCCACATGTTAACCGCCACCTACCTTGTTGAGCAGGGCGATCTGAAATCCGGAAAACTCCTTTAAGTTGATGTCCACCATGCGAAGTGGACCCTCGCCAGTGATTCCATGTAGTAGCTGCTTAAAATCTTGGCGGTGGGCCAGAGACAATGAACTGGAGTGGTTCTTCACCCTCATGCCAGTTTCCCGGGGAGCCTTCTTCCCCACAGATACGATCAAGCGCTCAGACTCGATCTTTGCCTTGATGAAGGACAAAAAAGCTTCATTTGACAGGTCTGTGTTCAGAAACCAAATGTGCTCCTTTATTGATTATAAATTGCTCATGAGAACATTTTCAGGCAAACGGGGATCTCACTGCAGCTACACAGTGTACAATGAATCCTTTAATACGGAGAGCATCCAGGGCTGATCAATTCCCAAGTCAACAACCGACGTGTGTGCAATGTGTGATCTTTGAACGAGGGAGTGTCGAAGCTTTTTTTATCCAGTGTAGTTGATTCCCAAAGAAATTCCCCTACGTGGCCACCGATCACTAGAAAAAGTTCAATAGTGGAATTTAGAAGTGTTAGAATTGATCAATTAATCGACAACAAATCGATTATCAATTTTATCGCTTCAAATGTTAATAACAATTTAGAGACATTTTTAACAAAGGATTGTCCAAATCTTCTAATTTCACGCCCTCAAAAGTAATTTTCAGATTTCTCCTATCCTTCATGAAAGCACACTGATTCATCTTTTGTGTTTCATCAAAGTAAGACATTTGCAAACATCTGTTTTACTTTGGAAAATCAATCTTGTGTGATATTGCTTAACTGTTGTTTAGTTGTTTTTAAAAAATTATATACCATTAAACAAAAATAGTCGGTTAATCAATAGTAATTAAGGATTTTTTTTTTAAAATACACTTTAATGCAAAAAAAATAAAACTGTACCAGATCATTTGATTAATGAATGGAATAAGCAACAGAATAATTGATGAAATATTTGATAGAAACTGTAAATATTGAGCAAGTATTCCGCACAACGAGCTGAGTTCCGTTGGCCTTTTCTGAGAGGGCGAAGTCTAATAGATACCCAAGTCAGCTGTTAGGTATGAGATTACTGTCATGATGACAACAATGCGTTCATTGTATTTGATGCGTTTATCAGAGTTTATTGTTTTACCGAAGAGAAGAATCTCAATTAAAAAAAAATTGGAGGTGGGCCAGCTCCCTGGAACAGATTATGTTCAACCTTGAATGTACTGCCCGAGTTAAAGTGTTGGGGAACTGACTTTGAATAAATGAACCCGTCTATCATCAGGCTTGTGCAACTTTCAAACAACTGAGAAATGAGACTAGGGAATCCTATGTTTACCTGCTGGCTGAGCTTCTTCAGATAAGAGATGACACTGTAACTCAGACCACAGTCCATGCTGTCGCCAATTAAATTCGGTGCCCCCATCATCCTCAGGGCTTTTTTCAAAGGCTGTTAAAAAGACATACAAGTTTGCATGAACAAACGCAATAAAATGTCACAAAAGCTGCAGGGGTGAGCTGATTGACTTACCAAGAGGTAGTATGGAGGCATCGTCTTTAGGTACATCTCCAAGGCTTGTCGCCATTTGAGGTTTGGTTTTAATTTGTGCACTTTGAACAAGTCATCTGAAACAAGAAATGCCCAATTGACCCCTTATTAACACCCAGACTGTTGCGCTGATAAAATATTGGTAATGTCTCTCCGCTACAACTCTCTATGACCAATTCTGACAGCCAATGATGGCTGCATGGTGAAATTTGATCAGTAAGCTTTACAACCAGCACAGACTGACTGACCCAGGGGATTGGATATTGTGAAAAGGTTCTACAGTGTGTCTCACCAAGGAGTGGAAGGAGCACTGGGTAGTTATAAGGCATGACAAAGAGGTTGACACAAGTGAGAGTGGTGCTGGCTTTAAGGTAACCAAAAGGCTGTCCCAGGTCGCTTTGCTTCCCGCTGCTGTTCACAAACACCTGCGGGGAGAGGGTGAATGAATATGTTTTGTGCATCAAATCACGAGAGCAACCTTGTTTGGGAGCGTGATCTGAGTGTGAACGTCTACCTGCCAGCACATGTGCGGAGACTTCCTTTCCAGAATGTATTGGGTGAGAGGCGAGGGCTCTAGTTCGTATTTGTCAAACGGAAGTTTTTCTATCACCATTGGCTCACAGTCAACACAGGAGAAACGCACCACAGGGTGGGCAGTACGAGGGGGCTGGGAGATAGAAATTCACTTTCAGTAAAATTATTTCTGTTGTCAGGGCATGGGTAATCCCAATAAACATTCACAGGTACACATTAGGTACACTTTCACATAAAAATCTACTGATCCAAAGATAGTATAGTTCTATGTTGACTTACACTGTTACAGAAGTAGTTGTGTAACAATAGAATTATTGTTGTGGTTGTGGTTAGCATGTCTGCCAAAACGTTTTGTGGATCTGAAGACTGTAAATGGCTCAAATGTGAGAGTGAATAGTTGTTTGTACTTTGTAGATAGGGCCTGAACTCGCCTCCTATAATTTCCATTTGTCACTCGTGGCAACTTCAGTAAATGACTTTCAAGGGGAGTCTGAATCTCAGTAGACGGGGGTCGGGGGTAAATACGTATTTCCCGTAAAAGAAATAAAAGTTACCCTATATGGTATTTGCAAAAGAGACTTATATAGCGCTTTATCTAGCGCATAGCTCAAAACATTTTAAGGACCCACATATTTTTTATTTATGGTTTGTGCCTTCTTGTTTTTGTTTTGTGTCGCCTACTTGTATGTCTCGTCACCGTGGGATGGAGGAAACGGAATTTCGGTTTCTTTGTGTGTCTTGACATATGTGGATTGACAATAAAGCTGACTTTGACTTGAAAAAAAAAAAAAAAAAAAAAAATTTGTTTA
Source organism: Syngnathus acus (assembly GCF_901709675.1). Taxonomy (NCBI): domain Eukaryota; kingdom Metazoa; phylum Chordata; class Actinopteri; order Syngnathiformes; family Syngnathidae; genus Syngnathus; species Syngnathus acus. The sequence goes on along the minus strand of NC_051095.1, from coordinate 21,285,874 downwards.
TTTGAAAACACAGACGCATTTCTGCCGTTTTGTAACTATGTAATTGTTTGTTTTGTTTTTCCAAATGGATTTCCTTAAGTCAAATCTAACATTGTATTGTGCCCAACGATAGAATCTGGGTCAGTTATTGCACACGTTGGTGTTGCCAAATAGTGACAATAGTCCTCGCGGCAAACGCCAGATGCATGCTAAGTGTCGAGGCCAGAGATATACAAGAGCTAGTGTTTGGCTCCTTGTAAACCATTGAATTCTTTTGCAATTTTGATACGGATCGAGTTGTTAAAAACATCAGACATGCAGCTGTGATATAAGCCATTTGTGTCATTATGCAATTGGGGCTTTAACAAAGAAACCATCACAGTACTCCATGTATTGATGTCTATGCCAGCAGCTGCCTGCCTGAATCGAGCTTGTGTCCCCGCTCACTCCGGCAGCATCCAACAAGTGATCAAACTCCCTTCGATTGCTGTCGTAAGTGTGTGACTGGCTAGCATTAAAGTATAACTAAGAAAAAGTCAATGATAGATACACTATCTAGCCAGACTTCATTGACTGCACACAGTCATAGCGACAGTGTCTGAAGTGACGAAGTTCAGAAAGAATGTAAACATAAACGTTGTCGCTGGCCACTTTGTCACCCTCCTCTTCGCTAAATTAGTAGGAACTAGGAAGTGGGATTTCTTAATAGGAAGCAGATTTCTGCCCCAGCTGCCATTTCCCCTACACGCTGGTCTATAACTGTCAGAGGACTAGTGCTGACAACAAAACGGCACTTCCGGTGACCTTACAACATCTCATCCGAGTCCACAAATTATAAATCAATTTAGTAATATTAACAACTTGGCTGGCAACAAGTCCAGGGTGTACCCCAGCTCACCTATGACCCTGAACAAGTGAGTAGATAATTTGTGGTAATGTACAAATGCATTGGACACCATAACAAAGGAGCAAAATCTTATAAGAATTGTTTGTATGTAAAGCGCAGTGCAATCTACAACCACAACGACATACACAGCTTACAGTGAGATAATAGCAGAGTTGTACATTTGATTCGACGCAGCAGTTAGTTCATGACAGATGCAAGATCAGCAGGCCAATTCCAACAAGGGGGCGGGGGTTGAAGCTAAGTGTCTGCTCACCAGTGTAGGAGAGTTCTGGTCCGGCCAGAACGATTCCGGTATGGGCCAATGCCCAACTGGCACCCCTGTTTTGGGGTTGGGGCGCACATAGATGAGTTTGTGGCAACTGTGCCACAACTGTGGACTGAAGGACACAGCGGAGCGGCTTGACTCCACTGAGTTGTCTACAGAATAGAAGAGGCCATTGTTTGGTCAAAATATGGCATGTTAATAAGTGGTTACAGATGTTTTACATGGAGTTTTCTTGAAACAACAGATCTTCTTTCATTGCCGTTGACATTGGGAATGGAAAAAAATCCCAGTTTCTTTATAGCACTTAAGATACATTTTTAGTTGTGCATCAGTGCTCAAGATTCATTTCTACGGATTTTACGTGTATAAATTCTTCTTTTAAAGTAAAACGTCAAATTTCCAAGACAAGAACAGCTTTAACTCAGGATGACATGTGGATCACTGAGTAACTCACCTTCCCCAATAAGAGGTGGATCTGGCCCACTTTTCTCAAAATTAATGACAACGCCACTTTGGACTTTTTGGACAAGAGACTCTAGACACTGGTTCAGCATTCTTTGTGTTCGCACGCAGTATGATCGCCCTGAGACAAAAACAGAATATGTGCATAGGTTTGTCGAGTGTATAAATAAATACCACAGGAAGTGAGTGAGTGAGCATGTCAACCTCCTGTGACTTCACACATTTGGGTGATGGCAGACTCATCGGTGGGGACGCTGCCAAGCTGCTCATTGTCTGCAGTAGCAGCTCCAGGGAGCCGAAGCACCAGCGCAAACAACCTCTGGTCCCAACGGAAGGGCTCTTTGGTGAGCTCACTGCCAGCCAGTGGTGAGTTAAGAGGCAGTTGCAGCTGCACAGGGGCAAAATGAAGGTTATTACATATGCACATTTCAGATCACTTGCCGTTTTCAGTGACACAGAAAACACCATGGCAACACAGCAGCGTTGCTTGTGTGAGTGTGTGTGTTTTTTTCATTCACCTCCTCTGGGACCCCGGAACTGTGTGTGAGTTTGTTGCCATCAGTGATGGTGATGATTACAGAAGGCTCAAGGAAGAAAGGGTTACGGCCCTAAGAAGGAAACATCCAACAGTCATCTACAGATTTAGACAAAGTAGTCAACGATCCATGCATTTTCAATTTGCTTATTACGTTGAGGGTCACAACAGGGCCAAATGATAACCAGTCAAACACATGATGAGAGAAACAACATTCACATTCACAACCAGGAGCAATTAATGTTTTCAATGAACCTAACCTACATGATGTTTTTTTGAATGTGTACACTTGACATTAGTGCCAGCAAAAGAAGGTTGAAACATTAAAAGAGGTCAACGTGAGACGACTGCAGTGTATTTAAAACTTCCCCTAACTAGGGCTGTCACTATCAAATCATTTTAGAATCAATTATCATAACAACTCTTCCATCGAGTAATCATCTAAAAAATATGCCAAACATAATCACTGATGAGACGTGCCCATAACAAGGAAGAGCGCACTGCAGTGTCAAGTTTGCACCAAGAGAGAGCGCTACTAGACTGTAAAAAATGTGTTTAAATGATAGATACAATAGCCTGGAAATTTCAATGGGGCTGGTGTGCAACGGTAATGCTCAAAAGTAAGAAAAAATTGCGTTTACCATTTGTTTTGTGATTTTAATCGAATCTTTCTCCCAGCCTTACTCCAAACTACTCGTGACCTTGTCGTCTGTTAGCCCCCTCTATCGGGGAAAAGTTGATATTGCAGTCAATGACACTTCAATAGGTTTTGCCACAGTGATGATTTTTTTGTCACAGTATTTAACACGGACTACTCAAACAATATTTACAAATATATGACCATTATACAGATGCTGGTCATAAAAGACTGTTGTTGTGGGTTTGCGACAGAATTCCAGCTTGAGTGGCTGTTCCGCGCACGAAACAGATGCCACCACGACTGCCCTGTAGAGGGCAGCCTTGTCTTACTGCAACGCAGACAGAGTGCTTAAAGAGATTTACACACTCCTGAACTGGGGTCACTACTTCACCATTGTAATCCACCCAGCCTTGTCATGAAGAGACGTGAGAGAGAAGTGAAGAATATGAACCCAGATGGGGTGGATTAGAATTAGATGTCTCCTATGAATAAAGTCCAACTAGAAGTTTTTACGCTAATCTTTCACTCATGCAGTCAAAGTTCACGTGAATGTGTTAGAATTTACTTCTCAATTCAATGTTTAAGCACTATTACGATGTAATTGTAGACTCACCGAGCAGCATAAGCACATCCAAAACATCGAATGCCAATAAAAGAGCTAAAACATTCAACTTTAATAAGATAATAATTAGGATAAAGTATTTTCCCCTGTAGTGGCATCCACCCAGGGAATTACTACACCTCAAATAGACATTTTCTTTAATGCCTTAGGGAAAACTGGGTGTTTCCACTAGTTTGACTTAATAACATTTAGTATGACATCTGATATCTGCAGGAGTCACGTGGAAGGCATTCCCACAACACACATTGCCTGCACGGCATACATGGCATCTGTAAAGCTCAACTCCACGGTGGGCTTTAAAGAAAAGGAATTGCAAAATGTAAAAACAAAAAATGCCTTGCTACAGGCGGAGCGAAGACTTTATTATACATTTCTATGCGCTTTATTTATTCCTCTCTTCTTTGTCTGTTACTCATGTGCAATGTTCTCGTTTGTATTATTTCTGTGTGAGCTACTGGAACTAGAATACATTCATCTTATCATTTAACAAATGCTAACAAAAATATACTATAATGTTTTTAAAAAAATAGCTCTCAGTCTGCCGTGGTGCGGTTTTACGCCACTGCAACCAAAATACTTCTTTTATTATGAACCTAATTGACAAAGTCCATCAAAAACTGATCATTACGGGAAGAGATCTTGTGTTGTGTCTTGTGAGGTTAGGTAGATGTATTTATTGTTTTGGCCAGTGAGTGTCTAAGCATACTGCAGCATTTGTTTCATAAAGCCTTCTCCATAGGTGAGTGATTTGACTATGCACATCTTCTAATTTTTTCTGGAAGCAACAAATAACACCACAGAGGAGGACGACAACACCCCATACTGTACCTGTCCATAATTGTCGATGCCTGAGACGAGGCGGTTGAGGTTAAGCAGGTCAAAGGCTGTGCGGAGAGCGTGGCCTAATGTCGTCAGCCCAGACGCTTGCAGGTTCTTCAGCTCACACATGAAGGTGGCATGGTTCTCCTTCCAACCTGCCTGAAATACAAACATTATGAAGTTGAACACAGTAGAATGGAATAGCTTCAAACATGTGTGATTTAAACCCTCCCAAATTTCTGAAAAACTGTGCATTCTGTGCTTTCTCCACAGACTGTGAAAAATGGCAAATACTGTGCATTCTCCACAGACTGTGTCTAAGCACTTTTCAGTTATCAAGACGTGGAAAAAAAACATTAGGTTAGACAAACTCTTCAAATATGCAGTAACACACGTAGACAGATCCACAGAGAAGAATCTAATTTCCTACAGAAGGCTCCAGAAATACACCTCCCACTGCTGCCTGTTCTCTGTCAGAAGACACAGAGTCCTACGGGAGAGGATGAGAGTGTGGAGCTGCTTTTGGACTTTTTCACCAGTGAGGTCAAGTACTTCAGTGCTGCAGCTTCATGCTTAATCTAAGGATGACCTGCAAGATTACCACCATGGCATGTTGAAAAGGGAGGGGCAGAAGAGAGCGAGCTATGTGTTTGCTTAAAGTGTAGGTAGGTGGGTAGGTAGGTAGGTAGGTAGGTAGGTAGGTAGGTAGGTAGGTAGGTAGGTAGGTAGGTAGGTAGGTAGGTAGGTAGGTAGGTAGGTAGGTAGGTAAGAATAGAGTAAGAGTGGAAAAGCAGAATGTAGGTGGAATGTCATTGTGGCTGCATGTATGATATCAGGTCATTTGAGCCACAATTCTGAGCTACTGAGCCAGGCTATACAGTAGAGCAAATACACCCTCATGTAGGCTGGTAGACATATAAGGCCTTGCTTGCACTCAATAATTCAGACTATGGAATCTTTTTATTTTCTTCCCACCCACCAGCCTCTCTCTCCCTCTCTATCAACAATTTATTGCCTGTGCAATGGCACAATTGAGTAGTCCCATGCAGTAAAATCATGTCCTTCCATCACAATCCTCCGTTGCACTCATCAGGCAGACACAACATACGGCAGGGTGACAAAAAACAAAGAGAGGCAGGATCAAGGGAGAGACAATGTAGCTACCTTGGGTTAAGTATGAAATGGACAAGACATGACTGTGAAAAGGTAACGTAGGGGTCAGGTGACAATTTTCACTTTCAGTCATGATGAATGATTGTTTTCTGATCATAAGACACATTTTCGACAAAGTAATCAGGGATATCCTATACAACAACAGCAATTTATTTCACTTGCACCACTTTAAAACCAATCTGATACAGGGTGGCAAAAAAGATGCCAGACGGGCCTATGTCATATACTCATCAAAACATCTTTGTTTGAATTTCTCCTCTTTCAAAAGAACTACAACAAAGATGATTACCATGAAACAATTATCTGTAGATAGCCATGCAGCATCAAACCACTACTAAAAAAAATACTGTTGCATCAACAGGGTTAATCTGACTTGACTGTTATGTCAAAACAACAGAGTGGTCAAATTTAAGACCTGAGAAAATATGTCAACATAACCTTGAAATAAACAAATTAGTTGTTCAAAGGGGATTTATTAGCTAAACAGAAGCTGTTTTTCTATTCACAGCGATAATGCTAACAAAACTAAATAAGACTTTTTAAAATCAACACATTCTCTTATCACGCCACCGTGCCACTTTGACGGTAGGACAGAATTCTTTGAGATTGAAACAGAAGACTGATTGAAAATCAAGATCAAAACTTTGTGCCGCAATATGAATAGGGAATGATTATCCAGTGAGCATTTAATAATCATGGAGTAACAGCTCCATGTCATTAATCTAAGAATATTGCATAGATCACATGGATCCGAATGCACACCAACATTATGTTCTTAGTAGTATTTATTTCTTTTGAATTTTATTAGAGAAAAACGAGGGCAGGGGGGAAAATCAATGAAAAATAACACCTAGCATTTCTCAATCAATCAAATACAATCTATAAATTTCACATTGTTTGTGACATGTCAATTATTTGCAATCATTTGATAAAGAGAATGCAACTTTGTGTCTTGCACAGTGGCACTGATGCTGCAACTACGGAACTACATGTCACAAAAACCGACACCGTTGAGTGTCTACAGCATGTAAGCTGTGGCAAGCAGAAGAGGCACCCAACAACTAAATGGCTGGTATTTTTAAAACTTTCAAACTGAACTTGGATATCAACACAGTCGTTAGACTTCAAAGGATGGGGTGCAAATGGCATGCAGTTCTAACATATTATATAATCAAACTTTGGGATGAATTAAACAAACATAAAATGTTGCATTTGTGTATGTCCTGATTTGAATATGCATTGAACTAACTGGATTACATTGCAATTTTAACATGTTTTGTCCTTTGCTCGTAAACCTCTTTGGGTTGGTGCTACACACGGATAGGATGCACGTAAATTTATCCGCATAAAAACCCACAGTCAGCTGCCAGGTTATAAAACATGTCAAATAGATGACATGATGAGGGGCTCTGAATAAATGGAGTGTATCACAGGTTGCATCAATTTTTGCCCATAGTGTGGGTGTGTATTTTGGAGATGGGGGAGTTTTATTACATTATTATTATTATTATCATTATTATTGTTGTTTTCTACACAACAAGTGTAAATGGCAGAATCCTTTTAGGGAGATGGCCAGACATTCATTTGGATGCAATATGTAAACAATGATGAGTCTCTAGGATAATCCATCACACAGGGGCAGTGAGAGAGAGGAGAGTGAGGGAGGAGTGGGTATGATTGTGTGCTGAAACAGTGCTCACAGTATCGGTATGAAAAATAATCATCATATATTGTTCCATTGCACTCACATCCAGTGAAGGAGGTTTATCAACTTTCAGCCCATGTTTGGCCAATGGTTATTCGCCAATAGGGCAGGGGGCGGGGTTAATGATGACTGACGGGTTTGTTGGCAAATGAGGATAGTGAACTGTGAAGGGAAAGTGACGTCTCAGTCGATAATAAATTTCTACGCCTCCATCTCAACGCCCGAGAGTTTCTCTACACAAAAGCAAAATGTCCGCTGGATGTAAGGAGGCAGCGCCGCTCTGCTTCTGCGGATAGCGCGAACAAATAAATTGCCGCTCTTTTGCTACCGGAAGGCCACCGAATGCTGGCAACACACAAGACGGACAATAAAAGCTCACGAACAGAAAAAACAAGTTGGACTGGCAAATGTAACAATTGTATCAGTTGCTAATTACCTTCACTCCGTATGGTGGATCATCGAATGTAACTAGCATGTACCTGTCGCCTCTACTAGCCGGGTCTCGGGCACGCAGCTGTCAAAAAAAGGAAAACCAAAACAACATATATTAATTTCGACCGATTTCGCTCAAGGAAGCCGACGCTCGCCAAAGAAACGTCCACAATTGCCGGGAAAATAAAGTCGGGGTAGAAGCGTTCGTTACCTTCATAAAGACCTCAACCGCGCCTTTAGCAATGTCCAGATACGTCGTACCCAAATAAGTGCGCTGATTCATAGAGGCGGACGTGTCTAACAGGAAAACTAAAATCGGCATTTTAAATGGAAAGTCGCGGTTGTATGTTCTTTTCTTTTTTTAATTAACAGTTATCCACATATGACCTATAGTACGGCCAAGCAGGTCACACATGTGCGTATATATTTTGTTATAATAAGCCCCCCCCCCCTCCAGAAGAGGGCCGCTGCCTCTGCCCTCCCTCTGTCCGCCTTTCCAGTGTTCTGGCTCGGCTCGCGCTGTTCAACTTCTGTTCCCAAACGAAAGGAACACCCCCTGCCTCCGCCCCGACGTCATTGGCTCAGCGGGCGTGCAATGGACACGCCCCCTGTGCGCCAGACCTATATAAACAAGGACCAGCGACGCGGTTGACGTGATCGTGCTTCGTTTGTTCGTTTTGTCAACTCGAACTGTGTACTACACGATGACCGGTGGTTCCTTTTCTGTGTCGTGAATGCGTAATGATTCTAACATTAAAAATACACTAATTACGTTTTTAGTATCCATTTATACATTCTGAAAGATGTCCCTTACAGTTAACGTGGTTAATATGCCCTTGATTAGCGCAAAGATCTTGGTTAAACATTATATGTCTTTAATACAACAGCACGAGTGCATGGTGCTCCAACGAAAGTAAGCAGCAAACACACTTGGTTGCTGTCAAGTCGTTTTGTTGACGTCTCTGCACGTTCTCGGAAGCCTTCCCAGAATGCAGCGCGAACTCTGCAGCCTATTTTGACCAAAGGGGGTGTGGGGGGGAAAGAGGCTAGAAAGGAATAGCAGTAAATTGGGTTCGGCACAAGAAAATCCCGGTGGTGACATAACCTGAGACTAAAGGTAATTCCTCTCTTAATTTTGTTGCTGTCTTTAAAACGGTTCAATTCTCAAGTATGGCAATAGCGGCAGGACAATTTACTGGCGATTAGCATTTGGGTTAGCATATGTGTTGTCGTAGCATGCTAATTGCAAGAATACGAGAACATAACTCTTCGGATGAAATGTCAGCAAATTTTAAACAGTTAGGGTCAATTGGCGATTGTTATTTGTAATAACCGTAAAATAACCTGTTTAAATGAACATCTCAACGATAACATGAAAGCTTAATGTGCATTGTAGATAAGCTTTCTTTTCAGACGATGAAGAGTCACAACATAACATTTCCTACATGACAACTAAAGTGTAACATGGCAGCGTGGTTGGTGGCCACACAACGAAGAAGAGTAAATTAGTGAAATTTTCAGATTGTTTTTATGGAGCCTTGAGTGTTGCGACATCACGTCGCGCCCTCGTGTTCAGACTCTGAACATGAAAACATGTAAACAAATGACCGCGTGGAACAAGTTCTTGCCATGTATGATTGGAATAGAACTTTACAGACACTCGTCGAACAACTGTACAAATAGTTACATTTATGTTGCCCAATAGTGTAACTAACATCACTAACAAGATATTTGCGCTTTATAGGATAGTCACTGAAGTAACATGGTCTTTTTATATATGTTCCCTTTTTTGTTACTTGACTTATTCTACAATCATTCACATACTTAGTAGTTGTATAGTTTCTTAACGCAACTTTATCAATGAACACTTTAAAAACAATTGCGGCATGCACTGTTGTACATTGAGTAAAAATCAGACTTACAAAAACAAAGATAAGTTAAAACGATAAATTGATACCATATAAAAACAGTACACGCTATAAAATGTTTAAATAATGTGGAATTTCATGTAAGTCAAAAGCCATAGAGTAAAAATGTGTAGTTTTAAAAATGGAGAGAAGGGGGGCTTGCCCTATGTGTATAACCCAAGGCCCATTCCATCCCCACGCACTAAAATAATCTAAAAAGACAAACTGGAGATATAACGAGTCGAGCCAAGGTGGCCACGCCCCTCTTTGCAGAGAATATTAAAATTTGGTGGGCCCTAGCTCCCGACTGACCTAAAATTTGAGAGTGTTGTGCCATCACTACCACCAAAGGAAACCCCACACAAGCGCTGCGAAAAAACGCCAACCCTAAACTTTAAGAATGTTAGGCAGACACTTGGATCAACTTCCTTTGAATTTGACTGTACGGTTGCACTCCAAATTATTTAACTAAAATCACACACATTTAATGTTGTGTGCAAAGGATGGCTAACCAGCTCACTGCCACAAATATTACAAGAAATCGATCATTTTTAGGAACATTTTTATGTATTTGTATGAAATAAAATATCTAATAAACAGTCATTTTTACATTTAGGATATAAATGTGTGTGTGTTATCCACATATGTATGTTCACATACACTTGTATTTATATATATATAACGAGTCAGGTTCTATTTTTTTGTTTATTTTAAGATATGTAATCAAAGATTAAATATTTAAATTTGACTAATTAAACATTGGCTCCAACTTCTTCCTGCATTCCATAAACATGACTGACTAGATTTATAAAACGTTTTCCAGTAAAAAATACTCTGAGGCAATATTTCACATCAGTGTTCACGTTATGAATGTTTCAACGGGAAGCCTCGTTAATACCGGCGTCCACCTCTGCCGCCTTCACAGTGCCATGCCATAGAAGCCAGGAGTACCGTTTTCTTTTACACGGACGGTCTGCTTGAGTTTGCGGAGCGAGGGAAGAGGGCGGCAGGGCAGACGGGGGACGGAAAACAGCTCAGTGGGGGCCAATGCAGCAGCAGCATCGACAGCCTGAGCTGGTGGAAGGAAACCTTCCCGTGTTCGTGTTCCCCACTGAGCTCGTCTTCTACGCCGATGAGCAGACGTCTCACAAGCAGGTGCTCACCCTCTACAACCCCTATGAGTTTGCTCTCAAGTTCAAAGGTCAGTGGGCACACACAGGACAGCGCATGGACCTGATGTTTTCCTCACTGATCATTGATGTATTTTTTTATTTCTCTTCTTCCCAGTGCTGTGTACAGCGCCAAACAAGTACACGGTGGTGGACGCCACCGGAGCTGTCAAGCCGCACTGTTGTGTTGATATGTGAGCCTCTTATTCTTGTTTGAACAAGCAAAATACTCTACTCACAAATGTCGGGGTAATTCAGTCTTTCTGATTGTGTCGAGGCCACCAGAGAAGGTTTTGCTTGCTCTGATGGCACACCACTGATTCCCAGGAACTAACTCTCCCATCTAATCTACGTGTTGCAGTGTAATCCGACTTCGAGACGTGCGACCATGCCACTACGGCGTGTACGACAAGTTCCGCCTGCAGGTGTCAGAGCAAAGTCAGCGCAAAGCTCTGGGCCGCAAGGAGGTCACGGCAACGCTCCGTCCCTCCGCCTCCCAGGAGCCCGGCGGCCTCCGTTCTCAGGATGATGAGCGCAGGGCCAAAGATCAGATGGCGGACAGCGAGTTTTTTGAACAGACTGTTTTTCAAACAGGTAAGGGTGACCACTAGAGAGAGACAATTGCTCACATTTGGGAACTCTTCCTCCTAGCAGCCTTTGCCAATGGGTAGGTAACATGAGTTTATTGATTAAGAAGCGGGTGCACATTTTCACAAATTTCATAATCCACAAGTGTTTGATCCACGATCTTATTACATTCCCAAGAAGGTATACTTCCAGCAGTACGCCTGACTTTTTTGATAACAGCTGATGTGACTAGGTGACACTCAAAAGGCCAAATGCTATTTCCCTTTGAGAACATTGTTGGTCAGTAGTTAGGTTTGATCTTATTCACATGATGTCAAGATCCGAGCAAACCGATTGAGAGGACTGTTTAAATACCAATTGTTAATTGAACCGGCAAATGTATCAGTCCATTCGTAGATGCTAAAACCTGTTGTGGATTTTTCCATTCACCGTGCTGTTACAAAAGGACAAAAAAAGCGCCCAAACCTTTTGTTATTCGTGTATTTTGTCTTGCTCAACATCTTTTGTAGTTGAACCCAAATGGAATCTTCCGCTGTGGCGTTTACTCAGTTTTTACCCTCATGTCATAATTGTTCAATTACAGTCTGTTTGTTAAGAAAAACAAAACAGTTTTGCGCAATGATGCGTGTCCCTCAGAAAGTCGTCCTGCCGCCGGAGGGCCCAGTTTGTTGACGGTGCTACTGGGGCTGGTGTGTGTGGCCGCCCTGATGCTCCCAACTCTGGGGGAGCAAGAATCCACTGTGCCTGTCTACCTCCACTTAAGTGTTAACAAGAAACTTGTAGCTGCTTATGTTCTTGGTAAGATGAATACCGTTTTTTTTACATGCACGAGATCAATTGAATTAGGAGTGAAGTTTTGTTCATCCTTGTAATTGTTTCATTCAGGACTTCTCACAATGGTCATCCTACGCACATGAAAGGCATGAAGCGGAGGGGGCCAAATTATTCAGACATTGCCACACACCACTACTGTTACATTAGCTGGCTACAGGGGGTGGTGTTCTCTCCCAACAGGTCTTCGCTCCTGAAACATTTGAGTGTTTTCTCTTTCGAACGCAGGTTTGTGTTTGTGGCACATTGATGTAAACAGACCTGTGGTGGGTCCTCAGGGGAGTCCGTCCCTAAGCAGGACCTGTGAAGAAGCATGATAGCCTCGTGCTTCCGAATGCTATGAAACTGAAGTGAGCAGCCGTGTCAAAGAATATGCATCCTACATGTATATAAAGCCATAGCAATTTTCGTATTGTATTTACTAGTAACCGACATTGATGTTTCAAGTCATGTAAGTGTAGAGAAACAAAGACAATGCAGTTTTCTGCATGGATCAGTACCTATCTGAATGCATTTTCTTCCCCCCCTTCAGCAGTCATGTCAACGAAGGCCTTTTGCTCAAAATACTTGTACTCTTACAATATTCTGAACATTTAATAAAGTGTCAGTATGTCAGCCTGTTATAACTGATCATTTTATTTGGTTGTTGACAGCAGAATGTATGACATTGGACATAAACACAACAGACATTAATAATGTATTTAGTCTTTGATACGAACGCAAACAAAAAGCTAAGGTCAGTTTGACGTCACTAAATTTGTGTCTAAGAAAACCTCATGCATTGACAAAACAGGCAAACATTTTTTCATGTTGTAATTTTGGATAAAGTAAAATGACATTCAATTGTGTAACTGCAAACAAAAAGGGCACAACTCCTTTAGAATGATTACAATCATATCCTTGTTTGTAAATAAAGGCGGGGCAGGAGGAACTTTTAATCACAAATCTAGGTGCAAAAGTCACAGCAGTGTTAACGTACTGTTAAGATTTTTCCAATGACGGGAGGTCCAGTCAAACTTCACCCTCACTTAAGACTTCAACACAGGGCGAGAACAAAACAAGATACCCTGTGCAACATGAACCACAGCAGGAACAGCAGCCTCATAAAACAAAGCACTGGTGCCATTTGGATGTTAACTGCATTGGATAGCACTCACAAATAAAATAACACAAATGTTCAATTTTACTTGAGATAGAAGACTATCACCATCCTATTGAATATTTATATAGTTTTTCCTTTACTATAAATAACTTTTTTTTTTAAGAAAAAGCAAATCTGTACAACTAGAGAGGCCTTTAGTGTTGAACACTACAAAGACCAGGTTATTCATTGCTCCTCCTGGTAACGTGCCATGTGACAGGCATCAAGCCACTTGGCGGAAAAGAAAAAACAAAAACACCAGTTTACACCTTTGAACCAAGGGAACACTTGTTTACAGTATAACAGTAACAGTTACCTTCTATTCCTTTCGCAGATGCATGGCGTCACAATTAACCTCATCATATGAACTTTAAACTATACAAGCTATTCATAAGATTATTATATGTACAGAATAGCAAACAATACGGAAAGACAATAAGTTAATTTTTTTTTTTTTTTTTTACAAATCTGATCTGAAGTCTTTACGTACAAAGGCCTGTTGGACAAAATGAGGTCCAGCACAACGGCGGAAATACACAAATCCAAATCTTTGTTTTGTTTTGTCCAGTGCTTTGTGTCTCATCGCTAAGGGAAAACATATGAATGCTAGCTACTGTAATTGTATAACTAATGCCAGTGAAGCTGAGCACCATCCATCCCAAAGACTAGCAGCTTATGCTCAGCATCCTCAAACCTTTCACACGAACGACAACATGGCTTTCAACTCGTCTTCAGACGTATCCGGACACTAAAAAGCACACAATCCTCTGGGGATTGCTGAGGTGAAGGGTCTTTGGGGAAAATAGTTCCCTGGCCAGAGAAGACTGGTTTTGGGATGTTCCTCAGACATCATGCTCTCACTTGGGAGACAAATCCTGGAGGGAAGCAAAGGGAGAGTTGCTGGACGACGACGGTGACACTCCCTCCATTTTGCTTGGGGAGTCAGTGGAGGAGCAGACGCTGCTGAGGCTGCCGTCCAACAAACCATCTGGCGAGTGGCTATATGAAAACACAGAATTTGGGTGAGACCCTACCCAAAAAGATTTTAAAAAATGACATTGTCTGCGTGGTGTGCTACGATAATCTCAACACAGCACCACACGCGCGATTCCGTCCCAACACCATCTTTAGGGCCACGGAGGCAGAAATCTCAGGCGAAAAAACATTTTGTGCTGCTGTTACTTCGTGTTTCTGAAGAGAACTGAAAGTAGGAGCATTACAAAATGTTGACATCATCAAAAAAAACCTGTCTGGGGAATCCACATTAATACAAAAGCAACATTGGATAGGAAATGAAGGACCAACATATAGTGTTACTGTAGCTCAGTAGAGGATTTTTCGGAAATTTAAACACCACTGTGTTGAAATTTCCAATATGTAGTGTTTCTTGTTGGCTGCTAGAAGGCATTTGTATTCTAAGTGTGGCTTGCCTTGGCAAACAATGCAGTGTCCAACCTCAAAATTACATCATGCATGGCGAAACCTAAGTGAGTCATGGTTGCAACAACCAACATCTTTTTGCAACAGTGTGTGATGATTTAGCCTCTATTAAGAGTTTGATAATCTTCTCCTTTGTTTCAATTGACATCTCTTGGCCATGATAGCTATGACATCTCTATAGAGGCTTTGCAGCTGACGTCATCAAGCTACCCACATTAGCTTGGCGGCCATCATGGCGGTCAACTTTTCAGTGCCGGTCAACGACTCACACACGCTTTCTTGTTATATCTGCTGCTATTTGAGCTTAAAAATGCCGGATACCTGCTGTGCTGTTGGATGTAGCAATAGACGAGGCGGTAAACCAAATCTTAGCTTCTATAGATTTCCGGCGAACATGAAAAAACGTGATAAATGGATCGCGGATATTCGTCGTGAACGATGGAAACCTACGATTTACACAAGGATATGCAATGAGGACTTCATATCAGGTATGTAAACAAACTATTCACCCCTGATTTGTTTCACAAAATGTGAAATAATACAATATGGGATGATACAAATATGATTGTTGAAAATGCTGGGTGCATTTTTAGAAAGGCAGCAAGAGCAGCAAGGCAGGGAATGGGATGATTTCTTCAGTTCACCCCCCCGTTTTTATTTTGTGTTTATTTTTTCATGATGCTTGAAAACGTTATCAATGTAAATATTGAATTATATTTATTGGTTAAGTTTTCAAGCCAATCAGATGTGGCATCATGCAAAAATAAACAAATAATAAAAATGGTAGCAACTTGAACAGACAGGTACAGTATCTGAATGATTTCACTCTATTCAGTTTTTTAATATGTCAAGTTATGAAATGCCATTACAAAACAAATCGACGAGGTAATTATAAATATCTGGATATGAGCGTTCAGGCAGGTCGGCTGTTGCAAAATGCTCGGGCGATTTTAGCATGCTTCTCGGTAAAAGGTACGGATCCGTTGTGCCAACAAGGTTCAACTTCTCTCTGTGACGATTCTTGGAGTCTTCATCCAAATGCCTAACTTCGTTGGATAGCAAATCAGCCATAATTCGGAAGAAATCGGTGAAAACGTAGCGCAGAAATCAGACAATCCATACAAACACGTAGGAACGAGCTGACTAGTTGACCGCCAAGATGGCGGCATAACACAAAATCACGTGATAAAACCACGTGACTGCAAAGCCTCTATAGCCGTTGTGAAGCCAAAGTAGTTATCCCTGCTGCAGGAGCGCGCACGCATTAAGTGAAAGACGAAAGCCGTTGCCGTGCGGCAACTTGTTTTCAATAAAAACATGAATACAACCATTTATTAGTCTGTCTTTTTTAGCAAGTGCAGAAAATTAGAACAGTCCACCCGTTTGCTTTTACATTGATTACCAGGGGAAACGTTCCTTCTACTTACAAACCCGATCACGGAACCAATTAAGTTGGTAAGTAGAGGTACCACTGTATTCGGGTTTTAAACGGGTTATTGACTGCATGTAAACGCAGCCTCTGTCTCTTCCTTCTTCTTTCGGCTGCTCCCGTTAGGGGTCGCAACAGCAGATCAATCGTTTCCATCTCACTAAGTCCCCTGACACACCAACATCCTGCATGTCCTCCCTCACCACATCCATAAACTTGCTCTTCGGCCTCCCTCTTCTCCTTCTGTCTGGTGGCTCCAACCTCACCATCCTTCTCCCGATGTACCCCGGATTCCTCCTCCACGTGTCCAAGCCTTCTAAATTTCACCTCTCTGACTGTATCCAAACTGTCCCACCTGAGCGGTGACAGAGAATCTCAACTTTTTCATCTCTGCCACCTCCAGCTCCGCCTCCTATCTTTTTCTAAGGGTGTATTCAGACCTGACTGTTTGGTCCACTTCAAACGGACCAGGGTTCGATTGTAACGCTGGTTTGGACCTTTTGTGCAGGCAAACGAATCCTGGTGTGGATTAAAGGAACGGACCAAGACCCACTTTTTCAGGTGGTCTCGGTTCGCTTCAGGTGTGAATAGAAACAGCGTGGATCCGAAACCAAAGCACAAATATGCAGAGCAGGAATGCAGCGCGTAGGACTCGTTTTCTTTCATTCCGGGTCTGTGCGCTGTGTGCCGCCCTGGTCATTGCTGTCCAATGGGAGCACAGATGGTCAGAAGCGTGGATATGTATATACGTACTTCAATTACAAAATGTACAGTCTGAATAGGAACCGCACCAAATGAAAGGACTTTTCTGGTCTGCATACACCCTTGGTCTCTCAGCCGCACCACGGCCTTAGATGTAGACTTTATGCTTCACTCTTTCTTGGGTCACAAATCACTCCTGCCACCTTTCTCCAACCACTCCACCCTGCTTGCACTCTCCTTTACCTCTCTGCCACTGTCTGTGTTTCTTTCGATATCCATTTGTGCAGCCCTGGCATGTTGCGGTACAACATGTTACTACTGTGCAGTGAAGGCGTGCAAGTCTAAATTCAGACTTGTCTGTACACGAAAAAAACAACAACATGAAAATATGCTATATAGGACGGGCGTGAACAACAAACCACATCAGTGTGGGTTTCACTGTAGTTCATGACATTCCTACAGTCAAATGCAATGATGCAACTTACAGTATGGATTCTGTCAGGGACCGTAAGCTGCCAGCACCAAGTCAAGTTGTGTGGCCCCCTAACCAGAGAGCCTGTAAAGTATTGAGGTCTTTTTGTCCCTTTCAGTCACCATACCGCTGGTTTGTGATTTAAAGATAAAACAGTGAGTAAGGTGTGAAACAAGCCACACTATGGCATTTGCATTTCTGGAATTTCCCTGGGTGGGAGAAATAAAGGAAAATCTTATATTATACCATTTGCTGGGCTTGTATATATACAAATACATTTTTATTACTTACGCACTAATTTTCAATTTGCGCTTTTTGCTACTCTTACTTTCGCTTCTGCTCTAATCTATAGTTTTCACTCGTCAATGTTTAGTATCTTTTGCCTTCAGGTTGCACAGAACAACACCTCTTTCTTAAACTCCAATGTTAATTTTTGCTCGGTTGTTGTAAAATGGACCAATTTGGGGTGGGGCATTTATCATTTCTATCATTTAAGATTTGTAAATTTGAGAGCACGCTTATTAAAGCAGCAATTACAGCTGAAATGTGGCACCAGCATCGGATTTGTCAGAAATTGAGATTTCACATGGAAAACATGTTCAGATGCTCATTACTTTATATTTTGTTGCACTTGTGTTGGATTAGAACAGCTGGAGGGACTCTTGCGCAACTTTTGATGAATTTCTACACACCATTGTTCAGAGCTTTACCAAAGATATGAGCATATACATCAGTTACATTCTAGTGAAATTCGAACCACTTCATTTATCGGTCACGGTTGATGATGTCTTACCAGGAGCCGAGATCTGTCAAATTGGAGACTTCAGCCGACAACATAGTGGTGGTGCCTTGAAAGAGCCTTTTCGGCTGACTCTCTGTCTCCATCTCTCCTGCACGGGAGAAGACGACAACGAAATTAACTAATTTGAGTAATTTCTCCAGGTCCACTAACAAATGAAGATTATCCATAGTCCGGTTTTGAATAATTCAGGCTGGGGCAAATTTAGAACCAGGGCTCAAGATTCATCTCCAATCCTGTCTGGTGAGTTCCTTGGTCTTCATAATGCTGTGTTGTCTGACAAACTGGTGAGGCCTTCCAAGACCAGATCTATGTTTACTTAGATCAAATTACAGTGGTGTGTATTTCAGAGGCACATCACATTTATCAATTTTATATTTCTAACTTTGAAAACTGTACGTCATTTCCTGTTCAATTAACAATTATGTTCTACTTTGTGTTGGTCTATGGCACAAAATCTCAAAACACACGTTTGTTATTGGAAGATAAAAAAACAAGTTCGATGTGATATGAATTATTTTTCAAGGCTTCGGAAAGCTTTAAAGAAAATTGTTGATCATATGGTAATTCTTACCTTTGCGTTTTATCGGCCCAAGTATGCTGGCTCTGATGCAGTTGATAGGGCTCTGGCTACGTCGGCTGTAGGTAAAAACATGAACTTTACAAAATCAATCTGTCCACTGGATACTTGGGTCTTCTTCAACTACCATAATGAATAAATAATTGAAAATAAATCACCTAAAATATTGTATCCCAAAGAAACCGCATGCCCGCAACAGGCCAAGTGTGTCTATTAAGACCATAATGGTGTCTAAATTTAACAAAATGTATACAGGAGACATGCAAAGTGAGGCTGCTATTCAGTCAGCGCTTACACATTCACCCCAGTTGTGAAATTATGTCCCTCTCACCCCACTGTGACTTCATTATCAAATTGAAGCCAGCAAACAGACTACAGAAGGTCAACAGCACACGAATGTTGTTGGAAAATGTGGCATCCCTATGAACTCACCCAAAACGCCTTGTTGGACTTGGTATAGGACTGGGAGTGAGGCCATTGCTGCTCACAAGGATTTGAAGGGAAGGAGAAAAGCACTGCTGCTCCCAACAAGGAACACCGATTGACACGCAACAGATGAGATAAACAAAATCAATCTCAGACTCCTGCACAGGCTGGATTTTAAAGGTCAACAACGATATTCTTTTTTTAAATATCCACTGTAAATACAAACTACCGTGAAAGTGTGGTCTAAAAAAAGCTAGACTAAACACGTCCATCATTAAATTAAATAAAAATTAAAAAATGGAAGCGCGCATTTAAAAATTAATAAGGTTATCGGGGGAAAAATGTTAGTTTAGGGTACAATATTCCTCTACTTAGTGGCAGAACAATCGGTTAATGTGCATTGCAACACACTAAAAGGTCAGACGTACCTTTTTTCCTATGCCTCTGGTTGGTGACGGTGCCGGTGACACGGGCACAAAGTCAATGCGCTTAGGAGATGACGACGCAGACTTTTCCAAATCATTGTCGCTCTACAACAAA
Source organism: Syngnathus acus (assembly GCF_901709675.1). Classification (NCBI taxonomy): domain Eukaryota; kingdom Metazoa; phylum Chordata; class Actinopteri; order Syngnathiformes; family Syngnathidae; genus Syngnathus; species Syngnathus acus. Next base: position 21,266,311 of record NC_051095.1, on the reverse strand, counting down.
AAAACAAACTGAAAACGAACATCGGTCATCACACAAACTGACAGAGGTTATCCAAATAATGTGGGAGTATTATACTACCAACTCAGCCAGACCTTGAAAGACTGGTGGCCCTGTTAGCTCCCAAATACAGTAATTGTATTTTTTTATTAATCTAGCATGTTAGTTGACGCTAACTCCACAAAACGAGCAGCGTTGGCCAGAGGCCCAAACATGCCATGAGGAAGTACAGCCAAGAAATGACATTGATGTGCCACTGACAATGTGATGAAACTTCCTTACCAGGCTAAGACTTTCTTCCCAGGACTGACTTATTTGCATAGCAGCTTGAACTTCCCTGTGTGGACAAAATAAGAAAACGAGAGCTTAACTTTATGAAAAAAATGACCTCTGTTTGCCACAGTTTGGTTCCGAAGGGTAAAATGAACTTGCGTCATCGCAAGAGTTAACTATTCTGAATCTATTCTGTCAATCAATTGTAACTCTTTAGTGTCAGTCAAGGATGTCAAGCACTGAACACCCTACACTAGCATATTATACGTGCTACTGTAACCGGTGTCCAAACGAAAGGGTTATGAAAAGGTTGGGAACCTTTCTACTGAATACTGGACTCAACTGGGTGGAAAAGAAGTTTCAAAAGTGATATTGCATCAAAGCTAATTGTCAGACATTCAAAGTTGAACACAATCTGCTCTTGGGCTGCAACTAATGAGGACTTGAGTAATCAATAAATGAATCGGGGGGAAAAAAAAGGTTTAAATTGCAGCCTTTCAAAAATAGGAGATTATTTCATGTTTCGGCACTAACAATTTAAAATACTTATCATTCGGTTACTGTTTTGTAACGTGGGGGAATAGGAAAACATGTGGAAGTGTTTTATTTAGATTGAACACAATGATCTGTCTTCTTTCATGGAGGATGACAGGAGAATTGCTGGTCACGGCAAAATAAATTCCTGGGTTCTATCGTACGACAAGAGTAGAAGCGAGGGACCCTGGAATTTAAAGTAAGCTTTGCAAGCGTTATTGCTACGTTTTCAAAAAAGTACATTTGTGGTTGGTAAAGCGCTCTGGTCACCCTATGGTATAAGTAAAGGCACTATCCACCTGATTCTTGAGGGTTTTCATGGGGAAACGACTGTAAGAAGTCCCGTACAGAAAATCCTCCCGATGCTTCTATAAATTATCTTACCGCTCATGTGCAGTTTCTCTGTTCATCAGATCGACGCCTTCTTCCTGCGACGGCACGTTAAAATGTTAATTCTTATTGACATAACCACAACAACACAATTACCGACTTCACGTCAACGTCTGTTGGAGTCTGGTACTACCGATCGATCATTTAAAAACCGACGGTCTTGTTAACCCCAAAATATTACTTTAGCATGTTTATAAAGCACCATTAATCCCTATGGCTTGAGAGGGAAGATGGTGGTCTGCCATGCATAGTATGTTACTACACGACTGGTCGCAAAGGTTCTTTTTCTTACTTGTTTGATCTGATGAAGTCTGGTGCTGGGAACACGGATGGGCGACGACGGCACCTATGATGAAAGGTGAGGGGAGAGCATTTACAAAGAAGTACTGCAATTCCGCCCAAAAAAATCAAATTCAGTTGAAACAATGTTTTGTACCATATTGGGCCTGTTGACAACTGTTGTGCTATTTCTGCGGCATCGCAAGACCTCTCTCTGGAACACTTGGGAGTTATCACTGCAATGACAAACTTGTCTTAGCACAGTGACAAATATGGTATAAAAAAAATATGTTCGCTGAAACAAATAACAAAAGGACCTTAGGCCATTAATCATGGGTGCACTGTTGGATCTCCTCAGCTGCCCCTCGTTCTGACCTAAGGAAGATGGGCTGTCCAGGTCTAGCTCCATCTTTTCTTGTGACGGGACTCCAGAATTGTGCATCGTGCCAAGTTAATACGCGATTCTTTTTGCGATCCAAAAGGCCAAGTCTGAGCCGTTACATGTTTGCTCCAGGAAACCGTCAACTTCGCACGGCGCGAAATAAAAAAATATTTAAAAAAAAAGAAAAAAAAAAAAGGCTCCAGAGTCAGAGGGAACCGACCGCAATCAACGAGGCCCGTCTTCTGAACAACTCTACCGTGCAGAAAACTTAACGCCGTCAAATCAAATAACGTTGTCACGATATGTCCTCACAACGCAATTATCAGGACATCCACGGATGGTCCGAGTTAACGCTATTCGTAATGTTCCGCGTGCTCACCAACTTTCCAGATGGATGATTAGCATGCAATGGCTAAACGCAGCACAATGACCACTCACTGGAACTGATAGTTGCAGGAGCGTGACTACTGACTACAACTGTTCCACTGAAAGCTAGCGCGTGAAATGAAGTAGCTCGAAGCGGCTACAATTACCCAAACTGGAGACCAAGTAGACAATGAGCGTTCAAGTCAAGTGCAGTTTGGCGTGAATCGGTTTTGATAACGCGCGGTTATCCTCCTAAAATAGAGATGCTGGGCTTAGCTTGTTGCTCGCTAACATTAGCCGATTCAACGGCCGCAAGTAGCTCAGCAGTTTAGCCAAATGGGCGAAGTAGCTAGCCGCGTTAGCATTAGCGCCAATAACCGTAATGCCATGTCCAGACAGCCGGGTCACTCATCATTAGCTGAAACGCTCTGTGTTGATGACGAGTGAAACACGCTAAGCAGTAGAATAATTATACAGCATAGAGTTAAGTTATTCCACTTGTGCAGCTCCTTGCCAAAGAAATATTGGATACTCACAGTATCGATTCAAAGCAGCTACTTGTTAGCATGATAAGGAAACTTCACACCCCTTGGAGAATTGCCTTAAGGCCAGTCTCTACTTTATGTTGCTATTCTGCATTACGGTAACGCGCCATCAATGAGCCGCAAGGTCTACAATCAAAGTAAAGGTTCGCAAAATTAAAAAAAAAAAAGATATTGATGGTGTTGATTTGAAATCATTCTGGAAATTTTACGCAATCATTCGAATGTTTCAAAATGAAACATATTTGCGTGACTACAAAAATCCCCCCTTTCCGCACAACCACTTCCAGAATTTACAAATGCAACCCAGTCTTTCAGAAGACCTGCTGTTACTTTTCAAAATAAAAGAAGTTTCAAATATCCACACTATAACTGTAATTACAACCCTAATATTAATTTCAAAAGTTTATTTTAGTGTAACAGATACTGATAATAAGTGGAGGCTGAAACTTTCATTGCTTTTCACTTTGAAGTCAAGCAGTACTTGATATACGTAAAATCTTCTCCTAATCAAAATGCTTTCAAAATCTTTGCTGTCTGTAAAAACTTTTGTATTTTTTGGGGAAAGCAATTATTCCCCTAGCTTATTCTCGCAAACTGATGATCGGACTGACAGGCAGCTTCTTGACCCTTTTGCTTGGTGGTTTTTATTCTCTATTTCTACATGTACTGCTTTTTTTTTTTTTAATTACTGCTTTTTTGTCATGTAGCCACTGGTACACTATAATAATCTTTTTAAACGTTATTCTTGTGAGGGATATCTGGCTTTTGGATGGAATTTTAGGACGACCTAAAATTCACTATAACCTTTGGAACTTTTGAATGCACGTCCTTTTTTCCTACTTTGTTGTGGTCTGACTAACAATGAGCAAATTTCTCGGGACATCTACTTGTATGGCATTTGTGACTCCTCAAAGCTCTTAGCTCAGTGGTCATTCCGAGCAAATCCCGTTTAACGCCCTGCAATGGCAAGGTCCTCCGTGTTGTCTTATGATGTCAAAATGTGAACAATGAAGAGGACTGTTTACCAATTATCAAAACCAATGTTAGTTGAACCAGAAATGTGGTAGTCTCTTAAATGGATCAAACACCTGCTGTTTCATGTTAATAACTAATAAACAGCAAGTTGTGCAAAAAGTACTAAAACATGGAACAGTTAGACATGTGCATTCAAAAGTTTAGAGGTCAAATTAAGTCTACCTATACAGGTTGGGTGCAATTGTTTCTTCCTGAAATTTTATCCGAAAGCCAAATACCAATCCCAAACTTCTTGTGTTTAACTGTAAATGTAAGCACATAACTAGTATACGTGAACAAGATGAGTGCATAATAAACACGTTATAAGGCCTTACCTGAAAATATTGGATAATGTTGGAACGCATGACACAAAACCAACATGCATATTCCCTGATAGCATCATACAAATATACAAGACATCAGTGTGCCATCTGAGAGCAAGATAATTGGTTCCATTCTCACATACTGTTTGAGCAAAGACAAACGTATTAAAATACACGTCATGGTGTGCATGTGTATTTATTGAGCAGCACAGCATAAGATATGGCACCACTGGTTGTGTCCAGTTGAAAATACATTGTGAACACATTGGCCAGGTCTGCCTACTTAATACAAAACTACAATTGATTATTTTTTTTGAGTCCTTGTGATTTACTGGCAAATAAAGACTTAACAGGTTACATACTATATGGACACAGAAGAAACAAAAGAAAAGAAATTCTGTGAATATGCAAATCAGCGGGTGCCGTACAGCGAGTATGCAGGGGTCAACCGTATGCATCGATGTAAAAGCAGACTAACAAGTCATTTTTTTGTAAAATATTTAAAGAAGCAGGGATACTGTACCGTACACCAGTTGGCAGCATTGCTTTGAATATCATACAAGCTAATTGCTGAAACACCACTCAATGATGGGGCAAAAGCACATGGCCACAATTCTTAAGCAAATTGTATTAAGAGTATATACGGACTATTTTTAATAATATACAGTTGACCCCCAATGTTTGCCGTCAAAAGGAGCTAAGCAAAAATAAGCATATGATGAACGCCCACTAAAATGCATTTGGGGACAGAACAAAAAATAAATATTAACCTCGTCCAAATATTTGCAAAAGGTGATAAACATTCAATATTCGATTTCAACCCAAAATTGGGGAAAATGGAGGACCCTCCCTCCAAAAAAATTTTAAAAGTTCTTTTTTTTTTTTAAATAGAAAAAGAAAATCCATCAATATACAAATCCATGTCTGCGGAAACACGAGTATGCTGAGGTGGGCTTTTTAATCTACAGTCACAAATCCAATACATTAGTTGCATTCTCTTCCCTGTTTTTGGAAAATGTTAATGACCGACAATTAAGTTATTAGAAGGATTGACATTTACATTAAGTAACAATTTTGATGATAGAGAAATAAATGCCTCAGTGTTGTTCTAAGAAACCTTAGCAGCATTATCATGCACATCAGCAGATATTGGGTCCAATAAGATGCTACTTTAGAATTATTCACGGTGTCGATAGGTGCTGAAGAGACTATTGATGAAAGAGGAATCCCTTACTCTTTGGCAAGAACTAAAAATGCAGGGCTGGCTTGCTGCCACTAAAATCCTAACACACCAGGCTCAATGTGTGTTGATAGGGCTATCCAAATAAATTTGACTTGACTTGATAGCGTGTGATTTCTCCTAAAATGTAGAACTATCTGATAGAATTTCTTTGGCCCTTTATTGACATAACTAATAATCATAATCTATCAACCAACTAAAATCAGTTTTTTAAAAATCTAGTAAAACGAGTGCAAGAGTCAAAAGCAGAAAGCCACATTGTTGCCCTATTGTCTTTCTAAATTTTGACAAAAAATTTGACGTGGTGTAAGAAGAGAAGAAAAAGAGAGAAAATCAGCTTCTTGAATTTAACCATGCTTAACTATTGACCTTACATCCATACTGTATTCGTCATGGAGACCAAATGCGGCTTGGACCAAATAGGGGTTTATTGGAGGGAAAGGGTTAGTTGAGAGCAGCATGACAGGAGGCGACAAGTATGTCAACAGACTGGCAGAGTCACAGGGAGAGTAACAGGGAGAGTAACAGGAAGAGTAACAGACCGTGCTAGGGAGGATTACAGATAGGGCGACAGAACGGGCAGCAGACAGGTAGCATACCGGTAGGGCAAAAGAACGAACTGACACAGAGGGCTGGGCCTGCTGGGTCTTTATAGAGCGGCTAACAAGCTGTGAGCAGGTTTGAAGAAAGCGCAGATGTGGACAATCATAGTGACTGCTGCTGACAGGATGGGAGGGGCAGGAGGGATGAGCTGTTCAGAGTACGGGTCACGCCAATGCGTGACAGTATTGCCCAGACATGCCTTTATCTGAGCTAAATAAGAGAATGTCGCAAAAGCTGAAACTTCTAAGTATTGGAATGGGGGGGGGGACAAAAACGGGCAAGCGTCACTATACTGGTCCACCCCCTGGATAATCTGAGCAGGCAGGATTTTTTTTAATATGACGGTCTCGTAAATAAAACCGGTCTTCAAAAAAAAAATCTGCCATAAAAAAATAAAGGTGCTCTTCACGCTTTATACTTCTCCTTCCCTGTTTCGCTAATGACGCAGATATGCTGAAACACAAAAGAAGCCAAAAGTTAAGAAATGTAGTAGTTAAGAGATGAGTTATCATCAGACAGTGGTGAGATTTTATCGACAGAAAACACATACTCACATTAAGATCTCGAAAGTACTCGTTGTAGTCTAGCGCATATCCCACTACAAATTTGTCGGGAATTTCAAAGCCTACAACTGAAACACAGACACCAAACATATCCGATCGATCAATTCACAGAAAACAAATGCTTGTTGTTAATAGCACAAAACGTTTCAACTCACAGTCTGGTCGGTAACCAACACTTCTTGGTGTCCTTTTCACCAACAAACTAAAGATGGAAACCAAATTCAAATTACCTCAATTAATAATAAGGATATTAAAAAAATGGATATTTCAATAAATATTGAAAAGTAGTGGAAAAAAAACTATTTTATTTGAATATCGACAAGAGTTTGTATGATTTTTTTTCCTTATACACCGCAACAATTGATTCGAAAGGCAGTCACAAGGTCGACAAACAGAATTACTTCAGAGAAGTATTTTTTCCTCATTTAAATGACTAGAAATAGAATTAATCCCTGCAATCAAGTTATTGACTTGATTTTATTGGTTTGGGTAAAAAGAAGAGTTTGGATTTACATTACCTTGCCACTTTAACCATTTTGGGATTGTACTGTTGAAGGAGTTCCAATAAGGTCTTCATCGTCCTCCCGGTGTCGATAATATCCTTAGAGACATCGCAAGAGAAGCTCAGATCAAATGGTACTCAAGTAGAAACCGGACAAGAGTAATGAGTGCATATACATACCTCCACAATCAGCACGTTCTGTGAAAAAGAAATTGAGTTGAGTTGGATTGGAAACATTTTATCTTCCCGCAAACCAAGTGAGGATAAGTGGTTCGGAGTTGAATGGACATTTTATCTTAATGTGCTGACTTCACTCTTTTGCTGTGCCCGTTTGTTGCATAGTAACATGGGGAGGCTCACTCCAGCTGTGCGTGACAATGAGTGGTGCTTATAATATTATAATGTGATGTATTACTCACCTTGCCTGTCAGAGTAGACAAGTCATCTCCTCCAATGACTTTGATTTCTCCTGTTGACTGGTCATTCTGCGTGAACACGAATCAAGCCGGCCCATTGCAGATGAAAAGCGAAACGGAATACAATTTGTGTCAAACAAAACATTTGATAACAATGATTACACAGTAGCTCTTGAGGCGAATGAAGTCCACGGTCATAGGGATGGAGCGGTCGCTGTTTCTGTTCAGGGCCTTGATGTAGTCCAGCAGGTCTGCAAAGAACTTGTAGCCTCCTTTCAGCACACAGAGGGCGATAATGTGGTGCCCTCCCATTTCCTTCATAATCTCCTTGGCCAGTCGCTCTGTCCTGGGATTACATGGGAGAGAGGGGCCGACAACTCACTTTTCTGCTATAGTCATCAGGAGGTTCCTCATTGTGCAAAAGTCTGGTCCACAAAACAAAAACTTCAAGCTATATCAAGCAAGCAAATATGTTCATTGCGAGGTGTTTGGCCACATTGGACGTTTGCCCTCTTCGAGCTACGACGGTTTTATAAATGAGCCTTACTGTCGGGCTTTGCCATTTTGCCATGGCTGGCAGTAAAAAAAAAGTTCCAAAACGTTACGTATAACATGGCTCATTCGTTGAGACCTGGCAACTGTGATGTCATTTTCAGTTGACAGCAGGTGGCAAAATGGCCACTCCCTGAGAGGGATAAAAACGGATGAATTTTGTTCCACTAACAAAACAACCACAAAGATGAACAAAATAACCACTGATTTAGACAAACCCAAATCTTAGCAACAGAGGTTGACATCAGCTATCACATTTTTGCAAGCTCTTGAAAAATGTGATAGACCACCTGTCCAAAATGAGTCCATGTGGGATGTAGATACTCTCCAGGTCAGATGCGTAGTGCTTCGGTATGCAGAACAGGTCCAAATCGTACCCCTGCTCCTCGTCGGTGATCTGAAAGAGTGCAAGAGAAAAGGTTGTTTCCTTAACGTTACATTGATCTGATGAAAGGACAGTACAAAATCAGAAGGTCATTAAGCACAATATTGTATGCCTACATTTTACCACTGAAATAATGCACGTGCATTGTTCAACGTAATCCTGGTAACAAACAAATCATAATCACTGTGAAGGAGATAAAAATATTGGACACTTCACCACGCAACAAAGTTGTAGTTGGCTGTAAAAACCCAAAAGGGATTTACAATTGAGACATTATGGGGAAAAGAAATTCCACCCCAATTGCAACCACTGACGTGGATACACCTCAAGAGCTATACAATAGATAAATTTTACTAAAACCCCATGAATGTTTTCTGTATTTTGTTAAATATCCACCAGCTCTGCACAACCTGATGAAGGCAGGCGACTTAACTGGTGTCAAGTGAAAGCTGAGAAGCTGGTGCAGAACTTCAGGTGCCTGGGGGAATACTATGAATAACCACAAGAAGACTAAACGTTTTTGACTTTTGTCAGTAAGCTGTGAGTTCGAGTAGTGAAGGCTCCTTATGTGCATTCTAACGGTTAAATGTGATTGGTTGAGAGGTACAATTATAAAGCATGTGTGAATGAAACCAAAAACGTGCCATCTGTCGGGCTACACACTCTCAAATCCAGATAACGGTGACATACACAGCAGATGTCCTTCACGACCACATGATCTGTGAGAGTGTACTTTAGAACTTACATAATGTGAGGTGAACTCTTGTCTGGGACAACATTTGAAGTCAGCACAGGAAAATCCCATGTATGGCAAAAGTGCATTTGAATTCAAATGATCATTTTACTTGTACCGGTAATTGCCGGTACTCTTTTTAACAAGTTGATTTACTTTCTTTCTACTCCTCCCTTTGCATAAAACAACATACATTTTGACATTTAAAGCTGACTTATAACTGCATGCAAAAAGAAATATAGCAGTGCTCAAATATATTGGATAAAAAAAAAACTTTGTGTATTTGCAATTTCCCAGCCTACTGTGGGGGCTTGTCAGTAAAACTGCAAGTAAATACATGTTTTAATGGATAAAACTACACTACTCATTCCTAATACAGTATAATTTAGTTTCCTGTTTGCAGCTTTGTCATAAGCTACATCAAAAATTGCTCGACTGCAAAACTGTTCATTTTTTTTCAATTACGATTTCAATTACTGGACTGACATTGCCTTGATTGGTCACTGCTGAAAACTAGAGCCAGTTAATCTCAAAGCAAGTTGAACCGTAAAACCGGGATGACCTAAAAATTAAAAGGCTTGGAGAATGGGAACCAATATATAGTTAGCAACCAACACAAACACAGGATGGTGACCAGCTTGACCAGCAATATTCAAACTTTTTTTCTGTCAGACAATGAGGAGCTCCTCCTCTGCTTTGCTTGAAGCCACCCCAGCGGAGTTGTCACCCCCGCCATCAAACACTCATGAGGCACGTTACACTTGTTTCCGTCAGTCGTCACAAAACGGAAGTCCATCAGTGACTGACTAAAAATACCAGTTGACAGATACAAAAATGTCTCATTGATAGTTACATAAATCTTTTTGAATCCAGTGATTGCCGCACAAGTTGGTGCAACAAAACATAAAGGGTCCCATCATTTATGTCAAGGTCTGTTTCACAAATGTGGTTTTTAAAAATGATTCTGTTGGTCAAAGGCAATATCGGATTCTGATTGGCCATTTGTTAGTATTTCTTATGTATTATTGATTTTGTCAGTTTTATCTCGCCACAATTATAATAAACAATTTGAAACATGCATGTAAAACTCAGGTAAAGCATGAAACACAAATGATGTTTGAATTATTTATGACACTCAATGTATTATTTGTACAAGTAACGGTCTTGCTTGTTTGGCTCGTGCAATTGGCTGTTGGAGCAGTGCCGGCTCTACGCAGGGGCAAGAGGGGGCGTTGCCCCCTCAAACAGATGTCCTGCCCCCTCGAATCAAACTTTTAGAAGTGAAAAATCCGCTGATAGAAACACACGTTAATCAGCCTCCTCTCTTCTCTCATGTCGGTGCAGTGTGTGTCCTCACACAGCCTGCTGCCAGGACTCCACGCCCCTCCGTAAACATCCAATCACTGTGAGTATGCAAATGAGGCAAGACGCAGCCAGAGAGTGTCAAGTTACAGTCAGCGGGATAGGAGTTGGAAGAAGCAGTAAAAACTCCACCAAACTCGTCGTAATGACCCGTGATATAACTAATGATTAACGACAACTCAAATAATAGTTAATATAACATTCATATTATATGTTCCCCCCTCTGAGAGATTGCCACCTTATTGTGGTCAGGGGGTTTGCGTGCCTCAGTGACCCTAAGAGCAATACCAGCAGAAGCTTTAATCTTCAGGTGGGACACCCAAGCTGGACAGGTCTTAGTGTAGAGGCCTGACAGAGTGCAATCCACTTCTCTAGGTTGAGATCTGGACACACAGCTAACAACTGCCGTGAAGAAAACACTAACAGTGTTAAAAATGTGTAAAAAAAAAAAAAAAAAAAAAAAAAAGAACATGCCCCCTTCACATTTCTGACTGCCCCCTCTTATGTGCATTCCTAGAACCGGCCCTGACACTCAATGTATTATTTGTACAAGTAACGGTCTTGCTTGTTTGGCTCGTGCAATTGGCTGTTGGAGTATGAAAACGTCAGTGTTGATTTATAATGAAAACAAATAACACCACAAAATGGTAGTGTGTCAAAGAAGTAGCGATACAATAAGAAGAAAAATAAGAAGACATCTGATATGGAAGACCAAAGTTGTATATATAAAATTTAATTTGTCAATATTTTTCCGTATTCGTTTTTGGTCATCCAAAGTCTGAGCCACGGAAACAAAGCACGGTGAGCGCATGCATGTTATCGTCGCCGCAGGCAACGCTTGAAACCAGGACAAACACTAAACACATTATAATGACGCGTATTACAAACAGAGCGTTGACGACAGACACCGACTAATAAAACACAGTTGCGACCACGTACGAGCTGCGCGGTGAGCCGCGGGACTGCACCCATATGGCCATGACCATGCTGACATGCTTACTGTAAGGTGAGGGGGGACCTACCACAACACACTGGCCGGATGTCGCCATGTCTGTTCGCACCGGGGGTCCTTTTTAGTATATCGTGCGTAGAAAAAAAAATGTTAATATTACTGCCCACCGTCACTGCTCACATGGATAAGCTATCTGCGTCGTTGCTGCTGTACCCTTCCGGCTCTCTCACAGGACGTTGCACCACTCTACCCGAGTGGAAAAAGAACGTTGTCGATGACGTGAGTAGGAGGCGAGCAATCAAAGAACGAGATTTGGGAGACCCGCCCCCTTTTACAACGGACTCATTTGTGAGGCGTATTATTATTAATATTTTATGCCTATGTGGCAAAACATAAACAAAAAAAGGCTGAGTTGTTCTTGCGACTTTCTGCTTATCTCAACAGGAGTCACCACAGTGAGTCATTTGCACAAATTGTTTGACACAGTTTTTACACCAGATGCCCTCCCTGTTCTTTCTTTCTTTCTTTCTTTCTTTCTTTCTTTCTTTCTTTCTTACCTCACGGTTCCAGGGTAAATCTGTAGGGCAGGGGTGTCAAACTCATTTTTTTCACAAGCCGCATTGTAGTCATAGCTTCTTTCGGAGGGCCATTATGACTGTCAATCCAAATAAATGTATGAGCACCTCATATTATATACAAAAGCTACAAAACAAACTGACAAATAACTCATTTTCAAATCAGATGAGTAAAAACTGGTCAATTATTTAAAAAAAAGATATTATTAAAAGTGAAGACAATTTGCAATTCTAGTCATGACACACGGATTTGATGCAATTTGTCTTCGCGGGCCACATAAAATGATGTGGCGGGCTGTATCTGGCCCCCGGGCCTTGAGTTTGACACGTGCTGTAGGGCAGTGGTCCCCAACCTTTTTTGCGCCACGGACCGGTTACATGTCAGAAATATTTTCGCGGACCGGCATTTATATAAATAAATAATACATTTATATAAATAAATAAATAATACATTTATAATAAATATATAAATACGATGAAATAAAATGATACGACTGACATAAAAACAAGTACAAATGACAAAAATAAAACTCACCATTACGTTGAATTAGTGGGAGCACTGAGTTTGTTTCTCAGAAACGAGCCGGTCCCATCTAGACGTAATCGGAGACAATGACACCCGAAGTGATTAAGGTTTGTCTTTTATTGCAGGATGCTTGGTCTCCATGTGTTGAAGCAGTTTTGAATGCTTCATTGCCTGGTTAGTTAGCCTGTCGCCACATATTAGCTTTGCGGGCTCGACTGGGGAAACATGTCACGTGACCGGGACGAGTGTCTTGACCTGAATTAATTGATCGTCGATAATTTTTTTTTTTTTCTGTGCGGCTTGGCGGCCCGGTACCAAGTGACCCACGGACCGGTACCGGTCCGCGGCCCGGTGGTTGGGGACCACTGCTGTAGGGGATCTCGGAGCAACAGTGGGCCCCAGAGAGAAGGCGTGCAGGCCCACCGGTGTGTGGACAATGCCCTGGTGCCTCTCAACCACTGTCCCAGCTATGGGTAAATAGTGGGCAGAGGAGCTCAGCCATAGTAGGCAACCCATCTAGGAGAAAGTCACTCCAAACAAAAACCACAGGTGCTGCCTTGCCTGACCCCAGACCGTAAACCACCTGAAGGTACCGGGGTGAATGGGCTGACAAGGGCTTATGCCTGCAGATGCCCAAAGTAGAGCTATGAGGACTTACGACCCACAGCTCTTACTCTCGCATTGCAAGGCCTAAACAAATATAGAGATCAAAGGTAACCCTAATCCTATACTTCCAGCGGCAGGAGTCCGCAGGAGCCACGCGTCACGGGCATTGATCAAGAGGGCGAGATGTGGCCGCGTAAACTGCTGACGAGCTTGCAGGTTGCATGGAGGATCGGGGGAACTGGAGGCTCCGATGGAAGGCCCGTCTGAGGACGACTTAATGATGATGGATTCATTCGCTTCATGACCAAGCAGTAGTACAATGTATTCATAAATGAAATAAATGTTTGCGTTTGAAATGCTTTACCAGCCCTCCCAACCAAAACAACAACACATTATTTCAACTCTTTAAAAAGTTTAAATAGCACTGTAGTGCTAAACAGAAGAGAGAGATCATGTACAAAAATAAAGTGTAACACAGAGATATTTGTGTGATTTAAGGGGTGCGGCCTTGTGAGCCCTGAATTTGGTTGGTCATTTCTGTTAAAGGCACAGCGTGTATACATTTTTCAATGCCATCTAGTGGTGATTGGTGAATCGATATGCAATTTCAAAACACACCCACTACGGTGCCTCAGAGAAACCACCCTTTGCAAGCCTACCACCAATTTCTTCAGTAAAGGTGCAAGTAAAACATCATCACAAACGACTTTTAGTATTCCCACAAGGTGAGGAATAACGATCAACCCACAGAATAGTTTTTCTTTGATTAAAAATAAGCAGGTTCAAGATAAGAGTAAACGTTAATGTTAGGGTGGTGCTCACACTAACTTATTTTGCAAGAACCACACGGGAGACAAGTAAGTCCTTTTAGACCAGGGGTGTCAAACTCATTTTTTTGGCGGGCCGCATTGTAGTCATAGCTTCTTTCGGAGGGCCATTATGACTGTCAACCCAAATAAATGTATGAGCACCTCATATTATATACAGTAAAAGCTACAAAACAAACTGACAAATAACTCGTTTTCAAATCAGACGAGTAAAAACTGGTCAAATATTTAAAAAAAAAAAAGATACTATTAAAAGTGAAGACAATTTGCAATTCTAGTAATGACACGAATTTGATGCACAATTTGTCTTCGCGGGCCACATAAAATGATATGGCGGGCCGTATCTGGCCCCCGGGCCTTGAGTTTGACACCTGTGTTTTAGACACTTGCAGGTGGAGAGTCCATTCGTCGCTGTGTACAGCGATGATCGAAGGAGGTCTGACTCTGGCCGCTTGCAGAAGCATTTTTATTGAGAGAAACAGAGTGGGGGTGAGAGTGGACAGGATGGGGTTGAAGCCCCTGGCCTGCTGATCAAAGCATAGCAGGGGGTCTTTTACGACGTTGTGTAGACAAAGCAACACTGGTTGCTTCCTCTGCAGCTAGTCAATCAGTTCAAAAGATCTTAGCACTTTGTTCTACTACTTTTGTTAAGACAGGACAAGCTAGGTAAATTATTACAGGTTACATTCCAACATAATCATACGATCAAGATAATCTGTAAACCCTAACAGTTAATTTAGGAAATGGTTAGATTTCCTATCAATTTTATTTCATACATAATTTCTTATCAAGCAACGGTCCTTTTGGTAAAATTTTTTGGTTTGGTTATGTATTGCAGGAAGGTTTTGGGAAGATGCCCTTGCTGTATTAGATGGGGCTCACAACTTCACTCTCCTACCACTTATTCAAGATCGAATTGAACTGACAGAACATTTAAGTGTTGAACTGAATAATGGAAACAAATATGCAAAGAGAAATCTGTGCATTAACATGAATTAAATGCACAAATTAATTTATTGAAAATACTAAAAAGGCAGAATGAATGTTCCAGGTGAGCATGATAAGCTTCAGTCAGGTTCAAGAATGTAAAACTAAATTCACAAAGATACACAGTGACTTCATGATACTTGGGCTGGTGTCACATTCCTCTCATGGACGCGGAACACCAAGTTACCGGCTATGCGAGAGATTCTTTTTTTTTTTCTTTTTTTTTAAACACTCAAATAAGACCACATTATTCAGTAAACATGTAAAATACAAAAAGAATTCTATTTGCAAAAACATGATTGCATACATTTGTAGAGATACGTTGTAACATCAAACCAAATAAAGTCAAGCCAACTTTCCTGAAAAGCTGTGTACTGAGCTCTTTAGCGGCTAAAGAGAAAAACAAGAATCCACCATTGAATGCAAGTGCATGCCAGTAAAACTTGTGACCTTCCAAAATCCACACATTCAAAATTACTCATGATGATTACACAGTAGCAAATGTATTACATAGCAAGAAATAAAGGCTAACAAAAAGATTTTGAAAGATATGATTGACACAACAAAATGATAAAACTGCACAACTTTGTAGAGACTGCTGTCAGGTATTGCAGTGAAGGAAAAATATTGTTTCATCGTGTGAAGTAGTCTACGAGGTGACGAGTATAACTTCAGTCCATCCAGCTTTTGAGCATGACAGTAGCACAAATAGTTGAAGATACGTCCATAACTCTCCTTTGAAAGTTAATCTTTGGCTTTTCATCGCAATTCTGCAGGAGTCCATGCTCTGTAGGGATCACCAATGCGTGAAAAGCTCATCTAGTCTCAATGCAGTGCATCCATTTATTTGGGAAGGCGATGTGTCGAAGACAGCTCATGGGAAACTAAAGACCGCAACGCTGAGTAGGCTGAGATTTTGTAGAAAGACGCATAGCTCCCCCACAAATTTTGCTGTCAGGCACCAAACCTGTTTGAAAAAATAAATAAACCAAGCAGGTAAATGATAACACATTTTCAATCTGAATTTATTTCAGTTGTATTGTTGAGGCTAGAAAACAACCACTATCTGAATTTGACAAATATTGTTTATAGACTTGGAACACTTACATTGTGGCTAGTTGCCATTTACTTGCATCGACGGTGTTCCTCCGTGGTCGATTGCCGCTCTTTCTCTACTGCGATTCTCTCGTTCTTCATCTTCCTCATCTCGCTCCTCATTGCCACTGTGGTTCTTACAATACAGTCTGAAATCAAGAGGACTTGTAACTAACGCTGAGCAATAAGAATTCATCCAAAGCTGTGTCTCAAAACGGTGGAAAGGATTGACTATGCAAGCATTTTACGAGACTTAAAATAAGGCTGGTAGGAGGAGTGCTCACTTGTAGATTCCGCGTGCCATGTTCTCAATGTACTTTGCTTTGTCTTGCAGACCGCAGTGGTAGTGGTAGGTCTTCACACAAGCTTTGATCTCACACCCAATAGTTGCACCCAACTGGCAGCAAAGTGTGCATTTCTTCAAATACAAGACAACCACAAACTCTGATTAGATTAGAATAGGCACATTTTGGAGTGATTCATCAAAAATTGGATAACGACAAAATCTTTTAACCATTCTTTTGCCTCTCTTAATCTCTTGGATTACGGTTTTCACGTCAAAATTCCCAAACTCGGCCCGTGATGTGGTGGTCAGCTGAACTGTCCCGGAGGAAAAAAGCTGAAAGGTAGGAACAGTAGATGCCATAACACAGCACATTGGCAACGCTTAACTTTGTTGCAGCAACAGGTTTCCCCCTTAATATTACCATGCATTTGTAGTGAGCAGCCACTTTTTTGGAATTATCGGTGTGAAGCACGCCCCTTGTTCCATTTTCTTCATCACCAGCATGGCAAAAACCGCAGCGCTGGCCGCTATCAGCAGGACTGGCCCGAAGAGGCGACCTCTCCCGCTTCAACACACCAGTGAGAGGCCAAATAAAATCAACCCAGCGCGCAGGTGAATGTCTCGCACACTGTGAATGGCAAGTCGCCTTACATGTGAGGAAGTCTCCTCATCCGCAGCCTGAGAGGAGGTGGAGCGCGTGTCTTCTGCCTGGCCACGAACCTTGGTTTTTCCCTTCTCAAATCTTCCTCTGCCCCTATTTTGCGGTGGCGAGGGGTCAGAGTCATTGGCCACACTTTCCTCTTCGTCTAAGAAACAAAACATCAACCTTTTCAAAAACAGCATCAAACTTTTTACTCATGAATGTCGTACAAGTATGGGGGGGGGAAGAGCACGGATTAGACTTTAAGTGGACTTACCTTCAATGCCCTCTCGAGAAGCATCTCGATGTTTGCGGCAGTAAACGCTACAATTGAGAGCAAGTCGTGGTTCAACAATGAATTAAAATCATGCATTTTTTAGAAGAGCTAAGGGGAAGAAAGTAACTTACAGGTAAGTTCCTTGTGATGCATTCTCTTTAACCTGGGCTTTGTCCTTTACAGCGCAGTAATAGTGATAAGTCCTTCGGCACGTATTCACGTCACAGCCAATGGTAGCACCCGGCCGGTGACATGACGAGCACATCTGTAGTGGTACGTGGAGCACTTTCGTTATTTTCAAAACAAAACCACAAACGTTTTTGCTTTTCACAAATGAGATATTATTGTCATTCTCATGGGCTTAATGACATACAGTCATGATAATGAATTGCTGGAAGTTTTGCGTTCCGTGTATTGGCAAAGTGTGGTTAAAACATCAAGCATAATTCTAAGAACCACCAGGCCACATGGAGAAGGTGAGAACAACGGCAATTTAAAACAATATTCGCATTATGATTTTGTAATGGAGCATATACATTCCAGCTGAGATAGTTTCTGATTGGGGAATATGTCAGCACCGCCTTGAAATATTTCACCTTGTCTGTCATGAACTATAACGTTCATTTTTTGAAACACATTATTGAAATAAATGGACTTTCCCTCAATGTTTTTTTTGTTGTTTTTTTTTGGGCCAATCACCTGCAAAGCAGCATTTGGACCCAACAGTATTCATAAGGGTCTTACCAGGGAATTTTAACAGGCTTAATTTATTTTCCGTTTATGACTTTTCCACTTTATTTGGCTTGTCGACTGTACTGATTTTACCACTGTCTTTGTTTGTGCGGTGTTTAAAAAAAAAAACTCACCAATTTGTTCCCCCTTTTGATTTCCTTCTTTACATCTTCAACAGAAAACCCTCCAATGTTTTCATTAGCAGAGTGCGATGAGACCAGGGCAGAGGAGAAAAGCTATATCATAAACAAAACAAAACAAAAAAAAAACATTTGTGCAGTCTTGTATCCATTGACAAAAGTAAAACAATTTTCATTTCATTGCTTGTCAGTGACGTTATTAAAACAATTATTTGAAAAAAAGTTGTTAGGACAACATTGGGACATTTCCCTCAATTACTTTTGTTTTGTGATCAAGGAATCTGGAAATGCAAAAGTAGGATTCCATCTGATCAAGGAAGACCGATAAATGCTGAACCACATTCTACACATGACAAGTGAGAATAATATTAATAAATAATGAAAAGAAATATATCATAAAACTGATAAATTGGTTTTGATCCAATGTTTTGTGGGGGGTTTTTGTTTGAGTTTAATTTGCATCCACAATACTTGCTTGTCGCCATTTTCTTTGTTCAAAGTGCAGCAGGATGCAGCAAATCCATGTCTCCATCCATCCATACATTGATTAAATAAATTGTGCTCGCATTTTCCTACTGTATGTGGTGTTATCTGCATGTGTGCACCACACTGCCCTGAAGAGGGCAGGGTACACACGGGAATGGCACACCCAAGGTGAACAAGGCACACCACAGGGTGACTAACGTAATAACCATGTGACACAACAAATTGATAATTGAATTCTTGCTAACACTTATTTCCTCTCTTTATTGTTCCAGCCTATCCTTTTCTTAAATTATGTTATTACAATTATCTTTACTTTTCTTTTTTTTTTTTGAATTCCAACACAAGTATCAGTATCAGTAACAATATTGTATTTATTTATATTACGAGTCGTATTGAAACATGTATGTATATTGCCACTACAGACAGACCCTCTTTCCATCCAACGTCATCAAAAGCTGTGCGCGCATCATTGAAACATTGTGTGGATGGGAAGATTTTTTTTTTAATGTTTTTTTCAATTGTTTCAAACAATAACAACATGTCTAGTTCTTGCGTGTACGGGTGTACGAATCAGAGTGGAAAAGGGTCAACATGTTTCTCAACTCCAAGTGAAAACAGACCATTTCAAACACAGGTGCCTGCATTAAACACAGACTGGATCGAGGACATAATCATGTTTGGTTTGTCACTGTCATATCTGGTTAGTTATAGTGGCCATTCGGTTTAACTTCTTGCTTAATAAGTGGTCAGGAAGCGTGGAATAATGGCAAGGTGTTTGCTACTAGAGATAACTAGTAAGTTAGTAACTGGCAGGTAACTCATTCAGCTATGGTCGGTGCACAATAGCGCCATGTAACTTTTAATCCGTTAGCATTATTGGTTAAGATGTTTATTGTTTACCTTAGCCGTTTTCCCCTTGACATCCTAGAACAACTTGGCAACTTCAAATAAAAAAATAACAATAAAATGATTTCCTCTGGGAGGAATTATGCAATAATGTTGCCAAGAGAGGGTTAACTTATTTTCTTGAGTCACATGCTTCAAGTAAAAGACCACAGTGATCTGCTCACCATGCACTTGTGGTGGGCTGCCACCTTCTGGCTGTCAGACACAAGCAGCTGCCCGCAGTCCTTTTCCCTGCTGGTTCGACAAAAGGCGCATTTAGGCAGGCGAGCTGCAGCACCTTTCCTCTGCCCAGACATGATCTGGAGTGCTGATGACTTCCTAATGAAAATCAAAGAGTGAAAGTGAAAAAGACCAGCTGGATTAGACAAGTTGAACCAAACCTCATCCACATCCGTAGAACTGCTTCAAGCACAATATGAGTGATGAACTGAAGTCAAAAGAAAAGAGCTAAAGACACAACGGAAAACCAAACTTTTCATTTTCGAAAAAGCTACAATAGACCACAAAAATAAGAGCAATGCATCCAACAGAAACAGATTGTAGAATTGTGAGTGGTCCACTCAGATGCTGAATCACCTCTTCTTGCGAAATAGATGTAGTGACATAAATGAAGTCTGAATTAAAGTTTTCTGAAATGACCAATCGTGACATATTGTTTTCTGTATAATGCTGGTGATAGTTTATTATATCGGCACAGCAGAGGCCTGTAGATGCAACATCAGCGGTCACTGTAAGTATAATTAAATTAGGCAAAATCAGGACCAATCAAATTCTAATATTTTAATAATTCTAATACACATTGTACACAATGACTGCATGCACATACTTGATGCAATACAATGTGCTGACACTAGTTGTCCAGGATCTGTGTTACTGTATGTGTCAAATCCGACTCATTTTTGCATCCATTCTGCCAGTAAAAAACATAATTATGTTAAAAATGGGCCATTTTACAACATAGTGTCTGTTATGATGTGCATTGGAATTTTCTCCCTAATATTGTGTAATAATTTATTATACTGTTTTATTAAATAACATTTCAAGATTTACATATACATTAATTAGACATTTATGTGAAAATTAAAACGCGTTCTGTCAACCAGGGTCAGTTCAACCTCTACATTTGTGCATTCTTTTCAGGGCTGGTGTGTTGAAAATGCAAGCTAAGTGGTGTGGACGGATGAAATACACGGGAACATTTCAAGATGAGACTCAACAGCTAACGTCAACATCAAAGTGGAAATTTTCTTTGCTACTTAAAACAAACAATATACTGCGACGCCTAGAACGAGCCATTACTACCATGATAGCAGAGCCAACATCGCCTCACTGCGGCGGCTACAGCGGCGTGCAAACACGCAATCAGCTCATGTAAACCAAACTTAAAATGCGTCTTACTACAAAGTCAAGTGTTCGCCAAACGATCCTCACAAATGAACATTTCGGCATATTGCACGACGAACAATGTGAGGAATATGTGACTGCTGTAAATAAAACGAGGAAACTCCACCAGGTTTCTTCCCACAAAGTTTTGAATTAAAGGGGGTGTGTATCTCCTTCTCGGACAAACTAGCTATAAACTAGTGATTTTGGGGGGAACTGGGTACACTTCCACGCCTCGAAATGTTTCACAAGGCCCCAAAGCAAAAAGGCCAATGTCTGATAAGAGTACTTTTTGATTCGGTGGTTGTGGGAAGCGGAAAAGCAGCGAATATTTCCCTTTAAATGAGGGATATAGTCGTGACAGGCGCGGGTCTTTGCAAACCGCTTCGAAAGCAAAGAGCGCCATACGTGATGTATCCCTGAGAAGAGAGCAGCTTGGCTTGAGCGCCAGCACAACGGCCTCGAACCACAGCAGGCCACGGAACACGCTGGCTGTCTCGCAAGCCACCGATACAAAAGTCTTACCTGCTAACTATTATCTTACGGCGCCAAGAGGTTAAGAACAGGGAAAGTGTGGCGAGTGGCGACTGAATTTCACCCCGTTCTTCACAAGCGATCGTGTGCTTTCCCTCACTCAAGTACAGTTAAGCTAGTTACCAAGGCCTTCCACTCGCTACTTCCGGGTGTGGTTTTCACAATAAAAGCATCGGTGGCGAGTTGCTATGTGACAATTGGAAATGTGAAAATAAGATTTCGTACACACGGATGCGAGATACTTAACTATCTTACAGTACATAGTATGTATGTGAAATCGGAGTCGCTGCCGGGAAGCACACGACTATGTTTGTCATGATGAAATCATAATCTTCTACCAAGAAAAAAAAATGATTTCAGGTGTAGGTGTTATACCGGTTTCTTTAGCGTGGTGATAGCTGAGATGAATCATCTGCTCATGTGGCAGCAGGAAGGCTGTGGTCCGAATAAATCGTAGCCTACTTCCTAAAGGGAGAAGATTGAACAGGTGGTCGCTGTGTAGAACTGTACCAACATGGCTGGAAGTTTGAGTACGAACATCCTCTGCTGGGGCTTTTTAATGAAGGAGCTGACTTGAGGTCGTGGGTGACGATGGTGCCCAGGAAGCTGAAAGAGTCCATGATGGAGAAGGATGAGTGTGTGGGGTTGGGAACTTCCTCAAGTCCATGATCGCCTCTTCTGTTTTCTGGCTGTTAAGCGCCAGGTTGTTGTTGTACCAGGACACGAGCTAGTGTGCCTCCCTGTTGTTCGCAAACTACGTGTATCCGTTTTACTGGCTGATGCTTGGAGGTGCAGCAGTTGGTGTAAAGAAAGAAGAGCCAGTGACAAAGTACACAGCCCATGAGGCATTAGTGCTGGTGGTCCTTGAGTCTTCCACAGATGTTGCTTCAGGAAGTCTGTGATCCATCTGCAGATGGAGTCAGTCATGTTGAACTTTTCTTGGCAAAGAGCTGGGAGGATGGAGTTGAAGGCAACTGAAGTCCATAAAATTAATCCTGGCATAGTTTCACATGGAGTCTTGATGTTGCAGTAAGGAGTGGAGGGCCCAAGTTGAGTGCATCATCTCGGGACTCTGTCGGAAAAGTGCTGCTGGCTCAGGGTACAAGTTCTCTTTGATGCTAAATTGTTTTGTAGGTTCTGTCACAAGGCTCATCTCAAGTCTCTTAAAGTGTACCTGAGGAGCTCAGAAGGAAACAGTTTGTCGAGACAAATACGTATCCAGACGGTTATTTGTTGCACTGGTTTTATTAAAGTAAGCTTACCTCATACCTACTTGTCGAGACATCCTGGGCGCAGCCATGTTGCTCAAAAGAAGGGATCCCGAAGGAAAAGCGTGACGTGGCGTCGTTGACTGCCGTCTTGGCTCAGCTGCCTCCTCAACACAGTGCGGCATTTTCTTGGACAAATTGTGGTGAAGACTGTTAATTGTCTTTCTAGAATTTAGAAACCACACGCGGGGCGAGGCACGCTGGAACTGACGTCATACGGCCAAAAATGCGGCCTTCAGGGATGCAGCCTTTGAATTTGGGCACACTATGTTAGTATGTGTGTGTTCTTTTTAAACCTTCAAAATAATTTTAAACTTTTAACCTCATTATTTTTGATTGTATTTGTAAATTTGAATTATAAGACATGAAAAGGTCTCTGCCACTTATTGAACCTGTAGAAATTGCTTCTTCTTGTGAGTGTGGATGAAGCCAAATTCATCATATTATAATGTGATATTAAACTTTTTTTAACGTATTTACACAAATAAATTAAAGGACTGGATAGCTTCAGATTACATGTTAACTGGTGGCGGCACCCATGATAACAGCAGTGACTAATGGTCCCGGGATGCATCTCAAGTCAGATTTTTTTTTACAACTGTTTGATAAATTCTCACTTTTGAATTGAACAAGGGAGTATTTCATAATGGCTGGTGCTGGCTGTTGTCACATTCAAACTTGTACATAATGCAGCAATTAAAAGGCCATAAGAAACAGGATATAATGGGTGGGGGGGGGGGGGGGGGGGGGGTAAAAAAAATCGACCTAATCAAATAACAATGGGAGGAAGTTTTGAAGTATCAAGATATTATCCCGTGCTTTCAAGGCACCCATTTTTAGTTAAGCCTCACTGAACTGGCTGGCAACCGGTTCAGGGTGTCCCCCGCCTACTGCCCGATGGCGCTGGGATAGGCTCCAGCACACCCGCGAACCCCGTGGGGACTAAGCGGTACAGGAAATGGATGGATGGATGGATGGATGGATGGATGGATGGATGAACTGCTGGATGTTGCCTGGTAGCGCCATAGCGGTCATTCTTGGCTACTGCATGCTGCAGCGGGACGTCTTATAACTGCCCTCGTGTGGCTCAAGCGGGTACAACAAAAAGAATACCATTTATGTAACGTAACTAAAATTCTTTAAGTCTATTTGATTCCAATTATGTATGTTATTACTGTATGAAATGAAATGGAATTAAGGGATTATTTTTTTATTTCTTTTTTTCGGATAGTTTCCGAACAGGACCTTGTTTTCTGTCGACTATTTCGTGCACTTGGTTAAATAAAAATATTCCGACGCATACAGAGAATGTTCTTGCTAGATACATAGGAATGAATTGCTCCTCCCAAGCAAAACATAGAAACCCATAAACGACCTTTCGTTAAGAGCGGGCGGTCACAGGGAAAAAAAAGGGGCCTTTCACTCAACACGATTGGCTAAAATAGATGTCAGTCATCGCATGGGGGAAAACATGCCCACCCGGTGTCCCAGGGAAGGGGAGAGAGGACGAGAGAGGGAGGCTTCAACTGCACACTAGACAACAGGGAAATGAAGTTGTCAGTCTCCTTTAAACGAGGCAGCTAGCTAGTTAGATGACAGTCGTTTGCGAGTAACGAGATTTACATTACTTAGCACCGCTACGATGGTCGTTCGTCAGCGAATATTGTAGCCACATTTTGTTACGAGTCGGGCGTGTAAACTACTGATCTGAGATAAGGTTACATTTAAACGCAACCTAACCAAGTGGAAAAAAAGGAAAGTAGAGACAACTTGCTAGCCTACCAGCTAAGCTTTCGCCATCAAGCTTCCTCCAAATTTAAAACTTATCCTCGCATTTAGTCGGTGAGTTTTGACACTTGAGAATCTTGTATCCGTGTTTGGTGTGTTGTTCGTCGTGTACGATGTCCGCGATTGCTCTTTTCTTGCCACTGGGTCGCAAGCTAGCTAAACTTCGCCAATGGACATTGCTGAAGCTGTGACATTTGAATCGTCACACAACTTGAGTGAAAAGTTACCAGAGGAAGTTGATGTCGTTTGCTGGCTGTGTTGATTTTGCTTGTGTCGATTTGCCACTAGAATAACCGTGGCCTTGTTTCCTCAGGTGTGCGTTTTGCAGCCATTTCCTGATGCACATCACAGTTGTGTATTACTTTTGTAACAGGGCCTGGAGCCTCCCATTGAGTCATGCCGTTCCCTTTCGGAAAGTCTCAGAAGAGTCCGGCAGAAATAGTGAGGAGTTTGAAAGAGAATGTGGCATACATGGAAAAGCTGGACGCCGGGGAAAGTAAAAAGTGTGAAAAGGTGAGGATTGGAAAGAAACTTAAACAATTGTTTTCAACTTGGAAATGAATGTTTCTTACTTTAACTGTGCACTTCCTAGGTAGCAGAGGAAGCTTCAAAAAATCTAGCTTCCCTGAAGGAGGTACTTTGTGGGACAGGTGACAAGGAACCTCAGACCGAGGCGGTGGCTCAGCTTGCACAGGAGCTGTACAACACTAACCTTCTCATTTCACTCATTGCAAATTTGCAAAGGATTGACTTTGAGGTAGCATAATGCACCCTATTGCTCTACGGTAGCCACAAAAAGTGCTGTGAATTGTTTTAGGTATTACAACCAGGCCATTTACCCACCAAGTTTTTTTTTTTTAACACAGGGGAAGAAGGATGTGGTTCATCTGTTCAGTAATATCGTGCGACGGCAGATTGGCACACGCACCCCGACGGTAGAATACATCTCTACACACCAACAGATCCTCTTCATGCTGTTAAAAGGGTAAGTCCCGCTTGTTTGAGTCCCATCAGAAACCAGAGTATGTTCATATTCACACCCTAAGAATGTTTCTGACACGATGACTTTCTCTTGACGTGCCTTGCAAATTTCACAGCTACCCGAAATATGTTCCAACAACTCCCAGAGAGCGAGCTTGAACTTGTTGCATTTACTTGTGCGTTCGACATGTAAATGAAAATGATTATTGTTGAAAGCTAGTTATGTAGTCTTCTTAAAAGGGACCATCTTGTTTGTAAAAACAGTTGTGTATTGTGGATGTACAGTTTAGCTTGAGTTAGTCAGCAATTCAAAGATTTTTGCCGTGCACTCTTGGCATGCCTGTGAACAGAGAAAAGCTGCGTGCTGTCATGCAATAGTAAAATGAAATTGACAGCTGTGTATCCATCCATTCATTCATCTTCCGTCGGTTCGATTCCCTGATGTTTTATCAGAATTGAGAGTGAAATTGTACAACTCCAGGGATAGTCAATTTTAGAGGTTACACTGCAGAATAAACAAAGCGATTGCATGTATGGAATTGTGCTGCCGCAACAGAGAGACCCAACTTGACTTGGATGGTGTTCACCTGTACAGATATGAGAATGCCGAAGTGGCTCTGAACTGCGGGATGATGCTGAGAGAGTGTCTCCGCCATGAGCCGTTAGCTCGGACGGTACTTTTCTCTGAAGAGTTCTACTGTTTCTTCCGATATGTGGAGCTCTCCACCTTTGACATAGCATCAGATGCCTTTGCATCATTCAAGGTACGCTATGACAAATTCTTATTTATTTATTTTTTATCCTGTCTGTTCAGCATTGTGTTGGACTTGTTCCAACAACTTGATTTTGCTCTGGCAGGATCTCCTCACAAGGCATAAGATTATGTGTGCTGATTTCTTGGAGACCAATTATGACCGGGTAAATGCTCACATTGCGTGACTAGATACCATGTTGTGACTCGATCTAATATTCCCTTTAAAAATGTCTGTAAGGTATTTACAGAATATGACAAGCTCCTGCTTTCGGACAATTACGTCACCAAACGACAGTCTTTAAAGGTACCGCCCTCGCAGCCTTCATGTGAATTCGAGTAATGTCACTATTTGCCATCCACAATTAAGGTTGCAAATGCATTTTCAGCTTCTGGGGGAACTTTTGCTGGATCGACACAACTTCACAGTGATGACAAAGTACATCAGCCGAGCAGAGAACTTGAAACTGATGATGAACATGCTAAGAGATAACAGTCGTAACATCCAGTTTGAAGCCTTCCATGTTTTCAAGGTGAGTGAGTGGTTGTTTATAGTCGTTTGGTGCAATCTTTGAACATGTATGAGAAATTCTGTGGTTGGTATTTCTCTGTGACCATATTGTGATGTTTACAAGTTTTATGCTGAGAAAAAAAATGCTAGTGATATGTGATCCGCCATATTGTAGGTGTGGGCGATATGTATCGTTTGTGAAAGTAAGTTGTTTTGACAGTGTGTAATTTTGCAATATTGAGTTTGTTGTAAGTCGCCATGCCACAGCACCAGCCTTAAAAAAAAAAAAATCCAACATAATAGAGTTTAAAAGAAAATCGTCCATTGACGAGTGCGAAACACGTGAAAAGTGTTGAAACAAATATGTCGTCTCGACAAATCACACTCACAGAGGCAATGTAGTCAAGTTCTGTCGGGAGCACGGAACGAATGAAGGTGAGATACATACAGTAGTATAACAAAGTGTTCTTTTTTTGGGGAAAATATTATCTAACTATCGTTATTGTGAAAATCGTGAAACATTTTTTTTTTTTTGCCCATATCGCCCACCCCTAGAATAGTATAGTCTCAAACACCCCGAAATAGATTCTGAACTAATTTATTACCTGCTCCACTATGTGAAACATTCCCCATTGGATCTCTCAGGTATTTGTTGCAAACCCCAACAAGACTCAGCCAGTCCTGGACATCCTGCTGAAGAACCAGACCAAGCTGGTCGAGTTCCTGAGCCACTTCCAGACAGACCGGTCAGAGGATGAGCAGTTTTGCGACGAGAAAAACTATCTGGTCAAGCAGATCCGGGACCTAAAGAAGCCTGCGGCCCCCGAGGAAGCTTAAGGCCACGGAATGGAGAGCTCCAAGAGTGGTAGATGCAGTAGTGGCGGCCAGCGTCTAAAGACATGCTTCTATAGGCTTTAGTGTTCAGTACAAAATATAGGAACAAAGTAAAGAAGACTTTGTCTGATTTTTAGTTGTGATGGGATTTCCAGACAGCAACCTAAGGGGGCTAAGAACCCCTCCTTACACAAACCATCGCGCTTGATATGTATTGGAATGTCCATTCTTGAATTGTCGGACTTCTTTTCTTTTCCACATTTTTTTTTTGCCAGCACAGACCTTAGAATGACAGCATCATTCTTTTGGAAGCTCGAGTGCCGGCTGCGTCGACTGAAAAACCGAGAGGATCGTTCCTTTTCCAATATGACCTCATCCAAGCCCTTTCATGACAAATCTGATTCATTGCCTTATTGTTCATTTTCTCTTTCATTGGAGTATTTAAACAATGTCGTAGCACAGCTTTCCTATGTGGATCATTTTAATAGCCAAGTTGTCATTCCTGGTGCCTACTAGGTCACGTTTAGGCCTTTGTCCGCATTTTGCACTCGCAGAGGTCAGCGACAAGATTAGCAATGCATTTATAAGCACAGCGAGAGCAAATCAAAACGGCAGAGGAATGAATTGATTGTGAGGTGGTTTTAGCTGCCGCTCGCAGTCTGAAATAGAATTGAAGCATCGGATAGTGCTGCGGGGTAGCAGCCGTTCCCGCGCCATCGACACAATGTACCAATTGATCTCACTGGGAGGGACCCTGTTCCATCCTCGCATTGTCATGTACGCAGTATTAGGGCCGCATGAAACAGAAAAAATACCATTGCTCTTAGAATAAAGCCATCGAATTTCGAGAATACAGTCGGAAATAATTTCTGATCAACTAGAAATGTTTTCACAATTACAGTACTTGTTGTAATATGACAGGCTACCTTAAGTTTGAGAGAATTTTTACATCAACTTGTTGAAATTACTGATTGAATTATTTCAGTAGTCCAATTTTATTCCTGTAACATTCCATTTTAAATTTCGCTACATTTTCCCTTGAAATTTACCAATGTCTTTTTTTTTCTCCCTCACCGTGTGGCCCTAATACTTTTATATGTTTTAAATAATGATTCAAATGATGAAAATTGCTTCTCAGACATGACTAATGGCAGGCAACTGTGGAAAGATAAAATGGCCTTAATCCGACGCGTCTGCAAGGATGCCCCATAAGTACGTATTTATACAGACGCGCATAATAGTCATACCAAAGTCTGTTTAATTATCAGTCAACATTATGATTTCATTTCCAAAATGGCTTGCCTTGCTTTAAAAATTTTACTTGATTGAGAAAATCTGAGATTGTAGTGAATTTAATATAAAATCATGTTTTGTTGGAAATATTTAACTTTGGGCAAATTCTACGGCACACGATGTTCACAGGGTCAAAATGTCTGCGGTATTCTTTATTTTTTTTTTAATGTATGATTGTAATATTGCTTTTGTTTCACTGTGATGCACTTTTGAAGCATCACATGTTACAATAATGAGTGGTGAATATATTCATTTCCCCACAGTCATCATTTCATTTGGTGTATCGGCTTTACTTTTGCCATTGGGATGAAAATGTTAAATTTCGGGAGGAGCTTTTTTTGTGCGCACAGTCCTACCTATAGAAAATACCTCAAAAAATTAGCCCGCCCCCTTTTATTCCTTGACATTTCAATTTTGGTGGTTTGTATGCATGCATTATGGGATCTCTCTACATGGTCAAACTTGAACAGGGTTTTTCTTTGTGCAAAACATTCTCAAACTATTTTATTGGGTGTGATGCCACATAGATGTTACTTCATAATGAATTACAGTGTGGGACCTTAGCATGAATGATGCCTCATGTTAAATGGATTGTAGCGGTCATGTTCATTTCAACAATCCTACAATTTTAAACCAAAGCCTTTGTAATATATATACTTTTCATACTAATTTGTGTTTCATGTACATCAATCATAACTATTTGCCCAAATTCACCAGAATGTGATATTTTCTGCTTCAATGTACAATTTCAAAGTCACAATATATACAGTACTTGCCTGTACTATACACACTTAGTATCTCCCTGTGTTTTACAGCTATTTACCTAGAGGGAGCGCCTCGTATTATTTGGCACCTAGTTTATATTGTGCTAAAAAAAAACATTTCATGTTTATTTAATCCTACCTCTAATTGCAACTATAGACAGTACATCACTGGCAAGCTAATGATAAAAAGTCTTTAATTTTTAGACTATAGAGCAAGGCAATAGTAATAATGTATACATAGTCTTCTAATTGACTGTATATTTCCTTAATCTAGTTGCATTTGATGCATGATCATGAGCTGACTTTGGGTGGAGTTCTCTGTACATACATTTATAAAGAAAAGTGTGAAAGCATTCATGAAATAAACTTTCTGGCAATTTAACAGCACGTGATCTCTGGATTGTTTCAAAATTTCTGGGTTACGTTTGCAAATGAGAAACATTGATTCAATTTTAACTTGATGCATGCCTAATGACATATAATAATGCCCAAATCAACTCTTTTTGAAAAGAGTTCTTATGGGATTTTTTTTTTTTTTTTTTTACAGAATTTCGTTCTGTGCTGCCATATGCATCAACTGACCCGCTTGTTTAGCCAGCATATTTACTTGAGTTGGAAGTAACAACCCTTCTCAGTTTGTGTCAGCCCTGTTCTATTTTGCCAGGAGGGAACCTACACAAAAGACTGCTCTTATCCCTGAGCAAAGTTGTTTTATAAGTACATAATTTACCATAAGTGAAATGGTTGCTGTGACTACTTAAAGCTTCATTGTGAGGAATTGATTTCACACCTAAAAGAGTCTCTGCTAATTGAACCATATGCTCACATTCGGTCTAACTGCAGGTAAAATCAACATGTGGCTTTCCCTTGAATAATCGTAACTAATACCATAATCATTGAATAATGCAAATATGAAGTCTGGCGGTCCCACAAGCTACGTCGTTTCCACGCTGCACAAGCAGGGGAACATACAAGATGGGAATGTAGGTCAAAGTTCGATCCGGAAAGAAGGCAAGTTAGGCAACGCTGGTTCCCACAATAATGAGAGGGGCGAAGGGGGAAGGGAGTGAGGTTGCACCGAGCTGCTAACGGCTCATAGAGGTACAAGAAGTAGTAGTAATGAAGACTTTTTTTTTTTTTTTTAGGGGGGGGGGGGGGGTATTTGTGTGCAAATGAGGCGGGCTCCTGCAGACGAAGCAGAAGGGTATGTGGGGGCAGGGTTTATAAGGGTTAGAGGTCACAAGCCTCTCCTGGGCTGCTGCTTTACCCGGCACACAAATCAATGCAGCCACATTGGCGGAATAAAACAAATTCGCCCTGCTGTTGGATACTTGTTTAGAAATGCTCTTTATTACCATAGTTTGTTTTGAAGTAGTCTTTCGGTGGGGATTTACACCCTCGAAGATTGCGTCCCCGACGCGTCCACCCCACCCCCACAAACAGGAAAAACTACTATAAGATGCTCTCACGATTTCATGCATGACAAAACGTTTTGTTAGTGCCAAAAAGAGCCGTGCAGGATGCAACATCTGTGGCAAAGGATGACCAGGCTTGCCTTCCTTCTTTTCCACCCTCGGTGCAACCAACTCAAGGTAGGCTTGCTCTTTCTTTCTCACGCGTGTCCCATTCATTGAAGCCATGTTGTCTGTCACCGGACATTCTACAGCCACCTCGTCATAAAGGCATGCGATTAGATTCATGTTAAAATATATATATATATTACAAAACTTTATGGGTGTGAAGCATGTGTGGAAGTCCTTGTATATTAAGTTCGGAATGCTTGTTGTGGGAAAAGAAATGCGTTATCTTGTTAGAAATGACGTGTTGGCTGGTTCTATCCTTGAATAAACTCTGATGGGAGCGTCACTTGGACTTATTTTATTAATTGAGCGTCGCTGCGCTGATCACGAGGTGCAGTTGGCGCCACTTTGTAAAAGGACACATGATCTCTTTCCCGTCTCTGTTGTCGCTTAGTGTTGGCTCGTGAGTGAACGATTCGTTCAGAAAGAACAAATCTTTTCAGTGAACGACAGTGAACAAATCACTTCCTAAAGTGAGTCGTTCTTTTTTCCCTTTCATATATAACTTCAACCAGTAAGTGTCAGTAATGCCCATTGAAGCTGGTGCTACCTCGCCGTAAAACAAAACGAAGAAGAAAATGATGTAACTTCCCGTTCACGAACGAACGAATCTGTGAGTGAACGAATCACTCACTGAGTGAATCAATGAGTGAAATGCCTTCTTGTGCATCAACGGATCAGTCAGTGAATATGTTGCGTCTCCTGGCGTGAACTATGGAAGCCAGAATGTAGATTTACGATTTACTTAATAGTAGGTTTTAAATAACGTGTATGCATATACATGCCTAAATGTTGTTATCCAATATATCGACTGCAGTTCCACATTAGATTGCTGGTTTGAAATGTACTTTTATTATTATTATTATTATTATTATTATTATAATAAACATTTAAGTTATAACTTGTCTGGTGTTTTATTCCTTGTTTTTATATTCGCCATTCAAAACATAAAAATCTGACATTTGGTTAACTGGTTTATATGACAATATGTACCGTTTTTTCCATGTATAATGCGCCCCCATGTATAATACGCACCCTAAAAATGGCATGTCGATGCTGGAAAAAAGCCTGTACCCATGTATAATACGCACCCAAATTTTGACTCCTACTTAAGTCCGTAAACGTAAAATTATTTCAGAAAAAAGATCATCTTTGAGAACAACCGGTTGTTATTCTGCCGGTCAGTATCACTGCGCATGCGCTAGCAAACTCGATAGCGAAGAAATGTTTCGGATTTGTGTAGGGTACATTGTGACAGCAAACGAGCAGGTGATCGAGCAAGCGTCTGATACGAGAGCATTGTGTTCGTATGGAGCGTGTTTGAAGTGAACAGCAGAGAAGAAAGGAACAAGGCAAAGTGTTGTGAAATAAAATATTACCTGTAATACGCATTTAGGTAGAGAACTGAACTCTCGCTCTTTATATAGCTGACGTGTCAAAAAAAAAAAAAAAAATTGTAACCATGTATAATGCGCACCCCAGATTTTAGGACAATAAATTAGTTAAATTTTGCGCATTATACATGGGAAAAACCGGTATGTGTTTTACGTTGTTATATGAGTTGGTGTCCCCAAAATTAACAAATGTCAGCATAACGGTTTTTTTTTTCCCAACCTTGTATACAAACACAAACATAAACACATTCGGTATAATAACACCATCAACTACTAGCCAACAAGTACAAAATTAAAATATCAATGTCGGCATAACGTGTGTCGGCTGGCAAATAGCAGCAAAGCTGTCACTCACTCACTCACTCACTCACTCACTCACTCACTCACTGTAAATGGTTTTAGCAGCAATGCTGTCTGTCACTCACTCGTGCAGACCAATCGGCAGCGCCAGCGTACGTTAGATGGAGGAGGGACTTTAAGAGTCAGTGATGTAACTTCCCGTTCACGAACGAGTCGTGAATTGCAGTTCCCGTTCACCAACGAACGAATCTGTGAGTGAATGAATCACTCACTGAGTGAATCACTCACTCACTGAGTGAATCACTCACTCACTGAGTGAATCACTCACTCACTGAGTGAATCACTCACTGAGTGAATCACTCACTGAGTGAATCACTCACTCACTGAGTGAATCACTCACTCACTGAGTGAATCACTCACTCACTGAGTGAATCACTCACTGAGTGATTCGCATTTCCAGTTCACCGCGAGAACGGATCAGTGAGGGAACGAATCCTGGCTTTCCCGTTCGCGAACGAGACAGAGTGAACTGCCTTCCTGTGCATCAACGGATCAGTCAGTGGACGTGTTGCGTCTCCTGGCGTGAACTATGTAAACCAGAATGTAGATTTACGATTTACTTATAGTAGGTTTTAAATAACATGTATGCATATACCGTCTTTTCCCATGTATAATGCGCAAAATTTAACTAATTTATTGTCCTAAAATCTGGGGTGCGCATTATACATGGGTACAACAATTTTTGAAGAAAATCTCCCTCGAAATAAAACTTGAAATCACCTTTCTTCTTGTTTGTTGTCAATCGCGCATCGCATTCAGCCATCCTGCCCAACACACTTAGTCAGTAAAATTCATAATTGACGACACATCGTTTGATGCGATGGTGCAATCCTTGATGGTGTGTTATTGTCAAATATTGTTTGTTTTTTAATCTCCATCGCAGACCGGATATCATACGGAGGCCACCATGACAGTATGCGCAGAACGGATGCGCAAGACACGTCAATCACGCATCGCATTCAGCCATCCTGCCCAACACACTTAGTCAGTAAAATTCATAATTGATGACACATCGTTTTCACATGTCCGCACGTCACTTTCCTCTCTTTTCATTTTAACCTAACTGATCGCGGTGGTGCCTTTCTGGGCAGTCGGAGAAATCAACGCCAACAATAAAAATACATCCAGTCTAGTTAAGAAATCACCAGAAAGATCACCATGACAATTGTGAACACACAGAAAGATAATAAATAACTGGAACATCACTCAAATATTGGTGATCCCGTTGAGAGTCTCACATATTTCTTCGCTATCGAGTTTGCTACCGCATGCGCAGTGATACTGACCAGCAGAATAAGGGGGAGATTCATTGAACGATTCGTTTGAACGAATCTTTTGAGTGAACTGATTCTAAAGCTTCAGTTTACCTAAAAGAACTGGAATGCACATCACTATTGTCGCTGTCCTTTTGGACAAGTCATTTACAATTATCGAGTTAATTAAGTTAATAATAATACAAAATTAACGTCACATTAATCAGTGACACATTGCAAAATAGACAAAATTACCCCCCCCCCCCCATTATACAAATGTGGAGAAACGGGTTTTTGAAAATGTACTTTGTATTAAACATCAAAAGCTCAGTCAAAACCTACATAAGTATTAACGGCTTTTTGCTACAAAGTTAAATTTTGAAGACGCATCATCTTTCCACTGATCACTCTTTAGAGGTCGCTACAATTTGGATTCCACGTGCTAAAGTCAGTTCCCACAGGTGACGGTGCAGGTCAGAGCACAAACCAAGCAAGAAGTTAAAGGAATTGTCTGTAGACCTCAGAGACTGGATTGTGTAAAAGCCCAAATATCAGGAGGGGTACAGAAAATTTCTGCTGCTTTGAACGTTCCAATGAGCACAGTGGCCTCCTTCATCCATAAACGGAAAATGATCTGAATCAGCAAAACTCTGCCTCGAGCTGGCCATCTGTCTAAACTGAGAAATCGGGGGAGAAGGGGTGATCAAGAAACCGATGGTCACTCTGTGAAGAGAGGAGTACATTCCAGAAAGACAACCATCCCTTCAGCACTCAACCAATCAGGCCTGTATGGTAGAGTGGCCAAATGGAAGCCACTCCTTAGTCAAAGGCACATAGCAGCTCGCCTGACAAAAGGCACCTGAATAGCTCTCAGACCATGAGAAAGAAAAACTATCTGCTCTGATGAGACAAAGTTTGAACTCTTAGGCATCATGTTTGAAGGAAACCAGGCTCATCACCTGACCAATATCATTACCACAGTGGAGCAGAGGATTGGTAGCATCATGAAGTGGGAAGGAACTCTGAGTATCGAGCAAGGGCTGTGAATATTTATGTATGTGTGATGTCTCTTGTTTTCTTTTTAAATCAAATTTGAAAAAACAAAACAAAAAAAAACCAGCTCCTTTTTCCATGTCATTAACGAATGTCGTGTGTGGAATATTGAGTGTTTAACTTCCATTTTGGGACGAGGTTGTAACATAAAATGTGGAAAAGAAAGAAATGCTGTGAATAATTTTCCTTATACACAGTTTCAGACAACCAAATAGTAATATCCTGCATTCAAGGTATTTATTCGGTAAATTAAAAAAACTATATTTAATGTCCGAGCTTTGGAACTGCACTGATTTGCGGGATCAGGAATTAGGCAGTCAACCGAAATTTAATTATTTAATTTATTATTTTGAATAAGTAAGTACCTTTATGGCCACTGAAATATTTTTAGATTCATTAGCCCAGTGAACTGTTTCAGCCATGAAATGGTCCTAATTCTAGTTCTGAACATATTACATACTGTATATTATGAGAATTAACCTGTGAAATGCATACAACAAGAAATTAAAGACATTAAAATTAAGTAAATGTTACTGTTACACCATGTGCTTCAGGTGATGTTACAATGTGACTTCATAGCCACATCAGATGTAACCAAAGAGTAGCAAGACGCACAGATCAGCGGAGATGAAATTGTTTCTTGAGCATGACAAACAAAAGGACATCACATCTGCACACACAAACCGACGTCAATCAAATCCATCAAATTAAGTATTACAAAAATGAAATGAACACAAATGATCTAATGACTATCAACATCTCTAGGATAAACTGGAACTAAAACTAAGCTTCACCAGCTAGAAGAAATTAGTTCCTGAGCATTTCATACCTCAGTGGACAAGAATGAGTTCCTTGTAAAACATGGCCACCACCAAAACAACCTGGAAAAAGGTCGTGACCCTTGTCCACAGAAGATGTGGTTGTTTTGGACCAATTAGGCTCCCTAATTTGCACGTGGGCTTCCTTGGAAGCCCGCTTAAGTATTTTAAAAGAAGCCCGTGTCATTTTTCCCTCCAGAGCAGAGCTATGGCAAGACCTTGGATGAGAATGTTTGTGTGGACACGACTCAGATAGTGTGCAGCCTTTAGCACAGAACAGTGACCGTGCATGGGTCATAGACCAGTCACCACAAAATGAAACATCAAACCAAAATGGTGAGAGTGCAGAAACACACGTTTGGTTTTAGGTCATTACAAAACTGAGAAATGAGTGCAGTATTACAAGTTTTTTCTTAGAACAAAAACAATAGCTTGATGGCTTTTATTCCTTAACAATGATTCCTATAGGAAGTTTTGGTTTGTATCTTTATGTGATGCAATCAACTGTGTTTATTATTTCCTTTTCAGGTTGATTGGACATGTCTGCGATAGAGCAAAACAATCTCTTCTGGCCACACCTCCGATGATTCGCTTGACCCCAAGGCCCTCCAGCTAAGGTGCATCTAGTGTAGTATAGTGAAACACTTGATTATCTACTGCCCTAGTTGCTCCTTCTGGCTGGAGAGGTTTTACAAGCTCACTTTCTGCGGTGTTCTTTGCAAGCAACGCACGGGAGGGATGACCTCATTTTGACACCGTTAACATTGGTTGAATAACTGCAAAATCATTAATAGCATGCTGTTAAACACTTGAAAAGAAAGTGTGATTGTAACAGCAAGCAAATCGTACCTTGAGGTCGTAATTCGGGCATTCAGTGGTCCACACATAATCAGATATCAGAATATATTACATACACAGTTACAGTGGAACCTTCACAAGCAATTAAAGGACACCACAACATTTGAAAATATGTCAGTTACAAACTTGACTGTCCAATTTATTTTAATAGGTCACACTGATAAGTGACAAGTTAACCACTGAGATGAAAAAAAAAAGTAATGTTTGTAATGTTCTTAAGTGTTAAAGTACAAACAGTGAATTAAACAAAACACTGATTTGTGAATATGTGGGGGTGTATTTTAGGATGCTGGCTTTTTAAAAAAAATTTTTTTAAGTGAACACAAATCTCAGATCTCAGTTAATCCTTTTAGTGCTTGCTAATTGAGGTTTAGTGATGAACGTCACATGACTTTATGCGTGACATCAATTCACCCCCGCCCCTTCAACAATTTTGGTGACGTCATTTATGACCTCAAGGCTTAATAAAATTGACTTAAGAGGTTCCACTGTAGATGAGAAACAAACGTTTATTTGTAATAATTGCTGTGCGTATCTCCAGTCATTGACTTGGCTGTTCCAAAGTGCTCACAGTGCAGGTAGTGTTTACTTTACCTACTGCAGTTTGTGCACTTCAGGTGTTGCCAGTCACTTGGCCTTCCACCGTACATCGTCATACAGTTATGGACGAGTTGACTTATGGGCTGACGGTGAGTTTTGTTGGTTTGCTTCCAGCTTCTGTCGCTTCCTGCTGTGCAAATCCATGCAAAGCTCTCTGTTTGTCACACAAAACCCACTAAAGATGTCCCCAGGCCTTTATAGTTCTAAATATTGTTCACAATGGCAAGGACAAACTATTTGATTCTCTCTGTTGCACTGAGACTTTTAACACTGCCGCTTTTGTCTCGTGGTTTTCGGGTGGATGACCTCGCAATTCCAACACCGTAGTAATTGAAAGGAATTGCACAGTATCCATCTGTAATCCGCAGGATGATTAAATCATGTCTATGTTTATAAGGCTGCAGCAATATTTATCTGAAGAGATGGGTAATATTGCAGAATGTTCACAGTTCAAATACATACAGGCTCCAAATCTCCTTTTTCATTTACTGGTTTCACTGTGTCTTATCATTATTTGTTGTCATTTGTAAAGTGTTTTGCTGCAGCTGTTGGGAAATGGGCTATGTACAATAAATGAAATTCTATTGTGTGCATGTTCTCTCTTTGCCTAAATGGACTTTCACAGAATGTACTGTAGGTCTATTCCTGTTGATGTTAAAACATGCACGCGAGTTTGAAGATTATTGATGTAACATGATTTAAAATGGAGGAATGGATAAAGATGGCTTATATGTCATCTTATATAACCTATCTGATTTATTTCTGATTTTGGTAAAAAATTTAAAAAAAGATTTATTTCATTTTTTACACGTCTCCAGCCCCCCACCAAAAATTCTAGTGTTCAAATTTCTGGTAACATAATTTTGATTGTCTTCCATGACTTCTAATTTTAAAATCGGTTTGTTAAAAGTTCCTAAAAACAATAAAAGGCAGGGACGATTTGACTGACATTGTTAGAAGTATTCTCTATTCATTATTGTCTTTACTGCTGGTCCTCATGAGGGTACAAAAGGCTACACGTAATAAGATGAGGTGGTCCTGTATTTATTTTAACACAAACTGTTGAAAGAAAACTATGGAATGAAATTTGTTTTCCTGGAATAACTCTAAAGGAGTTTTCCATAGTAGTGAGCGGCATTTTTTCCCTGCATTCTTCGCAGATCGAACGCTAGATGGCGTGATTACACCGTAATTGACGCCATGTGTCGGCGAGATAATCTACAGCCAAGTTTCATCTTTCTGAAATGGAAATTAACCAACATCAAGACATTTGGCGTTTAAAAAAAATTAAAAGTGCACTTGAAGGAAGTGAGAATCTCTGCACTGCTGCTGGTACGAACACGAAAGAGGGACCTGCACTCAGGTGTGTGCGCGTGCATGCACGTCGAGAACGCGCGCACATGCCTTGAGCTGACTCGAGCAGTGTTCGATTCGGTGAAGGAGATCTCAACTTGCCACCGTCGTCGGACTTGCTCGCGTGGATGCTGGAGCACGACCCGTTCCTGCACAAGGATGCTGACCCCCAAGACCGCAGAGTCATCAAAATATCGCTGAAACACCGGATCATCGAACTTTTAATGCTTGCATATTAATCTACAGACAGTCGCGTTTAAGTTTGGCGTGCCCATCATGTTTAGTTTAAGAGTCACCAGTGCCCTTTTGTGCGCCTGCCTACTACGGTTGTTCTCCGGCATTAGCGGACAGACGCCGAACTGCCAGGAGGTTCGCGCTGTGTTTCAGACCCTGCACCCGGGATCCAAGTGGGTCCCTGAAACCGCCGTGTCAGGTAACGACTTCACCCCGTGCCTTCACTTTCACAAGCAGGACTTCCGTGAAGAAGCCATCGCTTGTAAACCGGATGTAAATAAAATGCATTATAATTAGTTTCAATCTGCAAAGATAGAAATGTTGGAGTAATGCTCCACGTATGCTTAATATTGTTTGCGCAAAGTTTCAGATTAATAATGATGCATTGAACAAAAACCACGAGTAATGACCTCTGATAAATAGGACTTGTTTGACTGGATAGGCAATCAAGTTTATTGCATATACGATTTAACAAAACGAAACAAAAACACCAATGTGAATGACCCAACGCTTGTAAAACAAGAGATTTTATTTTGAGGACAGTCGCACATGTTCATCATCAGGTGTTTCTGTGTCCATTCTCCTTTCCCTCTATGCTACCAAAATAGGAAAGAGTGGAATAAACTTGAAAAAGGCTGCAATTTAAATAACGTGGAAGAAGCTTGACATGCATTAAAATCATTTTTTTGGCATGCCCTATCTACATTTCATATTCATCTCCCATCTGTGAGCCCATGCAGCTCCAGCGATGTGTTTTCTCCATGCATCCACTTTTAATCAAACACCTTCCACCTGGGCCAGCAGATATCTGACACAGCC
Organism: Syngnathus acus; assembly: GCF_901709675.1. Classification (NCBI taxonomy): domain Eukaryota; kingdom Metazoa; phylum Chordata; class Actinopteri; order Syngnathiformes; family Syngnathidae; genus Syngnathus; species Syngnathus acus. The sequence continues at coordinate 21,226,388 of NC_051095.1, read as the reverse complement.
GCTGGGAGAAAGATCCAGCACATCCGTAGATATATTGAGCCTCCACAAATCTCAAAGTCTGTTTTTAAGTAAGCAGATAGTTCAAGGAAGCAATGCACCATGCAGTCGGACGGTTCTTCACAGTTGTGGCTTAGTTTACTTTTCCACATGGCCCTGACACCCACAATTGTTATGCATTGTTTATCAGGATGATGTCTCCGACTGGAATATAAAACACAGTATCTACTGCATTGCTTATGTATGGTAGCTCTCCTGAAACCTCTGCAGCACCTTTGATGCAGCTTTCAAGAAAGGTTTAACATGAGTACAATCAAATAAGATGCTGTAAAAGAGATATTAAAACAGCACTGTGTCATTTTATAAACGCTATTCCTATTGTTCTCCTATAGCTAATTTACAGGGGAGAACTGCATTCCCAAACGTTAATACATTGTTTGATATATAGTGCTTTTCGAGATGCTCAATGATGCTTTACAGCAATTGTAAAACATATCGAGAAAAATGTTCACTTTGTTAAAATATTAATTTGGAGCAAGCGTTATCATCGAACACGATGGACAGCTAAAAGATTCATTTGTCTGACAGTCAGCACGGTAGAATAGTCAAGAGGTCAACCAGTCCATCGCCACTTCCCTCGTACCGTGTTCTTTACCAGTAGTAAAGAAAATAATGAATGGACAATGCCTCTGACAGTGTCAATCAAAACAGAACATCTCTGAAAAATGGGTCGGATTTCAATAGATTGTGTCGCTGTACTGTAGACAATGATAAATAAACACACATTCAACTGTGAGTTGTATTAGGAACGGTAAAATTGGTTTCATGCGCAATAGATGATAGTAGTGTGATACAGTCATAAGCATAATGTCATACTTTGAGGTCATTAGATGTGATGAAGAACTGTACTGTATTGGGTTCATGGAGGTGTTTCAAAAAAGTGTGATGATGATGATGTAGGAGAAATGAAACGTCTTCTCACACAACAGCAAATAATCAATGACATTATTCTAATGTTTCCGAAGTGGGAGGTCATTGGATAATTATCTGGATAAAGTGTCAGGCAGGCAGCTGTTGAGGAATAAACAAGTGTAATGAAACATTTTATGTCTATCCTTTCTGGGTACAATTGTTTTTGTTGAGGAGCAGTTTTGCTAATCTATGACTTTATTAAACAATAAAAATAGAACAATGAACACTTTTTTTTTTTAATATAATCAACTTTATATTTTTAATTCACATTGCGTACACGACAAAGCTTTTTCTTGTATAGGGATGTTTTATTGGGGTAATAGGAGCAGGTAGAATCAAATTAATGGGTGCTTTTGATCAGAAAATGTATTTTATTTTCATGCTAAATGTATCTACTAAAGCACATTTATCATCTGGCGCTTGACATGTCTATTTTGTCTGATTTGAAAGTTTAATTCCAGCATATATTTACTCTGAATACGCTATGATTAGCATGGTGTTGCTGACAGTTTAATAAATCTCCCCTGCAGCCTGAAATTAAGTTGATCTTATCAATTGGAGACCATTGTATTGCGTCAAGGTTCTAACCATTTCAGCGTGTGCGCAAAAGGTATGGGACAGTTTTATTCCCTTATTCACTGATTGGTCTGCGCTCTTCCACCAGGAAGGAGAGAGTAGGTTGAGATCAGAAAGCTCGGTGAATTTTTTTCCCCCCCGCAGTTTTGCTCCCAGCTCTTCGATAATCAGTTTGACTGACACTCTGCTGCATCTCCTCACTAAATTGTCAGTCCCTGCCTACCGTTTATTGTCTCAAGTCTGTTTCTCAAGATCAATAGCTCAAAGGGCTAATAGAGATTTTTACAAGGCAATGTTATTTAAAATTGAATTTAAAAGACAATTCTTTTTATTACAGCAGTTTTGCTGTTGATAAACACTTTGCTCATTTACAGTTCAGTCAAGACATCTGGGTAAGGAAAATAGAAAATGCATGTTTGCGTGGATGGTTGTTATGATTTTGCCTTTATACCTCACCACAATTAAGATGAAACAAAAAGATGCCATTGGAGTACACACATTCAGATTTACTTTACCAAGTTTCACAAAAATTGGGCAATTAACATTTCGGAATTACAGCCAATATACTTAGTAAAAAGGTTTAAAAATTCAATTTAATTCAATTTTAAAGGTCCACAAGTAAAATTGGCATTGTCAATATGTTGGCACCAAAGGGTGGAACTCGACACAGCGCTTTCAGAAACAGAGAAGACAAATAGACATTGAAAATTCTGTCAATTAGTCTCACTTTCTCTTTTTAACTTCCCTTAATAGAACTGATATAATTTTTTATCACTGTTTAGCAGGAACAGCAACCCTCGTTCCAGGGAATATGTTTAGATTTCTACTTAGTGCCAGCTAGAATTTATAGTGCTCAATCAAAAAAACAACAACACTATAATTCTAAGTTTATTTATATACATTATCAATACTGAATCACTCGTCTCTATTAAATCTAAAAACATTGGAATGTAGGAAAAACTGTCCACCACCTTCCTGTTCTTATTGCAGCGTCAGAGCCGGTATTCTAAAAATAGTCTTTTGGGAATGGTGTCCTTTGAGGTATCATCCGACAATATTGAAGTTCTGTCACGGTGCTCCTGCAACACCGCTGCGTGGCTACCATTAACAGTATAACGGATCGTTCAATCCGTCTTAACTGTCTGTCTTCCCTCTGGTGCCCGTTTATTAAATGAAATCCAATTATGGAACACGTTGCACATTGAGTTGCCTTGTGTGTGAAATATGCTGTATAAATAAAGCTGCCTTGTCTTTCCTTGCCTACTATCCAGAGAAAGATTCTTGCTGATACTTCTATTGGGAGCCGATTTAAAAAAAAAATAAAATAAAATTGTGAGGCCAATTAGTTATCAATCGATGGGAAAACAACCTTGGGCATCTGCATATTTCATCCTCACCACTCTCATCAGTGGTCGTGTTATCCAAGACCATGCTGGGTTTGTTTGTCTGCAAGTTGTAAATGCTCCCAACTTTGTTGTGGGGATTAAAAAAAAGTTTGTTTTTTTTCTTACTGCAGTAAGAGTGGTCCTGAAGTTTCTCTTGACCAAATTGGTCCCTGTGGAAAACAACACAGCGCAAGATTCAAAACGACTCGTATTTTTAGCAGTTGTTTATTTTTCATTGAGTAACAAGCGCTGAAGAAGAATCGCAAGTTTTTTAGGGCAGGATTTGATCTGATAGCTGCTCTTGGGCTTTGCGAGGGAGAGAGAGCAGCAATTTGGCTTCTTTCCTTGTACTCATCAAGACTCACACCCTTATGTGCCTGTTGATTTCCTGCCAGGTGCTGACCTGCAGGTTTGCCAAACCAAAGGCCCAGCCTGCTGTTCCAAAAAGATGGAGGAGCGCTATCAGTTTGCCGCTCGCAGCAACATGGAGTCCGGCCTGCAGGTTGTCAGCGCTCAACTCAAACGTATTATCATCCAGAATGCTGCCATTTTTCAAGGTAAGTTCTAAGATAACAAATCACCCAACACAGACATGGTTTCAACTCCAGAAGCTTTTTTATGGGACAAATATTGATGATTGTTGTCAGTCACACTTTTGCAGCATAACGTGCATAAAGTGGCAACGTGTTGTTGCTCCAGTCAACGTTCTAACAACAAACGAGGTCTGTTTAAGTGACTTTGGATGTCGTTTGGCTGTAGGTGACAGACATGTTGCTCCAAAAATGGACCCATAACTGGTTACTCACTGTGAAAAGCTGCTACAGTTCAGACAACCACTCAAGGTTAAGAGGTCAGACAGATAGTGAGTAATATGAAAACATTTACATCCAAATTAGGTGAATGGTGCAGGAATTACAACAGTTTGTCTATGTGCCTCACACATTTTAAGGGACCAGAAAATGAATAGTTATTGCCAAATATCGTCATAAAGAGTTACTAAGTCCAACAAATCGGCGTACAGGGTCTGAATTGTCTCAAGGGACACTGCGGCGAATGTGGCCGAAGGAACCTGTGAGACTGACTTTTGTGTAACGAGTCCAGTAAAATGTTTACATACATCAAAACCTCTTCACTGGGTCACCAGGTCGAAACCTTAGGAGGGACAGATGCTCAAAGTTGCTGCTTTCTGATTTCAGCCTCTCAGATGTCATTCTTTCTGATTGACGTGACTGAAGCCAATACGAAAGGCAAATCATAATAACGATTGATATAATAATTAATTTTACTACATAGTTCTAGTGTAGTTTCTTCTTGTGTATTTTCTGGCATGCACTGCTGTGATTTTCAGTTTTTTTCTTGCGCAGGTCAGATTCAGTTCTTGGGTTTGCTATTTTGTATGATGGCCATGTGTAGTTTCGATATGATATTGTTTTGCTGCATCCCGTACATTATATTAGTGTTGGTCAGATTCCAACTTTTTTAGAGGTTGACGTCCTTCCGCCGTGGCTCTTTCCTCCTCCTTTTGTTATTTGAGTCCGTAATATTAGTTTAGGTCATGACGACCATTCGTCATCGTTGTCTTAGGTGTGTTTATTTTGTTGTTTTATATATCTCACTTGCCTGCTCCTATAGTTTTTTCAATAATTGTTTTTGTCTTCTTTGGGATACACGTGCTTGTTGGCTGTCACCAACTTTTACATATTTTGGGATGAGGCATTTAGTATTTACATAAGTATATAAGTCGACAATTCTGAAGATAAAAAATATAATTTGCAGCTCTCAATTGTCCATGCACTGCTCATGGATGTACAAGTGTAAAGTTTTAAGTTGTGTGTGTTTAATATGCCCACCTCAAAGAGGTGCCCATTTTCATGTTTTTCTTTTTTCTTTTCACATACTATTCTTCAATATTTCACACATTTTCCATCTGTTTCTTTTGTTTACTATTTTGGGATTTCTGTGAACACGCACACATGCACACACACACACACACACACACACACACACACACACACACACACACACACACACACACACACACACACACACACACACACGGCAATTAAGACATTGGGTTTAATGGGGACTGTGGGGTTTGCTCCACTTGGTCTTGTACAGCTAACAACATTAGAGACCGCTGCACTTTCCTAGAAGGGGTTCAATACTAATTGCTTTAGCAAAGGGCCGCAGAGAACTCCCAAAACATCCCCCGCACTGAAATCCTTTTAACATCCTAGTCTTATCTGTCTCTCTCTACTCCCTCTATCGTCCTCTTCTCCCTCAGACCGTGTCATCCTCTCTCTCCATCTCTGTCTCAGTCAATCTATTTGACTTGCTCGGTCTTTCTCTCCTCATGTGTTCACCAGTCTTGAGAATTGAGCGCATGCTATTTGCTGTTCTCTGTTTTCTCCCCTCCAACACTCAATCCTAGCACAGATCAAAAGGCTTCTTCTCGCCACTCGCCGATCTCCAGCTCTGCATCGCCATCCCCTTGCCGCTCCACCTGCTCCGCGTGCTTTTTTCCAAACCTTACTTGTACAAAAGAGGTGGCAAAAGTAATCACACTCTGTACTTGGGTTGAAGTAGAGATACTTGTGTAAACTAATACATAGTCTCTTAGATCGATAATAGGGCGTAGCTAATTTGCTCGGACTTTCCAATATTGCACGGCTCGCATACACATTGCCTTGTTTGCTCTTCGGACTCTAGTAAACCCTGGCTAATATCCTGATGGCATTATTTCCATAGAAATAGTGTGCAGTGGAATATTTGCAGCTTTGACTCTGATTTGTGATGGACTCAAATTTCATTTTGAATCCCATTAGCAAGATCATCATATCAACTTCCCCTGCGTGTTATGATTGCCTCGCTCGTAATGGCTCGATGCTTTCAATTTTGTTCAAAACGAGACTCTGTGAACCTGGGCATGGTGCTCATCTTTAAAATTTTAAATGAGAAGTCAAACCTTCGCATGCTGGGAATTTAATTTCATAAATGAATTATGAATATTTTGTTAGCGTGTAAGGACATGATACTGCACCGTGGCAGTGGAAATAAATTGATACAACAATCTCATTGCAGCAGTCTGCCAATGCTAAGTTGGAGATGAAAGTTACAACAAATATACTTTGAATACACAAACACAGGAATATTCAGAAGACACTTGATTTGAACTGTACCTAGTATTAAGACTATTATCATATGGTAATCATTCCAGAGTCATTGACTGTTTCTTTAAAAAATTGATAATAGAAATATGCCATAACTCTCACCACCATAGTACCTTATTCAGGGACTCTGACATTCCATTTTGCGCAAAATAAGTCTATGACTGTTAATACCCATCTAATTGTTTTCTTCCCCTCAAATATGTGTTGCAGTAACAAGCTGAAGATGTTTTAAAATCGAAAAATGTTTGTATTCGAAAATCCCAAATGTACATATTTCAAATAATCTCCTTTTAAATGTAAAAAAATACGAGTTAATTTCTTCTCTTATTTCTTATTTTGGTTCAATCGCACGTTGATGTGCAGCGGAGCAAGCGGGATTTGTGTACTTGTGTAAAACTGTCGGCTCAGTTTCATCTCAGTTCATCGCTCCTTTGCAGCTGGGGGGAACAATCCTGATCCTCAGGGCAGTCACACCCAAATCCAAGGAGCAACCCCAATTAATAAACATGAGATGACAGCATTGGCCTGAATTGTTATAATGTCATGCATAGATATCTGAGCGGGTGAGTGTGATATCTGCTAAAGTGGGCCAGCTAGCTCAGTGCTCCTGTAGCCTCGATTGGTGCGCTGTTCTCAAGGTCAGAGCATAGATGATTTCGGGTCATATTTTGCCAAGAACAATCTAGGAATATGAGAGTTTTTATGTTTCTTCTATGAACTGAAGAACTCTTTGCATGGTAAAAAAAGTCTGAGTAATGGACTCGCTTGCCAGCAGTCCAAAAGTGTCTCCTTATAAAAATGTGTGCCACATTATGAAGTGCAAAATATGACAACGGAGCCCTCTGACCATTAAGAACTGAAGTTATACATCAAGCAAGAATGGAAAAGTATTGCATCTTCAAAGCTTCAACAACGGATGCCCTCAGTTTCCAATCGCATATTGAGTTTCGATAAAAGGAAAGGTGATCTAACCCAGCCCGACTTTTTCAAACGTGTTACGGGCATCAAGTGAGTGAATTCTAATACCGTATTACTGGTGGCTAGCATGTTTAGCATCTCATTAGCAGCCTCAAATATTCGATCGACTTCTTTTGTAATTAGCACAACAACCTGTTACGACCTGACCTTGAGTGTAATTTGCCCTCGTGTGTCTCCAGTAGTGCTGAATGGACATTTTCAGTGGCGGTATCCCAAAACAAGATTTAACAAGAGGGGGAATCTCGGCAGGCTCCGGTAGCCAATAATCAAAATCGGACCCAGTTACCCCCCAGCATCTATTCTCTAAGTCAGCATATTTGCTGTTCTCTTAACCATAAATGGTGCAGGTCAGTCTTGCCATCATCTACTTTGCATCACTTCCACCATGCAGTTATTTTGTCTACCAAAGTAGTTTCCCCTCAGTCATCCCATAAAGACTGGTGGGGTGTACAGTATGCAAGCTGCGAGAAGTTGTTTACGTGCTGCCCTGGGCCAATCTAATAACCTAATGATGTAGAGAGGCACGTTTCCTGTGTCCAATGGGCTCCTTGGAGCATCATTTAGACACAATGGGGTACACCAAGCATTACCACATCATCTTCCATCAACCTGCAATTTAACTTGAACTTAATTGCCGTTGAGTGTATTTTCTCATGATGCCCATCACACATTAGTTTTTGCATGCACTCTCTCTGGGAAACAATTTTACAAAGTAATACTATGTGGTGTGTACTATGTGGTGTGTGCATACTCCCTAAGTGTGCAGCGCTTTTGCTTTTAGTTCAAAGGAGTCACCAAGGAGTTTGTCTCTATGCAGTGAATTGCCTCAGAGAACACTTTAGTGTGTGAGTCTGACAAACAGCATAGAAAAATGTACCTGTGAATCCACCCCAACTGTGATCTTTTTTTTTTCTTCCCTTCATTATCCATTTGTGGATTGAGTCAAATATATCTGGTTTATGTCCCCAGAGGCAAATGCAAAATTGATGCATTTTGTCACTCGATTAGGATGACAAACTTTGCACATTTAGTAGCTGAAAATAATTTTTATACACATACATAAGCATTTATATTTATGGTACCAGCCTGGGTAAGAATCCATCGGGAGGTTGAATCTTCGATTTTAGAGGAGCACTTTGTCGACCAGCCATGGAATAGCGGAGATTAATTTCTGGATAACTAGCCTAGGCTAGTTAAGTGGAAGAGATGAGGTGGGGGTCTTTTTTCATGTAGTAATGTATGCCTTTAAGTAGTTTATAAACATTAATTCAAAATAGGTTATGAAATATATGCTTCCCGATGATATATTTTCAATGTATAATTGATATTTTCATCCAATTTTCATATATTCCTCCACTTGAGTGATATTAAGCACACAAATACACTACTGGTACATTTAGAAAAGATTGAAACATTGACAATTTTACCGAATTACACACAATCATACTGTTAACTTATTTAACATTTATAAAATAGGAACCTGACATTCATTGTTCTTATTTTTTTGGTGTCCTGTGTTTTCGAGTTTCAACACGGAATTGCTGTGAAATAATCAAACAATAACACAGGGGGATTTATTCAGACTGCTTAGATATGACATTGAAAGTATAAAATCTCTTTTTCCTCAACAATGTGAATCACCTTGAATCATGTGAATCAGTTAACACATTTTACTCAGATTTCACTTTGTTTTTATTTATGGTCAATGTTCTCATTTTTCTTTGTTTGGTTACTCAAAAGAGTGTCTTATCCCAACAGGCTCGAAGTAGGTTGCCAAGCTCTCCTTTCTCCACAGGAGGCCCCGGCCGGCTTCCTTCTTAACAAAAGAGCTCGGCACCCTGGTTGAAGTGCATTCAAAATACGTATACCTTTTTAATCACAGTGTCTTTTTATTTGACCAACCCAAACATGACAGCTGTCTCTCTGTTGATAATAGTTCAGCCAATCAGCGCTAGCGCTGCATGGGGTAAAAATTCTTCAAAAGTGGAAATATGAAAGAAAAGAGAGCCTCTTTCACACATGCACACACTTTGGTCTGCTCATCTTACATGTGAGCTTAACAAAGGGCTGTTCCGTCTCAGAGCGAGTGTGTTATGTTGTATTCATCCTGAGCTGATCTCTGGTGTGAGGGATTTTTTTTCCCCCGACTTCTCGTTTTGAATATAAATGAGACACAAGACAACCTGGTAACTTTTGTTAACATTTCTAAAGCGTTTAAATGTGTTGTCATAGTTTCCCCCTGATGAACAGAGAAAAAAAAAAGTCATTGAATTTAACGTGAGTTTTCGAAATAGAGTAGTTCCCGTGTAAGGCATACTGTTATGCATTTTCTAATCCCAAAATATGACAGATCTGCCTCATTAGATTAATTTATTCTAGCACAAAAAAACAATTTCAATTCCGTCTTTGTGTCGCTATTTTTGTGGGGGAGAAGAGATGATTTCTGTTCATCTGCACGATTCCTGTATACCACGCTGTGTTTTTTATGCTGATGTGACCCAAAATTGTCATGAGTGGTTTTTCAGGACAAGCCTGGTAGCTCTTGGTGTTTGAGCCACATTTTAATGATGCGCCCTGTTGCATGCCTCTCGAGCTGAATTTCATCATGGAGGAAAAAACAAACAGTGCAGTGAGGATCAAAGTGTCATTTGAAATGCTCTCATCAAACATAGCAGAAGGGACTGACAGCTCCTCCCATCTCCAGCTGAGAAAAAGAGCTTTTGTTTCTCGAGCTGTCTGATGACAAGTTCATGAGTTTGGATGGAGAGCGGAAAAGAGAAGGAATGCACCATATTGAAACATGCACAAGTGCAATGAGTAAATGAGCTGCTTCAAAGGAACCCACGGTATTTCCATATGTCACATTTTCTGCCAAATGGATACCAAATTGCTTGCAGACATGTCTTTAGATCAACAAGCTAAGTTGATGCAAATTTAGAAGCCGAGTGGTTGCCAGTCAATCACACGGCACGTACAAAAAAAGAACTATTCAGACTAACATTCACACCTATTGGCAAAATGCATGAAAAAACATTATAAATAAAACTCTCTGCTCTTGATAAAAAGTGATGCGTTTGGAGCCGCTGGAGTTTTATCTCTTTGAATGTGAGTCAGCTTTCTTCACGTAACTTCCGATGTCTCTCAACACCTCTTTTTGAAGCTGCTGCTTCTTTTGGAATGAGTAAAACTAAACATGAACCGAGGCGATTCTTTGATGCCCTGAGTTTCGCTGAGGACGTGCACAATATATTGATCTTACATCACACATGACAGCAATTGAAACTTTTTGTTCAACTTTTTCATGACTATTTTGATCAAATTCTCAATTGTAGACATTGCGGGGTGTTTTTGTCATCATGTTAATTTCCTGTCATTTTTGATTGACCGTGAGAAATCACATGGCTCTTACTCAAATTTGCCTATGACCGAACAGGATTCCTGTTGAATCAAATCTTTGTTATCGTTGTGTCCTAGCTGCAAAGGTTGCTGAGTCTGTTCAAGTCAAAGCCATCACACCTTTTGATCAAACGCTTTTGAGTTTAGTGAGTTCAAACTCACCCAGGCCACAAGGTGTTTGCCTGTCTATCATTGTCTTTGTGCTCACTTTTTGTCAGGTTGTGATTTGGGACTTCTGCTCCGGGATTAATCTTCAAGGTTTTGTTGCTTATGAAAAGCATCTTAGGCTTTTGTAAAGTGCACTCTGCTGTCACTTTAATCGCACGTCTCACTTGTTTGAGACTGAGTCGGGTTGTAGTGTGAGCGTTAAAACCAAGTGAGTAGGGTTCTGTGAGTTGTTCACTTTAGTTCTCTTCACCTTATGACCTCACTGCTTGTCCTCTGCTTTTGACCATCTGCCACAAGAGAGATGCATATTTAATATCTGCTCATGAAATATTGAAATGCTTATGCAACATGAGCTCAGCCAAGCCATGGTTGGGTGGAGGGGTCGAGCTTTTGGAAAAACAAAGTCAAGGGTAAATAGCAATAGACCTCTGCCAAGGCCAAATAATCCTAAACCTGTCCGTCTCATGTCTTGGTTGAAAAGAAAATGACATACTCTCTTAACGTTTGAATGGGGGTAAGCAACAACAATGACACATTGACAGCTATTTCTTTTTTTATTTAGAAAATTTGATAACTGATGAATTGACTTGTAGTTTTGCCAAAAAGTCTTCATTCTTTAACAATCCTGAAGCCAATAGGCAGTTGATACCCCAAAATTGGTGTATTGGGATCAGAGATGGCAGTAATTTTTCCCCTTTTGTTTACTTCAGTAACATTTTGGACAAACTGTACTTTTATGAATTGTTTGAATGCAATATACTTTTTACATTCACATGGGTATTTTTGCAATGAAAGAAATCCTACTTTTGCTACGTAGCACTGACCTACTGTACTATACATTCTGCTTACCACTTTCATTCTTAATATTTTTAAATCTATCAATCATTGCATGTGTGATCTACAGAGAAACTACTGCCTTACGCCACTGTCACAGGACTATTTCACCAATTCAATGTAACCACGAGCGACGTTTGACTCCACTTTATCAATCAAACGGAAACAATCACATGACTTCTCACAGTCGCTGTGGCCCCAGCTGCCTTGAAAAGTTTTCAAAGTGACTAATTTACATAAAATATTATGGAAACAATCATTCGATCTATAAAGCGCTGAGTTGGATTGTTCCTGATTTTCTATGTAATTGCTGCCTGTAAGCCTATTGTGCTGTTTTGAGAGCATGAACAAAGTTAATTAGTAGCACTTCATGTGGTCGCATTTGCCTAATTTATATAATATTGTCAAGATTTAAGTTATTATAGGGTTAGTTAAAATGATGTCCTTGAAATTGCATCGTCCTAACACTGTCTTTTTGATTTTCATGCTACAATGGAAAAAATGATGTGTTGAATTTACGGGGTCTTTGACTGTCAGAACAATTTGAGAACAAATCTGATATCTCAGTCGGAAAAGGTTGGAATGCCCTCTCCGGGTTGGGGATGAGATCCTGCCCCAAGTGGAGGGGTTCAAGTATCTTGGGGTCTTGTTCACGAGCGAGGGCAGGATGGAGCGGGAGGTTGACAGCCGGATCGGAGCAGCGTCTGCAGTGATGCGGACTTTGTACCGGTCCGTTGTGTTGAAGAGGCTGAGCCGAAAGGCGAAGCTCTCGACTTACCGGTCGATTTACGTTCCTGTCCTCACCTATGGTCACGAACTATGGGTTATGACCAAAAGAACATGATCCCGTATACAAGCGACCAAGATGGGTTTCCTTTTCAGGATTTTCGGGCTTTTCTTTAGAGACAGGGTGACAAGCTTGGTGATCCGTAAGGGTCTCAGAGTCGAGCCGCTGCTCCTCCACGTTGAGTGGAGCTAGAGGAGGGTTAGGGTTAGGGCCTTCTATATAAATAAACTTGACTTGACTTGACTATGTTCTCTTGTTTTTGTGTAACCATATTATTTTTGTTGTCAACTTCTTATGCCTGGAACGTTTTGAGTTCTCCAAGTGGGACATGTCCTACTTCCCACCAGCCTACTTCCCACCAGCCTCAAATATAGCATTGTCACCCTTTTACACAGACAGCCTAAACAATGTCCTTATCAGAAGCATTTTTATTTCATTTGATTTCACCTTTGCCTTTTTTACAGTACAGACTTGTAAACTGTATGTTCTTTCGTGCATCTTCCCAAAATCACAGAACTAGATGTGTAATGACATCAACACCAGCGTCTGGCGTGATGTATAAAAATACTTACCTGACAACAATTAACGCTCTCAACACAACAGGACACAACTGGTCAACTTTTGTTTGAGTGGAGACACCACTTGAATAGTTGTGAAACAACATGTTCGACACTCAGGTATATAAAAGAAATTGAAAGAATACCAGCCAGCTTTGAGACTCCAACTCAAAGTAAAACTGTCCATATTTAGTGGATATTGAATGATGAAGGACAGCATGTTAGCCCAGCAGGATTGTGAGTGGATGTCAAGGTCCAACAAAGACTAATTGGGTTACACAGTGAGACAGAAGAAAGAGAAGTGGCGAAGAGAAGCGCTACATGCTTCTCTGCCTGTATGGCGTGACTGATGTGAGGAGAAATGTTTGGGTTGCAAGGAGTCTGCGCAAATTCCCATAGGAGCACCTCTGCCTCCCTCCCCCAACCCAACATCTCCAAGCAAGTTGGATAGGAGAAAGGCTAAGTGGTGTGAAGCGGGGAGCACTCCGACAAGCTCCATTACCCCCCCCCCGCCCCCCTAGCTGATTCCCGGCCGGCTTGTCAGTGGGGAGGTGACGGGTCGGGGGTATGGGAGTGGTGGGTCGATCAGAGCGGTCGAGTAACTCTCACATCGGCTACAGTATATCGTGTCTGTGCTTTTTAGAACCTTCAGTATAACTGTAAAAGTAGTTCTTCTGTCTAGCGTCCGTGAGTCTTTGGCATTCAGCTTCTCTTCTCAGAGACAAACTAGATACAGGTGGGAAAGGCGCTTAAAAAACAGGGGAAATTTGGACCTTGTGAGTATTGATCCTGATTGACTGAGCGGCCATTCATTAATAATTTATCCTTGCCTGATGGCCAAGATGGAGGGTGAAGTTGGTGGAGATGAACCGTCTTTTAGTGCGTTTTCATTAGGAGTCTGAAATGTTTTGTTGTGAATTGTAATGGGCCACCAGAGGGTTGTGTGTGCGCGTCAGCCTCGAGGGAGTGGCTCTGTTTGGCTGTGCAGACTTTGGAGGGTCTGACAAGTGCTGGCAGCACGTTGGCCACACTGGGCCCACTTCAGGGAATTTGAACAAGAGGAATGAATCGTGCCCTAGTGATATTTGAGGAACTCTCGTCACTGCAGCGGTTTACTCTACACAACACGCTCGGGGGATCCCCTGAAGAGTGTGATGCAGAGGAGCTGACAGTGTCACCCTGTCATTCAAACTACTTGCCCTCCAACCCCCTTCCCACGAGCCTCTACGCTGTTACCTGTCTCCTTTGCTCAGAGTTGTGTCGCTCATTGTCATCCATCATGCTGTTTTAGTACCTGTCAATCTACGCTGGGACTCATAATTTTCCATTTGTTGTCTTATAGCAAGTGAATTAGGTCAGTGTATGGCATTCCCTTTCAGACATTTATATACACTATGTTTTGTGCTCACTTGAAAAGCAACGCATTCATGGCGGGTTTGACCCAATCTTTTCCACAGTAAATCTGTTAATGTGTGTATCGCTGCTCTGAAGTCAGACAGAGTTCGTAAGTTCATGCAGTGTTAATAACTGAGAGTGCCACATCACTCGTGTTTTTTTAGTACTCATGACACAATTCTTCAGCCTAGCAAAGGGGTTCCATTAAGAATGTCTCAGCGCAACACAAAGACTTAAGATTAATGAGAAGAGAAAAACGCCCGATCCGAAATGATTTTTTGTACGAGGTCCAGCGTTCTTTGTTGGCTTCTCTGTCTAGTGTTTGGCTGATCTCTTACTGTTTTCCTAATTCTATAAGGATGTACTTACTGTTAAAGCCTTCATTAGACTCACATTTATCAGCCAATCAAAATGCCATGGTATCATGACATAATAAATAAAAAAATAAAAAAATTAATAAATAAAAAAACTGCAGGCCAGCTGGGTTTGCTTGCTTATTGCTGAAATTATTTTGTTTCTCCCTGGTCTGCCAATCCAAAACCAGTGTCCCCACTGTTCAGGCAATGTTGCAATGGCATGTCAACTAAGACAGTCCCACAATATCCAGAGACTTAAGGAACTTCTGGTGGGTCTCATCTCTCCTGGGCCCTGACACCCAGAAGGTTTTCAACCACTGAGCTCAGCCCTAAAAGTAGGAAAGCACATCTCAGAGACCCCAGATCCTGTCTCTGGAAAGGAAGATGTGTCTGTGGAGGTGTGAAACTCTTTGAACTCTTCTTACACCAACCAATAAGCAATAAGGTATCTGGAATATCAAAATAAGAAACTATGAGATTCCAGATACCTTTCTAAGTAATAATGAATTAAAGACAGAAAAACCTGATGTGGTAGAGGGTTTCAATAGATTCTTTGCCTAGGTGGGGCCAAAACTGGCTAATGAAATAAGACAACCACAAGTGTGGAGTGCTGCATAATCTAATGGAGAAAGAAATACAGTATGTTTTTATTTTGAGAAATACAAATAGATATGAAATCATCAAAGTTGTGAGTACCGTAATTTTCGACCTACTATAAGCCGCACCAGAACATAAGCCGCACCAGAACATTAGCCGCACCAGCAAAAATTCGGGGGTATTTCAGTTTTTTTTAAATATAAGCTGCATCCGGACTATAAGTCGCACGTGCGCACGAGTTATTCACATAGAAAGACTGTACACAGAAAGCATTTTTAAAGTTTTAATCACATTAACATTTCATTTTAAACAAGTAACATTTAATACTAGCTAGGCTAAAGTTTTAACAACATTAACATCTTGTTGTACACACGGAAGTAACAGCACTAACTAGGCAGGTAAAAAGAACATACCAGTGAACAAAGTCACTGAGAGCCGTCTTTGTCTTACACCTGTCCACTGAAACCAGCAAAATCTTCCTCCTGTCCACTGAAACCAGCAAAATCTTCCTCCTCAGTGTCCGAGTGGAATAGTGCCAGATGTACGTCGGAACACTCTTTCTCATTCTCTCTTTTGTTGTCGCTTTCATCGTCACTCTCGTCCTGAGGCAAATTCACTCCTGAGCTTGTGCTCTCCTCTCCGTCACGCAGCAGACCGGCTTTTCGAAACCCGTTGGTGATGGTGGATTTTTTTCACACTGCTCCACGCTGTCAGGATCCACTGACAGACTTGTGCGAAAGTTACTCTTCGCATGCGTCCAGTTTTTGTAAACAATTTCTCGCCGCTGGTCATCGAAGTCTTCCATTCAAGTTGGAGGGCCACTTTAAATCGATCCATTTATTCCAAGTTTACGTGCAACCGCGCTGTTCCCTTCTTGCAAGCTGCGTCATACGCACGCCTTCCAGTGTCTTCCATCTTTGGGCTCTGTTTACGCTAACTTTCCTCGTGCACGACGCGCCACTACTGTCTTCCTCGACGCATATATTCCACCTCTCTCACTCTTACCTTTTCTGCTCAAGCCCCCCCGATGGCGGTTAGAAAAAATGCATGTAAAGTCGCCGCATGATCGCGTAAGGTTTTTAATGTTTAATTACCATTTGTAAGAGAATATACAAAAAGATGATTGTCAGGAAAGAGATGATTATTTAGGGACGCATAACTTTTATTAACACAACAGCACAACAGCGGTCCACAGCCTTTTTATGAGTGTATAAGTGTATTAGTCATGAGAAAAATCACGGAAAAAAACGCAGGGTTCAAAATTTGAGAAAAAAGTAGCGGCTTATAGTCTGAAATTTACGGTAAATTTAAGAACAAAACATCCCTCGATTGCAATGGTGTTGAGATGACACGCTTGAACAAGCGATTGATGTTATTGCTGATCCACTATCACATATTATAAACTTATCATTTTAATCGGTAGCTTGTCCCAGTAAAATGAAAATTGAAAATGAAAATGAAAGTAGTTCCAATTTTCAAAGCAGGAGGAAAAAAGTATTTTTAAAAAACTAGACTAGTTTCTCTACTTTCCCAGTTGTCAAAAATACAGGAAAAATCTTTTGAGTTACATTTGGATAGCTTTCTGCATGAATATGAATTATCATCATAAATAATTCATATGGATTTCGAATAAAATGGACAAACTCTATGGCATTTTTGAATATGATGATAAGAAGTTTGTAGTAGCTATTTTTTTTAGACCATAATATTCTGTTAACAAAATTAGAGTGTATCGGGATCAGAGGGTTAGGATTGGAGTGGTTGAAAAGTTATATGGAGAAGAGACAGCAGTTTGTGACAATAGGGGAACACAGGTTGTCGCATTTAGATGTCACATGAGGTGTACCACAAGGATTGATATTAGGACCAAAGTTATTTACATTGTATATAAACAACTTATGTAAAGCTTCTAGTTTATTAAAGTATGTTATTTTCACAGATGACACAAATATTTTCTGCTCCGGAGAGAATCTCCACCAGGTAATAAAAGTAATCTCAACTGAGTTGGACAAATTTAAATTGTGGTTTGATGTAAATGAACTATCTTTGAATCTTAAAAAAACCAAATTCACGATTTTCGGAAGTATAGTCCCAGCAACAATTGAAAATAGACAACACAACCCTGGAAAGGGTAAATGAGAATAAATTCTTAGGAATCATTATTGACTCTAAGTTTTGCTGGAAATTGAATTGAAAAGCAACGGGCTTGGTATTTTAGGGCAAAACTGCATGATCCGATCCAACTGCAAAGGTTTGCTGGATGGTCATGTGCCCTCTCTTGTTATTCACTTGTGCATTTATTTACATTTTGATACATTCTGATCAATGGAATTCATTTGTGTGCTTCAAAAGGTATTTCTTATACTTCCGTTCCTCCCAAAACATTAGTTCCTGACAAATTTAAAAACAACAAAATACATACATTGGGTTAGTTGACGTACTTCCTGCAGTGAGAAGGCAAACTCTGCGCTAATATAAAACAGCATCACTCATATTCATGTTTATTCCAGGGCATAAGATGCAGCACTTTAAAAAGATGACACACATGCAGCGAGATCAAGCCAAACCCTTTTAAAAGCCCAGGAGAGGTGTTGGGTTTAACCACAACATTTCAGAACAAACTGGGTACAACACCCTGTGGGGGTGTAATTGTGACTAGATCTGCTTACAACTCTCTAGTAATGCATGTAGAGGCCTTCATGAGGTCAAAATTAGAGTGTCTGCCAGGGTTAATGACCAACCCAGGGGAAGCAGTACTCGAACAAGCAGTACAAGACAGAAGGGGAGACTGGAGATGTCATAAACTACAATTTGAAAACGTTCAAACAAATTCCAGTACATTCTATTCATTGACTATGTAACAATGTTTTGAATATCTTGTACCTCAAGGTGTACATTCATCCAGTTGCGGATGTTAAATCATGTTAAACAGATGAACCGCAAGTACAAACTACGAAAGGGTTAGCAGGTCCGCCTCACAGTTAAGAGGTGATTCCGGCTCTGGCCTTCCTGTGTGGGGTTTGCATGTTCTCCCCGTGCCTGCGTGGGTTTTCTTCGGGTACTCCGATGTGCTCCCACATTCCAAAATTATGCATGCTAGGCTGATTGAGCACTCAAAATTGCCTGTAGGTGTGAGTGTAATTGTGAATAACCAGTATGTATGTGCCACTGACCAGTTCAGGGTGTACCCCACCTACTGCCCGAAGTCAGCTGGGATGTTCCAGTGCGCTCGCGACTCCTGTTAGGATAAGTGATAAAATAATCGATGGATGGATACTGACAGATGAGACACAGTGGTTCAGGGATGGACAACTAGCGGCCTTGCAGCGCACGCCTACACTTGGAGTGGCCCTGTAAGAATTTTCAAAAATGATCAAAATCTTAAGTGGAGAAAAAAGTGCAGACAAAAAACCTTTTGCTTTTGGCTACAAAACAAGCTTTTTGTGGGGCTGCTTGAAGACAATGACCTTGACCATCTAGTCTTGATTCCCTCTGACTGAGCTACACTGTTCTTTGAGAAATAATAGGAAGCCTTGGGAACACGTTGAAAGGGATGAAGACACGGTATGTCAGAAAAGTTATTTTTTTACTCGAAAGAATTCCCTTTTCTGTCCCCCATTCGGGTCCCTCTGGAAGTCTTATGTCTGACACAATGCAAAAAAACCTGTGAATATTCACTGTCAAAAAGAAAGCCAACCAATGTAATGTCACTGTTGCTATGCAGGCAACACTTTTGACTGTCAATGTCATTTGAAAGTCTACATACTTTGAATGGCAGTTGAGAAGCAGCTTCTTTGATGCTTTTGGAGCAATACTGAATTGAGGAACAGAAACATTAAATCTTCAACACTAAGCTGCTGCAGTGTTCACCATGCCTGTCACTTCTCATGTTAGTCTTCCTTGCAGTCAAAACTGCATTTTCTCTTTTTAACTGCCCAGTGTTTTTAGTCTGGTTTTGTCACAACACAAAACATCTTTTCAGATATATCTTTGTTGCAAAGACCCCTCCCCTCCCTCCAAAAAAAGAAGGGCTTTTTCTGCTTTCACCAGCACGACTGCACTGCTTTAGCCAGCGTCATACCTACAGTTTACGTTTTAGGTTAACACAAGACTAAACAGCATCTAGGATCATTAAATCAAAGCAACCAAGTCATAGTACTTCTACTTTTAATGTTTTATAATGTCTTTGTTCCAACGTGTATGTGTTTTCTAAATTCATATAATGTAGCTTACAATGATCAAGGGAGAAGTTCTGAGCTGTAAGTTAGTGTCGGCTTTTAAAGGAGACATGGAAAATGAACTTTTCAACTGCTTGTATATAAATTGAGCATCTAAGTGTTTTGTGATTGAGAATGTATCTACATGTCAGGTTCTTTGCTTTTGTTATATACGGAAGACATTTGGCTTTCAGATCAAACGATGAATATGCGGCAAGCGTTCATAATTCCTTCATTTGTTTCATGGTATTCACATCATGGGACAGGGCACCTTTTGTTTGAAGCCAACCATTTTTCAAGTGGGCAAAGGAACAGACATTAAATATCTTGAAGTGAATAACCTTTAATATCTGACCACCATTGACTTCAGATTGTTGCATTTGAAATGCTTTTCCAGGCATTTACTGTAGCCTCTTTCAAGGGGGTTTCTCCCTTCACTTTCCTCTTTAGGAGTGGAATGCAGGCTTTATTGGGTTAAAGTCTGGTGATTGATTTGACCAGTCTTCCACGTATTTATGTTCGTCAATGAGTCCGCAGCATGCGACACATGCACTAATGAACAAAATGTAAGAAGCTGACAGTTTGGTGATGAAGTTCTGCCTCCTTGGAATGAAAATAGAGTCTGTTTCTACTCTCTCTACTCGCTTAATCTGAACACTCTGATCCGTCACCCTTCCCAAAGATGTACCCATCCACCCGTCGCAGCATCCTTGCTCTGGTCACCGTGGTAACAGCAGTGTTCTACATTGGACCAGCAGTAAAAGGGGGCAGGCTGAGCATGGTCTCATTTGCATGGCAATTTTAGAAGACTAAGTGTAGTGAGGCTAGGGTATTTTGATAATAGCATGCCATGATATTTTTTATTATTTATTTTTATTCAAAGATACCAGGCATCTTTGAATTGTGGAAAAAAACAACAACAATATCTGTCCTGTAATGATCGGAAGAAAAGTACAACAGCAAATTTATACATAGCTCACAGTGTTGGTCAAAAAATACATGGATAAATTTACATTGAAATAGTTGAAAGTTCACCTGATTATTCGTGAATTAGACAAACTGTATGTGGATTTCAGAGGACAACCACCTAACGCAGTGCTTTGCATATTTGTGACAGAGAACTGGCACAGCCTGGTGCGTGTCCCCTCCATGAGGTTGTAGATCTAATTATGGAGCCTCACAAAGAGCCCGACACCAACAGGTGTTCAGAAGTGGCTTCATCCTGGATCAAAGTCGGCAAAAATAATTACACTACCTGTCCCTCCTTGTCCCCAAGATAACACTAACTTCCTGCTGCTTCCAACCAAAATGTGTTTTAACTCCACAGACACACATGCACTTACTATTGCAGGCTGTTGCAACTGTGAAACTTTGAGCTTTCTATTCATGACCATTTTTAATGTGATGATTAAGGGTGAGAGCTCGCAGATACGTTTAGAATAACATTCCTCACGTAAATATTTCATCTCGCTATCGTTAACACGCAGCCAGAAAGCCGACGGTAGACTTAAAAGACGCGACGTGCCACGGCATTTCCGTGACCTCATTTCAAAGCGTCTTTTGGAGTTTTGGAGTTCAACTACCTAATCTAATGAACAATAATACAACTGATTAGTTGACAACTGACTTTGATATGGTAATTGTAGCCAAAACAATACATGCCTGACAAAGGTTGCAAGGTAGGAAAATACTATATCTAAAAAAAAACTAAAATGTGAAATCCAAGTCTCATTCGTGATGAGACTGGAGGTCCCTGCCGCCTGGAAGCTGTATTCTCTTTTATTAGAAGTTGAGCTGTGTTTGGCATGCACCAAATATTTGCTTTGATTTACACATTCGTGAAAATAGTTCATAGCATAGAAGCGAAATTACTTGTAGTTCCAAGACGATCCTTTATTGTGATAAACAACAGGAGCTCCCAAATCACTGACTGTTGATGTTCAACAAAGTTATGGTGGCTTTGTTATGCACCATGGATGTAGCTTAGTTTGATAAGTTGTATGCGGTTAGTTTGGCCTTCAACAGAAAGTAAATAAACCATTACATTCAGAGAGAGGTAGCATCTTGTTTAAAAGAATGAATTTTGAAATAGAATGCCAAATGGGGAATTTATTAAAAGAGAAAAAGAACATTCTCTTTCTCTAGACAGTAATTCCCGAAGGCTGGAACAGAGAGTGAAGTCGAAAGGCATGTTTTTTTGTTGTTGTTTATCTTTTCTTTCCCATAGATTGATGACTACTGGCGCTGCATGTCGTTTGTTTTGAAATACCTGAAGTAATTTTTGCATATATAATGATGGTAATAATAACCTGTACTAAATCAAAGTAAGCTGCTGCAAAACAAAACAAAAAATCCTGACAAATATTAATTTATTGACTGTAGGCTTTGCTGTCTTTTTTTTTTTACATGGTTTGTCAATAAATTACAATATAATCAGTAAAAAATGTTAAAGTGAATCTTGTCCAGTCTCTTCTATAAGTTGTAATTTAATATCGAAATTATTAATTGCCATCCATACTTTAGCTATCGTTTACATCAGAACATCCCTACTAGTATATTGACATAGCTAGTTTGACTGCTTTATCTGTACACAAAAATTTGTCATTTTGATGGCACTGACATGTTCAATGGTGACATTTGGTTCTGAGAGGTGTATTGAGGATTTTGAGAGAGAACATTTTGTTTTTTTGCATGGGAACCATGATGTTTTGTTATTTGTAAAATTTATTTGAAGAAACACACATTTGAATTCTGATCTGAGAAATGTACCAAAGCAGCTGAGGAAAAACTGTAAGAGGATGGAATTCTTATAAAGTGTGAAAAAGTGATGCGGAAAAGATGCCATCCTTAAACATGTTTTATATTGTCACCGGTTGGTTCCATTATCTTTTCTGTTATTAGGCTGCATGACGTCACTTCCGGCGTGACTCGGCAGCACGTCACATGACACACGAATGCAGCCTTGAAACCGGCCTTTGTTTCCATGGTGACAGGCGTGTTGATTATTATTACTTTAAATAATTTATTTACATATAAACACAACTGCCAGTTGGTGTCAAAAATAGAACCAAAGAACTGAAGCACTCAAATCCAAGGTTGTGTGTGCTTTGGAATTTGTGCATTGACCAATATTTACATATATAAATTAGGTTTCTGGTTCATATATTGCCATTTGTAAACATGCCATTTGTTCAGATTTGTTGCATGGGTAACACTTAAGTATTTTTATTTCACTTGTTTTTTTTCACACCGTTATTAGAAAAGCTATTTGTGACGGCAGCTTCGTAGCAAACTTTAGTGATGCTCACAGTGCTCTGCTCTCTTCTACAGTTATGCATTTGACACTGCCCAAGCTTTCGGTGGAGCATTTACTTTGACGATGTTGTTGCTTGGCCAATTAGAGCATATTCAGGTGGTTCCACGTATTAAATGTCGAAAAGAGGATAGGAAAGCGTAGAAGAGAGAGACAATGAAGCCATTTTCATAGCCTTAACCCACCGTCCATCTCCATAGAAACGAGGCCAGATTCGAAGGTTGCGTGATTTTGGACACTGGCGGTGCGGTCTTGTCGCGCTGGCAATGACTTCATGTCGTCGCCATATTGTGCGTTGAAGAACGCTGCCTATTAATTTGTATGCAGCTATTCCTCCTGTCCAAATTAGCCACGGCTTATTTGTGGAGCTTCCAGGGCTGCGAAGGTCCCAGCCTACAAACTGGCCTTGGAGGACGCAGCCTGTGAATTTGGACACAGCAACTCTTTGCCAGATTGTTCTCCTTGCCTCATGCAAGACTCTTCAGCTCTCTTCTTTGAGCTGATCACAGGCACATTTTCATAAATAGGCTGATAAAAGATTTATTGGTGGTTTATCTGATAGAGACCGTCAAAATAGTCATGATATATCCGCCTTAACCTCAGGCTGTGCCATGAGGATCCCATCACATTTCAGTCTGCACTCAGATAAACTTAAGCAAGATTCAGACAGACACACGTACTTGCACCCTGACTAACCTCCTCTTACTGAGTCTTGCTCTCTTGGTGCCTCTATCGGTCCTGCCCACTGTCAAGCAGGCAGCGCTGCACCTGGAAGTCACACCCAAGGGAAGACTTCTGGCTAGCGGGTGGATCAGGCGGTCGTGTTCAAGCCTCAGGTGAGGCCTGATCAAGACATGACACTGGCCTGCCACGTTGTGCAATCAGAGCTGTGTGGTGAGAACTTCACTGTTGTACACAAAGTCAGCAAAACTCTTTGACACAAGACGCACATATACTATGTACTCAGGTGGAATAATGATAAGAACATCACATCCTTGTGGCATCAAACGGGTGGTGCGCAGACACGATTATAGAGTCGTCGTCTTCCAGGCAAGGCAAAGCAGCTTTATCTATATAGTGCATTTGATATATACTACAAGGTAAATCAATGTTCTTCATGTAATTACTGCATTTTACGTGAGTTATTCTGGTGTATTTTCTTTTAATTTTGTTCAGACTGACTGACACGTTCTCTCTCTGTCTGTTTTTCAACTTGAACTGTTGCTCAAGTGTAAAAGGAACCACTTGAATTAATGAAACGTACAACAAGTCAAACAACATCAGCTTTGATAAGAATTGATGTGTATGGTGTTTACTTCTGGAGTTTCAGCTGCTTTGAATACAAGTCAGCTTACGCAAGCCGTTGTGCTGTATATTCTAATGTTTTAACTTTCCTGGATCTCGAGTATTTTATCAACAGCAAAATCGCACTTTCAATTTTGCACACACTGTATTTGGAATCAAGATTAATTTAATTGAGTATCTTCCTCATAAATCAAGCCGAAGTAATTGCCATAAAAAATGTTCTTTGTCTTCTGATAAATTATTTGTCAGCGCCTATCCTGATCTTCAGACATAATTTATTCTCTGTTCCCACTTGTGTGTGTGTTTGCATGTGCCCTGCCACTCCTCCACCTTTCACCACTATCCACGTTACACCCCCCTCTCTCTCTCTCTTTTCATCTCTCGTTCCCTCCTTCCAGCCTTTTAATGCCAAAGACATTAAAGCGCTTTCCCGGAATGATAAATGTTTTATTAGGCTGCGCTCTCTCCCTTTTTGAAGGGTAAATACAAAGAGGAAGTGAAGGAAAACTTGGTATCTCTGTCTCCCTCTTGACTTCATTTCCATATCTGTCAGTCTGTTCTCCCACTTGGCCGCGACCTCTCATCTTGACTCGTCCCTCCTCGCCTCCTTCCTTTCATCCAGTCTCTCCATTTAACCCACTCATTTCTGTGTACTGGAAGCCACCAACCTCCCCCTGGCTTCACAAAGCCCGATCGGGTAATCTCCCCCAGAAATATCTCTTGGTCGGAAAAACGGTCGAGAAAACTCGTTTGCTTTCATTCTTTCGTTCTGGATGGTGTGCAGCACACCAACAGCTCCTCAGTAGGTGCACAAGAGTCTTTGATCAGATCTCCAAGCAGCTCAAACACGTTTAAGCGCGGGTAGGGGGTGCTGGTTGGACTTAAAAAGGACCAAACTCCTCTGTTGTGCTGTTGCCGACTCTTACATTTAGCCTCTGGACTTGTCATGATTGTATTTCCTGAGCTTTAATAGCGCCGTGTCCGCTGGGACGGCGTACGCTCGCCTCTGGCACCCAGCGGCTGTGCTGCTGATTGCTACCTCTTACTGGGGAAAATGGGTCACCGCATGTGGGCTGCAGCCCGACACCTACTTCAGGCCGGTTAACATTCAACACAACATGCGTAGGGATGTTTGTTATATGATTTGTTTCCAAGCTGTTCTAGGCCCCACCCTCTTATCGCAAACAACACCCACATTTGAATTTCTGGCAGCCTTGAAAGCCCAACACACCTGAGCTTGTACTATTCAAACTAACGTTTGTGTGGCGTTGTATGCTCTCCTTGTGCGTGCAAACCATCATCATACAGAATATCACGCCACGCAAAGACCTTCAGAAGTGTGTTTTGTTATAGCTTCCACTTATTTGTGACACAATTCTGCAAGAAGAACAAGATGAATTAAATGATGCAGCAGAATTTCCTTTGCGTGAACAAAGCATACATTCAGATCAGTCACCAAGGTCACTATTAAATTCTTCTCACTCCTACCAATGGCTAACTTTATCCTTGTGCGTAAAGAATGAAGGATTTTTAGATGATCCAGATGAGAGTTGAAGCCATCAACAATGAGAATCATTTTTGCATGATTTCTGAAGGAAATTTTACACATCCTTAGTTTTCAAATGTAGTTCCCAGTATTTTTATATCTACTTTGTAACACACATTTTAGAATGGCCTTTTTAAAATGCTTTTTAGATGTTTATATTTTTTTTAAATAAAAAAAAGTTCTTTCAACATGAAATTGGTTTTATACCGTTAATAGTTCACTCATAATAATATGTGAAGTTTACTTCAAACATTAGCTATTTGGTAATATGTTCCACAAAGGCAACATTTTGATCCGGAAACCAGCTCATTCCACTGTATTTTCATTTTTTTGGCTGAAGGGGTGGTTAGGAAATCCCACCAAATCAGCAGTGTTCTTGTACCTACCGTATTTACCACACTATAAGGCGCACCGGATTATAAAACACACCTTCAATGAATGGCCCATTTTAAAACTTTGTCCCTATATAAGGCGCACCGGATTATAAGGCGCACCTTCAATGAATGGCCCATTTTAAAACTTTGTCCATATATAAATCCATATATTTGGACATGCCTGCTGTAGTGGCTCAATATTGGTCTATATATAAGGCGCACCGGATTATAAGGCGCATTGTCGGCTTTTGAGAAAATTGGAGGTTTTTAGGTGCGCCTTATAGTGCGGAAAATACGGTACATTGCATTCAAGCGAAAGGGTTTTTTCAAAGTAATAGTTCCTACATAGTATCGTTTGGATCAAAGTTAAGCTGCCCTCATCCATTAAAATTTCAGAAAAAAAAGTTTAAGAGGAATAAATGACAAAATCAAGAGACTGAGCACACACAAATCCATTTCCTTCATTTTCCCACCTCAGCTAGCCTATTATGCTGTAGGGACATGTGATTGGTATGCGAGCTAGGCCAAAGCTAATGATGCAAAGCGGTGTAGCCTCTGGTTAGATGTCACAGACACTTGTGTAGGCTGCAATAATCGGTCATCTCCCGAAACATTAAACATGTCAAAGTTGGTAACAGATTGGCCCAATTAGCATAGGGTTATGATGGAGAACACACCTTTACATAGCCAACGTTACCCCGCTAGCTTCCTGGAAGATAGATGGTATCAAGTGATACATTTTTTTTACAGTAGGACTTCTACTCTTATGAACACCGTGCCCCAATTAGTCTCTGAGTGGGTTAGTCCATTTAAATAGTCAAAAGATGAGGTGGTTTTTAGGTTGTTGCAAGTACCTGGGCACAGTTTGGTAAGAATTTCAACCATGAGCTGATGGTAGATCAAACAGCAGCTACTCTTCATATGATCTGTATCAGTATTTGTGATCATATCCACAGAGCATTTTGTAGCCTAAACCCCCAGACTATGGAATTCCTCTTCCCACTGTGACAAACAGCATTTTGAGATTCTTGTCATTTTGTTGCATGGGAGGTCTTGTTTAAAAGTAACCACTGGTGCCCTCGTCTTTGGATAATCCAACTGAGTTTCAAACAAAGCAGAACGATCAATGAATAAAATAACAAAATATACATATTTTCAGGATGTCTTTTTTTAATTTGCTGCTTACAAACACGATTGAAAAGTGGGGACTGGGACATGTTTATCCCTGAGCCTTTGCTTTCAACAAAACTCAATAAGCATGAAACTTTGGCAGTAGAATTCTTTCCCATTATTGCTTAATGTATATCTTCAGTTGCTCAACAGTGTGGGGTCTCCGTCGTCGTATTTTGCTATCCACACATTTTCAATGGAAGACAGGTCTGGACTGTCCACTACAGTTGACCCCAGCATATTTACGTTTCAGCGCCTACGGATTCCCCAAAATTCTTTCACAATCATGGACCCCCCCATATTCTTTCGCTTTGTGTTGTACTTGTGTGACCCCCCCCTATTTTGAGGCTTCTCAGATTTCTGCAAACCAATTAGACCTTAGTTATTATTCAGAGTGTAGCTGAATATCGATTTACTCCAACAAAATAGCTGGAATATTATTTCACACCCCTGTCACAGTTTTGCATTGGCTTTCTCCAGCTACTATGTTCTTCATTGTCGCCAATGCATTGTGTGTGTGAGTGTGTGTCTGTGTGTGTATTTGTTTGACCCAAGAGTTGAAGGACAGTCTTGTTATGTCCTGCCTTTGGCTGCTGCAGTCTATACCCAAGTGTTTTTTATTTAAGGCGCTCATCTATCCCCCCCCTCTCCCCACACACACACACACACACACACACACACACACACACGCATGCACGCACGCACGCACACACACACACACACACACACACACACACACACACACACACACACACACACACACACACACACACACACACACACACACACACACACACACACACACACACACACACACACACACACGACATTCCAGTTTAGAAGAATGTGTGTTTCAGTCACCAATACACGAAATGAGACACGCATAGGCCCGGCCGGGTCATACCAAAGACTATAAAAATGGGACCCATTGCCTCCCTGCTTGGCACTCAGCATTAAGGGTTGGAATTGGGGGGTTAGATTACCATATGATTCCCGGACGCGGCACCACTGCTGCTCACTGCTCCCTTCGGGGATGGGTTAAATGCAGAGACAAATTTCACCACACCTAGATGTGTGTGTGACAATCATTGGGTCTTTACCTTTACCTTTATAAACACCCTGACAAAATCCTGGTTTGATCACAGCAACACAAATGCACGCATAAGCACATACACATAACACACATGTGCATACGCACACAAATCTACATGAATTAGACCTGGTCTAACCATGTGTGCATGCTTCCCTTTCGTCCCCATTTATAATCCTCCAACCCCTAAATCCTTTCTTCTTTCATCCACACACATTCATGTGAAATAAAATAAAAAATTCAAATGAAAAGACGTTGCAAGAATATTACAGGAGTGGTTGTCAAAAGGCAAGAGATGACATGAGGCCAAGTTTGTAATTTATTCCAACATCTCCATTTCATCCTCTTTTTCCCTCCACAGCCCCAAATCCCTCTTGACCCCTGTCCTAACATCTGCTTAGAATCATCACAGTTGTCCTTACTTTACAATCTGGACCAACATTGAATTTTTAATGAGGGTCTCAAGCCACAACTTTTCCCATCACCTTCGCCCACCACCTTTTGCTCACCTTCATTTCTGCACCAGCCTTGTCTAACTCGCCCACGCCGCCCCTATTCCTCCCGTTCCCCTTGCCAAAGTCACAGTGATGAATGGGTAAGTCCTGCCATCTTTGCGCGCCCACCAGCTAAAGGCAGAGGCCAGCTAACATGGCTCAGACACTCCCGGGATCATAGGCAGGAGAGAATAATTAATCCTGTCGAATGGGAGGCAGTGCTGCAGGATGTACCGTTGGCTTTAGGACATATTGTACGTGCGGGCACTGAAACTCTAGACAGTTATATTAATACATGTGTAGAACCCGTTCGGCTGATGTGTGTCAGAGTACAAGGTTATATCAGTGTGTGCATGCGTGCGAGCGTGCATGCATGTGTGTGTGTGTGTGTGTGTTACAAGCCAGTGAGTCACTTTTGGGATGAGAGGGTTTGTGAAGAAGCGGTGAAAAACAAGTGGGTGTAGACGGCAGGGGTACACCTCAATCACCAAAGTGGCATAGGTGTTTGTTTCATATCCCCCACAGAAACAACAAAGACTTTTCAGTTACCCTCCTATCATGCAACTGATTTTCTTACCTTTCACCTATTTATAGCGCAGGTGGGGGAGCGCCTTCACGCTGTGCAGTATCGCTCAATTAAGTTGTTTATCCATAAACTTTGGCTAATAAGGTAAACAGAGCTTCGATTCATGAGAACACTCACTTTGCAGAAGTGATCTTTTTGAATAGAAGAAGCTGTTATTATTTCAATTTTTGGGAGCAAATGGTTGTGAGGGTGCTAAAAAATGGTGCTCTTTCCATGGTGCTTGATGGAAACAAATTGCTTTTGGGTGGTTGACTTGCCATCCTCTTTTGGGGATCAAAAGAAAAAAAAAAATCTATCTGGGATTTCATCACCCAGCCAGGATTTCAATTCCTCAGCCGGAATATATGAGTCTGTTTAGGTCCCAGCTTTCTGCATGCTTGCCAACTGTCATTGTCCTGTTTTTCAATCATAGTTTGTGTAATAATTGGCTCATCTACATTTCAATCATTAAGATCAATAGCACTCCTAATTAATACGTTTACAAGGTCCACTGCGCAAATGTTATTTCTTGTTTATCAATTAGAGGCTTGGTAATAGTGTTGCACAAGTGAAATATGTGCATTTTTAAAAATATCATGACAATAACGACATTAACAAACCCAAGAGGTTTTATTTTCAGTAAAATAAACAATGTTACCCATGAAAAGAAAAGACATTTTATGGTGGCGCGACTGGCATTCTTACGAACCTGTACC
Source organism: Syngnathus acus (assembly GCF_901709675.1). Classification (NCBI taxonomy): domain Eukaryota; kingdom Metazoa; phylum Chordata; class Actinopteri; order Syngnathiformes; family Syngnathidae; genus Syngnathus; species Syngnathus acus. The sequence continues at coordinate 21,196,430 of NC_051095.1, read as the reverse complement.
TGCAACTCATCCCTTTTTTTTTTTTTTTTAATTTATCCAGAGTTGCACATAACCAGTGCATGTTGAGGAACCTCCCAGCTATCATTCGCGTAGCACATATTGTGGGAGTGGGAGGTTAACTAAAAAGCTGTACTTGTAAACATGCATGCTATTTTCCCCCTGACCACAGGGTCTTAGTTGCTTTGGAAACAAGTATCAAGAGCAAAAGGCTGTAAGGACTTGGTGTGGGTGGTCTACTTCTTTGTATGTATCATCTATAGTAAATTCCCCTTGAAGAGTTGGAAAATGGGCACAATAAATTCAAATAAAACAACACTTTTGTGCTGGCTCATGTATGAGCAGCTTGTCAGTGACTGGGGTTAAAATCTTGCCTTGTCTAAAACCTACAAGTACAATCGTCATTCATAAAATCCAGTAAAATGTTTCCAATTCCCTCATTGCTATTTTTGCGCTACTATTGTCTGCTAATCCTGATCCTCTCTGTCACACTAAATTGCACAGCAACATCCCCCCCCTCCCAAATGAATTCATTATTCCCAAACGACAGACTATGTTGCCTGCTGTAATGACAATCTTCATCAAATGCAATGTGTTGAGCCACCCTCTAAAGAGGTTTAAAAACACGCTTTGATGTTTGTTGCTACAGTCACAGTACCCAAGCCAAATGCATTTTCAGGCATTTTAGTACAACACTCTTCTGTTTTGCTGATTTTGGTGCAAATTAGGCCAGCTTCTTTCAATATGAAAGATGACATGTTTGGATTTGCCGTACGACAGCAGCTTCCCCCTGAGCTGGTTCATTAAGAGTGAAATCAGTGAAAATTACACAAATCACTTCATTAATTGAGCATTTTGACAGTATGGAAGTGGGCACCCTACGAATTACTTGAATATAAGGGTTTGAAAACAGTCTACCCAGTTGAAAATTAATTCATTTTCAGTCCTAACCCACAGTTTGCAATAGGTTGATTTGAAGAAATAAAGTTAATAAATCAAATAGTCAGTTTTGTGCTAATTTCATTCCTGCAATGATTGGACACTGTGGCAAATTCACAATTAAACAAAAGAATATTTTTCAATTTTTTTTTATAACACTTAAACTCATGATTGCACACATTTCTTTGATTATATTTAATTACCATAATTTCTGGACTATAAGACACACCTGAATATAAGGCGCACCAGCTAAAAATCTTTTTTTTTTTCATATATATGTAAATTGCATGGGACTTTAAGCTACAAGTTTATAAAATAAAATGTCCTCATTTCTATTACCTGTAATACCAAAACAAATCTTACAATATCATAAAAATTATGAAATAGAGTAGTAGATAAGCCACACCGGACTATAAGTTGCAGGGTTCAAAGCTTGTGTAAAGAGTAGCGGCCTATAGTCCGGAAATGACGATATATTTATATGTTGATTGTTTTCATTACCATTCTTAATGGATTGGCCGGGAGGAATCACAAATTCCTTTTGCGTTGTATGGTGTATATTTTGACTGAAATTGAACTTTAAACAAGCTTCCTAGTCAGGTCCACGTTGGTGACTTTTAATCATGTGCCAAATCAATGCCACATTCTCAATTTGTGCAGACCAGGGTGGAGTCTGCCTGTCACCCAAAGTCAGTCGTGATAGGCTCCAGCCCACACGAGACCCTGACCAGGATAAGCGGTTGAAAACGAATGGATGCCCTGTTAAGGGCTGCAGAACGACAGATCTGGGGCCACTTGCATACTCAAACGTCTGCAGACCGAAAGCAGAGAGACAGTGCTAAGCGAAGCTCTCATTGCACTGCACATTGTAGTTTATTGCCTCTCAACTGTCTGTGTGGGAGGCTTCCACCAGCCTTCTGCTCCTCTTTAAGTCTATTCTGGCTTTAAATGTCAGTCAGAGACTAATATGCTGTAATGTTTGCAGCAGGTGAATTTTAGAAATGGGCGTCTCATTGCTGCGCTTGCTGTGCTTTAATGCTATTAGCGCGTTTAATGACAGGATCACAGAGAGCTTAGCTTCAAATTGATTGTTACACAAGAGAGTTCTTTTGAAGTGAGTGCAACTGAGCATGTTTTTTTGGTCAAATATACTCACTGCTCACTTAAATTTGCTTGCTCCACCAGTTGTGGTACACAAAAGACAAAACAAAAAATTACAACTAATATAAAAAGGAGTGTCATCTTGATTTGGGATGTTTGGAATGTTGGATTTTCTCTTCAGATGAGGACCATGAGCAAATTAATTTTAAATGAGCCATTTATACTGCTACTTTGCTCCTTTCTCTTCTTGGGTTCCAAGCATGCTTTGTTCTCATCAAGATTTCAATTTACACTTTAAATAACAGTTCAGTGCTGTGTTCTTTGTCTTGTGAAGTGTTGGAGCTGGCGTGGCTGCCATTTCCATTTCACACTACTTCAGACAGCTGTCGCCTTTTCTTTTTGGACCAGGTAAAGTAAAACTGTGTTACGTATATGACATGAGAGTGGCGCTTCAAGAGTGAAATTTCTAAGATTTCTAAGTTTAATCTAAAAACCTCTCCCTACTGCCGGTTAAAAAAAGTTAATGAATGGACTTCCTGCGAATTGCGGTCGTACACTTATCATTAGTACAAATCCCATTAGGGAGGAACCAGCTCTATTATATATTCTCACACCAATTCTACAAGCAAAAAGACAATTAGAATTTTTTTTCCCATGACGTCATGTATGAGCGTGTAGACTTGGACTAATACGAGTGCCAACTAATTTAATCTGATGACATGTACTTGGACTGAGAATGTATGAGGCCAGAGGAGCTCTAGTGGCTTTCTATTAATCATTAAAAGAGCAAGAAAGTCTCCTATTCTTTTTTATTCAATTCAGCTTGTAGTATTCATTAAGGGGCAAAGTATGTAGAAATGTTTCTCTTGATTTTGATTATAAGCATACACATAATAATAAACACCACAAGGCATTAGGGACAAGCTAATGAGTGCATTGTTGATAATTCATCAACAGTTTTGTTGTCGGGTAATCGTTGATTTTTATTCTCATTTGGATGGAATCAGGAGCAACAGCTCACAGTACCGTATTTTCCGGACTACAAGGTGCACCTAAAAGGCCGACAGTGCGCCTTATAGTCCGGTGCGCCTTATATATGGACCAAATTCCTAAATTTAAACTGGCCCGAAGCATTGTGTCATGAAATCAATCATAAGTGGCCCGCTGAAGACTATGCATCATGAATCAAAAAGACTATGGATCATTATTTTGTGATTATAAAGTAATTTGTTGCGTCTGAAGTTGAAATAAAAACGATAAAATGAAGAATGATTTGATTTGGATTAAAAATCTGACATGATGCATTAATGGTGAGCCTTATAGTCCGGTGCGCCTTATATAAGGACAAAGTTTTAAAATGGGCCATTCATTGAAGGTGCATTCAGAGACGGTAACTAAAGTCTCTCACTTGCCCACTGATACTAGAGTGGGTTAATCAAGATTGATTACTTGTCTGCTGCTCTTTCTCTTCCCTTGAGTCTTTTAAGACGTGGAAGTATTTGATTTAAAAAACAAACAAACAGTATTTGTATGTTTCTTTGCATAACGTTTAATGATTAGGAAAAAGAAACATTTCCTAAGTTAGCACAGAAAATGTGTCATTGGAGTGTATCTCACCAGTAGTTTACGTATGTGACATCCTACTGACAGGGGAAGAGAATGATGAGAACATCACCTCCTTGGTGTATATAACAAAGGCAGCTGCTATCTCAGTGACACTCTTGCTGGATCTCCTCATCGTTCACAGTCCTTGTTCCTCTCGCTCAGTGTCTTTCACACTGTGCACCCATCTGTTTGAAGAACTTCAATAACATGTCATCTTGTTGCCCTTGTTTCTAACTTAGACGAGTTCTCACTTATGTCCTCCACACTTCGCGTCAAAACAGAAATAACACTCAAGCGCTTGATGAAATGTCAGTGCATGTTTATGATCTAAAAAAATAAATTTCTTTGCTAATGTGGTCTTGCGCATGTGAGTGGGTGCATGTGTGGGAGCTTCTTCATCCAACGCCACAGGACCTCCTCTCAGATGCATATTGGAAAAACACAGTGTGGCTACTTGATTTGAAGTGGACCACTTGATCTTGCTTGTTCATTGCATGTAATCTTTAATTGCCTTCCCTGGGGATGGGCTACATAAGTCTTTTTAATCCACCACCTTTAAAATGCAGCCCTGGAACTGCATAACATATAAAAGTAACTGACTCTTGAATTGGTGCATAAAAAATAATTAACTTTTACAACACCATTACAAAACAACAACATAAAGTGATCCTGAAATCCTAATCAATCAATGGATTTGGAGGTTGAAAAAAGTAACGGACCCGTAAGGAGTACAAACTTCAGATATCTCTTTTCAAATGTAAGGAGTAAAAGGAAAATATCGTATATTCAAGTTCAAATCCCTAAAAACCGAATGTACAGGCCTTGATACTTCCTACCACTGATTATTGGATTAACATAAGGATCCATTTCTAGATTGGTAGGGGTCCTGAGACGGAAGTTGTGTCTGTCAATGACACTGTCAATGTGGTTTGCCAAGAAGTGTCTTGTGTGTCTTGCAGCTTTGGCACTGCTTGACTCTTGCTGCCTTTGAATGCAGCTTCAAAGACTTCCTCAAGGTTTCTTTTTTTGGCAAGATCATACTAAAACAGTCCTTCTACCCTCTGGCCCTTTGCTGGCTTTGCTTTTGCCCTTGCGTCCTCTCCACCCCACTGTGTCCTTTGCACTGCAGTAGCCTGTCCTCTGTCAGAGCCTGCTGGTCGGCCCTTTTGACCTCGACAAGCACCGCAGCGCCACAGACCGATGGAGTCAATAGTGAAAGTTAGAAATATTGAAAGCGAGGAAGCAGACCGGTATATTTGGAATCAGCACTATTGGTTTCTGGATGCTCCGGTTCCAACTTGGAAGAGATGCGGGTCATCATGGGAAATGGGCTTCTCAAACCAATCATCGATTTACATTTGTAGTATATTTTCTCGGTTGCCTTTTAGAGCAGACTAAATGTAAATGGCCCAGAGAATGAATGCGGTAAGACAACTACAAAGTACAGTGGAACGTGAAAGTTAGATTGTAGCTTTGCGGTTCCACTGCATTTGGTCTGGTTTTCAGGGAAAACTTTTCCCACTTTTTCATGAATGATCTGGTGCATGACTGTCTCTCATCCTTAGACATGAGTCCTAGCTAGCTCTCACATTACGGTGTGCCAAATGTTGCCCCACACTGTCGCCACCTGGCTACCGTTGTGCTCTGTGGGATTTTTTTGTGGTGACGTTTATTGGTCTACGTATGCCGTGAAGGACAGATGGAGTAACCTAATACAAATCTCATTTCCACCCCGCTGTCCATTGGCCCTCACGGTCTACTGGTGATGCTATCTGGGCGTTAGCAACATCCTGTCTGTGTGGTTCCTGGAATCAGCTCACCCGACTCTGCTTTACTCCCCCCACCCGCCACCTCTAAAAGCCGTGGGCACCCGGGCCCATCCCATTGGAGCAGCTTGTCAGGTGATCAGATCTCAGATTACCTGGAACAAGTTGTTCAGGCCCACCTAAGAAAAAATTGTCTAGAGAAACAGATTATTGCTTAATCAATCAACCGCAAATGTCTTTTTTATAGTCATACCATTTCTTCAAATCGACGTGCGTGCGTATGTGTGTGTGTCATCATGGTATGTTTTGGGATTATAGAAAATAGATGGACGGGTGGATTCTAATTGGCATTTGAGCTGAGAATATATTCATTCATTCAACTCATAAATTTAAATTGGCTGTAGTTTTTCAAGAACTTTTTGTCAACTCAAGCACTTTATCCTTTGCAAAAACCACCGTTGTTTTACAGACCATAAAAACCCAATGCCCCTGTAGGAAATAACGGAAGGTTCTGAAATATAAAACCTCTATTATATATTATGCACTGATGAATATTTTAATAATTACACATCCTAAAATTTAACTGCTGGATACAGTAAAATATAAAAAATACAATTGAGTTCTTATCCTCAACTTTAATGAAGGGTGTTGGAAATTTTTGACAAATTTGTGGTGGGAGTCTACTGCCTGTATTTGGGATGGCCAATCCCTTCACATTTTTACCTATGTTTTAACAATTTCCATTTCCACTTCCTTGGTGGTCATCTAATTTTTCTCTCTTTTCCACTATCATAGCCATAATCACCCTCCTTTGGTGGAATTGGTAGGGGGGGGGGGGGGGGGGGGTGGAACATGCGCAGTTTTTTAATATGACAGCTAGTCCAGATGCAATATTTTATTATCAGAAGCAGGTGGTTGCAACTTGTACATCTGTCTCTATGGCGTCTAGAGGTGACACTCCATCAGCCCAATGGATTAGTCTCATTGTTGTGGTTATTTATTGATGTTTTCCTCACACCCGTATCATGGGAGGATGGTGAGAAGATTGATGAGACACAGTTCAGAGCGAGTCTGCCGTTGCAGACAACCACAGACAGTGGTCAGCCAGTCTTGACTGCTACGAGCCCCGCTGCTGATTTATTTGACAAGCAATGTGATGGCTCCATGAACATCGAAGACGTTCAACGACAGGACGTTCATAGATTATATGCAAAGCCTGTTTCGTGTCACTTTCATTTTTTTGATGACAAAATGAAGGGGTGTCTCTGCATTTGATCATCTTAATGTGCACAGCTTTGAGGTGGCTTTTGGATAATGACATGACCAACTCGGAAAGAAGATCTGTCTCGTGAGACGCTAACAAGATTGAAATATAACACTGGTGGCAGTGCCCTCTGCAGAGCTTTGAGTGTGATCTGTATTTTCATGCTTAAAGGAAATGTTGTGAAATTGAGAGGACAGGAATGCAAAGCAAATTGTAAGATTAAAACGCCAGTCTTTCTCGCATGTCCTTGCTTGAGTCCTCCACCCCAGTTGCTTGTCCTCTCACTGAACCTTTTTGCCAGCATTTGGCTACAGTTTTAAAAATCTTGATGTTTATTTGAATACCTTGGAATTTGGAGGGCTGAGGCTAATGAGGAAGAGATATTTCATTCTTGTTGTTTTTTCTCGTGTCTGTGCAAAGCTCTCAGTCTCAGAGGACAATCGGCCAGCCAGCTTGCCTCCATCTGTGACACTGACAAATGTTACAGCTAATTCTAATTGTGTCCCTGTAGCTATCCATCTGTGGCTACTGCTTTGCTAATGTGTGTTCTCAACCCCCCGACAGTCGCATCCAGAGTGTCACAGGTCTCTGACATACAGGCCCTCTCCCTCCATTAGAGGACACCTGATCCCACAAAGGCTTTCACAGATGAAGGGGGAAAAAAAACAGCAGCATGCGCAGGAAATGGGCTTGCGGTGTTTCTTACCATGACCCTGGCTGCTTACATTGAATTGCATTTATCACAAGCCCTCTAGTCTTTCTCCAGAACTTTACAAAGTGCCTCTTCTCTTTGTGCTGAATGAGCTATCATAGGTAGCAGTGGTATTAGAAGACCATAAGAAGAAACAAAGGATAGAAGAAGCTAATACACTTGAGGTGGATGCACAGCTCAGCACCACATTTATCGTTCAAGGTTCTCTCATCCTCTTTATCTTGTCTTCCGAGTGATCACCGGGGAAGGTATTGTATCTCTCTGGTGTAGTTGCAGTCTAAATATGTAAGCTCACTATTCTTAAAACTCTTTAATCAAACCATTTTGTTAAATACAAAGGTGGTAACGCCATGTTTGCCTCCCTTTCTCCTGAAGCATTGTGTTATCACAATAACCACTGAATACTTCCTAACATCAACTTCAAGTCATCAGTAAAAATCTACGCAACTCTCATATCACACCATAGCTACCCTAGAAAAAGCCCATTTTAAGTGTGAACAATGCACACAGAGTCTCTTTGAGAGAAAACGATGAAAGGCAGTTATTATTTACGGTGTGTGTGTTTGTGTGTCTTCAAGGCAGCCTGTCTCAAACAAAGACAACAAACACCAGGCTGGCACAAACCAAATATATATTTGATTATCCATCCCTTTTCTACACTGCTTATCCCCATCTGTGTCATGGATGAGTTGGAGCCTGTTCCAGCTGAGTCTGGACAAGCAGCAGCTAAACCCTGCACCTGTCCTCCATGCACAGAGCCGTGTGTATCGTGATCTAAACTGAGATAATGACGATGGTGTAAATGTTTTGATTTTCCCAAGAACATGCAGAAAGAATTCTGTTGGCAATTAAACCATATAGCAATTTCCAAAGAAATCTGTTTATGATGAGCAAAAAGATCAGATTTCCCTCAATGCACTTACAATTTTTTTTAGATTGAACATGTTAATCCTATGATTCTAGTCACAATTTTATTGGATTTTACGTTACATTAAAATGTTTGAGGGCAGGGTCAACTCTTTATTTTATTTATTTTGATTTTTTTTTTTTACTAACGGAAGTCATGGTAGCCGTACAATCATGATGATCTAAAATGGCTGTGCAGTGTGCAGCATGTCAGAGAGCCGTTGTTAAGACAAAGCCCAATATCTCTCCTTTAAAAGCTCAAGAGAAAAACACCTTGTGACCTATCGATTGAATAGAGATGAAATGTCTAAGCGGGTTTTCAAATCTCAGACAGTTAATCGAGAGTCTGTGCTCACCATGGCTTGATGAAGACCTCTTATTACAACTGTTCTAAAAAAATGAAATGCCTTATAAGACTTTATTCATATTGTTACGTTTATTCATGGTATATACAGTGACTACACTGGTAGTGACTTTCACTGTGTCAATGGATTACTGGGTGAATTTACATGCCCACTGATTCCCTTCTCAAAGATCTTATACAGGGGCTAATTTATAGCTCTTATTCACAGCAAAGCAGGTATGCATAGTTGTGTGATGTCGCATATCCTTATTGGGTAAAAAAAAAAAAAGTTCACAGTAAAGCCCATTTTGCTTTGCACTAGTGAGAAAGATTGTCAGAGCATTTTGCTGTGCAACTGTCTCAGAGGACTTTTTAGAGCATCACTTGATGCAAAATAAAGACAAGACTAAAAGCTTCCAATCAAGTATATCTCCCGTGAAATCAGACATTAAAAATAGCAGATGAAATGGCACACTGATCAAGCAAAGAAACCACTAGCAATTCCCTGCACCAAGAAGCTGGAGTTATCATTCAAAATGGAGGTGTAGTGGACCCGTGGGGGTATAACTTCAGCATCACTTGCCTCTCCACAGGTAAAAGCTTCATTGCACTGATTCGCAGCTCCCCCGCAAAGTTTAGTAATAGTGCTCTAAATCCCTGCTGTTATTGTCCTTTCATACCATGGCTGCTGGCTGCATTGAGAGAACCTTCATCTCCTGTTGCATCTTGGAGATAAGACATTGACTCTTTGAGCCTCAAAATACCAATGATTATTTTCCTTCGTCACTTGCCTTGCTCCTTGTGCACTCTCTATGACAGTATTATAGGAATACACTCATTTCGTCACTGTGAGTTCCTTTTTGCGTTTTGTATCCAGTTATTGGATTGAATTTGATTTTGCCCTCAGTTAAATAAAGAATGTTAGACCTCTGATAAGGAAAGTACACCAAACAAAAAAGCTTACATATATTTGTTATACCTGTGATGGACTATTTGGGCCACACGTACAAAAATAAGAATCATGTGGATGGTCCATCTGCAACTGGTAAAAATGTGGGATCCAGACAGACCATTAAAGAATGAATGAATGAACGAATGAATGAATGAATGAATGAATGAATGAACGAATGAACGAATGAACGAACGAATGAATGAATGAATACATACATACATACATACATACATACATAAATAAAAGGGGTTGGCTTGCGCCATTGTGAGTTTGCGTGTGAGTGCCTGGGCGTGAGCTGTGGTCGATAGCAGCTCCTGCACAAGTGTGCTTACTTTAATTTAGTCCCAGGTTTCACAAAGCGTAGCAGCCTCTATTTACTACAGTAATCACCCCTTGTTGCTGTTTGCTTGTCTTGCAGAGGCTTTTGACTTGGTGCTGCGTCATGGTCGAAACGCTACACTGGCTATGCTCAAGTCGGAGTTCCCTGCTCTCGGAGGTGGAGCCCAGAGCTCGGTCGGGCAGCTCTTCCTGGACATGTCTCTCTACATCCTGGGCTCAGACTCCACAGTGGATCACATGGTGGCAGTGCTCTACGGCCGCCTTTTTCACATGACATACCGCCGCTTGCTCGGGGGCAGCGGGTCTTTGTCCGAGGAGTGTGTCAGAGAGGCCTGGAAGGACTCGGGAGCCTTTGGCCCTTATCCCAAAATGATGATGACTCGTTTGTCCCGCTCCCTCCTTGCAACACGAGTCTTTCTTCAGGCGTTGAACCTGGGCATCGAGGTTGTCAATACCACTGACCACCTGAGACCCGGTCGGGACTGTAGCCGAGCCTTGATGAGACTGTGGTACTGTCCGCACTGTCAAGGCATGATTGGGCCGCCAGTCTGCAGAGGCTTCTGCCAAGCAGTGATGCACAGCTGCCTGGGGGGAGCAGCCGAGGTGCAACCTCACTGGAAGACCTACGTGGACGGATTGGGGAAGCTGGCAGCGGCCATGAGCGGCGAGCAGGACATGGAGGCGGTTGTCCTCAGACTTCCGGCTATCATTAAACTGGCTCTCAAACACGCAGTAAATGCGCGCAGCCGTCTCAGCAGTGTGGTGAGTCACACATGCATGCAGACACGCACGCACAGAAAAGAAACAACAAAATACCATCAATTGGAATTAACAACTCCAGATTTTATGAGGGAAACAATAATTTTACTGTGAGTCTCAATGGCTGTGAGGTAAAAATCTTTTATTAGAGTACAGACACACCAGTTCACCTTTTCACTTAGTATACTCACCTTGTCGATTCTGTGTTCTGTGTTCAATTCTTGGCTCAATCCTTTCTGTGTGGAGGTTTCAATGTTCTTCCTATGATTGCATGCTTTTTCAAATGCATGTTATGTTAATAATTGAATACTCCATAAAGACTTAATGAATACTTAATATGTGCCCTGCAATTGACTGGCGACCAGTTCATGGTGTGGCTCGCCTCTCCCCGAAATGATGAGCATGGAAAAAACACCACCTTCTGAACGGAAATACACACATTTTGTTTTATACACAGTCCTCTTCATTCATCATTATTTGTTTTTGGTTTTGGATTAGGGTTTGTCGGTTCATTATATTTACTGTCTCAGTTCCAGTTAGTCATTAAGTCAAATGATGTGTAGTCTTATGCGTTTGTTACTTTGAATCTTTGGACTTGTGTTAATTTAGCAATTTTGAATCATCCCGGGCCTTGTCTGCCTTTTTGTTCTATTGATCTTAAATTCCCTTTTTTGAGAGGACTCCTGCCTTGCCTTCCAGCTTCCCCGCGCTTGGCTCCTCAACCACGGACATCCATAACAAGACAGCATTGTCGGACAGAGCTTTAAAAACTATTCTAGTGGTGTATTTTATTTCCGTGATAAATGTTAAGAAAGTGAGCATTATTATTCGTAGAGGTGCATTCCGAAAAAGAACTTTCAGCTCTCTATATAAAGTGTGTAGGTGAGAGTATATTAGCAGTTTTAAAAGCAGCGTTTTCCGAGCCATAAAGCGAATGTATAAAAGTGTCAGAGAACATTGTTTTAACAAGCATTTCCTTTTTTTTTCCAGCAGTAAAAGCCGTCCCAATAGCAGTGACCCGTCATTTGCGGTTACTGCTGCAATGAAAGCGTCAGGTTTGTTCGAGGACCACGAGTGAAGTCAGGGAGAAGTGCTCATGAAAAATGGAGGCATTTTTCTGCCAGAGCGACAGAGCCTGATGTGTGTTTGCTCTTGTATATCTGGTGAACTTTTCACTCTCACACCCGGAATCCCCACAGTGACTGGGTTTCTACTCACAAGCCATCACTTATTAATTCACAGGTTGACCTCACTTGCTTCGCATCCTCAAATCGCTGATGTTCTTTCACTCTCTCTGTGCAGGATCGCCATTTAAAATTAAATACCATTGCAGTTCCAGTCACCACGGATGATTTTAATTTGTGTTCATGGCTCAGACCGGTTCCACTATATAGGATTATGGCTGCTATGTCAGTATGTTGCTCCTTTTTGTGACAAGGTCGTGCATGTGCCTGAGTGGGTTAGTGTTCCAGTGTAATCTTGCTGAGACACGCCTTGCTCAGGGATGTCAGTTGAAGGTCAGCAGCATTGTTTCTCATACTGCTAGTTTTGTCTCCAAAATGTCACTGGAGAAATAACAACGCTTAAAAAAGTTTCACCTTTCAACTTCAAATTGAGGATGAGGCAATAGAGCCATGTACAGCCGTGTCAAGGCAATTTGGTACAGCAGAAAATGGCCTTAAGAATCCAAACTGTCTGTGATGTCTAATACTTGCTACCGAGTTCTTCAAAATGTCATCAAGTATTGTAATAGTGAGACCCATTTTCAATCTGCCTTTTATTTAAAAAGGTCTGGAAAAAGTGATGCACATACGGTTGAAAGCTTTCCTGGATGGACATAACAAAACACTTTAAGCTCACGCATAACCCAGTGTCAGTCGTGTTATTAATTTTTGTTATTAAATTTTAATTTTTAATGTTTTTAATGACAGATGACACTGGAGACTGATTGCAGCCTTCGATATGGTGGACCCACACTATTCTGTTGGCTCAAGTGGTAGTGCACTAAAGTGATGATGATCCTGTTTGGCTGACAGAATTTGTGTTATCCATGGTTGCTCTAAGATGCGCTCTGCCCCACTGTTGTATGGTGTTCTGCAGGGCTCAATTATGGGGCCCCTTCTATTTTCAGTGTATTTGCTGCCAATGGAAAATGTGGTATTTTTTTTCCACTTAGATGCGGATGACATTCATTACTGAATAAAAAGGATGCTTTCTCATCAATGACATTTATGTCCTGTCTGAAGGACATAAGGGTTTTGGATGGCACTGAATTTCTTGAATTCTAATGAAAAGAAAACAGAATTCATGGTCCCAGTGGCCCATGTACATCCCTCCCTGCTGGCTTGGGACCCCTGATGCCTTATCTAAAGCCAAAAGTCTCTGACATTGGTTTTAAATCGGACAGTGGTTTTAAATTGGACTGACAAGTTGGTGCTGTTGTTAAATCATTTTTTCCCATTTTAGGCAGCTGGCTAAGGTAAAGGCTCTTATTTTCTTAACATTGCTTAGAAACAGCAATCCATACCTTCGTTACATCTGGGCTGGATTACAGTAATACACTTTATTTTGTAGTCAGCCAGTCCTCCCTCAAGTATTTCCAGTTGGCTTGCTTCCAAACTGGTGCTCATAGGAGGCACCTATACCTCCTATTCTGGCCTTCTGTACATCTCAGTACTCGACCAGCTCAGTGGCCTAGTGGTAGAGTGTCCGCCCTGAGACTGGAAGGCTGTGGGTTCAAACCCCGGCCGGGTCATACCAAAGACTATAAAAATGGGACCCATTGCCTCCCTGCTTGGAATTGGGGGGTTAGATCACCAACTGATTCCCGAGCGCGGCACCGCTGCTGCTCACTGCTCCCCTCTCCCCCAGGGGATGGATTAAAATCACACGGGGATGGGTTAAATGCAGAGGACAAATTTCACCACACCCAGGTGTGTGTGTGACGATCATTGGGACTTTAATCTTTAATCTTAGAGTTTGTTTTGAGACTTTTCTGTTTGTTTTTAAATCTTTAAATTGTCTCGCACTACCTACGCAACTGCCCAGTGCCTCACGTCAGCTGACCAGTCGTCACTGGAGGTACTGAGGACTAAGCAGAGCCTCAGAGATGAGATACAGAGACACAGAAATCAGTAATATGGGTCCACGACAGATCAGGAAAGATAAGATATGTATAACTTGGAAGAGTGCAACATTGAAAGTTGATCTTTTAAGACCCAGAAAATTGTTTCTTTGAAATGCTGAATGAAAAGGTTTTGCATGAAACCCTAAATGTGTATACGTTTTAGTTTGTGAATGAGAGCCCCGGTCTAGGTTTAACTCATTTCAAACTCAAAGAAATCAAGTTTAAACACGTCAAATTATTTGTAAGACTAAAGCATAGCAAATACTGAACACATTATTTCAAGCTATATGCCTGACTTTGACATCTATCTTGCAAAGAAAAAAATAATCTTCCTCTTTAAATATGCTTCGTAGTTTCAAAAAAGCCCTCCCATGGTGCCTTGTTTGGTGGTTTCATGTGATTTCAAGTCTCTCACTTAACCTGCCCTCTAGGGAAGCTCTCAGAGCTGTTACCCGCAGTGATAGACAGATTGACTGAGCACAGTAGTGAGAGATGCGTGTCGTCTGTCAACACTTTAAACATGGACTCTGCTGGCGTGGTGGTGACCATCATAAGTCTGGCGGCCTTCTCCCCCAGCATGTTAATGTTCATTTCTTCCTCCTGGCACAAATCCAGTATGAATCCACCTGTTCCGAGAGAAAAGAGAGGGCAGCCAAGAGCCCTGCAGCTCCAATCTATCCCGCTGTCAACTTGCCACCCTTCTCCCGGAGTTTGATGTCATCCACTTCACTCTGTACATCTCACTCTGAACATTACACTCGTTCTTTCATTCTCTCTTTTTCTGCCGCTCATTCGCTTTGGCTGTGAGAGAAGATGCATGATTTATGAAGCTCTATTTTTATCAGTTACTCGGGAGAAAGAGGAGCGAAGGCGCGACAAAGACGGGGACAGAATAGAAGGATGGTGGGGGAAGGCGGGTGAACCCAAGAGGACGAAGGACAGACGAGTGAGTGCATGGGAGACATTCATCACCCAGTCAGGCCTGGGCTCAAATGAAGACAGGAAGTCGGCTGCGACGCAAAGATGATGGATCTGGCCGGCATTGTTGGAGATTGTCTGTTGCGTGTTGTTTCACACCGAACAGAGGAGCAAGCACGCTCTAATGCCACGTCTTGTCACTGTGACGGTGACATTCTTTTAGAACTATTACCGTTCCACTGTTCTCTGCTCTCCTAGTGTCTTGCCCTTGTGCAGGCAGATCCAGCCAAGTCCTAATAAATATTTCACTGAGGAAACACAACATAGAAATCCAAACATTATTCTAGAATAAAAAACAAACATGGTCTGAGCTTGTAAAACATAACAGGTCCTGAGATAATTCTAGTAGAAGGAAAGAAACTACAGCCATCTTTGCCACAGATATTCATATGATTTTGTGAATCAAGTTACTTAATCCTGACTCTCTTGCTGATTGCTAGTTCAGTCAAATGTATCCAATTTACTTGACATTTATACCAGGGTAAATATACCTGTTGCGAATCTCAATTACACAGGATTTGCACGAAAAGGCACATTCATTGACGTGCAATGCTGATAATCACTTCATCATTTCCTCCTTATTGGGAAGTTGTGAGGTTGAAGTGTGTGTACTTTGTATTGAACAGTCAAATCTTTTTTTGCCATTTCATTCGTACTCAAAGTGGTGTCTATAGTGGAAGTCAACTTTGAATGGTTCAGCAATTGCAAATCTGTGAGTGGAAACTGTGAAATCAATTTTTCTTACAAGAGGACTCTTATAACCTTGCTACGTAGCAGCTCTCTATTTTAAACTGTGCTGTAAATCGCAGCCTTGACTCGTCTATTTTAGTGTTCACTGCAGATTAATGACTTTGGAACTTTTTTTGGTTAAGTCTCATTGACGTGAAGCCAACGTTTATAAACTGGAGGTGTACTGAAATTATAATTAATATAATTAACTATAAGGCGCACCTAAAAACCTCAAATTTTCTCAAAAGCCGACGGTGCGCCTTATAATCAGGTGCGCCTTATGTATGGACCAATATTGAGCCACTACAGCAGGCGTGTCCAAAGTCCGGCCCGCGGGCCAAATGTATATATCTTGTATATGGCCAAAGTTTTAAAATGGGCCAATCATTGAAGGTGCGCCTTATAATCCGGTGCTTCTTATAGTGCGGAAAATAACTGGATAGTACATTATAGTTCTTAATTCGGAATAATTCGCCCTGAGACTAGACATTGAACTTTTGAGCACATTTCTTATATGACTTGGGGTACTCAAATAGAGCTCCTAAATAAATGTTTCAATGAGTCAAATATCTATTCATCAAGATTAATAAGGGTCACATGTGAAAATACTATAATAAAAAAAGAGGTAATTCTCATTCAAAACAACAAAATCATGATTTGAAATCAAATGCTATTTCCTTTATGATATAAATAAAAATAAATGCTTCTATAGAATAAGAAGTCAAAATGCCACAAATGTTATTTTCGCTTGACAACATGTTGACACGTACATCCAGTGGACCTAATATGCTTGCTTGCAAGTGTGCACACATGCAAATTACAAAGCATGATTGTGTGTTCTATGAGTTGTGGACAGGCCCCATAACCTCCATCAGTGCAGCAGGCTGCCCAGTAAAGATAAAACCGTGCAGGTATTTCCAAGTACTCCCACTGAGGCAGGCCTTATCAGCTGCTATCCTGTAGCTTGTGTTAGTCCATCCCTGCGTGACATTAATACCCCGCTAATGTGCCCCATCCTTGAAGATTCTCAAAACAATTGCCATGGGTGGACGAAGGAGCGTCTGTGCTGAATCAGTCCCTTACAGAGTCCCCCGTGGCTTCTCGAAGAATGTGCCAACCAAAAGAGGAACATGGTTCCACTCACATTAATCATGGCCTGTGGGAGTAGCAGCGACCGCTGCAGGCACCGTGCAACGGGGACAATCACGTGAGAGGGAGATTGGGAGAACAGAGGCTGTGTGTGTGTGTGTGAGTGTGTGCGTGTGTGTCTCTCTCTCTGTGTGTCTGTGTGTGTGTGTGTGTGCGTGCGTCTTTTGTAAAGGTAATACAGATGTTGTGGAGTCCATGGTGACTTCTCCATTTTAGGGAACGGTAGGTGAACAATTGTGTTTGTCTATGTGTTTGTTTTTATTATATAGTCAGCCAACAAACATAGGATACATTTAAAAGAAAAGTAAAACAACTGTATATCGAACTAAGAACACATACATTGTTATGGATTAACCAGCGGGAATTGGGGTGGACCATTCTGCGGTCTTCTTCACCTCCGACCCCCTGTATTAATCAAGAACAAATTGAAGCACACATCTTCAAAATATTGCCATTGAGGGAGGGTTACGTCCAATTTGATACTTTTAACTTGAAACTTCATGTTGTGTGATTGCTTTTTTTAGAGCATCTCATTCCCCTTTGTGTGTGTGTGTGTGTGTTTTCTGTTTACATTAGGTCATCCTCATGTCATGGGGTCAAAGTCTATTATGGAGACTCAGCCCCAGCATGTAGATGACAGCAGGTGAACGAGCCCGAGGGTCCGCGCCACAATATTCAGAATATAGATGTCCGCCGTCGACCGACCCAACAGTCTTCATCAGTAATGTGCTGCTGCAGCAGCCGTCTCTTCAGTTTAAGGAGAGCGAGACACAATTAGCTGTTAAATGCTAGATGGCAAAATTAAGCTCAGGCCAGTATCCCCTGGGGAAATTAAACCACCAGCAAATCTTCAAACCAACAGCTAAACATTAACAACAATTTGCATGTTTATAGCACCTGCAAAACGTGTGCCAAGTGCATTATCTCTGGGAGACAGAGTGAGTTTATTATTGTTACGTACATCCCATGTGGAAACACAATGGCATTTATTTAGGGAGCGAGGCAAACGAGGGGCCTTATTTTATTGCCGCACATTTTGGAGTATCAGGATGACAAACTCAAACAGGGCGTGAATGGCTGGCGGATGATACAATGACATGTTTGTTATGCAAATTCCCACTTTCTTCTCTTCTCAAAATAAACACACCTAAACAGATGACAATTTGCAGAGGAGCTCAGCAGATGGAGCGCTGACAGTGCCCGCGGTGGCATCCTTGCTACATGCAGTGACAATAAATACGCTTATGTGCGGGAGCTGGATGCACTCTCACTCTCATTCACGCTCTCTTCTGCAGGTGAGCAGCATGTGTGGACAATCTCAGCAGCGGTCCACCCGCTCTGTCGTGTCCCCGCCTTTCAGGCATCCCGCTGCTTCTGTGGCCCGCAAAACCCAAGCCTCAGATCCCGATGAGACCTTAGGAGGCCTCCGCAGGTGAGCAGACCAAGGGCTTCAGATGAAAAGTTTGTTTGTGTGCCGAAACAACATTGTACTGGTTTCAGCCAGTTTCTTTTCCCCACGTAAGTGATGCAGTAACAGCGCTTTGTAACAATGCCCCTCGGGCCCACTGGCTTGTGCGACTCTACTTAAATTAACGCCAATTAGAAGAAGAGACATTGCTACTTTCTCTCTCCCGTGGGACTCATCTCATTGGCCAGCTCTCTGGTTTACTCATGTGATGGACATTCTGTTGCTTCACCTTCTTCAGGGAGTTCATTTCCAATCTGAGAGAATTCAGCTCCTTCTACAGTGGGCTCGGGGAGTCTCTGTGTAGCCGAGAGCCGGCTCCAGCAAACCATTCTCTCTGCTGGAATGGGCAAGAAATGACAGACAGGTAAGTCGACGGCTCGTCTTTTTGAATGGAAGAGCACAAAAATCACGTGGGCCAAACTGAAAATAATATTATTGACTTCTGTAGTGCTTGTCCTCATTAGGTTAAACTGTAGTCCATGTTTTGATAGCCTTTTGGTTAAGAGAATGGATTTGATGTACTGCTTGACTTCACAGTAAAAAGCAATGAAAAATATTTTTCTATCTATTAATTTACACCGTTACATCACTACACTAACACTTATAAATAAAACATTTTTTAAATGTCCTAAGCTTTTATGAATGAGACCCAATGACAGTCAAGCAGCAGTACCCAGATGATGAATAGCCCAATGGCGAGACTGAACACAAAAATTCGTAAAACATCATCAGAGGTGATCTGGAGGTTATGTTTGCTTTGAGCTGATGAGCTTCACGGGAGTCAGGTTGAGAGTAAATCTTGACTGTGGCTCCACTACACTATCAGTATCAGGCATGCTTTTGCTATCTTGATTGTTCACTTAATTCCTGTTTCCATATTCTCTCCTTCATCTCTTGTTTCCTGTACAACGTCATGTGGTGGTCCACTTCACCCTTACTCTTGAACCTATTTCTTCCTGCTTTCTGTCCATCCCTTCACGCCGTCATTTTAAATTTGGCTCTCATACTGTAGATTTTACTGTTTGCCGTTTGAAATTATTTGTAGAGTTTAATCTTTGCACTGGCACGTTTTAGAGGAAATGTGCTCCGGGTGAATTGTTTGACCTCTTGTTCCCGAGGGCAGCTGCAGTGAGAGAGTCCGCCTCAAAGATAGGGAATTTCAGGAGGAGACACGGTGCTAGTGGAGGGGCAGGGTTGTCCTGAGGGGATGATTACAAGCTGGACCGAGCGGTGCGATAGGAACGTGTAGGAAGGTTGCAGAGGAGAGTGAATGATGGAATGATTACAATACCTCCTAGCAAGCAATTCTCAGTGTCTCCTCCTATGGAATGTGCGCGCAAAAACATAAGTGCTTTTTTTCCCTTCTCAATTTTCCATAACCATTCCAGATAGAATCGTCTTCCAATTGTCTCACATGGTATTAAAAAAAAAAAAAAGATTTTATCGGCTCCTGGAAGAATCAAGTGCTGGATGTTTGCATTACTTCAGCAGTGACCTTAAAGCTAAATATAGTGTTTTTTTTTTTTTTTCCCCCCATATCACTCTGAGCTAAAATCACTGGAGGAACTTTTTTCAGCACATCAAACAGCGTCATGCTGATACCTGATAGATTTGAGTGGTGTGTGTGATCTCAAAGAGTACATATCCACCCCTGCATACACGAGAGAGATAAACGATGGAAGGGGAAATGCTTTGTTGAGTCTAAACATTTTATGTCTATGGGAAGAGTTGGTCAGAAAAAGCAAAAGATACCAGTGCTTATTTTAGTTTAGGTCACACAAGGTGATGTATTGTAACAACATTGGTGTACAATAGAATCCTAACATTATTCAGGCTGTTGACAATCTGTACAATCTCAATATTAAACCTTCAGTCGTTTGATTTGTTGCTAGAACCATTGGAAATAATGGAAATAGAAAAAAAATCAACTGAACTGCATCTTACTGACAAACTTGATTTAAATTTATAGTTTCAGCTGACTTTATTTCACCTTGTAAGTGCGATGCAAATCTTGAATTATATTGAGCAGCTGAATTTATATTCTGGCTCATGTGTTTATATTGCTAAAAAGTTATGTTTATTATTGAATGTTTATTTTCTACATAACCGCATCACTCATCCATTTTCTTCTACCACTTGGGATTCTCAAAGTGTGGTACGTGGGCTCCCTCTAGTGTTTGGTAAAATAATCACCAAGTAACAGTTAACAAGTTAAATAATTTAATATTTACATTTTAAGTACACTTTTAATTGAACTTTCATGTGCAATACCTTTTAATTTAATCATTATTTATGGACAGCTTCCTATGTTAAAGTTATAAAAAATAATACATCAGATTTATATAATGCTTTTTTGGACACCACACGCTTTACAGTGGGTGCATTATTCATATGCTCACGCATTTCCATGATGGTGGTGGTAAAATACGTAGGTAGCCACAGCTGCACTGAGGCAGGCTGACACAGGCATGACTGCCAGTGTGCGCCCCTCAGACCACCACCAAACATTCGCAACCGGGCATATGCCAGTGTAAGTGCGTGGCATATTAAAGTTAATTTTTAATGTTCAAACTGTGCGTAATTTACAATGGTACACAATGTGGATATACAACAACCTCATTTTTGCTGAACACTTAGGCCCACTATTCTACTCAGTAGTGGCTACTGTGTTTTAATGATGGAGGTACTTGGAGAGCAAAGTCTTTTTCGAGAACCTCGTTGCCATGGAAGCAGACTAATATCTCCTACCACGTGTCCCTGGCCAAATCTGCCAATTTAATATTCAAGTTCTATCCAATCTTACCTTAACTTACGAACAAAAAACAGAGACCCCAAACCACATTATACATTGGCAGAAAGAGAATAAAAAAAAATCAAATGAATAATTACAGCACTGTGGGGAAAATCAACCAATTACTTTCAGGACCTTGTATATATTGTGCAATACAACATTGCATGTGGTGAAAAGCAGTAGTGCATTATTAAAAGAAGCCACAAAACAGGAAAGTGTGACCTCTGACCATGTCTGTCAGCTTGGGTGGGTGTGCGCCATCAAGTCATGCGGAAGGGAACAGCTACACATCTGGTGAGAATCAGCCATATCAGCCAGTTTAATTTAGGTTAAATCATCTCTGATCAAAGAATAGAATAAGAACAGTTATAGATAACAATATAAATACAATATGTTACATTTGGTAACATTACAGGTATTTATTGCAAGGAGCGTGAACCTACGGATAGCTTAGCTCCTGTCCATCAGTCTTCTAATCCTCCTCCCTCCTCAACCCGCACCTCCCCTGATCCTATGCTAAATGGATCCCACATCTCGTTCCATTATTAATGAGATAATTAGCAACGGAAAGGGTGGAGATCGTGCTTAATAGGAAGAATAAATAATTACGGAAAATGTCTTCTGAATTTAATGGAAAGTTGGAATTAGTCCACAGAAAAAAATCTGATGAATGGAAATTGAAGGTGATGTGTGTGTGCGTGTGTGAGAAATAGAGGGAGATATGGGAACACAGTTACCTCACGCTTTCCAGTCCATCTACTATTAGTGACATGAGCAGACGTACTACCTCAAACCGTGCTTTTCGTCAAGGTTAGGGTTAGTTTACACTAATAATGACATGTGAGAACATTGAAATGTTACCAAAAGTACAGTTAGCAGAGATTTCATGATGGCAACAATTTGACGCCAGAGCTAATTATTTTCTTAAGTGGTCCACACACAAAGCCTTAATTGGTCCACATTTCCTCCTTTCTTTGTCATCAGTGGCCCAATAATCAAATATTTCTGTACAGGAGACTACAGAGAACTCCTCCCCATTAATTATTTGAAATAATGTTATTGTGTAACTGACCTACAAACACAGGTAAATGCCACTCGGTTCATGTTCAATTGTATATTTACATGACCTCTTCCCCCCCTATTTAAAACAAAACAAAAGAGAGAAGCTGCTATTCACATAATTTCCACAAGGTAGTACTAAAGTCCTAGTTTTTGTAATTTAGAGAACCATAACAGATCCATTTTTCCTCTACTGTAGTTTTAACAAATGCTGTTTTTAAGGTTTTAGCTTTTTCTTCTTTATCATAGAAGATTCAGTGTAGACACTCGATAGGTGACTTCTACAAAAGTGTTCCTGTGCCTCTGCGCTGAAAACATTTAATAACCACTGATCTCATTTTCATGACTTGAAACTAAACTTCAAGCTGTTTCGGTGGATTTGATATTATTTTACTGATGGCATGCAGCACACTGGACCAATGCTTTGCACGTCTGCCTCACAGTTCTGAAGTTTGGGGGTTTAAATTTCTACTCTGGCGTTCCTGTGTGGCAGTTGCATGTTCACCCTTCTCTAACTTTTCTTCAAGTAGTCCGACTTACAGAAACATGCGTGTTAGATTTATTGCAAACTCTAAATTCCCCAATGTGGTGAATGTGAAGAGTTGTTTGTCTACCCCTTAGTTCCAGCGCAACTCTATAATGATGACAAGCACGATGGAAAATGGATGGATGGCTGTATTGAGAGTCTGCTAAAGAGCAGTTTGACCGTAAATGCCTCTTTTTTGAAAACACCTCTCAATACAAGTAGTTTTGTAGCCCGCAAAGAGCAAGTAATCAAAAGTAAACAAAATTATACTGAGTTGTCTTAATACATTTTCTACACTCTTGAAGCCCCCCCGTGATGTCAGTGCCGTGTGCCAATTATTTCAAAATCAGCTCCATAATGCATTGCTGTCCTGTCAGGTTTTCGCCGCCCAGCCTGAAGCGGTCGGGTTCTGAATCCCGGAGCAACAAGCCCCTCGAGCCTGTCATCAGTCAGATGATAGACAAACTCAAGCACATCAACCAGGTGAATGCTATGATTTTTTTTTTAATGTAATGCGGGAATTTGGTAATGTGTGTACACTTACCTGTGAGCCAATGTCAACACGCCTGTGTTGCGGGGGTCATCCGAGAAAAGCGAACATTTGTTGATTGTATAAGTGTTAGTAGCAAGAACTTGCGAAACCATTTGTGTCTCACCTGAGACACACATCGTGTGGCCAGTGTAGGACACTCGCGGGGCGGTGAAGAATGTTTTGACGTTTAAAAATTATTTGCACTGTAAGCCCCAGCTGTTTTCAGGGTTGGAGACCTATTTTTCATACTGTCATCGCCGTGGAAACCAACTTTTGGAGTGCGGCTGGCAGGACCCAGAAATGCTTGCACCAAGACTCAAAGTTAGCAGGCAAATGGATCTTGCAGCGGCTGTAGCTAAATTTCCTGCTTCCTGGTGGTAGAACTTGTAGCTGTCAACATGTTAAATCACTAAAGCACCCCAAACATAGACGCATTTGCCTAAAGTGTGTGTGTGCAGAGAGTCTGCGAGCGCTTCAGGCCTGTCTTGGTGGATTACAATGCATCTCTCGGCTTTAAACAACCTGAAAGATCCAAAGAGCAGCTGCCGAGCCTCTCAGCTCCTCTGACAAGGCGGACGCTCAAGAAAAAATACAGAGGCTTGTGGTTTCCGACTGTAATTTTCTTTTTCGGCATTACCTCATGCTTCGTCTTGCTGGAAAGTCAGGCTTTTAACATCATGCTTGGAAGTTTGTTCACTCCCTTTCCATCATTCGTGACTCTGTTAGGGCAATTAGAGTTTTGTTTTGTAAACATAAGGCTCATTTATGCCCATCAACGTGCAATCATTTTCTCACTGCTGCCGCCTTTTGTGCAGAAGGTGTAGATTTGATTCCTGGCCACTGGCCAGAACCCTAATAGCATCCACTGCTCGTCCCAAAATCTGATTAAAAAAAAAAAAAAAAAAGGGAAGGGCTTGCTGTGCAAAAACATTACCAAATATATCTGCAAGTGACTTGGAGTGACAACTTTTGATGGTACAAGTCAAAAGTCAAAACATGAACATTATGTTGTCCTTGTCATCAACATCACACACTCAATGTCCATGTAATTAGGTACACCAATTATTAAATGTTTATTATTGTATGAATGATACTTGCAGTGTAGTGTACTAAGTGTGCGCGTGTGAGTCTGCTTTAGTTCTGTAAATAATTGCTTGATATTTTTGTCCACCTTGAACGCTCGTATCTGCTTCTCGTACTCTTCTTGAGTTTAAAATCCGGGAAGAACATCTGATGAAAAACTAATTGCAGATTTCATGGGCTGCCAAAACATTCACGACCAAGCTGTCAAGACAAATATTCACGTAGCAAATGATCACTATCCTGCGGTACACAAAAATGACAGGAACGCTTTGTAAAGTACAGTAATGCAATCTAATTTGATAATTTGGTGAGAATGAGGGAATCTTATCATGTCTAAATGAAATGTTTTTTTAAGCACAGCCTTTCAGTGTAGCTCAGTTACATAATATGCAACGTGTCTCACTTTTCACCCACTTTTTTACAGCCCTGTTAAAATCAGCCAGCTATGAGGGGGTTGTTCTGTCTCGTGCTCATGAACCACTTCTGTCCGTGCCCCACTCGACCATGACAAAGCCATCTACCAACAAATGTGAGACACTGCAGGGATCGGATTCCCAAATTTCTCCCGAAATAAATTGCAGCAGTTTATTTTTCAACTTCTCTGCGGTTGGAGTTTTTAACTTTGCACAAGCGTGCAGGTGCTGCTCAGTTCACGTAATCGTCACATGGCTGGCCCAAATTTAGCCCCGAATCTCCCCTCTCGACAATCGTAGGTTTGCCCCGATTCTAGTACCGATAATCTTATCAGATAATCCTGCCGTGTGTGGTGTGACAGTGACCTGCAGCCAAAAAACAAGGTGACGAGGTGGTGCGGAAAACAACTGTGGGGAATCCAAAGTCAAAACAGTCATGGCGCAACAGAATGTTCGTGATCTCGCTGTCTCCACTCACTTGATCAAATGCCTTTTATTATTATTATTGAGTGGTGATGAGTTTCATTTGCTAAATTCTGTTATTTTACCAAGCAAAGTGCTCGGAGTCGCTGTGTTGTAAACATCCTCTGGAGAAAGTGGCCTTGTTCAGTTAAAAGCAGTTTTACAAGGTCTCCGCCTCAGCGCCACTTGGCTTTGGGCTCATGCAAATGGACTAAATAAGCATCCGATAGGAGAAGAAAAAGGCTGCAACTAACACATAAAGACTTTCATCTGCTCCTGTTTTTGCAGCGTGCCAACAACACAAATACCATGTTTAGATGTCCCTGGACGTGGACCAGAGGCGTGCCATGTTGATTCCATACGGCACTACATCAATCTCAGGTTGCCCTGTTTGAATGTGTGCTTCACATTCAAGGCACGGCTCACAAATATTTGTCTTGTTGCTTTTCTAATTTAATTGGCGTAAACAAGAAAGTCAATAATTTGCCGTTCTGACACCGCATTCCAAATAAATCGGTCCATCAGAGGTGTCACCATTTGGTCAGCACCAGAGAGTGTTTACACAGCAGTTAGTGCTTGCCAGATAAAGACAATTAGAAGCCCGCTGACATCAATGACAATGACGATTGCTTTTTACACAAAGGTGAGTGGACAGTGAGTCTCAGGTGTCAAACTTAAATCTGTTTTCACATCTGGTGGTGTTTCTTCCTTATGACTTTGATATACCTCGAATGCCAAATTGGAAGCCTTAAAGTTCCCCCGATCAATTACAACGCTAAACTGCCCATGGCAATTAATGATGACAATTACATTACAATGACAAAATGATGACAATTACTCTAAATTAAAAGTTACACCTTCATGTGTGTGGACTGACTGACAAGAGACTGGGCAAGATTTGCATTTTACTTTTACACTTTGCAATCTAATTTGTTGACATCTCATTGTGATACAGAGAGGGGTTAAAAGCAATGTGATGTGAGACAGTTCAACAACAACTTTTAATACTTAATGATCAACTTGACAATATGAAATAATTGCTAATAAGGAAACAACAGAGAATTGTACATAATCATTTGTCTGGATACAGGACATTATTTGAAACTTGTTGAAAGAAATGAGAAAGTGCTTTTTCAGTGTGCACAAGTGATGAAGGTTGAACAAGTCGTTTTGAGAAATTCAGTTTTGATCCGACAAATGCACCAAAGCAAAATTTTTTTTTTTTTACAAATTACATTTAAAATAACCCCAACTGTACTAAATTAATTGATTAGGATGAAAAATGTACTTTAGTTTCAGGGTTTTTTTAAAGGACTTTTGTTTCTATTTTATTTTGTTCACAAAAATACCTTTTCACTTTTTGTTTTAGTTTAACTAAAAACCCTTGCAACATACCATCTGCTCTGCTCACCTTGGATCTATTTCTGGCCTACCTGATGAGTCATATTTCCAAACCACTTCTGGTCGTTCAGCTAAAAATGACTAAAATACACACAGCTAAAAATGAGAAAAATAAACACACATTCTAAAGTTAGCTTTCTTTGTTGCTGTGCCATTGCAGTATTATACTCCAAAGACTACATTTTGCTGCTCTCTTGCTGCTCCGAAATTAAATTCGGCCGACCGCTACATGTCGAGACGTAAATACACGAGGCTCTTATTCTCTTCCATTGTTGTTTGTTAACGTCTTATTCCAACTGACACATTGAAAGCGCTGTGGTTTTCACGGTCTTCTATTTTGAAGCGGGAAAACTAACTGTCTATCCCAAGCTGAACTGAGCCAAGCAATACTGTACAGTGGAAAGCAACCAAATTATTTTAGATGACAACACTGTCCAAACAATCCAATCTCTTGCAAAAATAAGGCCGTGGCTGGTGATAAGTAGTTGATAATCACTGTCTAATTTTTCTGTATGGACTGTATGTGTTCAGACTTCAGATGTGCTGTTTCAAAAACCTCCAATAACCCTTTTTAAACACATCTTCAATTGTCAGGCTACACTGGGAATGTCCGATTTATATTTTTTCTTCTTCTCTGCGCCAAATGCACTATGACGGAAACCGTGAGAAATGCAAGTATGCAGCGGAAATGTGTCGTTTCTCACATTGTCAGCATTGATCTGAATATCTATCGTCACAGAGGCTATCTGGTTGGGGAACCCAAAGGAAAACAAAAGAAATCCAAAAATATCTTTTCTCACGCTTAACACTGCTAATCATGGCTGAGCCGCATCCAAGGTTAACATGATGTGGTAACGCTGAATGGATTGAGAGAAATTTGCTTTCGTCTGCTGTTTTACCCTCACAAATTGTTGAAGCAACACAAGACTTTGAGGAGCCGTGGCACATTTTTGTCACTGTGTGAGGTCCCGTCTGTGCAGTTTGGAGTATGTCAAAGCTGACGTAGTCAAGTGTACGTCAAGGCAACACATCTCCTCCACTGCTTGCGATGTGTGTCTGTTGTGAAAAGTGGCCCGGACAGCTCTCGTGTAGTGACGAGGGCCTTCAAGTGAGAGCAGAGCATATTATTTTGATGATGTCTTCTTGTTCTTCAGAGATGAGCTTTTTTTTGCTCCACATCTGTTGAACTTCCCAGAGTATCGAGTTTCTGCTCCCAACAACTAATCTCACAGGAGATGGTTGAGCTACTGGCAAAATAGAGCAATTATGTGATTGGTCTTTGATTATAGAGCGTTTCCCACTCATTTGTTGGATGAATTTGCAATTTAGAGGGTCAGACCTCTTGGGACTTCTTCTGACAAACTCAACTTGGCAATGTGACACTCTTTAGAGAGGTACATTAACAACACAATGGATATGAAAGAAGTCTTTGTAAGGATGCTATTTTGGCAACATTCAATTAATTCATGGCAATTGCTTTCTCATTAGCAGATTAACTCATCTTTGAATTCTGCCTTAAGTGTTTTACAAGTTGGAGCCTTCTTTATCTCTACTGGCTCTTTGGCCCTCTTTCCAACACTCCAGCTGTGCTGACTTGTGGGTGACAGACTCCAGTTCTGTCGCGCCTCCCTCCCTTCCCACCTCGTCCTTCCCTCTAAAGCCCAAGATCCCCTCCTCTCTTTCCAGCTTCCCAGGCTAATTGAAGCCAGAACCTGGGAAAATCCAGCAGGTAGAACTGGAATCCAGGGTGGAAAATAAACCAGATCCCGAGTGCCAGAAATTCCATCACACAGTCTCACTTCCTCAGAGGCACCAGAGCCTGGACGGCCAGTATGTGCGTGACACATTATGCAAACCCGTATGGAATACACACACACACTGAACATGTACATGCACTGTGTACTTTTTTTTTTTTTCTTCAAACATGCATGCTCCTATAATTATAACCAATACTTTTCACATATGCCTGTGACATAAACCCAGATGGTTTGACGCCATAAATTACGTGACATACACATTCCATGTGCATAATTGCAGCCGATTCTTAAGAGTGCGAGCATTTGTTAGCTTTCTCTTATCAAGTGTGCTTGCAACCAGACTAATAGACACCAAGGGTGTCAGACAGGGCCTGCTGTTTTGTAAACGTACACTTGCTCACCTAGCCATTATGCTCCCTCAAGTCAAAGATTTCTGTTTGATGTTATTTACCAAGCGTTATTCAACAAACCCCCTCGGGGCCTTCGTCCTATTGCCCTCCTAGGTTTTATGTGGCTTGAAGTACGTTTACTCTTGAAGCGGTGGAGGCTTGTTATTCTGCTAGATTTGTGAGCGGGCGATAAGCCATGAGGGTTTTTTAAATGAAGTGTGACACCTGGTGTAAACCTCTGAGGAGCTAGGGGGCATTTATGCAGGCGCAGTCGTCAAAGCGCCACACGCATGTTATCCTTTCAGGTGGCTTTGGGCTTCATGCTAGCTTTGAGATTGGAGGTGTTGTGTGAAGTTCTGGTTCTTTAACTTGAGGAATCTAACAAGCAGATAACCCTCCCACTGCCCCCCAGACGTCCGTCCACATAGTCCCAAAGCAGCCCTCTCCCCTGCTGGCTGGGAGGTCAGACAGAGCATGTGAGGGCCCTTTTCCTCCCAATTAGTCTGCCTGCTAATGAGGCCCAAGCATCCCTTCTGCCGCCCATTTCTCCTCAGACTTCCATACTTCCACCCCCTTGCCTGCCTGTACCCCCCCACTTCGAGCCTTTTGGCTCAAGTCAGGGTCACCTCTCACCTACACCACGGCCACGCCATTGCACATTGTGTCATTATGACATGGCAGGGTTATTTTTTTAAAGTCTTGGCTGCACTAAAAATAAATTATAATTTGGACCAACTTTTACAAAAATATATATATTCTAGTCTTTACAACTAATTTGATCCTTTTCTCTCCAATAATGATTTAGTTGATCCAATTGAAAGTATTACTTTGCCTTAGTCAAACAGTTACATTGACACCAAGTAATTTATTATGAAGAACAGACTGCATTGACTAAGAATTCTACTATTCTCTCCATTCAAATTGCCTTTCTCCTTTTTGTTTCCCTTGATCTTCTTCCTTTTGCTTCCCTATTTCTTTAGTCTTGCTTCCCGTGTGGCGGACATGCTCAGTCATCGTGCTGTCCTCGTTTCTACTTTGCATCATTTGTCATGATTTAGCTAAGAATGGACATAAGAAAAACGCATTAGCCATAGCCACTTAAAAACCAAGACATCTCGACTTTTTACCTTCACTAAGTTATCTCGAGCAATTGACGTCAACATGGTGTGACATCACATGGTCATACATGTGACTTGAATGTCAGTTGTTTCACTTTATGTGGCTCAAGGTTGCTGCCCACCTCAGTGCAGTGTTTTTTTGTTTGTCTTGGTACATTAAAGATTAAAGATTAAAGTCCCAATGATCGTCACACACACACCTGGGTGTGGTGAAATTTGTCCTCTGCATTTAACCCATCCCCGTGTGATTTTAATCCATCCCCTGGGGGAGAGGGGAGCAGTGAGCAGCAGCGGTGCCGCGCTCGGGAATCAGTTGGTGATCTAACCCCCCAAGTCCAACCCTTAATGCTGAGTGCCAAGCAGGGAGGCAATGGGTCCCATTTTTATAGTCTTTGGTATGACCCGGCCGGGGTTTGAACCCACAACCTTCCAGTCTCAGGGCGGACACTCTACCACTAGGCCACTGAGCCTGTTTTATTACTATTTATTATTATTTATTACTGTTTCTTCCTTTTTTGTCTTTTTGCCAAGATGCATATGAAGATATGAACAGCTGAGTTCTTCGTGCTGAAGTTTCTGACATCCTGAGCTTGTTGTCACTGGGCGCAGTCACATGCTCCTGTGTAACAGGATCCCTCCCCCCGCAAAGAGGTCAGGGGTCACACTTCCTGTTTCCTGCCTGTGCTAGGTCATCAGAGGGTCTCCATGTGAGGGTCACAGACCTTCTCCGCCTTTTGTTTGGGGCAGGCACAGCAGAGGAGAGGCTCCTCTCTGGACCTGTCAGAGTGTTTGTACTCCCTTAACTTTTTTCATTGCCCCTCAAGGTCCCTGGCTTTTCATCTCAGCACACCCCTTTTACCTCAGGTTGTGGCAGCTCTGCACGCGTGTCTGCCAGGGCTGGACTGGGACAATAAAATAAAATAACAAATAAAATAAAATATTGTCTGTACTACTTAAACCATTCTTCATTTTATTTTAAACAAAATATGTTTGCAATTGCCAGTGTTATATAAAGAGAAGACCATTTGCAATTTTGCTATATTAGCAACAAACATGAATTTGCTTTTGTGGGCCACATTAAAAGATGTGTCTGGCCGTGTCTGGCCCCAGGGCCTTGAGTTTGACACATGTGCTTTAAATAGTGGGCCAGTTTCTTATGGAGGAAAAAAGGGAGGGGGTTGAGGATAAAGACAGCTTTGACCGGTCCCATGAGGACTATTTCAAGTGTGTCTGCTGTTCACTTCAATTTCGTTTAGATTGTGTTTGTCCTTATACATGAAGCAATGGGCATACGTATCAATCAATTCATTATTGAAGTAATCATTAATAATTTGCGAGATAGTCCGCAAAATAAAAACAAGGTGGTGCCTGCTATGAAGCTACAGTAACATGCACCCTAAAATTATTCAAAAACAAATTTGGAATTGAAGCTATTTATTTATTTATTTATTTATTTATTTATTTGCTGAATGGTAATCTTTTAATGTCAGCTTCCTCCCACATTCCAAAAACATGCACATTGGGTTGACTGAAGGCTAAACTGCTCGTAGGTGTTAGAGCGAGCAATAATTTGTGCCCTGTCATGGGCAACGAGTCCAGGATTTACCCTGCCCCTTCCTCTGCTGGGATAGGTTCCATCCTACCTGCGACCCTAAAAGTGCAATAGATTTATGGTCTTTTCACTCATCAATTCATTCATCACGCATTCAATGTAGTGCTTTCCTTCCTCTGCTGCTCAATATTCACCACAGGTATAGAAACGTGAACTCATAGCCTTTGGAGAGATTGTTCATCATAAAAAAAATATTTGTATTGAACAATTAACAAATATAGTATAATAAAGTTTCTCGCTAGTCAAGGACATTTAGGCCATGGCATTGTGGCCATAGTTTGCATCATCGCTATGGACAAACAAAATACTTTTTTGTGTACTGTTTTCATTCAATATACAGAGATTTTTTGGTAATGCTGATCTTTTTTTTAGCAACCCAGACGTCGGTAAATATGTTTTTAAAAATACCGTATTTTTGTGCATGTGAAATAGCTTTAGTCAAAGGCCCACCCTTATTACGCACTATCTCTGCTGGGAGTTCATATTATATTATTTCATCCAACTGAGAGTCTGTCGGCTAGGTGTGATCATGGGATTCTCGTGCCATGACCATCTGCTGGAAATGGAGGGTTTCTTAGCAACACATGACTCTGGGAACCACCTTGACAACGTGCAAAGGAAACGAGTAGCAGACAAAAAGAGATTGTCCGAGGAGAGTAATCTGATTTTGCATCCAGCTGCTTGGACAGGACTAAGTCTTTTCAAACTGTTCAACTTCATGCACACAATCGGTCACATTCACAGAAATGAGTCAAGATTATCATAGGGATTGCCTCTACCTCAGAATGGTTGAATTTTATTTTTTCACTAGCTATTCTAAAAACTTTTAATACAGGGCACTACATTCATGTCTTAAACTGTGCTGAGTCTGACTAGATAAACACACACACACACACACACTGGTGCGTTTTCATTTTGCAAAGATGGCATAGCAACAAATGATTAAATTTGATAGTCCTAAAATATGTAAACAGCTCAAGAGATTTTTTCCCAAAGCTAATTGAAACAAGAAACAAAGCGAGTGCCAGCAAAATATAAATTCCAGTTTTCAGTCCAGCGAGGAATCTGGAAATGAAGTTGTGGGCTTAGTCACAAAGGTGGAGTGGGTCCACACCCAGTTTAACGGCCGCAGAGCTGCTTTTCTTTTCTGTGTTTGTGTTACGACTGGAATTAACATCAGGAAATTAATCTTGTCTGCGTTAACCGTCTGAGGCAGAGCGACCGTTGCGTGACATACTGAGCCACGCTACAGGAGGACAGGAGTTGGGTGGGGGCACGCTGCGTTGTGGGCCTGTCAGAGAAAAGAATGCAAGAGAGAGACAGAAAGAGACAGAGAGAGTACATGTTTAGAGAGTACATTTGAGTTTCTGAGGAATATAGATGAATAATGAGCCGGGAGCTGCAGGTGGGACGGCAGCGCTATACACAGAGCTTTCCATGACTCAAAGGGTGGAAAGTTCCTGCTGTCATACTGTATGTAGACTCTGTCTGCCTGCGCGGCTTTGGATTTAAGGCATAGAGAATCAATGTTCTTTTTGACCTCCATCAACAGTGTTGGGAGTAAACCTTTACAGTATTAACGCACAGTAACTTGTTTTTTCTTTTGCTCCAAGGCAAGGCCCGACAGCAGAAGACTTGACCTACATTTGCAATGTAAATTCTAAAAGCGGTACCTTACGATGTGTGAGAACCGACATGTGAATTTAGCGGCAGTCGTTCAAATTTTGCTTTGATTTGGGAGCGCAAACTTGAAATATGAGCATTGTATGATGATTTTATTTGAATATATTGTAGTAATTAGATATCTACTGATTCTGAATTGCTTCAGATGATGTACGTGGCACGTCACTGAAGTACACTTTTGCTGTGTTGATGGTTACTATACCATATTTTCCGCACTATAAGGCGCACCGGATTATAAGGCGCACCTTCAATGAATGGCCATTTTAAAACTTTGTCCATATATAAGGCGCACCGGATCATAAGGCGCATAGAATAAATAACTCAATGTTGCTCAAACGTTAATGCAATCACAATATAGTAACACTCAAAATAGTGAAAACAATAACAATATATCAATAACTCAACGTTGCTCAAACGTTAATATCACCCAACACACAAAATAAACACGTAAAGCTTTAATACGTTAGTCCTCATCCACGAATCCATATTGGTCCATATATAAGGCGCACCGGATTATAAGGCGCACTGTCGGCTTTTGAGAAAATTTGAGGTTTTTTGGTGCCCCTTATAGTGCGGAAAATACGGTAATTGCCACATGATGGTAAGGTGAGAGGTGAAATATGTCCTGACTGAAAGTACCAAAATGTACAGCAGACCACTGCTATTTCAGTTTTCTAGTAGCTCTTTTATACTGTCTATCAATGTGTTGGATATGGTTATCAGTTTTAGATGCCACAGACTACGTTTAAAAAGTGTTTTATAATCATCTGCATTTGCGTTTACTCAGGCACGCTGTGACTTGGCTTTCTAATTGTGTGTAATTTTCCTGCTTGTCTGACTGTACTGCATGGTTGGCTTTTTAGCGACTGTTGATGCATTAAAATAGAAATCCTTGAATGTAGCAGAAATGTTTAGCATGTAATGTTTATCACAGCAGGAGTAGTGGTTAACAGCACGCCTCATTCACATCTATGAGGTTTGGGGTTATTTTAATACTCTCTGTGACGACACTTGATGATACAAGTCGATCGTCACAACAAAGTGACTGGATAGAAAAAACAACTAATGATTGTTTTTAATGTACGTAAAACTGTGTCAGTTCAAAATTATTCTCTCTGAATTGTTGGTATTGGTTTTGGCATTGTTGTTTTGTTAAAGGCTATGGAGGTGTTAAACTCAAATGTCATAGTTTTGCATTCTGCAGTTGTTTTGATTTAAAGTATTGCAGAGTATTTGGGAGAGGTGAATGCATTTTCTCTTTTAGTGATGCTTCAACTGTTTTTTTTCTTTGCTTTTTTCTTTTAACTGTGTTGTCAGAGACAGATAAGACCAAGCCCATGCTGCGTTTTGACATATTGTTGCACTGATGTAATGTGGTAGTGTGGTTTTAATTTCATATTTCACTCTTACTCTTGGTGAGTTGACAGCTTGCTATGAAACTGTCTGCACATTTATTTATAGCAGTTTTTGGAGGAATGGTTAACACTTAGTACTTTGCTTCTCTGTGACTGTCTGTCTTGTACGATTAAACTAGTCAGTAAAGTGATCAGGAAAAGCAAAATGCAGTATCCCCCCCCGATGGTCATGATGACATCACAAGTGCACTGCCAAATGATCTATAGCTTTGCTTTTTTAGTGTTGTGGATAAACGGTGAACTTTTACCTGTTTAGCTAAGCTGAGGGGTCTTTACTCATTGGGTCGTACAGGTATACCTCATGAAACCTAGAATGAGTCAGTGTAACGATGGCAGCTTGAATGTTTATGCGCAGAGGTGTGTGTGCTGGCAGGTGGTAAGTTACACATGGCTGTGTTTGCACAAACTCCACTCCACACAGGGCCACAGTTATTTTTTGTTTCACCGTTTTTCCATGTTATTTTTCAAAAATACCTTGAACCATTTCGTCATTGCGGTGCTTTTCGGGTGTTGGTTTGTCTTGGATGTTCACAACTCAACAATCAGTCCCACAAATTTTTATTTGGTGGGCTGTTTTATGTGTAAAGCACAATACTTTTGAATGGTCCTTAATGCACCACTAAGACAACCTTGTACTAACCTACACCTACATTTATTTACTATTAGGGCCACACACCTGAAAAAGTTAGCTTAGTAATTAAGATTTAGGTCTCAAGTAAAACAAAATATTCGGATGTTATTTTCAAAAGTACGACGTTATTCACAATGCTCATTTCAACAACATTTCCAGTGTTTTTCAACATTGTAAGCCCTCTGTTATGGAAACGCTCCAAATGATAAGACTAGCGAAAATAGATATGCATGAAAAGCAGTAGTCTCTTGGGGAACTCCGGCCCCAAGTTGTGTAGATTAGATTTGTGGACAAGATGTGTTGACGCATTGCAAGAAACTTTGTGAGCAGCAGATTCCGTCTGGGCCTAGTCACAAGCGTCTTGTCCAGACTTGTCCTCTGCATTGAGAAGAGCATAACGCAGGACTTGACAAGGAGACCCTTTTTCCTAACATGTTCTGTCTTCATTACTCAACTGCTGTCTGTCACTTGCAACAGTGCTCGTTCACTTTCTGTAGACACACGCAAGATGATACACGTTTCTGTTCCGTCTTTGTCCTTCCTATTTTTCACGCATCATTATGAATGACAGAACTCGACCAGTGAGAGCAGGTTTATTTGTATCAGTGCAGGTCCCCGTTGCTTGGTTGCAGCTGTTGTGTCCAGCACTGACCCTGTGTGGAGTTCATGTCCTGTGTGGGAGGCTGTGACGACCTTGTGGTTTCTGTGTTGCTGTTTGAGCTGGCCTGCATTAAGCACAATTCCACACAACTTTGTGTGCTGCCGCTGTAAAGTGAGCATTTCCTTGGTGGGATTTTTGCTGGGGGGGGTGAACCCACAATCATTTGGAGGCTCATAGCTATGTTAAATTCGTGCTGCCAGCCCTTAGTGCAAACCATGCAAGCCTTAATGGAAAGCATACTGAGCACTTTGCAAAAATCTCTCTTTTATCTGTCCCCATGCTCATTTTTGCTTTGGGTTTTTTGTCTTATTTCATTCCACAATACTCCCTGGTGCCTGGTGAAGCAACTTGAGGTTTCTCCATTTTGTGGTGACTGAATGCTCTGTTCAGATCACGGTTCCAGCCATGCCAAAAGAGCAGCGTCACTTGTGACACAAGCATAAAATCCAGCCCTCCCTGCTCGCACTGCTAAGGCAGACGCAAGCAACCGGTGGAGAGAAGCCACCGCGCCCTGCCACAGAGGCCCACCTCTGTGTGGAAAATGGCACCGGCGAAGGGCTACTGCTTGCTTCGACCACTGCTATAATTATGCTGCCCACTTCTTTTTATAATTCCCCAAAAAACATCTCAATTCTCAGCCTCTGTGCCTCTACTGGTATTTATACCTGGCCTGATAATGACCTTGCTCTCCTTGTGTAGGACCAAAACTAGACATCAATCAATCAATCAATCAATCAATCAATCAATCAATCAATCAATCAATCAATCAATCACATTTTCAATCAACCATTCTCCTTTCACCAAGATAATGTTCCGTTTTGATTGACAGTGTTTTTCTGATGGTGTCAATTTGACACCATCAGAAAAAATCTGTGTGTTAGAATGTCTCTTGTGCACTGGTGGAGTTAGGATTTCTTTTGTTGGGGGGCCCCAAGGATATCTCTCTGTTTTTTTTTTTTGCAAACACCCAAAAATGCTGAAAATTTGTTTTTATGTCTTCCTTGTGGGGAGAAAATCCCAGGACAATCGAATATAATCTACCCAAAAGACAATTATTTGGCCTGGCACCTAGGGCTGCAAGCATATTTCATGAGGGGGTGCTCCCTGCGGCCCCCCTCTAGCTCCGCCAATGGTCATGTGGAAAAAAAACTTGAGGTGTCTACTCAGTGAGTATATTGTCAAATGGCAGTTGAATATTTTTGTTTTTTTAAATGCTCCACCCCCCACCTAACTTACCGTGAACCATTTTGTCATCACGCTACTTTTTAAGTGTTTGTTTGCCTTAGCTGGCCTGCAAGGCACCCTCAGAAGTCCAAACTGGTTGCCCTGAGAAGGAATTTCTGCGAGTCAGTAAATCTATCTAAGACTCCGGCCAAAGTGTTCTCTCTTAAAGAAGAAGTTCTCTCAGTACATTTAACTACCACTCATCATTGAGGGTATTTGTTCTCCAGTGACACCTCTTGTCTCACCTATGTATCATCCATTCTCCACGTGAAAGGGTATTTGTCAATCCTAATATGTATGTGAATAGCCTTTTAGAAATGTTTTCTCCTCTATAGTTTTTGGAAATAATTGGAAATTTGTTTAGGCATGCATAGTAGATTGTTGGGGTTGTGTGTTCCCTCTGTTGGAATTGTAGAATTTATGCCAAGGAAGGGAACAGCTTTGTTTATCCTCTGACTGACATCATTTTGTGATTAGTTTTATACTTCAGCTGTCTCTCTTTGTCTTGCTTGAACACGCACGCAAACACAGTTCAATCACAGCTGACCGGAGACACAGCACATATGAACCCAATTTTCTCTCAGAGAAAGCCTAAAGAACAAAAACAACAACAACACAACCTGAATGCTGACGTATGCAGATAGGAAGGAACACAATAAAAAGCATACAAGGAGGCACAGCGGTGAGATAAAAGGAGGACTCGCAAGGCAGGCCGTTGGAATTTAGCACATCTGTTAGCTTGGCAGGGCTCTCAATCATGTGCAATGTTAAGGAGGCTGAAGGATGGTCAGAGAGTGACAGGCGAGGTCGTCTCTGCGCTCACTCGCGTTTTTCACCAGTAGGTACAAAAATGAACTTTCCCCCTTCGTTCCTCTTTTGGTGATGCATCAGAATGTTTCCTCTTTCAAGTTGTAATGTTTCACATGATTTTAATCACGAAATTATACACTGCAAAATATTTGCACAATTCTGCTTTTGTTTCTGAGATTGGATTGCCATAGTGCTCAGTTAAACACTTCCGTTAAGAGCTTCTGTAAAATTCTTGGCAAGTATCTGCTTTTCAGCCAAGAGTCCAACTTATGCTAAGAATCTGCTGAACAGATGTGACAAATTAATCGAGAGATCGTGGCCACAATTTATTTAACAAAAGAAGACTGTATATACAACACAAGTTAATTTTCATTTTTCATCAACTCCCCATTTCTTACACATATGCACTGGAATATTTATCCAACCGTATTTTTATGGACCATGGCACAGTCATGCTGGTATAGAAAGGGGTCTTTTGCACACGGTTCCCGCAAATGTCTTGTTGAATGAAAACTTGAGATTCAGGTAGTAGAGGTCAGTCCAACTCTTGATTTGCCAATACTGTGTCCATCTTCCTTTCATCCATTTTCTATACCACTTGACCTCATTAGGGTCTTGGTTGAGCTGGAGCCTATTACAACTGACTTTGGCCATGAATCATAGGACCTCTTTTTTTCTCATTTATCCCTTGGGCGCCAAGTTGTTTGCCAGGATTAACAAAATCTGTGAGCTCCACTCTTCCATTTTGTAAAATAATCAATTATATGGAGCTGCTGTTTGCATAGAATTAGTATTATTTTGCTGAATGTCATTAAGTTAGAGTTTGTGTTG
Source organism: Syngnathus acus (assembly GCF_901709675.1). Taxonomy (NCBI): domain Eukaryota; kingdom Metazoa; phylum Chordata; class Actinopteri; order Syngnathiformes; family Syngnathidae; genus Syngnathus; species Syngnathus acus. Next base: position 21,157,898 of record NC_051095.1, on the reverse strand, counting down.
CGTTGGGTGATTCATACAATACAATCATAGTGTTGCTCACTTCTTGAATGAGCTTGATGCATTTGACTGTTTTGAATGTCAGTGTACTGATTGGCTTGACCGCTTCCCGTTTCTTGCACAGCTGCTGCGGCATGTAACGGTATCTGAAAAGCGCTGGAGGGCCCGGACGCGCACAGGTGGCATTGACGGATGGAACGACGAAGGCGAAGAGGGATTTCAAAGCGGCGACTGTGATGATGAGGACGAATGCACTGGCGTGTCTGGCCTGGGACCACCCCCGCGACGCAAACGGTTACGCGTCTTTGCAGGTTAGATGCATGCTTTCATTTATGAGCCTTCTGTCCATTGTATGGTTCCTGCTCCACTTACCTTAGCTGTACAAAAGCAGGTAACATCAGGTACAATGAGGTACTGTTTCTACCTGGTCAGCCGGGTTTCAAGTATGCAGGGCTAATACCAGATTGAGCATGTAAATAACCTCTGGTTGCTCACTGATCAAGCTGATTCTTAACCGGCATGTCATATTTCAAGGCATGCAGCTTAAAAACACCCCCAAAAAAATAAACACACATGCTGTAGTTAATTATGGTTACAACATTCGGCTTTCTTGTCGCCTGTAGTACTCAATCCCCACCCAATTGAAACCCATCACCTTCTCATGTGTTGTTGCGTGTTTGCATATGTTCTAATTCATTCTTTCAATGTGCTGGTGTTTTCATAGCTTTGCACAGTAGTCCTGAGTGCATCCAAACCTAGGCAATATGGAGGGACCCTACTATTAAATCATCTATGACGATTTATATCGCAATTAAAGAAAAATAATAAGAAAAGACAGATTAACAACCATATTCTAGCGATCTGGCATATCACTGAATAGCAAGTGATGGGCGCAAAGAGTTGCCCAGTAAATGACTCAACGTCACATCTGTTCCCAACATTGCACTGTGCAATAAAATAAACCAGGGGGATTGTTTTGAGCAAATGTTCTTTAGCAAAGACTATACTAACCTGCAGACGCAGCACCCTGAGGCGCGGCTGCTGATCTCCAGGGACTATAATCACATGACTTTGGGCAATACTCTACCTGCCTTCACCCAGTATGTGGATTGTTACACCAGGGGAAATAAGACTATTGACCTGCTGTATGTGACCGTTGAAGATGCGTACAATGCCACCCCTCTGCCTGCACTTGGGAAGGGAGATCACAACTTGCTTCTGCTTCGGCCGCTTTACAAGATAAAACTGTTCAGACTTCCAAAGACCACTCGCCTGTTAAGGAAGTGGTCGCCTGAGGCTGAGCAGGCTCTGAGGGATTGTTTTGGGACTACCGACGAGGATGTGTTGCTGGGGCCATGCATTGAGAACGTTGAGGAGGCAGTTGACCGGACCACTGAGTACATTAGGTTCTGCATGGGTGTTGTGGTTCTAGTAAGGACAGTGCACTGCTATGCCAACAACAATCCTTGGATTACGAATGGGATCAAGGGCCTCCTGAATCGCAAGAAGCGGGTCTTCAAAGACGATGATAAGCAGGAGCTCAAGCAAGTGCAGAGGGAGCTCAGGGCCCAGCTCAAGGTGGCGAGATTACTTTATAGGAAGAAGCTCAGTGGCCTAGTGGTAGAGTGTCCGCCCTGACACTGGAAGGTTGTGGGTTCAAACCCAGCCGGGTCATACCAAAGCCTATAAAAATGGGACCCATTGCCTCCCTGCTTGGCACTCAGCATTAAGGGTTGGAATTGGGGGGTTAGATCACCAAATGATTCCCGAGCACGGCACTGCTGCTGCTCACTGCTTCCCTCTCCCCCAGGGGATGGATCAAAATCACACGGGGATGGTTAAATGCAGAGGACAAATTTCACCACACCCAGATGTGTGTGTGACGATCATTGGGACTTTAACTTTTAACTTTAACTTTAAGTTGGAGGAGAAGCTGCAGTGGAACAGCATGAAGGAGGTGTGGGACGGGATGAGGTTGATCACTGGCTGCAGCCCAAAGCAAGGTGTCACCGTTAGTGGCGGTGTGGAGAGGGCTCACCAGCTGAATTACTTTTTTAACAGGTTTGACAACACCCGCTTGCTTTCACCCTTGCTCCCAATCTGCCCATGCGCCATCTCTCAGCTGCAGGTCGGTGGATGATACTCTACCACCCAGGGTGACCACAGCTCAAGTGAATGGACAGCTGAGGAGACTCCGCCCCCCAGTAAGGCTGCGGGTCCAGACAGGGTCTCTCCTCGTCTGCTGAAGCCCTACGCTCTGGAGCTGGGTGACCTATTACAGCGTATCTTTAACCTCAGTATGGAAAAATGGGTGGTGCCTCAGCTGTGGAAGACGTCGTGCATCGCCCCTGTCCCAAAGAAACCGCGACCTGCGGCGCTAAATGCTTCAGACCAGTCACGCTGTCTTCACATGTGATGAAGACTCTGGAGCAATTGCTGCTTCACTACCTCAGGCCTCAGGTTCGGCATGCTCTCGACCGTCTACAATTTGCGTATCAGGAGAAGGTGGGGTGGAGGAAGCTGTTGCCTACATGCTCTATTGCTTACTCTCTCACCTGGACAAGGGAAAAGGAGCTGTGAGGATTACTTTCCTGGATTTCTCCAGCACCTTTAACACCATTCAGCCTATGCTCCTGAGAGACAAAGTGTTGCTGATGGACATGAGCTCACACCTGAGGGCGTGAATCATGGACTACCTGACGGGCAGCATGGGAGGCTATAGGTCAGGCACGGTGCGGAGCAGCGTGGGCGGTCCACAACGAACGGTTCTCTCTCCCTTCCTTTTCACCCTGTACACCTCTGACTTCCAGTACAACTCTGAGTTCCGGCATGTGCAGTTTTTGTGGACTTGGTGTGGCTCCAAGCACCTGCACCTAAACACCGCCAAGTCCAGGGAAATGGTGGTGGACTTCAGGAGACCCAGGCCTCGTCCTGAGCCGGTGACTATCAATGGAGACTGTGTGGAGATAGTGCAGACCTGTAAATATCTTGGAGTGTTGCTGGACGACAAACTTGACTAGTCTGCTCATGTTGATGCTTTGTGGTTGGCATCCTTCAATGTCTGCAATGTGATGCTACGGCTGTTTTATCGTTCTGTTGTGGCAAGTGCCCTCTTCTTTGCTGTTGCGTGCTGGGGGGGCAGCGTTAAGAAGAGGGATGCCTCCCGCCTGGACAATTTAGTGAGGAAGGCAGGTTCTGTTGTGGGCGCAGAGCTGCCTGAGCTGACGTCTGTGGCAGAACAGCGGGTGTTGGCCAGGCTGCTGTCCATCATGGACAACCCCGTCTACCCACTGTACAGCACCGTCACTGGGCGGAGTAGCTTCAGTGACAGGCTGTTGACACCATCTTGCTCACGGAAAGGCTGAGGGGTTCATTTCTCCCCCATGCCGTGAGACTTTTTAACTTGTCGCGGGGGTTAGGGGTGCATTCACGGTCTTGATCTTGGGTTGGCAAATGAATATTGTTTGTTTTTATTTATTTATTGACACTTCCATCTGCTGTTTATTGTTTATTTAATTAATCACAGATGTATATAATCATTAATTCATTCTGGTGGTAACTGAATTTCCCCCCGGGAATCAATAAAGTATCTATCTATCTATCTATCTATCTATCTATCTATCTATCTATCTATCTATCTATCTATCTATCTATCTATCTATCTATCTATCTATCTATCTATCTATCTATCTATCTATCTATCTATCTATCTATCTATCTATCTATCTATCTATCTATCTATCTATCTATCTACCTACCTACCTATCACAAAAAGAGGAACCCCAGATACTTTACAGACACTTTACAATTTTGCTCCCTTTCTCCATCAATACCTTGAAGTGGGCGCTCCGGAGATAGACTTGAAGTAGTTATTTGTTAACAAAACTCGAGCTATTTGCCGTAAGATTAGTAACCGCACTGCAAGGTTCCCACTGCAGTGAGTCCAAGTGAGCACAGTCCAAACACACGCAGAGGTGTTTACATGACTACTGTACATCTTGACACCAACGTGACACTATGAGGTGGTAGAGGCGAGACTTCCTCAGGTAGCCGCTCTCAACTCAACCTCTTGACCTCATTGCTGTCAGTTACAATGGTCAGACAGGCTCCCCTTAGGCCAAACAAAGAACTACTGAGACTACAAACTGCTCGGAGAAAAGAAACTAAACTGAAAAAGAGGGAGAAAACTGCCAGGGAGCAGGAACAAGGGAGCTCAATAGGCCAACACAAAGCCGGTGCAGCTGAGCAAACAAGGCCAAGGGAGTAGTCCTCCTGTTTGGGATGTTGTGGCAGAGATTTGAGTTTTCTGGGCAGGGAGCGAAAGTAAGACACAGAGGTTAACACAGGAATCCTGCAGGGCCATCACTTCCAGCGGGCTTGACCGTGAGAGCCTCTTGCCCTCTTTTCTGGACTTAACTGTCTCACTTTCACTTTCATCATATACAAACTGTCTCATCTCTTTACAAGCTGCAGAAGGTGTGGGACATTAAAGCTCTTTGTATAAACAAAGTGCCAATTAAAATTAAATTCCCTTTCTTTGTCTTCCATCTAATTGGTAAATCAGCAGAAAGGGTACATAATGATTATCGGGGAGAATTTGATTATCCCGTGATGTGAGATGTGTTAAGAGTGATTTTTTTTCCAATCTGCTCGGAAAAAGGTCAGCCGAGAATCAAAATGTTTATTGTTAAACTAATGTGCAATATTTATGTGTGAGGACAACAATTGGAAGAACTGTGAATTGGAAGAATAGCCAAATGAAGTAATCTGACGTTTGCGCTTTTGCCAAACCCAAGGAGAGACAACTGGTTGAGTCGAGACAAGAAGGGTTTACAAACTGGACGTAAGTTAACAGTTATTTTAGCTCCTTCTATTTCTATTACTATTGCTACTACTCTTTCTTCTTTATATTTTCCGTGAGTCTTGATGCGCTGTGGCACCATGCTGTCTCTCACAGGTCATTCTTAGTCCGACAACAGACATCTGTTTTGAAGGAGGAGACTTGGGATTGTCGGTGGAAAAGTGGTTACGTGTGCAGTTTTTGTAACCTCAAGTACACCAGACATAGATTTTAAAGCAGATTTAGATTTTGCTTTAATTTTGTGACTGTCCTCAGGCTGTTTAGACCCTTATACATGTAAGCCAGAAATGTTTGCAGACCTTGGAAAGTCGTTGCTCATTGGCAGACAAACAGATAGCTGCTGATAGCCTGTAATGACCTAGCAAAACGTTGACCTTGCATGGCCTCTCACCCTATTTTGCTCAAATACGAGACTGGGGGATTGGGGTTCAAAGGTCAACCTACAGAGCATAAGGCCTAATGGGCTGGTTGTCTGAGCTGTGGGGCTCCTATATGGATGAGACAGATCTGCTTTCACAAAGGCAGAGGTGCAATGACGATACAATACATACAGACAAACACGCAAACGGTAAGGTGACAGAAGCCATAACAATAAGGTGCTGAAAGGTCCGACGCGGGGCAGAGATGCCCACACAGCTTGGTTGTCAACCTCCAAACACACAGAGGATGTTCCCAAATGTGTGGAATGATTGATCTGTCCTCACTGGCTCTCAACACAGATTCCATAACTGACTGATTACCTTTGCTACACACATGCACACGCACACAAACTGTTCCCCTCCTGACCAATCAGTCCTCTTGCCCAACATTCCCCAGAACATTCCAGGCCAGGAGAGCTATTCCAGGACAGGGACAACCCCCAGTCCCCACCCTGCCTCCCGTCCCGTCACTAACAACCAAGCACATTCGTCATTCCCTGTTGTGATTTGTGCTGCAGAACTGCTAAATCGTTTGAGGCCGTACACTTTTTGTTCCTCATGAGAGGCAGCACGGTGACATATAGGCTAGTACGTCCGCCTCACAGTCAGGAGTTGAGTCTCTGTTGGAACATCTCTGTGTGACGTTGTGTGTTGCCACTGCGACTGACTTGAGTTTCTCGGCTGAAGTCAGCTGTGATAGGGTCCAATTTCATTTCACTTCAGAAGACGAGTGATATAGAAAATCAATAGATGGATCTTCTTGAGCATTTCTTCATTAGTCACTATAAATATCGTACACAAAATATTCTATCATAATAACATTTGGACTTGTATGCTTTCATTCTTTGTTTCTGTTTTATTTTTCAGTGTGGCCCTTGTCCTCCTTGATATTGTTTAACCTTTCGTTGACCTCAGAAACCTGTGTATAAATACTTCAGAAAGCGTATTTGGAACTATTAATTAATATTATATGAAATATATATTAGATGCACTTCATAAAACTGATTGTCTGAAAGCCAAGAAAACCAGAGCGCAAGTTGTATTTCTGTATTTGTTGTTAGGTTTTTTTCTGCCTGGCAGGATATGTGTTGTAACTCAACGTTCTTGGCAGGAGCCGTGTGAAATGACCTCTTGTAAGTAACATGCACCAAGACGCTTGGTCGCTTTAAGTACCCCAAAGGAAAGCTGTTGTTCTAGAACAGGGGTGTCAAACTCATTTTTTTCGCGGGCCGCATTGTAGTCATAGCTTCTTTCGGAGGGCCATTATGACTGTCAACCCAAATAAATGTATGAGCACCACATATTTTATACAGTAAAAGCTACAAAACAAACTGACAAAGAACGAGTAAAAACTGGTCAAATATTTAAAAATAAAGATATTATTAAAAGTGAAGACAATTTGCAATTCTAGTAATGACACGAATTTGATGCACAATTTGTCTTCGCGGGCCACATAAAACGATGTGGCGGGCCGTATCTGGCCCCCCGGGCCTTGAGTTTGACACCAGTGTTCTAGAAGCTCTGGAGCATTTTATTAAAACTGCAGGTTAGCAAAACGTGATGTGCAAATATAAATATAAATCAATTCCTATGTCCTGTCTGTCTTTGTGTAAAAGATAGATGAAGGTGGTGAAAGAATGTAGGGAAGAATAGAATGAGATGTAAAACACCTTTAATAACTGTAGGTTGATACACTGGGAAACCTAAACACTGTGTCCTCTGGATGTGGGTCAAATTAACACCCGTACATGCTGCCAGTGCGAGAACGTGGCATATGAATTAGCTACAGCTGTGACCTTTGACTCTCAGCACCTGATAGGTGAGTCACACGGCGCCGCTCTTTCACAGAAGTGTTTACCACATGTTCTTTAACGCAGCCATAATGCAGGCACGGATGGTAACGCTGGTGGCTCAGACTGTATCCACTATATTTGATGTGTATTGGAACTTCAAGTTCACTATGCAGATTATGTGAGCACATGAACCTGCTTCCAAGTACAAGGTTTTCTACATATAGTGACTGCACGTAGACCATGTACCAGGAGTTAACATGAGACATTATGGACATTATATGATATATAGGAAATATATCCATCCATTTTCTGAACCGCTTTTCCTAACGCGGGTCGCGGGGACGAGGGTGGCGGGGCCTTTTCCAGCAGAACTGGTTGCCAGGCACATAGAGAAAAACAACCATTCACACTTGCAATCACAATCACATCAGGCAGTAGGCGGTGCACACAGAGACGAACAACCATTCGCACTCACACCGATGGGCAATTTGGTGTTCATTCGGCCTACCAAGCATGTTTTTGGGATGTGGGAGGAAAGGAAAGACTGTAGTCTGCCTCACAGTTCAGAGGTTACGAGTTCGATTCAACCTCGGGCCCTCTCTGTGTGGAGTTTGCATGTTCCACGGGGAGAACATGTTGTGTAGGATGTTTAAAAAAACTGTCATTCTTGAAAATGTTTAAAGTTACAGGCAATTTCTTCAAGGCCACATTTTGTGTGAAAAGAGCCTTTTCAATTGTTTATATACAAAAAATTGGATCCCTGGAATATCAACTCATCCATCAAGCATGAAATTAGAAAACAAAGTAAATATTTTGTTAACTGCCTATTGTGAAGTGATTTATGCTCCATTGTGACACAATAGTGGGCCTGATTCACAAAATACTGTCAACGCACCATCCACACATAACTCAACAGCTGCAGTAGGCTGCGCAAAGAGCCGCCACTTTGAAATGACAGCCAGATTACACTATTTGAAACAATATGTCAAAGTCAAATCTAAAGAGAGCTGCATAGAGTTTTGTGGTTTTACATAGGATGCCGTTTGCTACCGTCCGTGTAAATAGCCTTGGCTTGTTGCAATGTGGCTCTCTTGTTCTTAGTGAATCGAGTGTGTACCCAGCTACAATATGTGGGAGTGTGTAGTGCTTTGAAAATGAGATGGGAGAAAAGTGAGGACAACAGAGGGAGGAAGTCACCCTCTTATTGGACCCTTACTGGTCTTCTGCTATGCCGCCTTGTCAACTCATTCCAGGGATAAAATCCTTCAAGATTATTCAAAGACCGGAAGAGGAGCCCTGGTTTTAATTTCTGTAGAAACAAGCAGAAATCTAATTGGATTCTCATAATTTTTATGAAGGGGGCCCGGCCCACCAGCACTTGATTCATTTTCGAGGCTTTATGCATTTTTCTGTTTGTGTGTGCGCCTTTTGGAAAAGCGTTTGTTTGCTCAAGAGCTTTATTTACATTCACAGGCACTTTTGGACGCACTAAATTGATTCCAGGCCCGTTCCTGGGTTGTGTCCATCAGCTCAGCCACAGTCCACAAACACTCTGCACACAGTGGGTCCATTCTCGAGCCTCACTGCTCCCTTGCTTGCTGCCACATTTACACACTGCAGCCATTTTGTGGGAATCTCCGAAGGAACCCTTTGAAGGCTGGAGTGATTTACATGTCACATGTTAACCCTCAACTCTCACACGTGGCTCCCAAATTCTCCCTGTACGTATGTAGTCGTGTCTCCTTCCAAGCGGCCTTCGTTTTTGATTATGCAGCTCATTCCTGAATGTAATTCAACAATGCAGTGAGCATTTCTGGAATCTTGCTGTCGATAGACTGTGAGCTGCTGCATGAAACCACAGGCTGACCACTGGAACCGGCTCCAAATATGTAGTCAGTGAAATGACTCAAACGGAGCTCAGTGTGTACTGCCAAATTGTCCCTCATCGTGGTAATTCTAGTCTGCCTTTCACCAGGCATGAATGCAAAGAGAGCCCAGCGTGTTTGTTGGCAGGCATAAAGCATATGTCCCAAAATGCCAGCTCCGGTTCTCTCTCTGGATGGTTGTCAGTGGAAATATGTAAATATCTCTGTGGGATGATAGCCTTCCTCATTATTGGATGATAAAGATAGCAGAATATGTTCTTCAGAGGCTCTTTGGCCAGCAGTTCCTTCAGGCAAAAGCTGACACACTCATCCTCATGACTGCTTATTGCACAGCCACTGCACTTTGTTTCTATTTGTCCGTAACACACTCAACCTGATTAAAAATGAGTTCTCTCAGGCTTTAGGGAAAAAAAACGTGTGTTCCAGTCAGCCTCGGACATATCTGACACTTCCAAACTGTGAGTTGTGTAAGGTTACTGGCCTTTTCTGTGAGTGGAGTAGCTCCCCACCCTGAATGAGCCCCTTCCCATGCCTTCAGCATAGAATCGAGTCTTTGTATGCTTGAGTTGTTATAGTTTTTACCTCACTCACTCACACACTTTCCCTCCTTACCGCTTGACACGGAAATTTTTGATATGTATGCCTCTGTTTCCAGTTTTTATTTCTCTTCCACCCCCTCACTTGCATTAACCCTGATATCCATCCATCCTACAATCCATCAATTTTCTGAACAGCTTATACTCACAAGGGTCGTGGGCGTGCTGGAGCCTATACCAACAGTCTTTGGGCGGTAGGCGGGGTACACCCTGAACTGGTTGCCAGCCAATCGCAGGACACACATAAACAAACGACCAGTCATGCTCAAATTCACACCTACGGGCAATTTGGAGTGCTCAATCGGCCTACCATGCATGATTTTTGTTTTGGGAAATGGGAGGAAACCCACGCTGGCACGGAGAGAACACGCAAACTCCACACAGGGAGGGGCCGGAGCCCGAATCGAACCCAGCACGTCTGAACTGTGAGGTGGACATGCTAACCAGTGCCTCATCATCTCACCCTGATACAAAGAGTAAAAAATTCAGAGCTCAAAAAATTAAATAAGATATTGCAAAATGCTACGAGGGGCTAATTTTGTAACAAATGGCTCAACTTCTCACCCCCAAACAAGAATTCTCTCTGGTACATTACTAAGCTCCATTGGTTACGTCATCAGCATTTACAGTACTTCTCTTATTCCTCTTATTCTGTCACATAACGCAGAGTGTTTTGGAGGTCGCAAGGCCAGAGCCACTCAGAGAGTAGTGTTGTCCCATAGGCCCCAAGGCACTGCCTCCGCGGTTTGTCCCGTTTGTATTGGCCCGACATTCCCAGTCCCTCCGATCACCCCTGTGGTCAGCCTGTGGGTGTGGAGGCAGACGGTCACATTCCACGGACACAAGCATCCTGCACGGCTCCCTCAGTTGCTTCTCAGTCCAAAATGTCATGGGACAAATTACTCTGGTCAAGAGAAGCAATATAATTTGACGAGAGCGTTGCACAACAAGCCCCTAATCGCAGTCCACCGCTTTACACATAAACACAACCACTATCAGATGACACAAAAACAATCCCTTTTGTCGTCTTTCTGCGGGAGTATTGTGCTCTCGTTGAGTTTGCAATTACGTACACTGGCCAAGTATCCTACATACAGAGAGCGAGAGTCAGACAAGAGAGACTCCAAATTTGCTGAGTGTAACATTCACTTTGCTGTGTTTATATGAGGTAAATGAGCAAATATTTGCTTTACCTCAGACTCTTTAATATCTTCTAAGATGATAATTCTTGTTGAGAACCGAGATCAAATTTGACCCGCTTTGCCGTGTTATGTGCACACAGCGTCTGCCAATGTAACAGCAATCTAAACCATCTCTCCAATTTCATAAGAAGCACCTGTGTTTGGAGACTTAACATTCCACATACTTATCTAACCAAAAAAAGCCTTTGTGCATAGCGCACATGTACTGAATAAACTGTACTGGACCATGAAGGTACACATTCACTCGAAGGGTTATAACAATCATGTCATCTGGCAATGTTCACCTTCAGTGAAAAGAATTAAGCTCCATTTAAAAAAAATATTTGTAATATATATGATATCATCTCCGTGAATCATGGGAAGATAAATAACTGAAATCCTAAAATAGGGAATTTCAGCAATATTTTCTAAAAAAAATAAATTTTTAGAATGTTGCACACATTGGTCACATGACATACCAGCAGACATCAGAACACCTCATACCGTAAGAACTCAGTTTTAGTAATTGTCAAACGGTAAACGAATTGAGGCGTGTCCAGCTCCGGTCTACTGTTCTGCCTGTTTTACACCGTTGATTCACATCCTCAGCTCTTCAGTAAGCTCAGAAGAAGCGTGGTAATGATCCTGATCATTTCATTCACTTAAACGTAAATCTCAAGGCTCTACATAAATTCATGAAATTCCACCAGTGTGCTCTACCTTGAAATCGTTGATAACCTAAATATGATTTTGTATCAAATTTGGAGCATGCCGACATAAAATCCGGCCTGACGGTGCATCAGTTGGCCGACCAGGAACACTGCACAACATACTCCACAGCACTCACCAAAGCCCGGTCAGTACACAACTCCACCAGAATAATTAACAAAACAGCCAGAATAAGTAAAAAAAAAAGCAATTCTCCATAATAAATAATATCCTCAACGCTCATATCCCCAGCAATACAGAATTAAACTGCAAACATTCCATGCAACATTTCACATCAAAAATAGATAACATCCGTTTCCACCACTCAACAGTACCACACTCGACCTACCCGCAACACAAACATACTCACCCATTTCACTGTCATAGCACAGCAGGAGGTCGAGAAGATCATCAATAAATCCCAACCATCCATTTGCCCATTCGACCCCCTCCCATCACCTCTGCTCAAAACTCACTGCTTCTTTATCAATCCCCTCATCACAAAAAATATCAATACCTCCCTAGAAACAGGTCATGTCCCCAACACCTGTAAAATTAAATCCCTCCTCAAGAAACCCACCCTCGACTCCAAACCTCTGTCAAACCACAGAGCAATATCAAACCTCTCATTTCTTGCAAACATACTACAAAAAGCTGTCTCGTCCCAGCTCAACCATGGCCTCAAATCCAACAATCTTTATGAAAAATTCCAATGTGGTTTCCACCCCTCCCACAGTACACAAACAGCCCTCATCAGAGTCACCAATGACCTGATAAGGGCTTCTGATAAGGACTCTGGTTCAACATCCCTCCTCATTCTTCTGAACTGCTCACACCACACACCTCCACAAGGACCCGGTCAGGCCACCAGCACCGTCTAGTCGTGCCAGTGCGATTTAAGTCGAATTGAGGTTGATTAATCAATAAACTGGATATTTTTCAGCACAGTACAGCAGTCACCAACCTTTTCACATGAAGACATTGTCAACCAACACACCCAGAAATAAAATATAATAAATGAAAATAAATTTGAAAAATTGTTGAATTTATAACTTACCATTACGATAACTGTAGTTATTGTAATTAATCGGGGCCTGCATATTTTTCTCAACAAATTGGCATGTCTCATTTTGTGTTCTATAGAAAATACTTTTGACTCATGTCTGCTGCTATCGCCAGACAATAATGAAGTGAAAATGGCTGGCCAACAAGGCGACACAATCTTCATGTGTGCATATGCGGGAATCAGGGAGTTTAAAGATAAGCTGGTTGTAGGTGAGAATAGCGGTTAGCCTCGCTATCTTAAGTGATTCTTATCTAGTCTAGTCTTGCAAATTGTTTTAAAAGTATTCACACCAGCGGAGATGAGGAAGGAAGCGGTGGGATATGCTCCAGTACCCCCGCGCAACCCTGATAGATGGATGGAAACCACTAGCAAGTCTCTCCTTGAAAAAAATATTCAACCTATGATAAAAAATGTGACTGTGTTTGACTCAATTGTCAGCATAATGTGGATTTTCACTACATCTAGCCGTTTAGGATACATAGTTTGCTTGTCGCCACAACTACAGAAAAATCCTCGAGCACTGTCAAAATAAGTCCAGACTCCCACCCCCTTTAGCCCCATTTCCTTTTGCACAGACAGACCACCACATGAATCCACATGCATGCATGCATGTATATACAGACACTCCGCCACTCTTTGACCCACTCTGGGGATCCAAACAAACATCCGCTCACCCCTAAAGACCGCAATTCCCCGACCTGTCCTGCTCCTGGGGACTTGTGGCTAAAAACAACATAAAGTTGGAGCTTAAATGCATCAGCGGCTGTTGACTTGCATGTGAAGTGTCTGCCTGCCTGCCTCATTCACAGACCAGAGCATTACCAATCAATGGGTACACTGCTGACCTCTTGACTGGCTTGTAACTTGAGCTCAAATGGCCACAATAAAACTAGCAGGGGTACACTAGCATGGTGGTGCCCTTGGTATGATCGTCTCAAAATGGAGGTTTTGGATAGTTGTGAATACGGCTCTGCTCCAATGAAAGCCTCAAGGGCCCACATTGGTCACATTAATCACACACGGGATTATATGTATCCATCTAATTGTCACTGCATGTCCTCTGTTCCGGCTTCTGCCTTGAAGGATTCACCAGGTGAAAGACGCAAAACTCTTTTCAATGCATACACAATCTGTCGTCCCCTCTGTCGCTCTCTCTCTCTCTCGTGCTATAATTTTTTACACACAGACACAGATGTTGATCATTAATTATACCAGGATATTATTAGGTCCAACCCTCCGATCGACTGTTAGGGAATTTAAGTTTGCATAATGATCTGTCCCTCTGGAGTTGTTTTTAAAGCTTGCAGAACAAGGGCCCTCTATGTTCCTGCTCATGAAGTTAAACTAACAAAAAATGGGTCTTTTTTTTCACATTGCACACAACTGTTAGGCACACAAAATAATGCTTTCTCACTTACTGCTTTTTCCTAGAAGCACTCACAAATAGCCAAATGCCAACAAACACACTTGCTCCTGCCCTCCTTCTTATCCACATGGTATACAAGCCATATTGAATTGCACCTTCAGCTTAATTAGCTCGGCATTAGGGTGCCCTGCTGTTGGCAGTGACAAATTGTTCATTCAGAGCGTCACAAAATGTCTGCTCGCCCAATTCCATGACATGAGTCAGCGGGAAAAAGCACACCAGAAGAGAAAAAAGTTAATTGTCGCTCTGGCTCGAGTTGAAATGTCGTAACTGCAAAGAAATTCAGACGAGGTGCCGTTTCAAACTTCTATTTATTTGGCCGCAAACGACCTAAGCACCAAGGGCTCCCGCAGGAACGTCCCACTCGTGTTTAAGGAGGGCATTTTGAATTTGTTGACTTTCTAACTGCTTCCTCCCATTGCACGGTGGTTAGGCGACACCCCTGTGTTACACACAGATCAGATTAGGCAGTCAAGTCAATTTGGAACTTATGAGCACAGATGTGACGGTATGTGTGCACGTCCATCTGGCACTAGCTCATTGTTGGCATATCGAAGTACAAGCACGCCTTATTACTGATATCCTACCGCCGTCTCTCATAACTCAGCCTCGTTATTACAGTCTCCCTCACAGACAAAGTATAGCTGTCAGTGTTTCTCACTCCCACACACATGCGCACGAGAGAGGAGGCTTCTGCTCAGTGTCAGTAGGAGCACAGCTGTAGATGCGAAGCGATGAGGCAGCTGTGAGTAAGAGCTCAGCAGCAGGTGACTAAATCCTTTGCAGCATGCACAACAGATGGATAAGGAGAACTGTGGCATAATGGCTGATTCGGGCAAATGTCAATCATATTTTAAATACAGCTTTTCGTTATTCTAACACCTGGAAATTTTAGCACTTGTTACATTGGGAGAATTACCTGAATGCTGAGTTGTGCCGGCCGGATCCTTTTCAGATAAGGAGTTGGGATCGTTATTCAAAACAAAAAACAGTTACTAGTTCTTACACATACCTTGAAAATACGAAACATTTCAGATATGCATTTTCTCTATTTGGGTCAAAAAGGGTTTCCCTTAAAAA
This sequence comes from Syngnathus acus, assembly GCF_901709675.1. Lineage (NCBI taxonomy): Eukaryota > Metazoa > Chordata > Actinopteri > Syngnathiformes > Syngnathidae > Syngnathus > Syngnathus acus. The sequence goes on along the minus strand of NC_051095.1, from coordinate 21,142,885 downwards.
TATGAGGTGACTGGATTAGGTGTACGATTAAATGACATTTGAATAGAAATGCAAATGGGTTTCTTTTACATTTTTTTTCTTGTACAGATGTTGTCAAAGTAGTTGCTGTCAACGTGGATGTGACAAAATGACTAAAAATGCTGTCATAATCATGGTAGGCCAAAACGTAAAGACTCCAAAGCACCATAAGGACACAGTTTGAAACAGACTGATGTAAACTTTTGTTAGAAGTGGTGTTTGCTTTCTCTCAATTATTAGTGTGAAGGTGAAACCTTCACACTATTGTTATTCCTGTCCTTTATTATTATTCTACATCTTCCGCTCACTTTTTTGTCCATTAACTACTTCCACATACTTCAACCGATTCACTCCGTTCCACTTTTCACTTATTCCAAATATTCATGACATGGGTGCTTACATTTTTTTCCTTCCAAAAATTTTCCGTTTTCACAAAATTCACAAATTTCCGGCAATTTTTTCCCCATTCATTCTTAATGGCAGATTCAACATTTCACATTTACGTTGTTCCAGTTTGAAATTCACATAATTCAACACATTCAAATCACATTGGGGACATTCCCAAACTTGCCAAATTCAAAATTTTCACGTTTTCATCTTTTATTTTGAAATTCACACCCAATTCACCAATATTTAGTGTGAAGGTGAAACCTTCACACTATTGTTATTCCTGTCCTTTATTATTATTCTACATCTTCCGCTCACTTTTTTGTCCATTAACTACTTCCACATACTTCAACCGATTCACTCCGTTCCACTTTTCACTTATTCCAAATATTCATGACATGGGTGCTTACATTTTTTTCCTTCCAAAAATTTTCCGTTTTCACAAAATTCACAAATTTCCGGCAATTTTTTCCCCATTCATTCTTAATGGCAGATTCAACATTTCACATTTACGTTGTTCCAGTTTGAAATTCACATCATTCAACACATTCAAATCACATTGGGGACATTCCCAAACTTGCCAAATTCAAAATTTTCACGTTTTCATCTTTTATTTTGAAATTCACACCCAATTCACCAATATTTCCTTTTTCCCTTCTCATTTCTACATTTTTCAACCCATTCAACCCATTCCAACTTTCAACTGTTCATCCTTTTTCTACCTATTCCACAACTTCCCACTTACCGAAAACTTCACATCTTTTATTTTGAAATTCACACCCAATTCCTTTTTCCCTTCTCATTTCTACATTTTTCAACCGATTCAACCCATTCCAACTTTCAACTGTTCATCATTTTTCTACCTATTCCACAACTTCCCACTTACCAAAAACTTCACATCTTTTATTTTGAAATTCACACCCAATTCCTTTTTCCTTTCTCATTTCTACATTTTTCAACCGATTCAACCCATTCCAACTTTCAACTGTTCATCATTTTCTACCTATTCCACAACTTCCCACTTACCAAAAACTTCACATCTTTTATTTTGAAATTCACACCCAATTCCTTTTTCCCTTCTCATTTCTACATTTTTCAACCGATTCAACCCATTCCAACTTTCAACTGTTCATCATTTTTCTACCTATTCCACAACTTCCCAAAAACTTCACATCTTTTATTTTGAAATTCACACCCAATTCCTTTTTCCCTTCTCATTTCTACATTTTTCAACCGATTCAACCCATTCCAACTTTCAACTGTTCATTATCTTTCTACCTATTCCACAACTTCCCAAAAACTTCACATCTTTTATTTTGAAATTCACACCCAATTCCTTTTTCCCTTCTCATTTCTACATTTTTCAACCGATTCAACCCATTCCAACTTTCAACTGTTCATCATTTTTCTACCTATTCCACAACTTACCAAAAACTTCACATCTTTTATTTTGAAATTCACACCCAATTCCTTTTTCCCTTCTCATTTCTACATTTTTCAACCGATTCAACTTGTTTCAACATCATTCTTCTTCACCTTCACACGCAATTTCTTCAGGAATTGCAATTCTAGTTCCTTTTTCCTTCTCATTTCTACATTTTTCAACCCATTCAACCCATTCCAACTTTCAACTGTTCATTATCTTTCTACCTATTCCACAACTTACCAAAAACTTCACATCTTTTATTTTGAAATTCACACCCAATTCCTTTTTCCCATCTCATTTCTACATTTTTCAACCGATTCAACCCATTCCAACTTTCAACTGTTCATCATTTTTCTACCTATTCCACAACTTCCCACTTACCAAAAACTTCACATCTTTTATTTTGAAATTCACACCCAATTCCTTTTCCCCATCTCATTTCTACATTTTTCAACCGATTCAACCCATTCCAACTTTCAACTGTTCATTATTTTTCTACCTATTCCACAATTTACCAAAAACTTCACATCTTTTATTTTGAAATTCACACCCAATTCTCCAATATTTCCTTTTTCCCTTCTCATTTCTACATTTTTCAACCGATTCAACCCATTCCAACTTTCAACTGTTCATTATCTTTCTACCTATTCCACAACTTACCAAAAACTTCACATCTTTTATTTTGAAATTCACACCCAATTCCTTTTTCCCTTCTCATTTCTACATTTTTCAACCGATTCAACCCATTCCAACTTTCAACTGTTCATCATTTTTCTACCTATTCCACAACTTACCAAAAACTTCACATCTTTTATTTTGAAATTCACACCCAATTCCTTTTTCCCTTCTCATTTCTACATTTTTCAACCGATTCAACCCATTCCAACTTTCAACTGTTCATTATCTTTCTACCTATTCCACAACTTACCAAAAACTTCACATCTTTTATTTTGAAATTCACACCCAATTCCTTTTTCCCTTCTCATTTCTACATTTTTCAACCGATTCAACCCATTCCAACTGTTCATCATTTTTCTACCTATTCCACAACTTCCCAAAAACTTCACATCTTTTATTTTGAAATTCACACCCAATTCCTTTTTCCCTTCTCATTTCTACATTTTTCAACCGATTCAACCCATTCCAACTTTCAACTGTTCATTATCTTTCTACCTATTCCACAACTTACCAAAAACTTCACATCTTTTATTTTGAAATTCACACCCAATTCCTTTTTCCCTTCTCATTTCTACATTTTTCAACCGATTCAACCCATTCCAACTTTCAACTGTTCATCATTTTTCTACCTATTCCACAACTTCCCACTTACCAAAAACTTCACATCTTTTATTTTGAAATTCACACCCAATTCCTTTTTCCCTTCTCATTTCTACATTTTTCAACCGATTCAACTTGTTTCAACATCATTCTTCTTCACCTTCACACGCAATTTCTTCAGGAATTGCAAATTCTAGTTTTATTTATTTTGCATACTGATATATGAAATGAATGAAAATTTGCAACTGTTGGCTCCATTGCATTTTACCCAGAAAGTTCTGCAAATGATAAAGACAGTCCAATTTAATCGAAGCTTGGTACGCGGCAATCGTCAAAGGTTTGTGTCATCTTACCTCTTTATTTCACACTTCGGTGAAACATGTTTTTGTGATGACGATCACACATCTGGTTCTACAGTGTGCTTAGGATTTTGTCAGCCTCCCAGTGTAACATTGTTGTTACAGCTGTGCAAGACATCATACAGAAGGAGGACAGACATACCACACATGTTTTTCAGCTTTGTGACAATGAGGGGTCTAAATGTCTCCGTCCTTCCTGTCCTTTCCTGCTTCTCACATATTTTTCATTCTTTCATCCCCCACCCATCTCCTCTCTCTCTATTTTCATCTTTCTACCTTTCAGACCTTGCTGATAACCTGGCTATGGATGACTTCACCTTCCAGGAGCAGCTTTTGACCCCTCGGTTGGCCACAGCTGGAGTTGGAGATGTCTCTTCACCTGGGATTGCACTGCAGAGCGTCTACCTAGTCTTGATGGTGCTGGTCAGTCTGTGTTTCCTTCTTCTGTCTCAGCACTGAGCGTCTGCCCTGCGAGCTCACTTGCACGCATTGCAAACTCTATAGAACAAGAGAAACTTATTCTTCCAGAGGCACGGTTCCGATAAGATTTAAGCATCAGACAAGGCTCCATTCTCTTGAACTTTGGATTGTTTTTTAAAGCACAACTGATGAACTCAGTATGGTATGTAAATAAGAAGTTCATTCTCTGCCTCTCCCACGATTACCAAATGAGAGTCCTGCAGCATCCCCACTCTAATTCTGATGTCCCCACTCTGATTCTGATGTCCAAGTCTTCTCTTTTTACTGAACATTGTCATTGACTGGCAAGTGAAGATGGGAGTTCTGTCGTTAAACCTTTCTTTTAATGCTCCCTGTCCTTGTCTGCACTGAATTACCTCCCGCCTTACCTCCCACAAGATGTCACCCACAGAAGTTATGTCCTCGAGGGAGCCAAATAATTTTAGACTGGTTGCTCTTACCGGCTCGCCACAAAAGGAGTTGAGGCCTGAGAGTATATGTACAAACTGTGTAAATTTGTCTTTGTTGGTTCCATGTTTTCAAAATATGTTCGTTTCCAATATTAACATACTGTATTTATTTCATAAGCCACCGAGTGGACATTAAAAAAAAAAAATGCTGAAAAGCGTGTGAAAAGTATTTCACATGCTGTTAAACTGGAATTGTGTGTAAATATTTAGACGTGTGAACATTACCTCCACCAAACACAAGCGCAAGGGAGGAGGCAATTAAAAAAAAAAAGGGTTTTCATTCATCTACTTTGATGTTCGAGGATGGGTAGATGTTCTTGATAGCATGTTTTGGATGACACATTGACAACATTGTAAATAATTATGACCATTTCAAATACTCCTGTTGTTTATAAAAGACAAAACTTTCAAACCACATTCAAATTTGGTCACATTTGAAAAAGCCATGTATATGGCATGGCGCGTTGGCCCTTTAAGAGATTCATGTGTTTAACTGTGACACTCGCATCCATAGATAGTGCCTTGAGCACTGAATCACACCAAACCAACATTTCTTACATTATTTTTCTATTGTTTGTACGAGTGTTTCCAGTTAAATATCTATGTAACACTGTTACTATGATGGTAAATATATACATTTAGTTTTCCTGGGTGTCTTTAGGTATAGATGTGATGTGTATGGCCATGAGCAATCAAAAGCGCAAATTTGTTATTCATGAGTCTACAAATTCAGTTCGCCAAATAAAATTGTAATGGGCCGGTTAAATAGAATCAAAGAAATTGTTCAGTCTTAGCTGTGGTGTAGACAGTAAAATGGTGAGTACATCTCCAAGCTGCACAAGGATGAAGATTTTTTCATCCTCCACTTGCTCCGTTTTTCCGATTATTTCATCGTTGCCGTATGATTCAGCTATCAATGTGATGCCAATGGGCTCTATTTTCATAGACAACACACCTGCACCTGGGTATATAAACAAGCTTAGTTTAGTATGTTTGAAAATTTGTCTGACCATACTGGCCATACTGGGCTTTTCGGCAGATTGAGGGCATTTTTTTTTTTTTTTACACGGCCTCGGCGCACCTGACAATTTGGTGGCTTAAAGTAGACTAAACTTCAGACCAGCTGGAAGCAGATCACATACAGACACGGATTGAAAGTCTGTCTCAAGTGCCCACTTAGCGGTGATCTGTGATCACCCTGGCCAACTTTACATCATCCACCCGTGGAGGTCTGCTCGCAGTTTCTTGTAAACATTCTTTGCCTGCTTCAATCTTCTGTATGGACTCCAACGAGTATATTTCTTCCACAATGTCAAAGACTGCGTTTAAAGGGAGTAGTCACCGTGAAACCCAAGTCAGCTGTGTTCACGCCCACGATGGCGCTCACGCCCGCTTCTAACTGTGCTCATCTACGCAAAGAAAAAAAGCAAACAATTAGATCGTGCTTTGCTGGGCATGAAAATAGAACCCTATGTGTATACTATGATTATGGGAAAGGGGGTGAACATCAATGATGTCATAGTCATCAGGAATACTGTAGTGGAGTATCCTGTCAATGTCAAGTCACAAAATTATTCAATTAATTTCCATTTCCAGCAGCTGTTATATGCACTTTCTGATCCTATGTTGCGTTTATTTATTTATTTATTTATTTATTTATGCTCATTGTAAGTTTGGCTAGAGGTTATTCAATTATGAATGCAGCTGTCTCCAACTGATTTGAAGTGTGAAGACTTGCACTATAAAGTTGCTGCCGCCAAAATGGCATTACTTGTTGATTTGAATGACAACACTTAAAGAAAGTGGCTCTAACTGTGTTGCCACTGAATAGGTCAGTAGGATCTAATTGAATGTTGCATCAGTATTTTGTATTTGTCATGACAAAATGTGTCCAAACAAATGGTTTCCAAATTGCTGTGCTGAACCGTATTTTAAAATGCAGATTGGGAAAAGTGGCATTTAATTTCAATGAATGTATTGAAATTGAAATTAATTATTTAACATTTCTATAAATGTATGTCTAATGTGAGTAATTACCCATTGATCATTCTATTTATTTGAAATACATGTTCATGATTTACATCATCATTAAAAGGAAGACATGGCCAAAGTCAGTTTGTCTACTTTTAAGAAAGGTGCATGTTTCACATCTGCTAAACTGCATGTCATGTCAGGTGTTAAACATCCAAGTCAATCTTTTGTCATTTCTGAAAATGCCTTGGCATTATTTGGGTCACAAGTAAGTCAAAGATACTGGTTCCGGGCAACAGTTGAAAACCAGCGGCATCCATTACAGACTAAGAAAAGGAGCTGCCAATCTCATATACGTAAGTGAGCAGTAATTCTTTGTGTATTTTGATCAAAGAATGTCCAATACCTTTTATTGAGACACTTTTACATTGTGGGGAAACAAATGTATAGAATGTGGCTCTGTTCACATCAGATGAGTTAGTGTGTGTAATATGAAAAAACGTGTCTGTATGCAGTCATAAATACATTTCTGCGAAGCAAAAGGGCAAGCATACTACTGCATACAATGCTGTCTCGTTTTCTTCTACTTATCTTGTTAAGGGTCATAGAGTCGTGGAACTTATTCCATCTGACATGCGAGCCTTGGACAGTCAGTCAAACACATAATACAAACAAGCATTCAGCCTTTCAATGTAATCACTTAGATCCTACAAAGACTGATTTTAAAATGATTTAAAATAGTATAAGTATCAAGACCACTGGTGACTCATTTGTAAGAGAGGCGGCCTGAGCCATCATGTGAATCAATGTGACTCATTTTCATATGATGACTAAGTGAATATTGCAAATGTGAGCATCAAGGGTGGTTGGCTTTTAATTAAAACAACAAAATGTTCTGAATAGATCACACATTGGTTTTAGCCGGTTATGTGCTTATGTATTTTGTCCGAGCCGCATGAGAATCATATTGTTTGCACAATTCTGTATTCTATTCCAAATCCTCGAAGAGACACTTTAATAATGTCATTTGTCACTTATTTATTTCTATTTCTCAATCTCAGCATATTATTTGTCCTCATTTCTCCTGCGAACAGGTGACAGATGCTGCCAACACCCAGCGATGATAAAGGTTCATTAGACTTGATTGTTTGTCTTTCACCTATAAAGCTATTCACTTACCTAACAAGGCCATCACTGTAAACACATTTGAAGATCTCTTTTCTCTGTCTGGGTGCCTGACTGTAACTTTTCCCACCTTTGGGCCCTCCTCGCAGCAGCTTCAGATGAAAACTGCATTGCGCTCCAGCTGTGCTATTCTCTCATGAACTGTATTGCAGCTTTTTACATGGAAAACAGAGGCTGATTAGGAGGAGGTGAGTAAACTCTGGCTGCCTATCCGAGGTGCGCTGGAGGGGGTGGTATATTCTGAATGCTAATGCATAGCTGGGGAAAGGGCAAACTGGCCTATTGAAATGCAGAGTTCATGTGTTTTCTTAAGGTAATATTGAAGCAATGTCGAAACAGCACACAACACCAGATTGAAAGGTCAAATTGATGTAAACCACCAGGAACACAGAAGAGCTGACTGGCTGCATTGGTTGCATTTTCTTGCCTCCCCATGAATATGTATTTCACGCTTTGGCTACCTGACTGACCATCAAACCTTGCATAGAATTAAGGTAACATTATAATTCAGGTGCATCCATGTGTATAAGAGCCCCAGTCCGCTCCAATTTGAACCAAGCTGGATGCTTAAATTCCTCTGTCAGATGGAATGCACAAGACATGTCAGGTCGCTCAAAGCTCATTCATGTCTAATTGCCATGGCACTGGAGCATTTTCGGACCTTTTGTTAGCCTATTAAGAAGAGCACCGGGCCCACGCTCTCCCAAGCACACAACTCCAGCATCCTCCTCCTGCTCCTCGGCAACCCCTGGCTTCTTCCCCTGCAGCCGCCACAGTCACACGGAATGAATGCAGCCGCCTGAGGAATGTGGACACAAAAGGAGGAATGTCATTTTGCTGAGTGCTACCCCCTATAACAAAGCATGTGCACACACACACACGCGCACACACACACACAACCCATAAGTCAGGCTTGTTGAAACATGTTTAAAAGCAGTCATATAACTTTCTAATATGCATGTGTTCATTTAATGAAGGGACGTTTTTGGAAGATAAAAAACGCAAGCTGCAATTTATCCCCAAAGCCAACATTTAAGACCAAGATCATGGTCGGAGGGTATAAGTGAAGTGGCTGAAGAATGTGGGGAATTTTAATTTGAATAAAATGTCTTTCAGAGAGTTGCGTGAGTTTGAACCTTCTGAATCTGTTTGCTTACCAAAAGTAACAAGATGGAATAAGAGAGTTGAACCTGGAGGCATCACAGCAGAAGAATCAAATGTCTTCCACCGGAGCAAAATGGTAGGAATAAACATGTGAAGACTATATGTCATCAATAAAAAAAAAATACTAATCAGCCCTTGAAAATTTGAGTTTCGCTGCTATTTCTGTATTATTACAAATAGTATTGCAGTAATTTGCTTTTTTCTACATCTTCTGTTTGAAGCCATCTGCCTGGTGGTTCCTTTCAGGCTGAGTCAGTATATTGAGTTATTTTGACCAATAAGCAACTAAATATCAAACGTATACCTTTGTCAGCTTCATCTGTGTTTGTGTAAAGTAGAGTTGGACAGTTTTGTCTCCACGGTTACTGTAACTCTAGCCAGATTTTCAATAAACCGAGACGTACTGAATAATAAAAAGCTTAACTGAAACAACACCTCCAGACAAGCACGACCTTCAGTTTCATGTGATTAAATCTCCCCTAAGAAATGAATAAATGTATGCATGTTTTAAAGCGTCACAACGAAAGCACGTGTTTGTTTTCATGAGGTCTACCCAGAATGGCTCCAATAGATGCCTCTGAAAGGTCCACTGAATAAGAAAAGTCTTGTTTTCACATTTATTACATTTCTTAACTCGTTAATCGGGTTACGTTTACATGACAAAACACTGAAAAATGGATGCTCCCTTCTTGACCTTTTTCCACCAAACAATCCCCTCCCAAAAAAATCATTGTAACCTAAAAAAATTACTACATTGCTGTTTCACCATTATTGTTTTGACTGAAAATTTTATTTGTATTCAGGAAAAACCTCGTAAACAAGTTCAAGTCCATGAAAATACGATTCCCACCAATGACTTAATTTTAAAGGTTGTTATACAAAATAATCAGATTCTTATGACGAGGTCATAATACTGTCTGATTTTGACTGACATGGAATTTATGAGGAAAAGAAAGACTTTTCAACTACGATAGCAATCACAAATGTTTTAATCACAAAAGTATAGCCTTGAGAGTATACAAGGACTGTAACCAAAGTCTGTTTTAGGGTTTTCCTTTAGGTCAAGTGAGGTGGTTGCCACCTCTGCCTTCATTTTTGGACCACCTTTAGCTCTAAAGGTTCTGACTCTGACATTATCAAAACTGTTGTTATCTGTGTTGCATTAGTTGTTGCATATTGGAAGTAGTAGTTGGATGTCGAGTTGACAATATCCATATTGGCCACAAATCGAGTCTGAAATAAATAGGTAATTATTGTAATAATTGCATAATTCTTTAGAGCCATTGTTTAATTTGAAATAGTCCAAATTGGCTGATATCAGCCCCTCAACAGTAATTATTCTCTAATTTCTGTTGTCCTTCATGAAAACGGACTGATTTATCTTTTGTGTAAAATCAGAATAAGACATTTCAAACATTTGCTTTTGCTGAGGAAAACACTGACCAAACCAATAACTGAATCAGATTCAAAAGGGTTGAAAAATGCAATGTCAAACCCACCAGCATGAAGTTTTTTTTAATGACTAAACAATTGTAAATAAATAACAATAATTGATTAATAAACAGTACTTGGAATAATGACTTTATAATACTACACTCATAAATTATTCTTTTTTTTTAATTTTATCTGATGAATCATTTAATGGGTGGAATAATTGATTCTACAAATATTCAATAGTGACAGCCGGAATTGGAAGTCACTCCCAAAACCATTGACAGATTTTCTTTCCTGCCCGGACTGTATTGGAATATTTTGTTAATTTTCAAACAGTACCCTGCGATTTGCTGGCGACCAGTTCTGGGTGTACCCCCGCCGGCACACCTGTGACCCTCGTGAGGATAAGCGGCCCGGAAGACGAATGAATGAATGAATGAATGAATGAATGAATGCATTTTCAAACAGGTGTATCTTGTTTCTTTCATAATCAGGCACAACTGATTTTGCGGGGGAATCTTTTTTTTTAATGTAAGTGTGCACCCCAATTATGTCAGTGAATTGTGTATTTTGGAAGGAAAAAAAAAAGGTAAAAATTACATCGATGCCCTAACAACTGAGCAGAAAAAGGACTTGTTTGAGGAAGGCATAGGCACCACTGCGAATTATCATTAAGGCACCATCGCTTCCTCAATTTGACCCTGCTCCAATGGTTACAATGGTCATCTGTATTCCGGAGTATTATTCCCATCAATTTGGATGAACAGATAAGAAATAAGAAAGGTCCAGTCAAATGAGAGTTCTCAGTGATAAAAAAATGTGGTTCAGGATTTTTGATTCTCTGATGTTTTTCCCTGTGTGAGGTTTTTGTTACATTTGTAGACAGGATGATTCTTTTTTGAATGTGTTGTGTCGACTACGGGTCTTGACTGAAGTAAAGAAATCCAGGCACTCCTGCTCCTGACTCCACCCCTGGTGTTCCTGCTTTCCACCCTCTTTGTCCCCGGAACTTCTCTTCTCTCCTGGGTGTCTATCAGCGCCTTCAGCCTGCATCTGGATCGCAGTAGGACGACTTTATAGTCCAGTGTCCCGACCTGCAGAAATCAAGGCCTCCTTGCGTGTGGACACAAGGCGAGAAAAGAAACAAAACAAGTCCCCTTTGTCGTCTTTCCCCCGCATGTGGTCATTACTGTCGTCGAAAGTGAGGAGCCAGCTTTTGGGATTTTTGTCTGGAGTCTAAAAAGTTTTTTATACTCTTCCAAGACATTTGTCTGGGCTCGTCTTTCTGTTTTTATGAGACTCTGAAAGTGGACATTTTCGTTTAACACTCTCTGTTTAAGGGAATAAGTTAGCGTGTGTGTTTCCCAGCAGTTTTCGGTGATTTGGATTTTTGCTCCCGTTCTGTTAAGTGAATGAAGCGTCTGTTGAGCTGAAGGAAACCAACGCGTCTAGATCCATGAGGAATATTGGCGTAACTCAAACTTAGATTACAGAACCCCTGGACACCTTTTGCACTCACCGATCTGGTTACTTCTTTTATTTTATTTATTATTTTTTTGTCTCTCTGAAACGGACAAAACATGAAGACGCTGCTGCTGTTGTGTGTGCTTAGCACGCTGGTCGTGTTTTGCGTTTCGGCCACGGCGGAGCAAAAGTCGAAAAACTGCAACGATGTTCGAGTTGCTTACAGTTCCAAAGGTTTCAACGTCAACGATGTTCCCAACAAAGGCGTTAACGGTAAATTCAAAATGTTATTTCATTTTCTCTATGAATGGTTTAAAAACTGGTCTGAATGAATGGTGCTCAACATTGGGATCGGGGTCCGCTATAGGCCCCAGAAGTCTTCTGGTGGTCCAACGGTCTCATAGTAATTAGCAAAGTCAATTTAACAATGTAACATCATCCTTGTTTGCTTTTGTCTATCATTTAAACTGGGGGAGGGGGGGGGGGGGCATTTTTTTAATGATTGCTTGGTTCCAGAGCAGTTACAATAGTAGTTCGTTAGTTCATAGTATTTCATTTTCCAAACTACATAAGATGCTTTGTGAACTTTTTCCTCGTGAGTGTCTGGCAACACTTCACTGCTTCAGCCAGTAAATATAACATTCATTTAGGAAATACTTGAAGGCAATTCATAACAATGGAGAGGTATAATCAACACACACAGTGTGTTCCCCACTGAAAGAAGCCAGCTTGTGTTTACTTTCAAGCTTCCTCAGTAAAACCTCCATGCTGGCAGGGAATTTGTTGAGTCTTTGGAGGTAGTAAAAACATGTTTTCAGATTTTTTTTTTTTTTTTTTTTTTTCCTCTCCAAAATGATCTCCTTTTCAGCAATGCATTGATAAAGTCAAAGCACAGGTTTAAGCAATGTTAGAAACCATGCAAATTAATCTTTGCTATTGCAATATGTCAAAATAAACAGTCTTCCAAATTACATGTCAAGTTTGACAAAAGTTATTTTTTTTGTAAGGACATTCTGATAAATTGTGTTATAAGACATACTATTCTATCCCAACAAAAACACATCCCTTTTGTTCAACCCAAGTAATGGAAACAAATGGTGGTGACTTTTACATTGAGGGTTGGAGTGGGGGAGCAAAGTTGGGGTTTGAAATTCCACTGTGCCCGGCATACTTCAAATCCCTCCCTTCTCTCATTTCCTTTATATGGTAGGTAAATGAATATGCTCACTTACCCGGACTGTTGCTTTAATTTCATTTCAGTTTGATTTCCACTTTTTCCTTTGCTCTCTGCTTAACAATGCACATTTCAGATGTTGGTTTGCCAAGCATTCCTGTGTCGATTTGGTGTCAACAATTCATTTGCCAGTGGTTTTCATTAACTGGACCACTTCTTCACTTTAAACAAAGGGTGATGACATTTGCTCTAATTAAAAATAAAGTGTTGTCAACAGTATTAATAATGAAAGATGTGATCTGAGGATTTTGCGGAATTGTTAGATATTTACATTTTGCCCATTAACATGATTTATTTGGGTGTACCTGTCAAAAGAGTAGAGCATGTCTTGCGTTTCATACAAGTAGTCCTCTGTCCCACTAAGTGGTGAACAACTGCAAGTGTTTTTCTATAGCGGCGAACAAGTGCGAGTGTTTTCGATAGCAGCGAATGTTGGGCTCTCGTCGGTGTACGTTAAAAGTCGCAAATGTTCGCCAAACGGTCGCCAGATGTTATCTTCTACTTTTATTGACGCCAGGGAATTTTTTTATCACATTCAAAATTTCCTGGCGACAAGAAAAAAGGCCCATTGTTTGTGGTGTTTGTTTGTTTGTTTGTCATTGTGATTCTAAAAAGCCATTGAGAATACCACAACATGTCCACATTGGTCACGTTTAATATTGTGCTGCATTTGGGGGGTTTTGAAAGAAGGTCGAGCGAGATTTATTTATGTTAATGACCTCCACGCATAGTTTTTCCTCACAATAAACTTTTGGTGTATGTATGTCTGGGCGTTAAGCACAAAGTCTCAATGAGTTCCCTTTGTCATAAATGGAAACCAAGATAATGAATCCATAGAGAGCAACAAGTCTCAAGGTTCATTCTTGTTACTGTTGGTAAGGAGTGTCCGCAAACCGTTTCTGCTCTTGAAATGTTGTACTATGTACTGTAAGTGCATAGCAACAGCTCCAGGTTAACGGTACTGTAATGGCCATATGCCACTGAGGTTGACTGTTGGTGAAGGTATCAAAATTCGCGTTATTGTCAGAGTTTTGTTCAAGGTCGCAAATGTTCGCAAAACATTCACCAGGCGTTCACCAGCAGTTTTAGTGATTTTCCTTGTCGCAAGGAAAGTACAGGCAAAACATTTGCAACCTTGAACCAACCCCGATGAGAACGCAATATAGCTTGAGCCCTTATTCCGGAATAACCTTAGTTTTTTTTATTATTTGGAGAGAGAAAACGTGTACCAGGTGGTGAATAAGTACTTCTTGAAATATTTATTGGCACTCTTACATTGATAGTAAATCAGACTGGTGGAATATGACTCCTATAGGATACACAAGATTGAAAAACCTACTTTTTACAACCATGGACATCTTGTGTTATTGTTGGCACAGTGCAGCAGGAGGGATGTTTGTTACCGTTAATGTTACTTTGGGGGGCTTTGTTGAAGCCGGACAAGAGTTACAATAAACATGTTGTAATGCAGTAAATGTGAAATGGAAACCCCAATTGCCTCAGCGTAGACCAAATTAAGTGATGGACAGTAACAGGAGGCTCAGATTGTGAATTCCTTGTTGCTCACATGGGATCAGTCTTATTCCACAATCTACATCCAAGGCTCAATTTCTTATCTATTACAGAATATGATGATTCCTTCAAGCTAGTTCAGTTCAGTGGAAATTTCGTAAGCCTCGTGTCATGATTTCTTTTTTAATCTTATCAGTAGGGCGGTGCATTAATGAAAAATGATCAGTGAATCAGAATTTTCAAAGTCCAATCAGAATGAATCACAATTGTTGGATTGTTGTTGCATATCAGGCCTTTTATTACCGAGACTCTTCAGGGGCAGTTTGACCTACAATTTGAACTCCAGTGTAAATTAACTATGAAACAACCAGTCAAATGTCTTGTCTGTTTCTCAAGGTCAATCCCATAAAACTCAAAAGGCGCCCTTTGTTTTATGTGAACCGCCCTGCATGTGTTTTTATTGACAAGTTCCTTCAGTACATTCAACGTCTATTCCTTTAGAAACCAAAAGATGAATAAATACAATGTTGTTTTGTGATGCCAAATGGGAAGCTGTTTAGTAAATCGTATGTACAATTTCTATTTGGCAAGTTTCCTTTCCTTTCCAGGTGTGCCATTTCACTCCCACTCATTTTGAATTAGTTGCCAAGATTGAGCTTTCTCTCAAACCACTTTTTAAGGGTCTCGTCTCAGGGTCGAAGGCATATTTACTCTGTCTTGCCATGGCCTCGGGCAGGGCAGACATGGGATTTTTGTTCAAGACCGGTAGAGTCCAGGCCAGTACTACTGTGAGAGTTGTATTTCAAATTCAACATAGCATAATTGTTTTTGTTGCAAATGTAATGATTTTTGTCATCTCTAAAAGTCTTGGTCTAGATCAGTGGTTCCCAAAGTGGGCGGTACCGCCCCCCTGGGGGCGGTGGAAAGATCTGGGGGGGCGGTGAGGAAGAAAGGGGCGGTAGGGGGGCGGTAGGGGGGCGGCAGTCAGATCCGACAGCATAGACTACAAAAGCAAAAGCTCAGGTTTGTAATTTCAAGCTTGTAATGTTCAGAATTTTATCTTATAATAAAAACCGCATTCTGGCGGTCAACATAATCTTGAGTTCAAGTCAACATGAAATTGGGGACTCGCCAGAACGCGCCGTGTTGTGTTGTGTTGAGCTGGTTAGGGCAGTGGTCCCCAACCACCGGGCCGCGGACCGGTACCGGTCCGTGGGTCACTTGGTACCGGGCCGCCAAGCCGCACAGAATTTTTTTTTTTATCGACGATCAATTAATTCAGGTCAAGACACTCGTCCCGGTCACGTGACATGTTTCCCCAGTCGAGCCCGCAAAGCTAATATGTGGCGACAGGCTAACTAACCAGGCAGTGAAGCATTCAAAACTGCTTCAACACATGGAGACCAAGCATCCTGCAATAAAAGACAAACCTTAAATCACTTCGGGTGTCATTGTCTCCGATTACGTCTAGATGGGACCGGCTCGTTTCTGAGAAACAAACTCAGTGCTCCCACTAATTCAACGTAATGGTAATGATATTATAAATGTATTATTTATTTATTTATATAAATGTATTATTTATTTATATAAATGCCGGTCCTTGGGGGGGGGGGGGGGGGGCTAGGAATTCACTGGGGAGCCAAAGGGGGCGCCAGCCTGCAAAAGTTTGGGAACCACTGGTCTAGATACTCTCTAGCCTCGATAATGACTGGTCTCAGTTGGCGTGGTCTTCAATCACCTCGTTCTCGAGATATGCACCTTTCAGAGTGAGAAATTCTCTGGCTCCTTTGTCAAACCATTTGAAAATTGGGGTTACAATAATTGGAGTTTTATTTCGGCATCTTAGTAAGAAAGCAATGCTGGAAAAAAATATTGCCTAACTCTCTCAGAGCAAGATTCTTTTTTTTTTTCTCCATTTATTTTATTCATTAAATCCTCTTAAGGAGATATTCAACGCTCAC
This sequence comes from Syngnathus acus, assembly GCF_901709675.1. Lineage (NCBI taxonomy): Eukaryota > Metazoa > Chordata > Actinopteri > Syngnathiformes > Syngnathidae > Syngnathus > Syngnathus acus. The sequence continues at coordinate 21,126,563 of NC_051095.1, read as the reverse complement.
TTTGCTGCGTATTTGTACATAGAGAACCATCTCAGACTACCATCTTTTCAACAATCAGTTGCCTCAATCCAGTACTAAACTGATTGAGGTTCTGCAGTGGTTCATGGCTTCTTTAAAAGCGGTTCAGATCTTTGTTGCAGTCTAACAGATGGTGTAAAGGATTTCGATCTTACAGGTAACAGTGTCCTAGAGTTGTTGACAGGCATATCAGTAAATAGACTGTGATTTCTAGCTTGAAGAACCCCTCTGGATTGTTATCCCATTCAAAAGTAGTTGTCACTTCCTGACCCTGTATATGCAACATCTCCTCAGTAACTATTTGGTGAGTCCTCCGGATAATTGAGTTTAGATATCATGAGGCAGAGGTTTTGTGAACCCCAGGCGTGAGGGGAACCTGGCTTTGACTTGGGGTGGGAGTCCTGCTGCATGTACCTGTCAGCTCAGCGCTGCCTCTCCCCTCTTATCAGCTTCCTGTGAACACAGCAGGGCAGCGCAGACAGTGGCCCTCCGGATTCCAGCAACGACTTATCATCAGTCCAGAACAATGCAGCCAATCAGTGTTCAGAAAAAGTCTTCTATGCAATTATTCTTTTTAAGTCTAAAAATGTCAGGCTTCCATGGCATTGGTTTTCCAAGTTTTGGAAAGCCCCATTTCTTAACCAGTTGAACTTGGAATGTTAAGTTTCCCCCTCTTAAACCTTTTTAATATGCTCTGTGCTGAGCATTAGTTGAAGAGCCGTGTATCCACTAAGAGCCAGCAATTCCATCTCTGCATCTTTTGCTTCGGCCAGAACGTCTACAAATGGCCAAGTGAGCGAGAGATCAGTGGGGGGTGGATGCTGTGTGTGGGAACAATTGAGTAGCTCCTTATATGCTCGCCTGCTTACACCCCCCCTCACCACATTCCACACCGGACCACCAAGACCCACACACTGGGAACCCCAGAGCTGGGAGCACTCGGCAACAAAGTGCTCTGGAGGGATTGACCGAGGCATACAGAGGAAAAAAAGTGGAGTATGTGAGTGACAAGAAAGAGTTTGGACCAAGGCAAGTTGACCTGAATGCCCTGGAGGCAAGGGGGAATAGACAGGAACCAAAGAGCACAAATGCACAATGTACTGTATGTTTGTGTGGAGCACACTGCAACACATGAACTGTGTCTCACAGCCGACTTGGATCATGCAGGCAGGTTCCTGCCAATTGCACCCACTTCGAATTTACTTAGAATTTGCTTATCAGTGGTTTACTTGATTGGCTGCAGTGTCATCCTGTATTACCTTTCGGATATGAGTTAGTTTCTAGCCTGGTTTACTCAGAGCCTTGTATTCCGATTAGAATGAAACCAAACACAATGAAGAAGCTCCATACAATCACCTCAATTGGAATAAACACACCAAATCACAATGGAACTTGATTCAGATTCACAGCGGCGGTATACTCTTTTTGTCAAGCTGATGTCATATAAACACTTAAATCGGAATGCGTGGCAATGCTGCGTCCGGTCGCCGCTCGGTCTGTCTTGACATAAATTCGTAGTGGCATCGTTTACACAATTGAAAATGGCAGCAGATCCAAAACTTCAATAATGGCCTTGATCATTAATTACGTATGTTTTTGTTGGAGTAAGGGGATGAAGGAGTGGTACACCTCTTATGCTGTGACATAAACCATCTATCCACTATTTATTTACTGTTGATGTTGAAGTCCTTTTCGACATAAACTGCTTGGAGTAGAAACGTTCTTCAGCTATTGATCCTCCTGAACATCTCCCCTGTGTCGATCCTTTTACGACTTGTGTTGAGAAAAGGAGAGAAGAGCCACATTCTTGTCGGGGTGTTTGGATTGAATCCTAGTATTGGTTCCAAGCCAAACGAGTTGTAATCCATGCTAATTGCTCCCAAATCCTACATCACATCACCCTCTGACAAGGCCCTCGCTCACAATTAGCTCACTTTCAAAACTAAATAGGTTTCCCAATATTCATCTATTCCCTCCATGACCCGCTTGTGCTCAGATTTATTCCAATCTACAATTCTACTATTTGACAACGGAACAGGAGGTTTTCATTTGTGTTATTTTGTGAAAAAAAACAACATCCCACAAAAAAACCTTAGGGCGGTGTCTTGGCTGCCAAACATTTTTGAGTCTGATTTATGAACCGATGCCATGTTTCAAGCAAAACCGAAATGTAAAACATGATGAAAACAATGGCAGGCTTCCTGCTGGCTAAAGGCAAAAGAATCTCACACATCAAAGAAGATTTTGTTTAATGATGGTTCTGAGGTTTCAAATCATTCGGTCGGTATGTTTTCAGGGTGGCGTGTTTGCAGACAAATGTGTTCAATAGGAACGCTCGTGGTCCCGCCAGGCCTTAAATTATGGGTGAACGAGCCGAATGGCAAGCGGACGAGATACACAGGGGCAACATTCTGAACATGCTGCACCATTCACCGCTAAAGTCCATCAAATCATTGTGCTGTTAGGGTTAGACTTTCTTGTGCCTTTGATTGTCTCCGACAAGTGGCTTTCTTCCCATCAGCTCAACTGGTGTCCAGTGTCGTAAGGCCCAACAGGTATATCAGACTCTTTGTTGCTTCTTTGTAGCGCCGAGCCTCCAGAAACCTAATCCTGACCTCATTCCGCCTGAGGCACTTTGCCTGGACATGTCCTGTTTTTTGATCTGGTGGTCTTACGCTGCTTTAAGATGTTACATATTATCTTTAATGGGATTTTAAAAACATAACTCAATGTATTTTGTCTTAATTATTTTCAAACCTTTCTGGTGTTTCACCAAATCGGGACGAGGGCCCTCATTTCAACTTGGTGTAGATTACCAGCGCACACATAGGGCTGTATATTTGTGCAAAGCATGGTTTGATTGTGCGCAGGAGTGGAGTTTTTTTTTGCTTCTAGTATTTTGCAGACGAGCACAGTTTGAAACAGGCGTTTGCGCCATTGTGGGTGTGAACACAGCCGACTTGTTTCCTGGCCAATGAAAATGACTCCTCTCATTCTTTAGTCCAACATAGCATGAGCAAAGTGCGTTTATAACGACCTGCAAGCGATGATGTCAAGTTGGCCAGTGCAATCACAAATCACTGCTGTGATGTGGCCACTTTGAGACCATTCTAACCGCATCCATGTGTGTTTGCGTCCATGTGTGTGTCTAATTCTTTGTGCATTTTTTTTTTTTAATTCCAATTTGCACTCATTCTGTGTTTAGCATTAGGGTGTTTTTCCCGCTCCCCATCTCTCTGAAGCTGTATTATTGCTTGTTGTGTATGAAACCACAACCTGCTTCTGCGATTTTTTTAACATAATCCTCCCTCACCCTTTCACTATAATATTTTTTTATCGCTCACACACAAGATTGGAGTGGGTAAAGCTGGCATACAGTGTAGCAGAAGCACGAGATCAAACGTGCAAAATGTTTTCTGCTCTTCAAAAGGCACATGCAACATGAGGAAAATCTGGAAGATAAGGCCAGTTGATACAATGAATTATTGCTGATACCTCCCTAAAGCATGTGTTCATTCCCAGTAGTGAGGCTAAAAAGAAAGGTTGCGTGATTTACTCACATTATTTTTTTGCATTTAATATAACCGACATACATAATTACTAGACAGAATAACTTTTTTTGAATGTTAGTGTGCACTATCAATTGCATTCATAATTGTATTTGCAGTTCCTTTGTATACAAGTCTAGCATGTTCTCAATAGGTCAGACATGTTGAGTAATAGTGAATGTGCCATGCTCTGGTTTTTCTTTTTTGAGGGGAGCATTTATCAAGTCACTGGCTGAGAGGATGACCTCAAAGTCATTGCCTTCTTCTAATCATTAACGCATTTGCCACAGTTTAGAACTGCCGCTTTTCAGCCTAGATACAGTACAAATGCATTTTTAATTTGGAAACCTATCTGTACTGTCACATCGTCCATTCAAATCTAGTTTTAAGAGTTATGTTAATTCTATCACGCAAAATACACATTAGCACTGTGGTGCTACATTTGTTTCATGCTGCTTTGCACATAAAGGTCAGACATCGTCTGAAGATCATTTCAATGCTTAACTGTGGGACATTTTGAGAGGGGCAACACAACAGTGGTGGTTCCTGTTTTTTGATTTGTAAATGCTCTCAGGGAAATGTAGGAGCAAGTTGAAACCCTGACACAGGGGTGACCTGGGAAGTGGTGTAGGCAGGGGAGCTTTTGTGCCTGAACACAAAGCTGGAGATGCCGGCTCAGGACGCGAGAGGGAAACGGAGTGAGAGGCTGCTGCGATATTGTGGAATCTCCCCAGGCGCTTCTGGGTAAATGTTCATGGATGACAGCCTTTTGGAACACTCACAAGTGGAGAATTTTAATTGGCCAGAGAACTCAACTGATTTAGTAATTGGTAACGGAACTCTGGTAATGACGAATGAGAAATCATTTATCTATCCGTACACTTACAGACAGTCTCGGGGAAAACAATTGCAATGAATAAACTATTTTGTTTAAATGCACACACATTGCATCACACATCGCGTTAAAAGTAGAAAGTTACACATACCAGTAATTTCTGTCCAGCTTATTCCTGAGGGCTGTCCTGTCAGAACAAATATGGGAGGTACTGAGTGGCGAGGAAGACGTTTTGCTCATAAAAATCAAAATGTCAAAGCTGATCATTCTAATATTTGCCGCGGGTGTTTGAAGTTGACGTCAGTAGTGATGTTCACGTGAACTTGCAGTTTGATGACATCGTGCAACATGGACCTTGTTTCCATGAAGCGGCCCGGTCATGTGGTTAGCATGCAGTGGGAACTGTCGTCGAAAATGGTGTCATACAAACAGTTCCTATTGAAAAATAGAGCTGGTTTCACCATACAACCCACATTTCATGCTAAGGATCATGGGACCTAGGAATACGGTGGATAAATAAATTTTCAGAAATTTTGTCAGCTTAGTGTTTTGAAGCCGTTTGTGGAAGAGTGTGAATCCGCGATTTATTTAAGGAAACAATTTACACTGTCATCACCCAAAACCATGCCTTTGGCTCCAAATCAGAATATATTAAATCCAGACACGTCCGCTTAACTGCTCCTTCCTGTCTTTTTAAATGGATTGTTGCTTTACAGGGCTTTTCTATTGGCAGTTATGTCTATTCCCACTTCTCAATGTAGGTTTTTATTCGGGGTACAACAATACATGCATATCTATCAAACCATTCGATACATTGGTATCGTTTCGGTATGCGCAATATGTATGTGTATATATATATATCACAATAACCAGTATCAGATATATTAAAAATAACAGGTTAGTTTTACTCTTAAATAAAGTCAGATGAGAAATCTGTGGGTTTACCACTTCAACTATTCAGGTTTCATCAATGTGGAAACATGTTGACTTCACTTCTTAAGCACTAAACATTTTTAGACATTCTATAAATAAAACAATATACCGTAATTTTCGGACTATAAGTCGCGGTTTTTTTCATAGTTTGGGTGGGGGGGCGACTTATACTCAGGAGCGACTTATATGTGTTTTTTATTTTCAAAAAATTTCAAAAAAAAAATTTCAAAAAAAAAAAAAAATGAAACCGCGATAAACGAACCGCAATGTAGCAAGGGATTACTGTAATTTGAATTTCAAGTGACGACAGCAGCGCGAAACCATCTGCGTCACTCCAATTCATTAAATCCATCAATCGTCCTTTGTCAACAATGCGTGCGCGCCGCTGACGGCTTTTGCACTTAAAAATATTCCACAGGCCCATATAACGATATATAAATTATATATCAAATAACTATTATATAAGCAATAATGTTATCAAACCATCTGTGCACTCTAAATCATTAAATCCATCGATCAAATTCCTCGTCCTTTGTCAACATCGCCGCGCGTGCGCCCTGACGCCAGCCTCGTCGTTATTCCACAGATTTACTATATAACTATATTGTAGCGTTAACAAAGTTCAAGGAAAGACGTGGGTTTGGTAAACGGCTCTTTATTTAACAAAACAAACTTACAGGCGTGTGGCGGCGTGGACGTCCAGCCACGAAAGGGGACGAGAGCTCCATACGATAGGACCGGGCGTGCGTAGAAGCCATGACCGAGCTCCATGCACCGTCCTCGGACAGCCACCCGGCTGAGCGCCGGCCCTCGACTTCCATCCACGGAGCTGAAAGGCAGCTCGGTAGAGTAGGACCGGGCGTGCGTAAAAGCATTGTCCGAGCACCATCCACCGTCCCTGGACAGCCACCCGGCCGAGCGCCGGCGCCCGACTTCAATCCACGAAAGTGAAAGAAAGCTGGACGAGTGACGCTGACGTCAGCAGCGCGACGCGACGTCGCGGTCGCGCGTCAGCAGCGCGACGGTTGTTTACATAAAGGACAAAGATCGACTCGTCCAGCTTTCTTTCACTTTCGTGGATTGAAGTCGGGCGCCGGCACTTGAAACAAAGCAAAGTATTAAGACAGACAAAACTTAAATGTTTTTCCCCATGCTTCACGTAATCGGTGAAAGATTGTGAAGTGTCCAACACCTCAATTCATTTGGTCAGACTTAAACGGACATTGAACTGGACTGAACATCGGCACTCATATAATAGGGCTATATGTAGAAACGATTTCACTGAAGTTCACGCCACGAAAACAATCTGTAGTGATTTAAGGGCTTTTGGGGGATGAGCGCGACGACAGATTGTCCCACCCACTTTTAGAGCTCTCTTCCTGGTTTTTCATCTCAGCCAGCCGGTCTACATCACCGGAGGCAGGCAACATTGCAATGCGTATTGTTTCCAGGCTTGGTTTGTCACATTCTGATGTCACTTGGTGCCTGAATTGGTAATTTATTGCCACCGATGAGTGTATGCACAGTCCTACTCTTGTTCACTTTAACCTGTGAACACATAAAAGACCAGATTGGCAGAACAATTTTGAAATATATTTATTTGTAAGTTAATTTTATTCAGTTTGTATTAAAGTATATTTCTGGATATCTTTGTCGTGCATTCATAACATTAAAAAATATTCATCTTATTCAACTCAGCCACAAACAAATACCACAAATAAATCCCTCCAGGAATGGTAAAGGCAATCACGTCAGCCGTCTCAGTGGTCCCTGAATTATTTTTCAGGGAGCTGTCAACCCGAGGATTAACCCAAGAGCCCATGCCCAAGAAGAAAAAGAAAGTTACATTTCATAGACAATTCCAGAAGACCCACTTTATAGATTTATAGCGACAGGTGATTCTCACTCATAAAGCCCAATAGGCGACGATGAGTCAATGCTGCCTTCAACAAATGAAAGTGCTTTCAGAACATCATTCTTTGTGGCTAACCACATTGCAAAGAAAAAAACCCCAGTGGATTCATATTTGACGTCACTGCATTCTTTTCATCGAAATGCAGAATATTTTGGAATGTTAGTCAAACCTAAAAATCGGAAAACAAGTACAGTATGTTAGTGTACAAAGTGAAATGTGAGGTTTACTTTAGGATAGCACTGACATTGAGGGGAGGTATGTAAATGTGAATTTGCGCAAGACACACTTCACCTTTCTTTAAATATGACTCACTGGCACGGTGCCCTCGAGCAATCTGTGGTTGGACCAAACGGCTACTTGATGTGAATACGTGGCTTATTGTAACATCCCCTCCACCAGGCGCATTATTCAAAAACACTGAATTAAAATATAAAGCTGACTCATTACAGCAATTCAAAATTCAGCGATCTCCTGCATTAGTTGCACCGCTGCTTCACAGCACAATGTTTCTCTGAATTTGATCTTTTTTAATTTTGTTTTTTTCCTTTTCCAGTAGAAAACACTTTGTTTACTATGCACAATACAAGCAACCTTAATACTATTATACTGTAGTTCCAGATTGAAAATACAAGCATCTCTTTAGTCACGTTAGTCGGTATTAAGGTGTGTGTTGTTTTTTTCATCTCATTATCTTTGTTAGAAACAAATTGTTGTGTGAAACTTGCACCACAGCTCGTTAGTGACGGCCCTAATATGTACTGTTAATAAGGTGTTAATATTTTTATCAATGTCTTGAGTCCAGGATGGTTCAGAAATAGCCCTCAAGGGGCTTTGATGACTTCAGATGGAGTGAATTGACCACTGGCCTTCCTATTGAGAGTTTTTGCTTGTGTTTGTGACTTTTACGACTCCTAATTGCCACGGTGTCTGTGGGGGATGTGAGTTAGTGGTGTTATTATTGGATGAGTGAAGTTTGGATGGTGGGTTACTGTGTGTGGTGGATGTGCCCGGTTGATGGACAAGGGGGTGGTCAGAGGACAGGACCTCTCTCAGAGGAGTGGCTGTTAACCCTTGACCTCGCCGGTTGAGCCTGCAGGGTGGTGGCGGTTAAGGCGGAGGGCGTGTAGGCGTTGGGTGGGGCCTGCACTCCGATGTCTGCGTGGTTCAGGGGCACATGGTGGCAGGCAGAGAGAGGGCGGCAAGGTGTCTAATCTGTTTTTTTGTCTGTGAGGCGTTTTCACCTCCCCCGCCATCCTTCTTCTGAGAGAAGCATTTGAGAGGCAGGGCAATGTCAAAGGGAAGTGTCTTATTTTTATGAGCCATTTAAAGGGGATGGTGGTCTCCCCACAAAGGAAAGCCGGAGAAGTAGTGCAGCGCTGATGAATGCCACAGCACACAGTCATGTTTATTTACAAGGTGCCGTTCCCTTGTTTTGACCACCATAAATAGCTGTTTTCCTCTTCAGAGTGACACGCCAACAATGTTTTTTCTCAGAGTCTTGTTACATCTTTGAGCACTTAAAAAGCCGCTCACCCAAAACAAAGATTATTCGTGTCGGTGACTAAAGGAAAATAATTGGCAAAGGTTGCTGTAAATAAGTAACGATAGTCCCGGATCACTCGCACTCGGTGTCTTGTGCCTCAGGCTTCTTTTTTGGTTTACCAGCAAGGCAAGAAATTGTCTTCTAAAGTCTGCATGAGCTAAGGATCTGAGTTTTTAGAGACTTGAGTCTTTGAGCTAACAATACAACATTTGTATGGACATTCCTGTGAAATATCGACCATCTCACTTTTATTTGTGTACTTTGGTAACTAGGGCTATTTTCCATGTGGATATAGTCCTTCTGAGTGCTGTGCGGTGTGGCCCCTGCCGAAGGGAGGGGTGCGACTTGGATGTCTGTTGGACCTAAATGTTCAGTGTGTACGTGTCCGTGCGTGTGTACCCTGTGCTCCAAGTGACTCCAATCATGCCTGTACAAAGAGCCATGTGTTGAGCAGTGATGTGATGTGTGAATATGTTTTAAGTTTGGGCTGCCGGCGTGCGTACATGTGAGCGCGCACGTGTACTTGAACGAAGCCTGTTGGGCGGCTTGGAGTGTGGGGTTGGAGAGAGATGAGTTTGGGGAAAGGACTGTGAAGTCTCTAGAGGATTATGTGGACTTGATCCCAGACAGAAGGGTCCACTTTATGGCGCCAGGGTGCATCCCTATTTGGGATCCCTTTTAAACAACTATGGCTGTGAATCACTCCTACGCCTATCGATTGGAAAACTATTTGTTTTCTGTTTGAATATTTTTTTCTATGGTTTTGGCAACCAAAACCTCAACAAGATGACATTTTTCGACATAGATTTAGCAGTGTTTACTGTTGGCTTCCCTTCTTTTGGCTCCAGCTAACACTGTGGCGTAATCGTGACGTGGCCATAAAGGGGTTTTATATAATCAACCTTTTCAATCAGTAGGCTGATTATTTGGTCTACTATTCATTACTTAATGCTTGCAGTAGAAGATGTGTTTGATAAATATATTAAAAAAATGATTGGAGTAAATCGTCATTTGTTTCATGTAAATTTAAGGGAAACTTTTTATCACTATTGGGTTAGAAAATTACCTACTGTATATCTTAATATTAAATTTTGTCCATATTGTACAGCAATATTTGTATTAATGAGAAGTAACATTTTACAAGAGGTGGAATACCCCTAAAATAATAGTGGAGTTGCAAAACTAAAGTTATTTATTAAAGGCCAGGTCAAAGCTCTTCCCTGCGTAAGTTGCAAAAACCTTTGCAGGCACCTCCACTTGGGGAAAACTAAACACCACCATACAAGGCCTGAAAGGATCCCTGTGTTCTCTTTTTTTCTTCTTTTTTTTTTTTTAAACGTCATTCCTGCCACTGCTTTACATTTATCCTTCATGTCCAAATGTATCTTTGACATGCTTGACAGTTACTGATGTGTCAAAGACAATAACTTTTAAGAAATGTCTTATTGCTAGATTGTCAACCGGTGGTCCGCGCCCCTCTAGTGGTCTGTGCCGGTATTGCAGGTGGGCCGCAAAATTGGAAATGGAAAATGATTGTAACATTTTTAAAACCAAAATTGATTCATTATTTAAACTTGATTTATTTTCCAGCTAATTTTGTGAATCCTTTACCCATCCACATGTCAAATGTATTCCCAAAACAGACATAGAGATGCAAATAAATAGCCTGTATAGGTCTATCCTCCTTCGGTGCAAAATAAAATAATATTCCGCCAAGGCAGCGTTGCTTCTTGGTTATAATGGTGGTTCCTTGGACAAAACCAGTTGAAAACCCCTGTCTTATTGGACCAAGCTCCTAATAGTTTTAATGAATTGACAATGATGATTCTGACACGAAAATTCCTTATTTGGATCAGTTTGAAATGGATTCTGTTCTGTTCTTAATGCTGCAACTTGCATTGCCAAAAGATGTTTTGTTGTATTACTTTTTAAAATGGGGATCTAAGTGGGGGGGGGATTATTTGAGAGTAATCCGCATCAACCTGCCTTTTTCTGAATTACATACCTGTTGAGTGATGAAGCGGTAATCCTGAAGACGACGACAATGAATTGACTGTGCAGTGCAATGATGATGACTGCAATGTGTTGTGGGTACTGCATCAATGATCTTATTGTAAAATAATATTCAAGAAAAACAAGACGCAATAGGCGTTTAGAGCCTAATGCTGACTCGTGCCTAGTCATGTGTTTTTGGCTTGAGGATGCAGCATGCTTGTAGGAACAGATGTGTGCACTGAATGAAATTAGCTCATCACCGTCACTGATTTCACTTTTCTTTTTCTGTGTCCGCAGCTTCGGTAAGTTCAGAGATGATGTCATGAAGCAGCAAATGTTTGTGTTCCGCTGTTCACATGACCTGAGTTGAATTAAAGGCATTTTTTCCCTCCTGAAAGTTTCTCCATTGTGGACCCAATAAAGGTTCAATAGTGTCGTAACACATGATCTCACAGTATTTTTTTACATTGTTGCTTTTTGTTTTTCCTCTTCCAGGAGCATCACTGAAAGTGTGTCCACAGGGTTTCTCCTGCTGCACGGTGGAGATGGAGGAGAAGCTAAGCCAGCAGAGTCACTATGATATCAAAGCCCCTGTCTCCAGGCTTAGCACCAATCTCGTGTCCACCTTTCGACAGAGGCATCAGCACTTTGACCGTAAGCAAGCACTCAAACACAAACCTTCCATGCTACAGTACCACAAAGTGTTCCCCTACTACTAGCGCTAGCCAGCATGCATGCTGCATGATTTTTGACGGACGCTCCCACCTGCTGAGCGGAGACAGTCGGTCTGTGTCCACTAGCTCGTCCACCTGTCTCTCAACATCTCGGTGCCCTCCCTCAGCGGCCCCCTCTGCCGGTTTTCCTTCTCCAGAGAGACGCACACACACACTCTCAGACGGACCACACACATTCAGATGCGTGCTTCCTTTTCCTCCCAGCGTACGCACCCGTGTAGCCTGTAAATAGTCAGATCATCAGATTTCGCTCGTGGAGGGCGGAAGCACTTGGGAACATGCAACACTGCAGAATAGCAGAGGAAGTGGCACTGTTTGTGTTCGTAGCTAGCCACTGCCGCTGTTCCTTGTGATAAGATGAAGGGATGGAAAGAATGACGAAATGGACATCTTGAGAGTTTAGTTAGTTTATGTATGCGAGTTGTGCCGTATGTACACGCCTGTGCATCCGTGGGTCACAGACCTTTACATCTTGCGGGTCTGTGAAAGAGAGCGAAAGATTGTCAGCAAGCGGGTGCGTGTGTATTGCAGCCAGATGTGAACTGGAATGTGACGTGTCGGAATGCAGTGGCAGCTCTCACTCCATCCCGCCCCTCGCTTTCTCCTTTCGCTGCCCTCTGTCCCCATCTTGTGCCTCTCCACTGGCCATTTTTGTCCTCCTTTTTGTTAATTTGAAAGCATCAAAAGGTTGATATTCTAGCATATCTTTTTAATTATGTACGTACTTGAATTTCTGATATTAATTGAACTCACACCTACAGCTCAGCATAGATTATCTTTTAATTTGAACAGACATTTTGACAGACATCTCATGGCTGTATTTTATTCAAATTAATACCCATGGTTGGTTAATGGTTTATTAAACCAAAATTAAGTGAAAATGTTGTTTTCTGTGGGGGTAAAACAAAATAAAAGCAATATATAAATGTTACAAATTCACGGGTTTATATTTGCAAATGTGTTGCGGAAATGAAGAGTGGATCATCTTAAATCAAACATGGTTTAATCATCATAGTTCATTGTGGAATACTGCAAGTTATACAGTCCATTTGAAAAGTCACAGTTTTCCTGGAGATGTCAGCCCAGAGCTGACGGTGAAATTGTAACCTCCTTTTGGTTTACCTTTTGTGCGCCCCCGTGACTGCAGGAAGCTTGGGGCTCTTTCCAGACTGTCAGATGTGGGATCTCTTTACAAAGACCTGCTGCGCTTTCTTCCACTTGGACCATTTGATACCTCTCACCGCTTATGACATGTTCAGATTGCTGTCCTGTCCTATTAATTACTGGTTCTACTCCAGGACACCCCAGAGTTGACACACAAAGTGCTTCTCCTTGTATTGACTGTTCATGAACACGACATGAGCAGTGCTGTGCCGAAACGCAGCTCGAGTCGTGGATGAAAACAGACATGCATTTACACACTAGCAAACCCAGGAAGTGGTGTATGTGATTAGACACGCTCTCACCCTGCGTCTGGAGCTGGAAGTCATGGCCAATTAGGAGACCGAAATAGTTCTCCCCGCTTTGCCATGATCTCAGCCTGTCTGTCGGCCTTATTGCTCTGACCCCGTCCAGCGGGGCAGGCTTATGTGTGGAATTTAAGAACGTGGATTAAGGCTCCTAACAAGAGACACTCATCGCCAGCAGCAGGACTGACAGAATCACATCCCATGAGAAAAGAGTGAGGAGCAAGGACTAATTGGCACAAATAGGGGTGCAATTGGGTTGGGATTGGGAGGAGCAGAAGTTTAAAGGAACACAGGTGGGGGGGGGGGGGGGGGGGGGGGGGTTAAAATGCCTGGCTGCTCCTGTAATGGATTAAGATCATGGCCCACGACTCCTATGCAACATGATGACAGAATGGCTGGGGGAAGGACTGCAGAGGATAGATGTGACCATTTGTATCCTTCTACATTTAACAAGCCACGTGTAGCCTTTCTCTTCTCGTACACTTTGCAAGATGCGTGTGCAATGTTGCTCATCCTCTTGGCGTGGTCTTGCCCCTTTCCCCCATCGTCCTTCTCTTCATGTCCGACATTCAACTTTTTGGCTGGTGGCCCTGAAGATTATTTATATTATGTATACTAGGATAGTCTTGATACCTTATCATTGAAGAGGGTATTACTTCAGCGTAGTTACCTTTTTTGAAGTATGAAATCTAACTGAATATTTGACATTTTCCAAGCATTACGAAAAAAAAAAAGTGATTCTTACGGAATGATTTAGCGTGATGCACGAAATGATGTTAGTGGACAGATGAATGATTATCAATTCATAATGAATGGATAAGTATTTACTATTAAATGGCAGGTTGATTTATATTTATTCAGGAAATTTGCACTGTCCCAGTCAAGTCAGCGTCAGAGATCTTTGGGTTGCATCGTGAATGTAGAACCCTGACCTATTCTTTTTCCTGACGTTGTTGCTACTATCAAATTCCACGGTTACGGGTGAACCTTTTGATGTAATCTCAGTCAGTGAAGAGTACAACTTGGTTTCTTGTCATCTGCTGTGTGTGCCTGTGCATGTGATTTGGGGGCTGCGGTGTTTCCGGTATCCTTGGCAACACAGTGGGGCTTTGGAGTTAAAAAAGCCCTCAACTTAACCCACCCCACGCTGCCCTCAATCCTCCCCTTCCCCATTTTTTCTTTTTAGTGTGTCAGTCTGGAGTGGAAGTGACAGCATTACGAGGGGACTGTGTGCGTGCGTGCGTGCGTGTGCACGCGCATGTGTGGCTAAGGAACGTTTAGTGTCTCCCTCTGTGAGAGCATGGGAACTTTACATTTCAAAGGCGAGCATAGGGCACCCAGAGAACTGCTGTGGGACAGAAGTTTTGTCTGCACGCAGCAGCGAGGGGGAGAAGAGCAAGAGTGGATAGAAAGGAGATGAGTGAAAGGGGGGCTGCGAGCGTTCGCTTGCATGCATGCACGACTGAAGGCGACGCATTTTTCAGTGACTCTGTGGAATTCTCATTTTGTTCAGATTAAGAGAGTCGGGGGCTGAGGGGGACTGGATTATTGAGGGTAGGTGGAGAAGGGGGGTGCTGGACATTCCTCAGGATGAAGTAGGTCATTGTTCCCTGTCTACTGAAGAGAGATGGCTGAAGGAACTGATGAAGTGAAAGCAGTATAGGGAGGGAGATGTTGGGATGGGTAAAAGGCATACAGGTCCATATGTAGGAGGGAAAACAGTTCTCATTATTCAGTAATCCTATTGAAAAAGGCCTCTGAAGGACTGTCCAAGAGAAACAGGGAGAAAGGAAAGCCAATGGAATGTGACAACAGAAAAAAATGCCATTGATGAAGGTCAGTTTGATGTAAGGAGATGTCTGCGCTGAATGCATTACTGAGCCAGACGTTTTCCAACAGCCCGCATTGTAGCCTGCACATTTTGATCCTTTGGCTTAGAGCTTCAGTAAAGTGGTCGATTGGCAACTATTGAAGCACCAGTGTCAAACTCAAGGCATGGGGGCCAGATACGGCCCGCCACATCATTTTATGTGGCCCGCAAAGACAAATTGTGCATCAACTGTGTCTCAATACTAAAATTACAAATTATCTTCACTTTTGCTGGCATTTTTTTTGTACCATTCCTCTTTTTGAAACGTTTGAAGGTTTTACTAGTTCTTCATTAGTTTTTTGTGTAGCCTATACTGTATATAATGCGTATAAGGCATTGACAGCTATATATAACGGCCCTCCGAAAGAAACTATGACTACGATGTGGCTTGCGACAAAAATGAGTTTGACACCCCTGTAAAGTATCTGAAGCCAGATCATTTTTCCTCAATTGCTTTCTGGCGCAATTAATAAATATTGCATGCACGATGGTCAGAATTTTAAATGACATGAACGGAAGGTTGTTTGTTTCGGAATGACACAAATCTCCCCTTGTCTCCACTTTCCTACAGAGTTCTTCCGAGAACTTTTGAAAAATGCAGAGGAGTCACTGAACAACATGTTTGTACGAACGTACGGGATGATGTACGTGCAGAATGCCGAGCTCTTCAAGAACTTCTTCCAGTCCCTGACGAGCTACTACGTGTCCGGCAGCTCGGCCGTAAACCTGGAGTCCATGCTGTCGGACTTTTGGGCCGACCTCCTGGAGAGGATGTTCCGGCTGGTCAACGTGCAATATGAATTCAGCGACGCCTACATGGAGTGCGTCAGCCGGCACACGGAGCAGTTGCAACCTTTTGGGGACGTGCCCCGCAAGCTCCGCATCCAGTTGACGCGTGCTTTTGTTGCCGCGCGTACATTTGTGCGTGGCCTAAACCTTATGCCACAGGTGGTCAACAAAGTCTCGACGGTAAGAATGGAAGAGGCGCACTTTTGCTAGCAAAATGAACCTTTTTCTCGGAATGCAGCGCTGTGTTTTCTGAACGCATATCATTCTTGGCTGCAGTTCCCTTCCAGGCTGATAACATAAACCACTTTGTTTTTTCTGCTATGACATGTTTTTCCACAGCACGGAGTGATTAATTGATGATTGGATTATACTGTTTTGTGAAATACTAAATAGTCAGTGTCTAAATATGTTATTGAGTCAATGTTTGTCTTCCAACTGACCTGCAGGTCAACGCGTCTCCCAGCTGTGTGCGAGCGGCCATGAAAATGTTGTACTGTCCCTACTGCTCGGGCCAAGTGGCGCTGAAGCCCTGCCAGAATTATTGTCTGAATGTGATGCGGGGCTGTTTGGCTAACCAGGCAGACCTGGACACAGAGTGGAACAACTTTCTTGGTGAGTGACAAGATTCACTTGTGTGGACTCTCCCTGTCCTTACACTGATTAGCAAGAAGTACGTAATCATCATTAGTGTCTACTTTTTGTGACATTACAAATGGAAGTTTTGTAGCTTTTCTAGCATACTGATGATTGAAATATGAATGCAACAAAAATGTTTCAAAGCACATCTTAGTGGCTTGTGTTTCAAATGGACCATTTTGTTCAACTTTGTTGTGTGGAGCCACCTGGGACTTAGAGCCACAGCACGATGCAGTAGCTTTTGAGTCGTTGCTTCCCCCTACTGGACATTAATCGCTATAGCAACCGTTTGAGGTGATGAGAGGTGCTTTTGCATGAATGATTTCTAACGCGGTAGTTTGTCCAATTGTTGTAG
The DNA here is from genome assembly GCF_901709675.1 of Syngnathus acus. Lineage (NCBI taxonomy): Eukaryota > Metazoa > Chordata > Actinopteri > Syngnathiformes > Syngnathidae > Syngnathus > Syngnathus acus. The sequence continues at coordinate 21,109,923 of NC_051095.1, read as the reverse complement.
ATGCCATGCTTGGTTTGGCTGAGAGGCTGGACGGTCCATTCAATTTCGAGTCCATCATAGATCCCATTGATGTGAAGCTTTCCGATGCCATCATGAACATGCAAGAGAACAGCATGCAAGTTTCACAGAAGGTCGGTATTTTTCCATCTTTTTGACGGATGCGAGAAATACACAAACTTAATAGCAGTTAACCCTTCTCTCCTCTGACAGGTATTCCATGGATGTGGCCAGCCTAAACTTAGCCGCTCCAAGCGTTCTGCCAAAGAAACCGTTTTCACTGGCCGCTTCCGCCCCTACAGCCCTAACCTTCACCCTACCACTGCTGCCGGAACAAGCTTAGATAGACTGGTAAAGTGTTCTATATAAAGCACTGGATGTCTTTGTGTAGGGCGGAGCTTGACTTGTGTGTTTTCGACAACAGATGAGTGATGTAAAGAAAAAGTTGAAACACGCCAAGAAGTTCTGGTCCACACTGCCAGACACTCATTGTGCTGGTGAGAGAATTGCACCTGGTGATGACTGCTGGAATGGAACAGCCAAAAGCAGGTAAACTATTTCAGACAGTGTTCCCACACCACATGCGTTTATGGAATATTTTGAAAAGTATAGGGTTGAGTGTTCAAATATTTTTCAAGTCCACCACTCATATTGATGAGTTTGTCTCCTAGGTATGAGGCAGTAGTCATTGGCAATGGGCTGGCCAATCAGGTGTCCAACCCCGACGTGGACGTGGACATCACGAAGCCAGACATTGTGATTCGAAGCCAGATTGCGGTTCTGAAGGAAATGACGAGTTGGCTGAAAGCTGCATACAACGGCAACGATATCTCAATTGAGAACGGTGAGAATGTGAATCTTTTAATTGCTTGTGACCCAATGTACATCACTTTCCGCCTCTCTCTGCATACTCAGACGAGGAAGCCAGCGGAGGAGAGGAGAGCGGCAGCGGCTGCGATTCTCCATCCTGTGACACAGATCGGGACATCTACTTCTCCACTCCTCCCAATCCCGTGGATCCTCGAGTTAATCTGGTGCAGGGGGAAGAATCAGCTGGTGTAACCCTGCAGGGTAGCATGGCACTAGCACTCTGCGGGCTGGCCCTGCTTGCCGCCCACTTGAGATAAAAGTATTTGGGCTGTGAGACAAAGAGAATGACTGAGAAGGATGGAGGGAAGAGGAAAACCGTCAGAAAGACTTTAACAAGACTGCCTTCAGGCCCTCGGACAGTCCACCATTTGTGGAAGGGGGAGGGGGGGGCTCTTCTTAATATTACAATAATTTCACTTTTAATTATTTTGTTTGCATGTTTTGAGGACAACAGTGTACAACAATCTCATTCGCATGCCAAGAAAGCCACCTTTCTCACTAGGTAAAATCTTGACTCCTTGTGGCGCTCTCTGTTGGAGCTACACGATGGGCGTGCCTGCAGCATTAGAAAAGCTATAACGTGTCTTATTAGGCAGTTGAATCTAATACTTGAGTGTGTGCCTTCTTCAATGATTGCCATCTACAATATATGCCCAGCACCCGGTACCTATGATGGAACATAGCTTCCTCATCAGTGCTGTCCTTCCATCCTACAGAGATCTGCAACATAACATAGATGGCAGTCGTTATGTTTGAGCAGTGATGATGAGCGTTTATTTCTGACAGTCATTTATCACTCTGTGTGCAAACTGTGAATCTCTGCGTTTATGCATATGCCTACAAACAGCCAGTACGAAATTCTGGGACTAGAGAGTCTTGACTGGTTTCTCTCAACGTAACTGTAGGCTCTTTGTTCTGCGTTTGCCTTGGAAAGATAGATTGTCTTGTCAGGGCTGCTGCCTTACTTCATCCTAACAATATACAAAGAAAGATGTTACACCCCTTTTCAGGGGGGTGGAATTGTTTTTACAAGAGCTTTGAGGGCTCCCTTTGAGTCCAATCCTGCACAGACTATATTGGTCGGGTATGAGCATAATCACAGCCTCACTTCAATGTTTCTCTGTTCAGTAGTAAGGTCATACCTCATACATGTTCTCTATGTTAGTGCAATCTAGTGATTATGGAGTTGAAAGCGTCTGTCGAATGGCGTTATCTGTGGCTGGCGCCCCAGTGAATTGACATCAGGCCTGAGAAGGAGCGTGACTGCTGGTGTTACCCCAGAAAACGACAAAGCCGACAAGTCCCAAATGCCCCCCAAATGCTTTTGTACTATATGTAAACTCAGTTCACGATGGAAGATCTGAATTTGTACAGTCTTACACGCTTGAAGGTTTCACACATTTGTCTAGACAAGAGAACCAAAAGAGAGTGCTTCGATCAAAAGGAAAGATTATTTTAACACAGGGTTTTTTATGTGGAAGAGGTGCTGTATTTTTTAATAGCTATTTTTGGTATGATTTATATTAGGTACTACAGTGGGTTTTGAATGCTACCTTAAGGTGGTTGAACTGGTTCCTGTGCGTCTTGGTTGCACATTTGTACCTCATGCATGGCCTTTTCCAGTCAAATTGGACTCCTCATGAACCGTAATTTATCCATCCTCACCTTCTATCTCATCATTTCAACTAATGGTTGATGTAGTTTTGTCACAACTACAACCAAAATGAATGCAATAGATGTTTTTTTTGTTTTTTTTCCCCCCTTCCCAAATCAGTCATATATATACAGTAATTGGCAACTTCCAATGGTAAAATGATTTCAGATGAAAGTGAATTGTATCCATTCCGCCATGTGCATAAATTCCCTTTAGGGTGTGCGCAACACTAGACCTTCTATTCATTTGACACTTTCGTGTTGTCTTTTCCATGTCAGCTCTAAAATTGAGATGACTTCAACATCACAAAGTCTTTCAAGTTATTATTTTTAAGTGTCTTTTCCATGTACCACGACGGACCTTAAACAACCAGCCCAGGTAAAGATGGGCAGAAAATACCGTGCACCAGGTTTTTGCCTCTCTTTGGGCTTTGTAATTGACATCTTGATTGTAAGCTCTCATGAAGATGCCTTCAAAATAAGTGAGCAGTCCAGTAATAGACTGAATCAGTGAGGACACCACTGTTAAAAATCTCACTTTGAACCAACCCCTATGCAATCAGTTTAAAATCTTGAAGCCTTAATTTAACATAATGAAGCCTGAGCTTCAGCAATTGGATTGGCATTACTCTACTTCAATTTGACCAGTATTACTAACATTTCTATGAGTGCTTATGCAATCTTGATGACTTATAGATGACTGAAGAACCCCCCCCCCTAACCCTAAACATAAGACAAACTTTCAGATTTAGTGTTTTGGAAAATTATGGTAACTGTGCGTGCTTGCGGGCCACAGGAACGTTTTCAGGCAGGAGTTGGTCCTGCTGCAGGATGCTGTGTTTTTTAACCACAGAGGAACTTTAGTCTTGAGACTAAATTGAGTTGGACAGGAGTGGGTAATCCTCTATCTGTATTTGGCCTACAAGGAAACTGAATGGACTCTATCATCTCTGAGGAGAGAGTGTGTGTACAACTGAAAAGAATAAGAGAAGTGTAAATAAAGAGCAGCCGTTTTAGATGTCTCTAAAAGAGGCCGTAACATTACAACAGATTTTTACATGTCAGAGTATCTCCTAAATGTTATGGAAAAGCAAGATGAGATAGATGTTGAATTGTAAGAAAAAAAATGTATATTAAACAACATTTCTTAGTCTTGTTGAAATAAAGACTGCCAATATTTAACTGATTGTGAACATCTTTGTTTTGTCGTCTTTGCACTTTTCACTCGGCTCGTAGATCGTAGATATCGTTGTAGCTAACAACAATGTATAAAGTAGGAAACAGATAACCTTTAGTGGATGCATTACTGTGCGGAGGTTTGCAGAAAAAAAAAATCAAAACTTCACTAGTCACTTACCATTCTGCAGAAAAGAGCATAAGGACTATTCATAAGGTCTACTACGTGGAACACACAAATCCACTTTTTATACAATCAAAACTATTGAAATTTGCTTTTATACTGTTTTTATATTTTAATTGTGTATGCTATTTTATGTCTGTACGGCGACCTTGAGTGCCTTGAAAGGCGCCCTACAAATAAAATGTATTATTTTATTATTATTATTATTAAATTCACTGACTTGGTATCTTACCAAACAGTAATCGTGTATAACGCAAAAAACAGGCAATTACCAGAAAATATCTATGAATTAAATACATTAAATTATGTATGTTCCTCCAAAATATAACTCCTCAACTGCATCAGAATAAAATATCAACTTGCCTGAAGGGGACAGTACCCTAAATAAAATATGGTCTAAAATGATACGATAATAAGGTCTAGATTTAGACGTCTCAACCTGGTCGAAATAAAAACTACACTGTACACTGATCAATGATTGTTTAAAACATAGTAATACAACATTTCTCCATCATTTATACAACTTACAGCTATTTTAGTTTTTAATATATAATATTTAATGGATTTAATTTCGTCGTCTAGATTCGCACTACACCAATTATAGACATCTAAATGTCACCCAGTTACTCACAATATTATAGCTGGAAAACACAGAGGCACCAAACACAACTAATGATTTTTTTTAGTCTGAGTGTAAAATAATTGGTGCATGATGCATCTCGTCGCAACAAATAAAGTGTCGATCACGTCACTTCGTCACATTCAATAAACCAGCGACCTTTACGTACGATTGATTCCTCGAGACCCTGTAGGTACTCGGGCCCTGTCCAAGTATTCGCACTATAGCCTATGTAGGCTAGAATACAGGAATTTGGACTGGGCCATATTCGCTCAACCCATTCGTGTATCTTTGAAATTCGTCCGGCGGAAGTTGGGACCTTGGCCTTGTTATCACTAAAGAAATGGCGAGCGGGATAGGCAGTGAGTGTTTTTCCCCCCTCTTCCACCGAGAGGTCTTTCTTTGAAGTTTAGAATGCAAACCTATGGAAATGTACTCCAAACGTTGTCTTTAGCTTAGTTTAGTTGAAAATGACAGTTTTATTACCTTAAACAAACGCAATATCGCGTAGCTGTTTGTGTTTCACCATAGAGTTCCCCCGTAATGACAGTGCTAAGCTAATGTAGATTGTATACTAGCTATTTGTTAAAGTACTCTTACCTTGCATGACTGTTGTTTCTGCCAGTACTCTTGCCTTGCATGACTGTCGTTTCTGCCTTTTCTCTTTTCAGTCACTTAAACTGTAACTATCATATTCCATTACATGCAATACATTTTAATTTAAACGTAACGTACTCTAGTATCAATTAGGCTATCAACCTACAATAAATTTATTTGGAAAAGAATACATCAACTCACCCTATTTTACGTGTACTTTTTAGTTTTGGATTGTCCTGTATTACATGCTCAATGTTCTATTGTATAGTCCGCTACTGTATTTTAACGTAAATAAACCAAAGAACTTTACGTAAATGGCAAGGAGTAGCAAAACAATAATGATAACAAATAATATTAATAATAATGATTATATGTGATTGACTCCTCACAATATTTTAAATCAAGATGCGTGTATTCTTCATTTGTATCCTTAAAATGTATTCTATTAGTATTTTTAAAGTATAGCTATAGTATTAAAATCACATTTCTTTAAGGGCAATAAGTTAATAAAACAATGACTTTTAACTGCACACGTATAATATTTTCATTTCTAACGTAAATGCTAATATTTAGAGACTTGTAAATTAATTGGGTAATGTTTGATATTTGTTCCTTCGGATTCAACAGATCAGCAAATGTTAAAAAAAAAATCCACCAATTCATTGTTTGGGGAAAATACCACTTACTAAGTATAGCATAACAAAGTCATCAACAGTCGCCATTTGGTATATACTTATTCTTCTAATAGTGTGTCTTAGTTTTGGTCTCATACATTTATGATTCCTTGACATCATTCTGATATCACATTTTCCTTATTCACCGATATCCAAATGCCCCTCCATAATTTTGAGAATTGAAATGTATTGTTTTATTTTTACTTGTGATCATTTTATTGGTGTTCAACCGTGTCTCTGCTTTGTTCCAGAGCATAAAATTCTGAATGTTGGCCCAACAGAGCCATGGTCAGTCAGGGAGAAACTGTGCCTGGCCTCTTCTGTTATGAGGAGTGGTGACCAAAACTGGTAAACAGGCAACTTAATATCGCTTTTGTACATTCTATGTACAATGTTTCTAATCTTTAAAGTAATATTACTTTGTATGAATTTCCTAACTTGAAGTGAATATTACTCTTTCGATACTTTTAGGGTATCTGTAAGTAGAGCCATCAAGCCTTTTTCTGAGCCCGGTCGACCACCTGACTGGTTCTCACAGAAGGTAAGAGATCCCAGCTGTTGTCTGTTAAGGAAGCAGCATTGGATTTAATCGATGTCCCCAATATCTGGGATTATTCATTCATCTCTTAATGTTTCAGCACTGTGCCTCACAGTATTCTGAGCTGCTGGAAGCCACAGAAGCCCCTAAGTCAGTACTGAAGATCACAAATACATAGTCAGACCAAAACAGCTTATGCCACGTTTGTAATTTGAGTTAAATGCAACTTTTGTTTTAGACGTAAGCGTGGTGAGAAGGGCGAGGTGGTTGAGACCATTGAGGATGTAATTGTTCGTAGACTGACTACTGAGAGGATAGAGGAGCTGAAAAAACTACTACGAGACACACAGGAACAGTACAGGTAGCTACGACCTTGAAAGGAAGCTTTCAAAATTTCTTATGCAACATTTACACCCTTCGCCCAATCTGTGATTTCTCTCTGTGCAGAAAGTTGAAAAAGGAAGTGGACCTGATACAGACAGGTCACATGGACCCCCAGCTGAAAGAACTGTGGGCAGAGATAACATTGTAAGATTTGTTCAATCAGTTTTCATTTCTTTCATTTGTTAAACCATCCATGTCAAAATGTCACTTTTCCTTCCATTTCTTTCAATTCTCTGTGGCAGAAAAAAGAAGCAAGAGGAGGAGGAGGCAGAGCAGAAGAGAAAAGCAACAGAAATGGCATATCAAGGTGGAAAATGTCAAAGAATATGCATTTCAGAAATTAGCTTTTGAAAATTCCTAAGTTGTACCGAAGGCAAATCCACAAAACCAAAATTACGTTACATAATAATTTTCTCCCTGCACACTTGTTTGACACGGTAGCCAGGTCAGGAATCACTCCTTTTTTGTACGTATCGTGCTATGGTCAGGCTGGAATCTATGTACTAATTTAGTCAATTTAGTTTTTTTTCATAAATTCTTATTATTATAAGAATACTTATTGTGTTATTTATACAGATTATTAACCTGTGTAAAGTGTTGAAAAAAATTGAGAGCAAATCTCTGTTGAACACTTGAACTGTCTGAGAAGTATCGTAAATCCATTTTTTTTTGACTGTGCGGTAACATTGCGACATGATGTCTCCTCAAAATTAAAGTCTGTTTTGTTAGACAATAATGAGGAAAAACTGGGTAGTTACGTATGAGTAATTTGTCCCAAAAAAACAATCGCTGTAATAGCTTTGGTTAACTGTTAAAGCTTTTTCCCCTCAAGAAATATGCCACTGTTTGATTTCCTTAAAAGTTGTGGTTTTAGAGATGTGAGGATTCCATGAGAAAGTGATGATCATGCATATGTCAGGAGTTCAATAGATGCATATATTATTCTCTGACTCTCATTTGTCTTCCAGCTCGTCAGGCAATTAAAAACACTCCCAAGCGTCTGCCCAGTGTCACTGTTCGGTCTCCTTTGGGGGCCAGTCCTACGAGCCTGGACTCTCAGACGGACACATCAGCCCCCACACCACCCACGGAACCTGCAGCCATCGTCTCAGATGACACCAGTACCCACTCTGTACGTACATCCTTGCCTAGGTGTTAACATCCTGGTTGAACGCAATCCGTTTCCAGGGATACTCCAATTTGAATTGCGTAACCTCAAATATTTGCAACTCCACAAGTAACCTATTTTTCAAGTAGTCTTGCTTCATTGGTCTATGGCACGGGTAGGGAACCCTGGTCGCCATATCCTGCCTGTTTTCCATCTCTCCCTAAAAATGTCAACTGAACTTTATTGACCACTAATTTCATTTTCTTCTGCCGCTCCAGGTCCAAGGTATAGGTTTTTTTCTCCCAGTGTCAGAAGCTCCAGGCCAAGGGCATAAAGGTGGAGGAGGCCTTGCAACTCTTGCAGAGGATACTTCACAGAAGAGGCTGCTTCCTCAGAAAACGACACCACCTCCCTCTCCTCTGCTGTCGGAACTGCTGAAAAAAGGCAACCACATCTCGGCCAGCCCCCGCCTTGTGAGAGCCAGCATAGCCTGAATTTGATAGTTCAAGAAACTATTAGATCACATGATTCATGAACCAATGATATATCCAGCGCAGACAATATAATTATAATTTATTGTTATTGGTGCATATGATGAATGTGACATTGCAGTCAGATTACATTATATGCAGCAAGTTCTTAAACTAATGTTTTTTGTCAGGATAGTGTATTTGTTAACCTGTGATAGATATTATCATACAATAAAGTTAGACCGCAACTACAATGCCAGAGCTGTCTGATTGTCTGTTGAAAAAAGAGACAAATACAGCATGCCATGTCACCGTTTATTTCAGTCGAGGACGAAAGTCCTATTTTTGAAAATGAAGGCCCTATTTAACCCTCCACATTTAAGCCTGCTTTTAAAGTTCTCAATAGAGCTTAAAACCATTCGACAACTGTGCCAAACCATTTGTCATATTGCAACATATTATCGAGCCCATGTGGCCCACTCGCATTAGGTGAAAAATCGTTACAAACCTGTAAATGCCCTGTGTTGCTAAGGTGCCCTTGTTTAGTACAACCTACATTTATTACAAGAACAACAAACAATTGTGCTCTTGCAGGTTACTGATGGAGACACCTCTGGAAGTCTTAGCAATGGAATACAAACTGCTGCTGTTGTCGCCGCCCCATTACCACCTGGCCATGACGTCATGACAGGTAAATGTTCTCAATGTAACAAAGTCAATTTTGGCTGGCTTATGCTCCTGTTTGGTCTTATTCAACCATTTAATGAAAAAAACAACAACGCTTGAATCTTAGATTTGGCATATAAAAATGTTGCTTGAGATAAAACTGTTACTTTGGCAGAAATGTACAGCATGTTTTGAGTTTTTTGCCTGTTTTAGGGTTGCCAGCAGCTACCAGTAACTTTGCAATTGCTAAGCTAACAGGCAAGACTCTACATAATGTTCTGAATTGGAGAAGGCCTACCATGTACAGCAACCGTTTTAATGTGTCCTCTTTTTTTTTTGTAGTGGGGGAAGTTGAAGCTGCAGTGAAGGCAGAGCTTGGTGAAGACACAGGATTAGTAGAAGAGGACCTTGTCGCTGTCTCTTACATGGGAGATGAGCTAGATCTGGAAACTGTAGGTGACATCATTGCCATCATTGAGGAAAAGGTACACACTTAAAAGTCTTAGTATACTGTTAGTATAATCTTTGATGTAAATATGCTGGTCTTCAGTTCTGTCATGTCCCCCAAAAAGGCTGTTTGCGGCAAATGTGAATCCCTGGTAGCATACAATGGTAATAGATCCGGTCAATTATATTTGAATGACATTTACATTTGAAAGACAATTTTCATTTGAGCTTCATTAGAACAGCAGATGGCAGTAGTGTACACTACAGGCAGAATTCAATTCACTGCCACAGAAGTCACAGATAGAGGCTAGATTTAACGTTTATGGTCAACAACAACAAAAAGTTAAAAACATCACGTCATCCAGTTTATATTGCACTTGTTCATATTAGCTTAATGGTGAGCTGGAGCCCATCCCAGTTTAATTTGGCCACGAGGGTGGTGTCCAACCTTGACTTGTTGCCAGACAACCAGATATGTAGCAGATCTAATAAAAATGAGTAATTTATATTTCAATCACCATTCACTTTATTGGGAAAAGTTGCTTCGGTTATCTAAAATTTTGGTTTGTGAACAGTATGAGAAAAAAAATAAGGTTGTGAACCAAGGTTCCACTATGTTGGGACTTTAGGCTTATCCTATCAGGGGGTCACTATGGCGAGTCACTAGCATAATTTGTATGGCACAGGTCTTTTTTTTTGTGGAATCACCTTTCTGATGCAACACACCATTTTTTTTTTTAAACTTGGGCTTGGGTCTGTCAGTAGCTGGGTATTGAGAAGTCGCCTATTGAGAAGTCATGCTTGCTGTGCTTTCGAGGTGGATGATTCAGTGGAGGCTTTGGATGCAGCAGCAGTGGAAGCAGCACTGTCTCTGTGTGAAGAGGCCGTCTCAGAAGGACACACCCTGCCAGGCCCCTGGGAAACCCAGGAAATAAAGGATTCAGATCCAGCATCCATTGTCCAAGACTCTGAGCACATACAGGAGGCTTGTGATGCGGCGACACTCTCTGTTCCCACCCCTGTCAGCCCAGATGCCCCAAATCAACCAGAAACTACAAGCACAGAGGAACGGGTCAAGGGAAACTGTGAATCAGCTGTGACTGAAAGTGACATCGCTTCGTGTGACAACTCGGAAGATGTCACTGCTGGAGGTGATGATACAGAAGCGGGCAATGAAGAAAAAGGGGACACAAATGTGGTAGTGAAGACTGAAGTAGAGGAGTGGAATCAGCCCGAAGCGAACCCTCCATGCCTAGGTGACCTGACAAACACACAGAACATGATGCCCCAGTTTTAAAAAATGACTAACAATCATTGTGTGTCCCACAGATTCTGAGGACAGTTCTGTATCTGGCAGAGAGTCCAAGGTAATAGACAAACATTATTGTACAATTATAAAGCTTTTCTTACTATACTGCCATTGACCAAAGTGCTACTCAAAATCAGGAGGTGAAAGAGGAGGAAGAAGCAGGGAGCGAGTGCGATCCTGAAGAAGGAATGGAGCTGAAAGAGGAGTGCGGAGAGGGGGAGGGTGCCTATTTGTCAGAAGTGGAGCGAGCTGCCAGTGAGAGTGAAGATGGTTACGGGCCGCCCTCTCAACGCTACACGGCTGATTCACTAGCCAGCAGCCCCGCCTCGTCTTCCCAGCTGTGAGTATCTTTGTAGACAATGTTTTGTCATTTGGGTACCAATCCCCATTCTCTGTTCATACCAGATCTACATGTGGCGAGGATCAAGAGGCTGTGCAGGCTCAGAAAATTTGGAAGAAAGCCATAATGCTGGTGTGGAGAGCTGCAGCTAACCACAGGTGGTGCTCTCGAGCCTTGCCTCAACCCGCAAAACAAATCAATATTGTCCGCTGTAATCATGCTCATTTTGCACAGTGCCACATCCAGAACTCTATTTGTTCATCTCATTTCTCTCAGGTATGCCAGCGTCTTCTTGCAGCCTGTATCAGACGACATCGCCCCTGGTTACCACAGCATTGTACACAGGTGAGATCACAGTGTTCCTGCAATCCATGACTTTAATGACTGGGCAAGCCACATATTCACAAATGACAGTATTTTTGGATTAAATTGGTTTAGGTAATGGATGGATGGATTTTTCATCTGTTGGACTTTTTTTTCTCTCTTAACGGATTGGCGGACTTAGCAGACTTGTGGATTGGTGGGAAGCAATGATGGTAGCGCAATTAAATTAGAATGATGGACTGACAGACTGATTAACAGTTGGACTGACAATAATGAACGGGTGCCCAGGCCACTGACAAATGAAAATTGCCCACCAGTGTTACCTTTGCTTGATCAAGATTTTTACTTTGCTCGGTCAGCCCCAATTTGAGTTCTGAGTTAATTTTTTTAAAACGCACAATGGGGCTGCTCAATTAATCAAACTTTAATCATGGTTACTATTTTGGCTCCAGACGAAAATTCATTTTTCTAAAACATGTTCAATCAATACTTTTCCAAACATGTTCAAGAAATACCATTCCAATTTAAAAAGCATAATTGTGTAAATAATCGTGATTTCAATATTGAACAAAATAATCGTAATTATGATTTTATCCATAATCGAGCAGATGTAACGTACAAGGAACAATCTTCTCCTTTGCCTTAACTCATCCTGTTACAGACCGATGGACCTATCTGCAATCAAGAAGAACATTGAATCCGGCGTGATTCGTACAACAGCAGAATTCCAGCGAGACATCATGCTGATGTTTCAGAATGCTGTCATGTACAACTCGTCAGACCACGACGTCTATCACATGGCCCTGGAAATGCAGCGTGACGTCCTGGAGCACGTTCAGCAGTTCCTGGCCACGCAGCTCATTATGCAAACCTCAGAGAGTGCCATCTCCGCCAAGAGCCTCCGTGGCAGGGAGGGAAATCGCAAACCAGGCGAGCCAGCTGAGAAGGTGTGTTGAGAAACTTAAATCAGGAGAAAGTGACATACGTGTTCTAGTTCCTCAAATGTGTGTAGATTTGTTTGTCTGAAACTGGGACAGTACATTTGCTACCAAGAATCAGATTGAGCAAATAACCAGCAAGTATGCTTTGACACTACTTAATGAGGTTTCAATGTGACTTAGAGTAAAACCCCCTCCATCGTGGGTTTCGGGATGGCGGTAAAAATGTTTCGATTTGATTTGTGTGTGCGCGTGTGCGTTCGTTTCTGATCCCATGCATCACGATAAAATACCGTAGCTCCGGTTGTTGCAAACTGTCAGCCACTGATTGGCATTTGCCTTTTGTCAGTAGACGCACAGCGCCCACTTGCTGATCATTTCTACGTTTCCCATGCTGTACGTAATACTTTTGTTTAACGTTAGCGGAGTGACATCCTGACATTGGTCTGCACTACAGTACCAAAACAGCATTGGCGGAGTCAAAAGGAGAAACACAGCAGGCCAGCTGCCCATAGGCATGTTTTCAATGGTCGTGAGAGGTTTATTTTGTATTTTTTTTGTTAAAACAAGAAGTCACTGGCGTTGAAACAAGAACGCATTGTATTAGAGCAGCTTCATCACCACCGTTGTCGTCCTTGCTGGCGTGAGTACACATATTGTACATTTGTGTGTGATTCATTGATCTTACTCTCTCTTCATATACTATTTATTGTTTTGAATTTATATTTGCATCTACACAGCTGAAACTGCACGATCAAATGCAGAGATTTTTTGTTTTGTCGCTAAGTCATAAAGGTGCCATTTGGTGATCACCTATTGAAACTCAAGTACGCAAATGCAGGCTAGCAGTAGCATGCCTAGGGTGTATATCACTTATTGAAGGGGTGTACTGGAACACAACCCCGGGATGGAGGGGAATTCACTGTAGTTTACTCTGAGCATTGATGTGTAACTTATTGGAGCACTTCCTTGAGCTGACATGCCCAAAGTCTTGTAAACTGGATATATGACTGAAATTATGTCAGATTATGGCATTAGGCTTAGGGACATGTGCAAGCCTACTGCTTAAATGTGTCTATCATCTAGCTGAATTCAAATCTCAAGTGTCTCAATTTAGAAATTTGAACTTTTCTTCTGGTGAGAATGTGCCTTCAACTACATATGTGCCTTGCATTGCGCAACTATTATTTCTACGATTGTCAACATCTTTTGCAGTTTAGTTGGCAGTCACCAGAGTATTCTCATTTTCCAACACATGCATGGTATCACATTAATCAGTATATAATGAAAAAAAAAAGGAATGATATACCCTCGCAAGTCATTGTGGCGTGTGATTATTATATCTATTGTCTATGACAATTGAGTTGAACATTGGTATAAAGATTTACACACATGCTTAAGAGCACACTGATGACACACACGAGAAACCTCAGCCAGTGCGGTGGTGTGATCATTTTTGGTAAAATCTTTTCCTGCATGAAGCTTCACTTCTCGCAAATGTCTGTCTCTCCGTGTGTGCTTGTGTGCGTTTGTATGTTTGCCAGCCACTTGGCTAAGCTGTTTTGCCACTTGCTGCTGTTATGTGAATTTCCAATGAATGCACTGCTGGCTAGTGAAACTGTGCTTGAGCATAGTTGTTATTAGCCAGTAAAGTATGACCAGTAAATGTTCACAATGTGCTTGAGCAGAGTTCTTATTAGCCAGTAAAGTAGGACCAGTGAATGTTTACAATGTGGTCCTTTTCCCAAAGGTGTCCACAGTTATTAATGAATTTATGTTCAGTTACATTTGTCACTTTTTTTTTTAAACCGCATTTTGCAAAAAGTAAAGACATTGGTATTGGATGGAGTGTTTCTTTGTTGTAACTATTCTTTTTGGCAATAATATACCTTGGAAAGCCTGGTGCCACCTTTGTCATGGACACAATTTTGTGCGATAAGCAGAGGGAATGGAATGCGTGAGTTGCGCCGATGAAAAATGTTGCAAATATTTTCCACCCTTGCCTATTTTGTTGCTACCATTTCCTCGTCTTTGGTGGAGTGGTGAATTGAAGTTTGAGGAAAGAAGACATATTGGCAAGTTTACAATGTAGTATTTGTGTAACAATCGGTAGTGTGGATGTAGCATATACAGCCACAATGGCCTGACACCTCCTTATGATGTGCACCAGTTTGGTCACACAGTGGCCAAGCATCTGTCTTCAACCAGCATTTGTTAGATGTCAAACAGACTGATCAGTGTGTTGCATAGCTTGAAAAAAAATCTGTCAAAATTGTGTAGGTTCAACCAGAACAAAGCATAACTGCAAATTGTTGATATACTGTATTGAATAGCAAAATGCTGTACAAGTACTTGTTTGAGTGTGTGTATGGTTTTGGTAGTTTTTTGGTTTTTTTTTGGACGCTCGTCTATCCATTTGATGGACACTTTAATGACGCTTTCTCACACGTTTGTGTGTTTGTACGCGCATGTGCGTGTGTGTGTTCTCTCCTCCTCACTCCAATATGTGTCCTTCTGCAGGACATGGTCCCAATGGCCTCTCCTGCTTTCCTTCTCTCTCTCTTTGTAAGTATGCAGGTTATTGATCAGATCTCACCAGAAGCAGGCCACCGTCCGCACACGCTTCTTGTCATCGCAACCACCTCATCAGTTCACTTTTCTGTTTGACATTTGTGGCATGATAAGAAGTGTTTAAGGCCAGAGTAATACAAGATATTAAAGGTTGGGGGTAATATTAGTTTTTACTTGTTTACTTATTGCGTATAAGTAAACAATTGCTGTTTTGAATAGTCCTGCAAGCGGTCGATTTTGGGTTTGTAAACCATAAAGCGGAGAGCGGCAGCACACGATCATTGAATAAAAAACAAAAATCAAGAAATGTGTACATTTGCATCAGGCAATGATGCTGAGCAGAATTTGAGTTGCATACTATATGTGAATGTAAATGGCAGCAATGTTATTATGTGGTGACTATACGCGGATCAACACTACTTGAGATTGAAACGAGCAATAATAACTATCTGCAACTACGCGGGGATGATTGATGTAGAAGTGGTCATTTAAATTGCATTGTCACTTACTCTAAAAGATTTCAGCTCAATCTGAGCACCACACTGTTTGGGAAAGCTATCTCCCACGTGATGCCCTTTGACCTTGTTGCAACTCAAATACTCGCACCACTTATCAGTGTTTGCTTTGTGAGGTCGACGCTTGGGTCACTTTTGTTAAATCAGATGAACTTCTATTACTCCTGCACAGGCTGATAAATGCAATTATTGACTGATCCCGTGTGTTGCATAGCTCGCAAAATCTGTCAAATGTTGAATTGCAGCAACTCTCCCTGATTGGCCACCAGCCAATCGCACGACACAAATTACATGTCACTCACATTCACACTTTAAGACAAATTCAAGAAGTGCCTTAAAAAATTACATGCAAGATCAGGGAAAACATGCAAACTCCACACAGGAAGGCCTGCGTTTGATCCCCCAGCCTCAGAACTGTCAGGTGGAAGTTTTCATTTACTTCATAGGTGTCAAACTCAAGACCCAGGGGTCAGATATGGCCTGCCACATCATTTTATGTGGCCCGCACAAACAAATTGTGCATCAATCAACTTGTGCCAATACTTCACTTTAAAAAAATAAACTAAAGATATCGCTGACAATTTGTATTGCCATTCATCAGTTTAAAATATTTGAGCAGTTTTTACTAGTCTCTGATTTCAAAACTAGTTATTCATCAATTTGTTGTGTAGCATATACTGTATATACAGTAATATAATGCATTGACAATCATTATGGCCCTCCAAAGGATTCTATGACTACGATGCGGCCCGCGACAAAAATGAGTTTGATACTGATTTACCTCATCAAAATGTACGTGTTCCCCTTTAAAGCAGAAACAATTGAGTGGGGGATTATGCAAGCATGGAGTTGAAAAAATAAAAAATAAAATCTGACTGTCAAATAGAATTGAACATACTCGCAAATATTTACAAATACCAACCCGGCCAACAAATGTTTTTTCCCCCCCTCAGTCCCATGAAACATGCTAGTTTCATCTTTGAGCACCCATTTGAACTGTGTTGAATCGCACCGTTCAACTGTTTCCAGTCAATCTCGGCGCGCTGACACATGCCTCTTTCATGTGAATTTTTTCTGTCTGCATGATCTAATTTGTTTTCCTTCTCTTAAGTTGGATTTTTATTTGATCATCATTTTTTTCTGTTCTCCATCCGAGGAGGAACCCACCTACCCCCACCCCATACCCCCAGAGGTGGACCTTCTATGTGCTGTGTGTGTGTGTGTGTGTGGGGAGGGGGGGGGGGGGGGGGGTTCTGTCAGCTACATTCTCAACCTCTCCATTAATCCCTTTTCTTGCTCTTTTCCCCAACTTCTTTCTGGTTGCTTCCTGCTCCCCTCTTTCTCCACTACAGGATGGCGGCACCAGGGGTCGCCGTAGTGCAATGGAGGCTGACCTGAAAATGAAGAAATAGACTTGAGCAAGACCCACAGAGGCAAAGGAGATGGAAATGAGTGGTCTAGTAGTTCAGTAGAGCGAGCTGTTCAGTGTCTGGACCTTGTGTGTTAGCACCTGTGCTAGTGCATTTGTTCTTTTCTAGAGCTGAGCATATGGTACGTGCTGGGGTGTTAATGTGTCTCCATAGAGCGACATCTCTTTTTCTTCTTCATTTAGCTCCTTGGACCATATTCAAACATTTTGTTGGGTGGTGCATTCAAAGACATGCAACATTATGGAACAAAGATGTTGGAAAGATGATATTTGAAGACTTCCTGTTGTCGAATCAGTTTGCTTTGTTTTTCCACCTATTGATCTGAATGTCAATTTTGAAGCAAATGTGTTGTTGACCTTTTCCTCCATGTTCTCTCATTTTTAAGGTTAATTGTACCGTATTTTCCGGACTATAAGGCGCACCGGACTATAAGGCGCACCTTCAATGAATGGCCCATTTTAAAACTTTGTCCTTATATAAGGCGCACCGGACTATAAGGCGCACCATTAATGCATCATGTCAGATTTTTAATCCAAATCAAATTATTCTCCATTTTATCTTTTATATTTCAACTTCAGACACAACAAATTACTTTATAATCACAAAATAATGATCCATAGTCTTTTTGATTCATGATTCATAAGTCTTCAGCGGGCCACTTATGATTGATTTCATGACACAATGCTTTGTGTGAATTGGGTCCATATATAAGGCGCACCGGACTATAAGGCGCACTGTCGGCTTTTGAGAAAGTTTTAGGTTTTTAGGTGCGCCTTATAGTCCGGAAAATACTGTAATATAAATTTTAAATATAGTTTGGATAATTCAAGAGTTTGGGTTGCTGATTGTCTATTGTGACAAAATAATCATTTTTTTACTGTTGAATGACAACGTCATTTTAACACTTTCTTCAGTTGTGTCAGTGTCATTGAATGCACCGCCAACACCATGATTCCACATACAGATGAACAGTCCATGTCCAAAAGAAAGGCTTGTGTTCCAGGCGCTTGATTAATCATGAGCTGTGAAATCGGGCTGAACAATTTTGAAAAAAGTCAAGTAATTGCAATTTTTGGGATTTAATATGCAATTATTTTTTAAAACTCCACGTGTCCCATGTATTTTGTTTTTGTAACAAATACAAGCAATACATTTGTGTATTACAATCAATTACCAAATTTACCATACATAAATGGCATACCTTTTACCTATGACTGTATCAAGACACAATATTATTAAAATCAACACATAAAAAAAAATAAAGTCCGCTGAATGAAATTGAAGCAGGCCCCTCTCCACAAGTTGAGTTGCGGCCTTTGCAATTTTAAAATTATGTTCTACTACATTTTAATGCCTAATGACACCAAGGCGTTACTTCTGTGTAAAGTAACGGGAGTTTCTTCCTGGACACATTCAAGAAATTAGTCAAACCTGGGTGGAGGAGCGGTTGAAAGGAGTCCAAATGTGTCGAGTCAGTTTTGCTGAATTAGTATTGATGTATCCACTATCCAGTTATCGCTTTGGGTGTTGCCAGAATTTGTGGCGTGATCAGAGACAGCTTGTGTAATGTGTTCTAGAAGAAAGTTAAGAAAAAAAGTTTTGTGCCCACATTATGGACCATTTAGAGTTTGTTTGGATAGCAGATACACGTATCCTATGTTTAGTTGTACATTTGTTAAATAAAAGATTTGTTTTAAACTATGGTGCTGTCATATTTGCTGCACATTTCAGAAAATATAAATTAGGCAAGTAGAGGTTTTCTCTTAAAATAGAGTGAATTCTCCCTGCATTTGATACTATAAACACCACTACTCTAAACTTCAAAGTCCACATTGTACATTAACAATTTTTAAATCTCTTTTGTACAACTTATATTTACACTTGTATGACTGTTTAAATCTATCCATTTTTGAGAGTTTGTTTTCAGGGTTCACCTTGGATTGGTCACCACCACTAGCTAAAATGAACTAGAAAAACAATTGTGAACAAATTGTTTTATTATCAAAAATACAAAGGCAGCACACGTAAGAAATGAGCCCTGCCCCTTCCAGAGGGGGTGCATCCAGTGTATACTTGGAACGTTCAACAATCTGTGCAAATTAACAATCAAGTTAGCAGACAACAATTAACAGTTTGACCCTTTGCTTAAACAAATGAACATGTTCAACTCCTCATGTGAGTGTTAAACTCATGGATCACGGGGCTGGCAGAAGAGTAGAGCTTCCTCTTTACCAGCTTGTACTCTGGTCTAAGCTTTAACACTTTACTGCTCTTAAAGATGTGCTTGAGTGGCGGCCAGCGGTCATTCATGTCCGCCTTAAACACGACAGACAGTTCAAATGTCGGGGTGACACTTGAGTCCGGGAAAACACACCCCAAAGACTTGAGGCCATTCTTGGTCTCCACGTAGACCCTGATGGAAGCACCCCGCAGCCCGCACGGCTCATCTGTGGAAGAGCGAAGCACATCGCGACCGACCCTGGTGGTCATCTGGCGTGGGAGAAGCAGCATCTTGCACTGGAGCACCGAAACCTTGGCCTCGGTCAGGCAGAGCTCGATGCGCCGCGTCAAATCTTGTTGAAGGACTTGCTCCTCGTGCTCCAAACCAGCATCCATGTTGGTAACTGAAGGACAACATATATGTTTTGAACACTGTTGAGTTAATATATTTAATGCTTCTTTACATGTGATACTGCTTTATGTGCATGAAAGTAGTAGCTGTTTGAAGAATTATCACTCGTTAATATTTTATCTCATCTCTGTTAGCCCCACTAAGGTGCTGCGTATTAAAATTGAGGACTTTTGTTCAAATAAGTTTTAGAAGTCAGTTATACAGTAAACCTTAACTGAGAATGACCTACGGGTACATACATACTTTTATTATATTGAAAATGTGTTCCTCGTCGTTAGTCAGCAAAAGAGAGCAACTGAGCTCAGCATGACATCACCTGATTCAAGAACCGCATTGCTTGCCTCAGACAGCTCCTTCCGCGACACTGTATAAACTAGTTACCCAACCCAGGTAAATCCCAGGATAGAAGAGGTCGCCCATAGCCGCGTTGCATTCGAAGTTATTTTGTATACTTACAATGTAAAGTGCTGTCGGTCTCGTCGCCACTGTCTACGCTTCCCCGTCGGAGCAAAGTGTCTTTTTCTTCTTCTTGACGCAGGGATGCGAGCCTGAAAAAGTATGTTCCTATAATGTCCGTGACACTTTCTTCCTCTCCCAAGACGGGCACCTGTTTTCCAAATAGAAGTGCCGCGGTATCGACCATAGTGATTCCCGTTTGTACAATTCCGGTAGCTCGTCCGGACGTTTGCTTAAAGTTTTCTCCATATATTATTTGAGCGGCGTCAAGACGGCATTACTGCTGATGTGAGCGGGCGAGCTTTTATCGCGGAGGACTTAGTTGCATCAGCTGAGCTCGCGACTGTGGGCGGGGCTTCGGTTCTGTCGAACGTTCCCGAAGCGTCTCACGCAATTTGGCAGGACCTTACAGCAAGGTGTCAAGTCGCACGAAACAATTTCCCCAACCGCTCGGCCATCGGTGCTTTGAAATAACTTCGTTCTATGGCTCCACATGTCCTCAGCACTGCAAACTTTTGTGCCGGTACACCATATGAAGTAAATGACGGGACTTTTTATTTTATTTTATTTTTTACCTCATCTAATATGTATCAAGCATACGAGCTGGTGTTTTAGAACAGCCTAGACAAGTAAATAACAAAAAAGAAAAAAAAACTTGCTACACTTCTAAAAAGTTACTGCCTTATTTTTACCCCCTGTTGAGAGAAGCGCGCAATGCAATGCGGATAGTGCCGCGGGGAGAAGTTTGACAAGCGTTAGCACATTCATGTTTCGCAGGGTTGGGGAGTCGATGTGTTCCCAATCGTGGCGAGCTCGGCGGTCACCCTGCTTTCACTTCGAGTCATTCTTATCCGCTCAGTATTTTGTTCGGCGCGCGTTGGGTAAGTACAAAATAGTATTGGCTCGTAAGAACGAATTATTTTTTCCAGTGAACGAGAGTGAACGAATCACTTCCTAAAGTGATTCATTCTTTTTTCAGTTCATATGACTTCAACCAGTAGGTGTCGGTACATTGATGTTTTAATTTTGTATTTGTTGGATTGTAGTTGATGGTGTTATTATACCGAATGCATTTGTGTTTGAATAAAAGGTTGGAAAAAAAATCCGTAAAGCCAACATTTGTTATTTTGGGGGACACCAACTCATATAACAACGTAAAACACATATTGTCATATAAACCAAATGTCTGATTTTTATGTTTTAATTGGCGAATATAAAAACAAGGAATAAAACACCAGACAAGTTTTAACAAATGTTTATTTAAAAATAATAATAATAATATTAAAAGTAAATTTCAAACCAGCAATCTAATGTGAAATTGCTGTAGATATATTGGATAACAATATTTGGGCGTATATATGCATACACGTTATTTAAAAACTACTATAAGTGTTATAAAATCAAGATTACCCAAAAAGAATAATCTCCCCGTTGTTGCATAACGGCGCATTCCTTCATGCAATAAAGTTAGCCGTTAGCTTGGAGAAAACGTGCGTAAAAGTGGTGTTTCAGTGAGTGGTTCTTTCTTTACTTGGCAAATCGTAAATCTACATTCTGGCTTACATAGTTCACACCAGGAGACGCAACATGTTCACTGACTGCACGGGAAGGCAGTTCCCCCATTAACTCGTTCGCGAACGGGAAAGTCAGGATTCGTTCCCTCACTGCTCCGTTCTCGCGATGAACTGGAAATGCAAATCACTCACTCACTCGTTCACTCACAGATCCGTTCAGTTGGTGAACAGGAAATGCAATTCACGACTCGTTCGTGAACGGGAAGTTACGTCATTTTCTTCTTCGTTTTGTTTTACGGCGAGGTGGCACCAGCTTCAATGCACATTACCGACACCTACTGGTTGAAGTCATATGAACTGAAAAAAGAATTACCATATTTTCCGCCCTAAAAGGCGCACCTAAAAACCTAAAATTTTCTCAAAAGCCGACAGTGCGCCTTATAGTCCAGTGCGCCTTATATATGGATCAATTGATGAATTTGTTGATCCATACTGGTTGTACACAGTGCTCTGCCAAAATGTTTCAGTACGTTTTAGTACGACTAGTAAATTACAAGGTCGCATCGCTTCCCAACATTACGGCAACTGTAGTCAGGGGGCGTCACCGAATAGCTGTTGTACCCGCGAGGCTATTTCATTTCAAAATAGGCTGCTCCGTTAATGTTTCGAGTAAATTTACGGATTGATATGGAAGGGAAACATAGGTAAGCAGTACCAATGTGTTAGATCGAACTTTAGTCAGTTCCGATCATTTTATCGGAGATCGTTTGAGAAACGCGATTGTTTACACTTTGCTGAGGCTCATGGGAGATTGCGAGCTGAGGCTCGTGGGACTTTGCGGATGGCTAATGCTATAACGATAGCTGCTATACGTACGAGGCTATTTCATGTCAAAATAGGCTGCTCTGTTAATGTTTCGAGTAAATCTACGGATCGATATGGAAGGGAAACATAGGTAAGTAGTACCAATGCGTTAGATCGAACTTTAGTCAGTTCCGATCATTTTATAGGAGATCGTTTGAGAAACGCGATTGTTTACAGAGGGCTCGTTGGTTATTGGCTAGTGGATGCATACCGCAACCCTAGTCAACCTCAGTTTGTTGCAGTATAGCTTCTATTTTATGCGCCTTATAATCCGGTGCGCCTTATATATGGACAAAGTTTTAAAATGGGCCGTTCATTGAAGGTGCGCCTTATAATCCGGTGCGCCTTTTAGGGCGGAAAATACGGTAATCACTTTAGGAAGTGATTCGTTCACTCTCGTTCACTGGGAAAAGAAAACGTTCTTTTGAACGAATCGTTCACTCACGAGCCAACACTAACAGAAACTACAGTAATTCAGCAACAGGGAACCTGAAGTACACAAATACAATGTGTGTACTGTAAAAACGTTGATAACCACTTATCTAACAAATTGTCAAGAGACTTTGTGGACGCCCTGAGAAAATATTGTGATGCAACAATGCCTACATAAGGCAACAGCTACTCTCACTTTTTGTCACAAGTTCACGTTTTGGGGATGGAGGGACTTAAAATGTCCTCCAATTTTATATCAAGCATATCACTGTACATCCAAAATAATCAATGTTCAGGAGATACTAAATAGCAGCATGTTTATCCAACTGTAAACATTACATCTTCAAAGTGAGCAAGCCACTTTCTACACTTTGGATTGGTCAATAAATTGTAGAGAGAAAAAAGAAAACAAGACAAAAACAATTGAGGACTGACCAATCGTATAGATTTCTGAAAAAATGTAAAATTAACCAAGTTTTGACAATGCCTGAGTTCGGTGATACTATTTAACAATGAATAGTTCAACAGTACAAAAGTGATTGTAATGGATCTTCTTTGTTTATCCAGGAGTCACCACAGCAATTAATCCTCTTCCATCTCTCCCTGTTTTCTGCATCTTCAGCTCCAACTCTAGCTCTGCAAATCTCGCCTCTCCACATCCCATAATCTCCTGTTTGGTTATCCTATTTTTGCCTCCGACCTGTTGACTACATTTCCAACATCCTTCTAGCGACTGCTAAAAAAGCGGCTTCCTGGCTTGTTCAAAATAGTAATAACGCCTATGATTCAATACTTTGAAGATAAAGGCTTTTGTTTAAACAACAACAATGATACAATTGACAAGTTTTAAACAGCTGTTTAAACACTTTTTTTTAAATTAACTACTTTGATAATATTGCCATTGTACTTTACAATCATCTCCGCACAAAGTGGCGATGAGACTGCAATCGTATGACCCCAGCAGGTCCAGACTTGTGATGTGAGCTTTGCCTTATTCACAATTGACTAACTCACGAATTATATTCATTAACTCCTTACAGTGTGTTTTATGGTACTCTACTTTAACTATAAAAATGTTCGACTCATACGAAATTGTCTTTAAGGCACCTCCCAACTAACTGCCAGTGTCACTTTTGCATCATGGCAGCTTTCAGTGACGCTTCACTAAACGTTTGGTGAGGAAATTATTACTTACCTAACATTTCTATACAATCAGGAAGTTCATAACAGAAGCACCAGACTGCTGAGTCACCGGTTGTGAAAATTTTCCCTCTTTGACGTCACTTGCGCCCATCAACGATGAAGTGGAAAAGTTGTTTTTCTCAGAGAATTACAGGGAAATTTACCAAATACAAAGATACGTACAATAAAGAGTGGTGGTTGAGACATAGTGGTTGTTTTTTTTACAATTATAAATGTAAAAATCCTCATCAAACAATCAAGTTTTATTTCGCACTTCATACAAACATTTAAAGCACAAAGTGAACGGCAGGGTAAAAAGACATGCGCCCACTCGAACAACAAATTATTTATGCAGAAATGTCTCGAATGGCAAAAACAAGAGCCTGCTGTAGCTGCCAGAAATAAACAATGTCATGAAACATGTTCATCAAGGCGTGCATGAAACTTCTAGAGTTTGCTTTTCAAAATATGACTAGTGCAGTACAAACTGCCCCTATGTCATCATGGAGGCTTTTTCCATGGGCGTGGATCATAATTAATGTTTTTAAAAACCCTATTCCAAAACAAAATCTCAACACTACAGTCATGCCATATCACAAATAGAATGATTAAACTGGCTTGTTTAGTTCATTCCCAAACACTGACACTCATTGTTAGAATAGCGCCAGCATGTCAGCTGATGCCAGCCGCTTACAATGTAATGATTGGGGGAGAACAAGTCTGACCTGTCTCAGTAGTCATCCCTAAGCGAACTCGTGCATCTGCAGCTCAGCGTTTGTTGGGGTCCTGATTGTTATTTGTGCCTGTGTACCAAACAACAGTTCAGGGTAGCCAAGCGTTTTGGATTCCTTGGAGGGGCTGCTCATAACAAACACTACCTTCAAATATTTGGGTCTCCATATTTGGCACTGTAACTTCCTTAGCTAGTTGATGAACAAGCATAGTGCCAAATGAGGTCCAAATTTATTCATTTATGTTATATTACATTGATATTATATTGCATAAAATTGGGCCCTCAAGCATGTCTAATGCAACCTTACAGAAGAGTTGCAGTCTGACAAACAGGTGTGGTGTCATGTGCCTTCTGAGGTGAATTTCTGTACTTATTAAGATACACGGTTGTGCTTTTCATTTTTGTATCGGTCCCCCAACAATGTTTGCGATGTATATCCTGAAAAAAGAGGACGCGAACAGTCATGTTGGTCTGTTGGCTATGGTGTATTAATTTTCTCCATGATTCATTCCATTTGCACTTTTGACAGCTTGTCATAAAACCTTCCCTATTGTGGAAACTGCAGTGTACAAGTTTTGTACTTTACAAACTTGCATTGTAGTGGCACATGCTGTTTGCCCCTTTGTATAAATGGCATGGCTTAGCCAAGATTGGATTTAAAAAAATGGGTGTGTGCTAGCCGCTAGGTCAAGAAGTGCCTCTCGTGCAAAAACTGTGAAAAACAAATTTATGTTGGTTACTCGCTTTGGCGATCCCCAATGCACAAGCCAACAACAACAATTTGTCCCAGGAATGGTGATTATTGACATAAATGAACAATGTCAGTCAGTGTATTTGAATTCAAGGTAAGTGTATGTGTGTATAAGTGTGTGTGTGTGTGTGTGTGTGTGTGCGCGTGTGTGTGTGTGTTTCCTTTGCTGCCTTGAAGAAATAAAGGTTCAATATCAATGCCAAAGGTTCATGCATATTTTATTCAAGAGTAAAAAAAGTGGATCGTCCCATTGGGCATGCTTATAGTGTTAGTGACTGGGAAATTGAAACCAAAAGCGTGAGCGAGAAAGATGGGGAGAGAGAGAGGTTTAAATATTAAGAGTAATGTTCATCATAAATATAATAATCATCGAACCATAAATATCAAATAACAAGAGGAATCACGATGTATGAGAGTACACTGTTCTCCTTTAAATTGTCACAGCAACATAATTGGCTTATTCTGTTAAAATATGTCTAGCTGCTTTTGACTTTGAACTGCACAATTCTTTCCTTTTTTTCCCCCCGTTTTTTTTTTTAACCATGCAATCATGCTTTTGGCTGCCCGAATGCCTTTGCCTTTGTGTATAGTGTGGCCATTCGATACTAATTTGTATTTGATTAAAAACGATTCCTGTACATTGACAAAGAACAAAGTATTGGATGTGGATTCCACACCTTTGATTCAAAGTGTACTGTCATTCTGTACAGCGCCGAAAGAAACGGATAGGAGGGGATGAAAAGTACCGGGAAGGAAAGTAATCATAATATAACACAAAGTGATACAAAAAAGCAAATTAACATTATGTGCAAAATAAGTTTTTCATTAATCCTCTTATTGACCAGAAAAAAACAGAAGAAAAGAATTCCTACTATTGTGAAACACAGAGCACAAATATAATTCACATTATTCTCAAATAACTTAACTGTGCATGCACTGATGCAATAATAGAAATGCTTTACAAAGATATTTTCCTCTGACGTCTCATCTTGACAGCTGAAGAGTACGTTTCTTCTGCAAAACAGAATGTCCTACTTCAGAGATTGTTGGCCGTCACTGTCGTTTGGTAGCAAGAGGCTTGTGGACGGGGAATTAGATTACAATGACTTCACATTTCAACCACTGCCCCCTCTCGCATTCTTTTTCTGCTATGCGGCCAATATAAACGTTCCAAGTATGCTGTTTACTTACCAAAACTCAAGAGAGTTTTTTTTCCCCCTCGAGAGCTAGTTAGCCTGAGACCAGAAGGGGTGTGTGGGCCTCCACTCTAACTGGGTGGAGGTGTTGTGCTACAAAAGCAAATGGGAATCTCCTCCCCACACTAACAGAAGAGGACGACTGCAGCTGCGATTATCTTTGCGGATCTCCGTCGTTTTTTTTCTTTCCATCTCCATCTTGGTGAAGACACATTTGTCAAATATAACTGCATGGACACTGTTAAAGCATATCAGCAATCCCCTAAAAACATAGTAAGTTTGGTTCCATTTCTCGCTTTTGGATGCAAACAGGAACACGATTAGACGCGGTGGTCGCACCTCGAACCCACTCGCTCTTCGTCAACACGGCCGCATGACGCCGTCCACCTGCTGGCAATCGCCGACATGCACAGCGGATAGTAGCCACGTTCCACTGTCCTTGTTGTTGTCGTGCAGGTACAAGGGAGTTGGACTTCTCTTGATAGATAAGACTTTGTCAAGTCCGGCTCACACTTAAGCCTTTACATACAGCAAAGAGAAGGGGTAGATAATCACGTGAGTTTGTATGTGTATTTGAAATACTGCATCTGAGTGTTTTGCGTATTGAGTATGTCTATGTACAGATATCTGTCAGGGTGGCGCTATAAGGGTGTCGTAACTGCAGCAAGTGTTCCTGGCCGTGTGACAGTACGCATCCGTCACTGTATATTGCTGTTGCTATCCGTCCCATTGGGCTCTCCCATATTCATGCGGCCCATTGACAGGCCCACACTGTTGATGGCGTCACGTCGCGGCGGCATTCTCTCGTTGATTCGGTCCAGACCTTTGGCCTCCTCGAAACTGCTGATCCGATGCTGCGGGGAGAAGCCTCGGATGGCTGCGGAGACAAGCAGCCACACACAGAGCAACGTGCACGCAGTTATTATTTAGACCAGAAAGACATGCCAAACTCATGTCCAAACTCTTGAAAGAAACCTATTGACTGAAAGTCAGTCGAGCTTAAGTCTCAGTCTAATCAAATTCAACTTTTGAATGCTTTTGTTCAAGCCAAGCAGATCATTTCTATCTCCCCGAAGCTTTGGCTTTGGATAAACAGAATTTGTTCATATAGCAGTATCTACACACATCAGGCAGCGTTTATCTGTTGTTCTCTATGCTGAGCCAGGATTAGCTGGACGACCTAACTACTGATCCTAGATCAGCAAAGCCCTTAAGAGGGTCCATGGGTGGAACAAATCACAGCTGTACTGGAGCTGTCATTCATTTCATCGCTCAGATGGAGCTGTCATGTTTTCCTTTATTTCACAATTTAAAATTTAACAGGGCTGGCCTCACTAAAACAGTTGTAGCTCCACTCTGAGTCTGTACCCTCATGAATATAATTAGTTGGAAGAACAATTGAGGCTGTGTGTGTTTGTGTGTGTGTGTGTGTGTGTGTGTGTGTGTGTGTGTGTGTGTGTGTGTGTGTGTAATAAAAAGCGAGCAGACCAGATGACGGTTTCGTCTTCCATCTATAACAGTATTTGTCATCAAAAGACAACATTGACACAGAAACGTGACGACAGATCCCACCGAAAAGCAACAATTTTAAGACTGCTACTGCCTTTTACGAACATGCATCCACTTTCAAATATTTTGCTTTATACACTAGTGTACATCAAACATGGGCTAAAAGCTCTATTTACATCACAGGGTACAACAAAAATCACAATACAAGAAATAGCCATAATTTATTTGCTTGAACAAATTATGGATTGAAGTTCAGATAAGCCACAGACAAGACTAAATATCCAGTACAAATCCAAATTCCAAAGAGGCTGTGTGAGCAAGGATTTTCTAATGCATTCAACCTGTGCTCAATTATAGAGCACATTGCACAAATCTACAAAGGGAATTTAATGTCCGCAACACGTTCTATGAAGTTGGTACATTCATGTTTTTTTGTTGTGCAATATGGTCAAGTACTTTGTTTTGAACATCAATGATAAAAATGAGAACTGCATGAGCTGATGTGACAGTGAGCGCCATCAAAATATATAACCGTCTCATCGGTGAAATAGAATGGGAAACATAAAAAGACAAAGCTTTCTCGTCGGTGCAAGAGGGCATATACCATCAATACTCTTAATTATGTGAGTTCTTTATACTCGGCCGATTTGTTGAAATCCGGGTTTGCGGACGAGCACCAAAGCTCAACTTTGCCACCATTTTCCAGTCTTTGATGACTGGATAGTGTTACAGGCCTTCATCATTGCTATGCAAACCGTTGCTTTCCACACCTCAGTGATTTTGGAACAACAAACCGAAACATTGCAGTTCATCAAAGCGTGCATTTAATCACCAAGCCTCTGTACTCAAACACATTAAATACAAGTACCATGACATCAATCTGTTTGGTCGATTTTGATTTTTCACTTTTTTGAAGCCTCACTTTTTATACTTGCCTTTTTTTTTTTTATCATTCAAATTTGGCAGGGGTGATGTGTAAAATTTACAAGTGACAGACTGCTGATTTGGCAGTAAATTGTCATACTATTGCTAAATATAAGAAATATTTATTACCGTAATTTCCGGACTATAAGCTGCTACTTTTTCCTCAAGTTTTGAACCCTGCGGCTTGTCGTCCGGTGTGGCCTATCTATGGCTTTTTCGTGATTTTTGTGATGATTAATACACTTATACGCTCGTAAAAAGGCTGTTGTGCGGCACCGCTTTGCTGGGCGGAGGGATATGTGACACAGACACTGGGGAGAAGACTGGTGTATTGATCGCATGTCCATCTCAGGCAAATAGTGCCGTATAATTGACACAAAGGAGAGGCAGAACGAGATCCAGATGGACATTACTGAAGAAAGGAAGGTTTTATACACAAACCCTCATTATGCGGGACAAAAGAAATGCATATGATGCCGCTTTTAAACTAAAGGCAGTTGATTTGGCTCTTAACTAAGGAAATAGAGCCGCTCATGCACTGTTGAGGTTTCTTCTGGTCACTAGGGGGCACTGGGCTATTGTTGGTGTCATCTTGTTGTGTCACCCTTTCCTTTATTTCCCGGTTACGTCCACTCTGGAGCCATACGTGTAGCGCGCTAGTTTAATGTAACTTAGCGCTTTGTGCATGAATAAAATTAGCATGAACAGATCCTCATCATGGAAAATACTAGAAGAAATGCATAAAAGCGACAACAAAAGAGAGACTGAGAAAGTGTGTGGCGAAGTATATTTGACGCTATTCCAATCCAACACTGAGGAGGAAGACTTCAATGGTTTCAGTGCACAGGAGGCTAATAATCAGGTGCGTCTTATAGTCCGGAAATTACGGTCGTCTTTTTGCTGTAATTCTACATGATTTCAAAAATCTGCATTCAGCAGACATAAAAGCTTGTCATAAGATTTTGTGCTTTAAAATAGTGACCTTTTGGGCCACAATTTAATCTTAGGAGCAACTTATCTAGTTTCATTTCCGTCAACAAAGCTGTCTCACAAACAGATTGATTGCATGGTCACCTTCTACAGCTAACATGTTTAATATAAAAAAGAATAGCAGACAACAAGAGGTCATATCCCCCCTAATCAATGCTCACCCCCACCCTGATGTATGTGTGTGTCCTGTTGCCATTTGAATGTGAACACTGAGAGAGAAAGTGCTCTAGTAGCTGGTTGTGTAACCCCAAAAAAGAAATCAAGAGTATGTATGTTTGAATTTGAATATGAATATGCGGTGACTTCAGTGAGTCGTGGTTATCGCCTTTGTTGTGAGAGCGGATGCAGTTAGAAAAGCGCTGTGCATCATGGGGAAGGAAAATCTATGATCTAATGAGCATGGGTGGCAAAGAGCGCAGCCATGCTTCTCGCTCACACACACGCACGGTGACATGAGTGGCTTTACCTTCAGCATCCTTAACTGTCTCGATGGCTTCTATGGCCTCAATGGTAGCTGAATGATGGTCAGACAGATAAGAAGAGAAAGAGGGGACAGGAAGAAAGATGACAGGATCCAAGAGAGAAGTGGAAGGAGGAAAAAAAAAAACGAGTGAAGGCTGAAACATGCTTCTGCGCAAACGCACGTCTCGAGATATGACAGCGGCTCATGGAGGCTTACTGAAAATGTGTCGTATACATGTGTGACCTTGCACATTGCTTACTCAAAAGCATGTTTCAGGCTAAATCCATGCGAGGCCCGCAGAGCAACACTGAGGCCAAGGCAGGTTCGAGGGCACCTGAGGTTAGCGGTAGCTTTGGCTCACTCACACTACTTTACGCTGCCCCCACCCCCTCTGTCTCACAACCCACACACACGTACAACCAGCAGGCTGTTAGTATCCTCAGCACCAGTGAAGTGAAGTGGCGAGAGGGAATGAGTCCACAGGGCAGAGGGATGACAGGAGATAATTAGCAGTTTAAGAGAAGAGGAAAGAAGTCAACAAAAGACCTCAAAGCACATGCTTCAAGTAGATTTGTATGTCTACCCGTATGTGTATTTTTATTTTTGGTACTGTTGGGTGTCTGGAGAAGAGCTGTGTGTTTGCTTTTAAAGTCAAGTGTGTGTATGTATCTTTGTGTGCAATTGCATAAAACACTCACCGCTCTGGAGAGTCTGTTTGCCCCCTGACAACACTCCACTTGGCAGCATACCTGTGGGGGTCAGTCCCTTCAGGGTCAACACGTTCTCACTCTCCTCTCTGAGAATCAGTGTTTGAGGGAGAGCAAGAGAGAGAGAGGGGGGGAGGGAGATAACATGAAGATAATCAGTTGAAAAACGTGCGTCAGCAAAAGAAGGACGCTAAGCTTGACGTGCAGTTTGCTCGGTAGAATTCAAAACAGTTAAAAAAAGAGCCCATTTCATATGACCAATGGAATTGTCACACTAGATGAGCTTTTGGGTGTCTTCCGGTTGTGACAGAGAAATAATTATAGATGGCCATTGCAGCATTGCCAAATCCCAAAAAAAGACAATATACTTACATAGTATGTTCTCAAGTGAACTCACCGTAAAACTGAAAACATTTTCGCCATCTTGCCAATCGCACGGATTTTGTTCTTAATCACTTCCTTCCTGGCTGCAGCCGCACTGGCTAGAATGGAGACAAAGTGCATTGTTATTACATGTTACAAAGAAAACTCATGCATTCTGTGCCATGTGTAAAGTATTTGGAAATGTTAAGTGGAATGATATAACCTTGTTGAGTGTTCTCACCATCATAGATCTCATCGCCATCATTCATGAGTTCGTCGTCAGAGCAGATACTCAGGACATTTACCAGCATCTCTGTCACTATAAATAGAAATACGAGCGAGCCTCACTACAAAATGACCACATGACAATGGTTTTGTTACAGATCTGATATTGGGCTGGAAAAATGCAGAACCTTTTGGATCAAGTGATTTTCTTGGGTGGAAATATTCATCTCAGCACATTCAACCCTTTTATATCGTATATTAGTACTTCTTTTGTTATTAATTGATGGTTACAAGCTAAAGAAACCAAATCAATAGTGACTCACGTTCACATTCAACAAAAATATAGAAAACATCTGCATGATACAGATAGAGCCTTTGCAATTTCAGCTTAGCTATGAAGTTAGCGCTAGCAAAACGCAAGAGGTTACCCAGCTGGTTCACAAATATTACAGACCAATCAAGAGGGCGATCTAGTGTAACCATGGCAATGACCGTGACACTATTCTTCTTTTTACATGCCGGTACCCCATCCAAATAATATGGGCATTTGTGAAGCAAAAGCTAAAGCGGAATAGTGTTGCTCTTTGTTTTTTTGCCACAACGTAAAATGATTTAAGTTTGCCAAACATCATAGGAACATCATTTTTCTAGATTTTTACATTAAAAGACTCCAAGCAAGGAAAATAAACCCGTAACTAAGCACCTTGTGAAGGACAAATCTGCCTGAGCTCTGTACACCCACCAGTCTTTATTTAATCCTCTAAGTCAAGGCTAGCCACTTTTTAAGCTGAGATAATAGCTATGTGTTATGACGTGAATTCAGAACAATGCAATGGAACGAATGTTCGCTTTTTAGTTAGGCATTCGCTGTATATAGGACGATACCAAAGATAAATTCATCAGCACCACCCATCCAGTGTCCAAACCGCTTATACTGAACGTTAAGAGCAATAACTAAACTACAATAGCTAAATCTCCCCAAATGTGGAGTGCTGTATTTGTTTTTGTCCATATGTCTGGTCTGTGGAAGCCTACTTCCTGGTTGTGAAACAGATGTGCTTTGCTATTACGATTCTGGGTGCTTTGGTGACATCAGGGAATCCAACATTGAGAATATTACATTAGTTTATCAGCATCTTTATCCGAATCCGCACTAAATTTTCACATGTTCCTGCTTGGCCCACGCGTCACCTCTGCTTCATTTCTGTTACGTAATCCTGAACACTGTATCTGTCCTACTGTTTAGTGCTTCAATATGTCAAAATAACAGCATTTACTACCCTGGTTGAGTAATTACAGTAAGTTATCTCATTGAAAAGGGTGCTTGATAGATCTGCAAATTATAATGTATGCATGGATACCCTTTTCCCCCACAAAAGGCAGAGACCAGGTGAAGACGTCCATGAAGTTAGGCAGCCAGTACGGATGAGGAGAACAGTTGAACTGGCGGATGTTCATGACGTTGTTCTCATATTTCAGCACCGCCGCTGGAAAGACACGTATACAAAGTTACTCACGATTTATTATTTGAATGTGTATTTGTATTTATTTACCTTTATTATTATAGACATCCAAGTAGTTTGGAGCAGAGAAGATGGTGATGAGTGAAGGAAAACCTGTTGTCTGACTCTTTCGGTACATACGGTATCTAAAAGGATGATGTCAGAGTTAAAAATGGCCGTATAATTGCAGAAATATGAAGACTCACGGCCTACGACCCAACTGGACAGTTGATGGCAGCTAAAATGATACTAATGGGTGCACAGAGTACAGCAGCAACAACAAGTGGAATAGTGCTGCCTTAATGGTTGCATTACATTGAGAGGATTTTTGCCTCGGCTAACAGATGCTGGAGGGGGGGATTTATGGATCAGAGAGAATGTTTTGACCCTACCCTATTTTCTCAATGTAGGGTACAAACTCCACATGACTATGGATGTTCCCGCTTCATATCAGGATAGCCGGTCAGTCCGTAATAAATAAATCTTCACTTGTGAATAAGTTAACGCTAAATACAGTGAACTCTCTGGGCGAATGTCTATGAGGTTGTACATTTGAGAGTTCTATCTATCTATAATATCTGACGACATCTATGCAGATCTTATGAGACGTCAGTCTACGTAATGGGGGATCTAAAACAGATACACGCATTTTCTTATCAGGTGCCATTTAAAGTCTTGTGAGGATCATATTAAATTAATTGAGAAAAAAGAAGCAACTGTTAAATAAGTTATTTTTTTATTACAATAGTTTTTGGGCTTGACTTTTTGTTTTGAGAATTGTATGATGCATTTGTCGTGGTTAAATTATGTAGACCATAAACACTTTTCCCCTTGAGCACACGTAAAGTGATCCCTCGCTACTTCGCGTTTCGTTTATCGCGGCTTCACTACATCGCGGATTTTTTTCCCCCAAATTAAAAAAACATTTAAAAGTCAAAATAAAATTTCTAAATTGAGGAAACGTGTCCTTTGGAGACAATGCAGTATTGCTCCATATGTTCATTTAAATTCCTTTAGAAGTCCGTTTTCGCGTGTTAGCACGATCGCGAATTGGCATCTTTCCACTAACTCGTTAGCCTGCCCAGTACTGGTTGTTGGTGACCGTACTTCGCGGATTTCACTTATCGCGGGTAGTTTTTGTCATCAATTATCCGCGCTAAACGAGGGGATTGCTGTTTATGACTCAGCCTGTAGGTTCCTCACGCCTGCTTTTAGGAATTAACGCCACATCCATGAACAATGGTGGCCTAGGAATTTTACACTTTACTGCATTTGACTGATTGTCCCAAAAAGAAAACATCCATCTTTTCTACTGAAAAACGAATGTTTACCCAGCATCCTGTGCTTCATGTGCTCTGATGATGGAAAGCAAGTTGTTGGTCTGTAAAAACTCACACACTGCCGGGTAACTGGAATAGGAAAAGGAAAGGAGGAAAAATAAATTAGTAAATCATCATAAAACATTGTAGGATGAACGTTTTCAAGATCCGTGGTACAGATAAATAGAAATTTGTCAAACCTGGATGAGGCTCAAAGCAGTCTTAAAGTTACTGGAGGCATGGATACTTTGCCAATATGTTCAATAAAATGACTTATTCTAAACAGATGTGAGCATTCCGTCATATATTGAAGGCAAAGTGTAAAAACATAACGGGTTGAACACTGACGGAAGTGGATTCTCAGTCCGCCATTGACGGACCGCGCCTGTCACCCTGTCTGGTGAATAATAAGTGTGCTTGAGTAGACTGCATTGACAGTATATGTACAGTAGATGGCAGCATGCACCAGAGAATCATCAGTTAGCATCGCAAGAACTACTCAAACAACTTAGCTATGAGGTCGGACACTATCTTCGAATACTAGGGAAGTTCTTGTAAGGTCATATTTTAAATTTCTATTTTTATTTTCGGAAAGAGTATATAGAAGAAGAAAATGAAGAGGATAAAGATGAAGAACAAAAAGAAGACCTAAAAGCAGAATAAAAACGTGAAGAAGAAAAAAAGACAAAAATAAAGACGCCAAAATATTGATTGAGGCAACTTTTAGGATTTTAGGTTATAGGATGCTCTTTAATTCATTAGGATTGCACCTTTGGCAACATGCAACAAGGGATTTTGGTTAAAGTAAATAAATTAAAGAGTGGGAGTTAAAAAGTAGCCATCGGGAGTTAAAATTAAGGCAGGTATATGAGGGGCCGTTAGGGACATAATTCAAAATTACCATTCACACACACACACGAAACAAAACGCATTCACACATTATAGTAAAAAAAAAAAAAAACTCACATACTTACAAGTGAAATGCTTTTATACACACACAATTGAAATGTGTTCTCAAACACACAACTGAAATGCTTTCACACGCACAAGTGAAATGCTTTCACACACACACAACTAAAATGCTTTCACGCACACTCGTGAAATGTCGTGTTTTCACACACACCCCAGTCACACACACACAACACGACTGAAACCCTCATAAATACTAGAGATTACAGTTGACTAGGAAGGTGTTTCAGTGTAACTATTTTTAATAGAGAACAAAGTTTGTAAATTGTAATCTAAATATATGTATGTTTTAAATGGATAATTTTAGTAATGTAGGAAATATCAAATAAACAAAACAACCTGCACAGCAAAACACAAGGCGGGAAACAAAATAAACATCATTCTGTTGTGGGCCTTTGATTTTTTGGGGGGGGGGGGTGACTGACGTTTGATGGACTGGCAGAAGTGATGACAGAAGCGCCTAAAATCGTAATGGCGGAGTGACTTACATTTTTTTTGGGCTTGAAAAAAATGATGGACTGACGATGACGGACAGGTGTCCAGGGCACTGACAAATGTTAATGACGGGTCAGCAAACTTTAGTAAAATGCCTATCTCTGCATCTAGACTTTAAGAAAATCACTGTGTCTGTGCTGGGAAAATAAAACTGCCGTATGAACAAGACCAGGAACACCACAGCAAACAGAAAGGGCGTTTCATCCTTCTTTAAAGTGCAGCTTGTCTCGATACGTTTGTCAATTTTGAGTTTTAAATGCATCTTTTATCTCCTCTCCTCACCACAACACCATCATGCACTTCCCCCTTCTCTCACTGTATCAATATCACTATGAATCTGACAGTGGTAGCCAGTCGTCATAGCAACAGAACCGTGTGGCTTCCCTTGGGATTTTGGGATATCGTTTCATGCCGAAACGGAACTGCGTGAATGTGTTTGCAAGCGTGCTGTATTTGTGTGTTAAATCTCATAACGGTGTGTCTTTGTGTGTCAATGTGTGCATGAATTGGCCAAGATTTGTGTTTTCAGTGCCAATCCAAGTGATGGTTATCGGATCTTGGATCATTGGAGGAATCGCTGTCTTCTCTTCACCACAGTGTCCCAAACCAGCTCACGTAAAACATGGGCAATATTTGATTTTTAAATTAAAGTCATAACAATTATACCAGCCTGTAGGATTGCATCATACACTTCCTGTGTACTTTGAAGACTGCGGGGTACAGGGTTCATTTGGTTTTACCTATAGAAATAGGAGCAGCCTCTGACTGTGTTGTGTCCAAAGTACTCTTGGGTCTTCTCATTGCCAAAATCTTCAAGTGGGTCTGCCCACAACAAGTCACACATGGGCCCAAAAGCCGGAGGCTCCTTGAATCGATCCAACTAGGACACACAATTGACACACAAAAACACATCGACATAAGTCTTGTCCATGAATACTGTGAGAAAAACACATTTCTTTCATAAAAACAGATGCATCAAAACATGGCATGTAAATCACAGGAAAGAAAAGCAAACAGATCACACAACCCCCCACCGCACAGGAGGTAGAGGATGTCACACCAGAAAATTCACCATGGAAACACTGCCATTAGATGAGGAAGCTTGTGTTCTCTCTACCTCCACGCTCATGTGTGGAGTTTGGTACGTTGTATTTTTTTCACCTTGTAATGCTCTATATAAACATCAAAATAGAGTTGAAGATGTGAAAAAAAAGAGAAAATATGGAAATGTGGCTTTCTTCTTAACATGAATAGGAGCGAGCGAGGAAACAAGCTCTGGTTATCTTCATGTTAACTAGTAACTAGAATGACAGGGCGATTTTTATTTTATTTATTATTATTTTTTATTCTGGTGCTTAGACAGGAGGAATCAGCAGAGTTACTCCCGAGATGCGTGATTGGAGGAAAACACTAATTTGGGGGTGTATTGGGTGAGGAACAGGCATTTTAACAAAAGTTAGGTTGAAAAAAATTATTCGCTGGCACTTTTTGGTCAATAAATATGATATTGTCAATGTTTGGTCATTGGCATACTGTAGTACAGACTCATTACGGCTGTTGGCTAGTTGGTGAGCATAAATGTGACAGGTGTGCACCCCCCCTCACTACCCCTTTCGTATGTCAGCACGTCAGAAAGGTTACCAGCCATCATCAGCGAAAATGACACAAAGGGCTCTATTTTCTAGTATGTGTATGTACGTGTGCATGCAGGGGGTTTGTCACGCACAAACATATGATCAAGGTTGGCAGGCGTCCTCTAAGTGCCCACTTTAGAGTGTGCAACTTTACATCACCCACAGGTGGAGAGATCTTTGCTGTTTTTTATGAAGGTCATTTGCGCGTCAAATCTGTTATGCTTCTGCCCTGTAGATCGGACGCCTCACCTGCGCTGAATTTAAAGGGAATCAGAAGAGGTGCTTCAATTGGTCGGTAATAAGGTCGGCTATGTTTACTCCCACAACGGCGCAAATGGCCATTTCAAAGTGCGCCCTTCTACGAAAATACTAAAAGAAAAATAAACTCCACCTGTGTGCACAGTTTGACCACACGTAGAACTGGGCACAAAAATAGGGCCCAATATGATGTTTCAACTTCACAAGGAGTTGAACTTACTACAGCCAGTCTGGAAAGTACGATCGACACACTTAAGTTGATGGAAGGATCTGCGCAGTCAAGCAAGAGTGCCTGACTGAAGCGGATGAGAGAATATGCCCTTATTCACTCATCCTTAATTATATTCTTTCTTGAAATTTTTGAAAATGGCAAAATCCTATGCAGTAGATGCAAACAAAGAAGTGTGCAACGAGGTCATTGATGCATGTACCTTTTTGATGTCGTCCAGTGTGTGGATCTCTGGTGAAAGACCCCCATGCACGCAGAGGAACTGCTGGTTCATCAGGGCTGCTAGGGGCAGGCAATCAAACGCCTCCATGCAGGAGTCATACACCTGCTCCGAATACTTAATCTTACCTGCGGGAGGGACATTTGGGGACACAAGTTGAGAGAAGCTCCAAATGTGTTTGGGGCACGCTTTGAACGGCCAGTTTGTCACGCAGTACGCTTCTTATTGGACTCGGAGAAAAAAGTAAGAGCGATCAAAGCTGGTAGTTGGTTAGCTTAGTAGGTCATTCATGCAACACATAGCAGGATGGCATAGGTGCAATAGACGCTTTCAATGCCTTCAAAACTTGACCTGTTTTCAGGAAGTAAAAATCTGACCCAAATATTAGAATGAAGCAGCACTCACACACACGCACGCACGCACGCACGCACGCACGCACGCACGCACGCACGCACGCACGCACACACACACACACACACACACACACACACACACACACACACACACACACACACACACACACACACACACTGCGAGGCAGATTGCTTTGTTCTAAAACCAAATACTCCTTTGATTTGGCAACAATATCACTTATGTACATTTCACACACAGTGCATCCTAACATAGAAGCAATATCACTGGATTGAAATAGAGGAAAAGTGGGGCGGATTTTGGATGCAAGAATAAAGGGATAATAATTTAATGAAGAAAGAAGGAGGACATTTGGAAATGATACAAGAGAGAAGAAAGGTTAGGGGCGACATTTGTGTAGAGTAGGAGGAAAGAAGAGCGACTGAGAGAAGGAGATCCCACTCCAATCAACGTTAATAGTAGTGTGTGTGTGTGTGTGTGTGTGTGTGCGCGTGTGCGTGTATGTGTGCAAGGAATGTCATTGTCATCCTCTCTCTTTTCTTCTCTCTCTCTCTCTCTCTCTCTCTCTCTCTCTCTCTCTCTCTCTCTCTCTCTCTCTCTCTCTCTCTCTCTCTCTCTCTCTCTCTCTCTCTCTCTCTCTCTCTCTCTCTCTCTCTATCTCTCTAACACAAACACACACACACACACACACACACACATATTTCAGAAGATACTACAAAACCACACACACGCATGTAGCAGATGGTAATTGAGGGCGACCACCATTCGCCAAGAGCACCAGGGGAAATTATCTTCCTCATCCCTTGGCCAATCAGACACAGAGGAGGAAGTCCCTGAGCCAATCATTGTGGGCCAAATTAATTTGCCGCTAATCATTCCACTCTTGGACAGGACTCACAGGCAGAATGGAGTAGGCACAGAAGCTATATGGTAAAGGACTGGAAGAATAAAATTAAAGAAAGATGGAGAATTGTGGGAAATGAAGGCTGACGGACTCAGCTAGGAACATGGACAAGGGATGCGGAACGCAATCCAATAACAAATACTTCTACACTGCTAAATACTTCTATACTGCTAAATCTTCGGAGTACTTATCCTTAAATGTGTGTTTTGGGAAGGTGAAGAGATGCATGAAAACAAAATTTTAGATTTGAATTCAGAACCTCTGGATTATGAAGCACAATCAGTAAGCGCAATAAAACACATGACTGCACATAGATGTAGTATGTGTTGCTTCATTGAATAACTTTTAACTCCGACTGCAAAGCGGTGATGAACATTTCGAGGAAACAAATGAGTTACTCACATTCTTGTTTGAAGGTGAAATATTCCGTCAGATGTCTACATTCATGGTTTCCCCGCAGAAGAAAGAGTGTCTTTGGGTAGAGGATTTTCAGTGACCACAAGTACAGCACGCACTAAATGTTCACCGGAGAAAAGAAAGAATTAGGAGAAGGGCGATATGTAGATACTAAGGAGTTTAGACTGAGGTATAGATACGTAAATAGACTCTTGTTTAATTGAACAAAGGTTTGTCTTCAATAATCCATAAATATGTTTCACTATATAGTGGGCAATATGTCAAAATAAAAGATTACTAGAAATTTTAACTACATGCATTTGTGAACTTAGATCAAATGTCATGAACAACATTTATGAAATAAACTGTACAGAAATACTTTCATGTCAATAGACCGGAACTGCACATGCAAAGATGACAGTGGAGGTAATTTCACTACATTCACCAAAAGCAACATTTTCAAAATTCCAGTCATTGTTTTGTGCTAATTGTCCGTTTTCTTATTCTTATCCCAAGTTTGGTGCATGATGCAACTTTCTGTTTATCCACCTCCATACAAAACATCTGTGACTTGGACATCATACAGCAACTGAACTTCAAATGTAACTGGAATAAATTGAATCCAAAATGACATTGTCCCAGCTGATATGCTCAAAGTAAGTGCTCTACATTAGATCGAGCTGCCCTTGACGAGTGTAACAAAGGTGGACTAAATATTGCTCACTTCCCTCCAAACTGTCAGTGACATAACACTCACAGTTCCTCACGGTTCACTTCAGCCAGACAATGTGATCACAGAAAGGCCTTCATTCGCTTGCAGCTATTGTCCAGAGATAAATCCAATCGTTTCCTATCCTTTTTGGCGCAAAATCTCAATGAGCATGCCAGACGCGTAAATTCAGCATTAATCTCAGGTTCTTTATTTCTGATGATGATACACAGTAATCTATATTAGAAGGCAGAAAACTGGAATTTGTGGTAGGCTACACAATGTGATGGAAAAAGACTGGAACGTGTTCATTGGTTGGTGGCTTTATAAGTGAGTTGAGTTTGTGCAGATGGGTTTCCATTGCCCTCAGAAATGCTCAAAATGCAAATTGCGCAATAGCAAACCAGTAATGGAAATAGACATTTGGAAAAACTTCGCCAATATTGCAAAAACGTTGGCATGCTTTCATGAGGTGTTTTTTGAGACATGTTGATCAACAAGTACCGTATTTTCCGGACTATAAGACGCACCTTCAACGAATGGCCCATTTTAAATATTTGTCCTTATATAAAGCGCACCGGACTGACTATAAAGCGCACCATTAATGCATCATGTCAGATTTTTAATCCAAATCAAATCATTTTCCATTTTATCTTTTTTATTTCAACTTCAGACACAACAAATTACTTTGTAATCACAAAATAATGATCCTTACTCTTTTTGATTCATGATTCATAGTCTTCAGCAGGCCACATGATTGATTTCATGACACAATGCTTCGGGCCAGTTTAAATTTAGGAATTTGGTCCATATATAAAGCGCACCGAACTATAAGGCGCACTGTCGGCTTTTGAGAAAATTTGAGGTTTTTAAGTGCGCCTTATAGTCCAGAAAATACGGTACGTATATCGCTATCATCATAGTTTGTGTTATATTCAAAGTTGAAACTATACTATATATATATATACAATTAGAATCACTTTAAGGGGAGCGTTCGTTTTTCACTATTTGCTGTCAGGCTCGGTCATTCTTACCTCAATACTGAAATAGCCTCTGTCCACATAGTCCCCCAGGAAGAGGTAGCGCGTGTTGGCTGGTGAACCTCCCACTTCAAACAACTTCATCAGGTCGAAAAACTGGCCATGGATGTCACCACACACTGTGACAATGAGTATATATAGTGTCATGGTGGTTGTATGTATATTTTCATGAAACAACGCTTTGTATAGGAGATTCGTGTTAAAAGTGACCCTTGATGTTACATTGATATTGTCAGTCAGTACACCCGTTTCCTTTTCCTCAAATATGGATTTTCCATTTCATATTCATGTGTAGTGTACCACCTCAAATGAGCCTTCTTGTTTGAAGCTGTCACATTATCAAAGACTTGAGGACCTTATGATCTGCCGGCATGCAACTTCCCATCCGCCTCTCTCACGATCTGTTTTCACTTTGCGAAGTTCCTCTCTGCAGCTGCTTTACTCTCGATCTACTGCATCTGTCTAACTGCTGATATTTGTCTGTCCCTTCATCTAGTCGCAATCTTTTCGTCTCTGTCATTTTTGTATCCTGTTTTTAATTGAGCAGGAAATTGAAAATAACATGAGTCAAATTGGACCGGACATTTGCATCGTACAAAACGCCAGTGTAAACAACCCCAAGGAAAATCTCACAGCACAACACCAAACAGAAATGTCACCCCAAAAAACTGTTACTGAAATAATGGCGATCTTGTCTCATCTCAATGTACACACACAGATTGAGTGTAACTTCTGCCATTTAATGGAAGAGCATTTACTGCCATTACCCGTTACTATACATCACTCACATCGATGAACACAGTGAAGACATTTTGGTAATGATTAAATAATCGTATGCGAGTGTGCACAGAAGCGCGAGTCATCATGGGTGGAAGTCTATCAGTGTGCCACATCTTGCATTAGGCGTCTATTTTTCCTTGCTCACGCATTGCAAATCTCCTCCGCAGGTCAGCCCCCCCCCACACACACACACACACATTGCTTTTACTGTGGGAACAGGCCCTGACTGGGCCATTCTATTTTTTTCTTCTTGCAAATCCATTCTTTTGTTGATTAGATGTATCATTTAGATGAAAATCCTCTTCATCTTCAGCTTTCTTGCAGGCTTATTATACTGCGCCATAATTGGAACTGAGAATTATTCAGAATTCTCTCTAACTTACAAGACCCAAGTTGGGCTTCAAAGAATACAAGCCCAAAATGTTTCTTGTATTTGGGACTATATGCAGGTGGTCTTTGCCGAACACCCTTTTTTTTTTTTAGCAGTTTTATATATTTTTGCTATTCTCCGTGAGAGCGTTTCTGAAGAGACATTGTTTTCTACTTAGTTTCATGTGTGTAAACCAGGACAAAGTTGTCTTAGCTTTTTCTGTAAATTACTCATCACAATTCTCTGGCTCAGACAAAAGTCTTTTGAGGAATGTTCTTCTGAGTCAGATTGCTTAGCTGCAGAAAAACATTAAATCGCAGATCAATATTTCTATGCCTGAAGCAGCAGGTTGAAAAACCTCTGCACTAAACACCTTCTATTCAACCATCTCTGCATCTGCCTATCTTTCGTTGTCCCCCGAGGTTAGTACCTGTGAAAGCCGAGCCGTGTTCCTGCACTCGAACATCCCACACAGATCTGTCTCATCATTTCAATTTGCATAAACACATGCACACACACACACACACACACACACACACACACACACACACACACACACACACACACACACACACACACACACACACACACACACACACACACTGTTGTCAATCGTTTGGATGGGTTTGAGTATGATTGTCTCGTCTCAGAAACCTGTTTTCCATTTTGCTCTCCATCGATCTCAATTTATCCACCTCCTTGCTTTGTACTGTTTCCCAGTTAAGGAAATACATGTAGACATTGTGAGGCGTATAATACACCGATTGTGTCTCTCATCCATGTGCGAACGAACAAGCAGATACACATGGCAGATTAAGGAATCAATCAATGCTATCCTGGTTATTACATAATTGGGGGGGTTTCTACCCTATGCGCTACGGCTTTGTGTTTCTAACTGTCCTTTTCTGTCTGGGTCCTCACTCAACAAAATGGATGGGAACTGCTAAATAACATTTTGGGATTGGAAGATAATGATGTTTTTAAAATTTAGAAATTATAACGACTCCAAGA
The DNA here is from genome assembly GCF_901709675.1 of Syngnathus acus. Lineage (NCBI taxonomy): Eukaryota > Metazoa > Chordata > Actinopteri > Syngnathiformes > Syngnathidae > Syngnathus > Syngnathus acus. The sequence goes on along the minus strand of NC_051095.1, from coordinate 21,065,964 downwards.
TTACTGTTGGTTTCCTCATGCTATTACTCTGTAGATTTTAATATGCACCAGTGAACATCTGACGTATTCAATTACCGCTTTTTCTCCCCCACCCCCCATACATACAGGAGCTTGTAAATATATATTAACCTATTGTGACTTTCAGCTCAAAGGAAGTCACTTGCATTTGTTTGGTATAGTAAGATATTTTTGGAGAAATAAAAAAGAGAAGCCATATTTTGAGAGATTTAGCTCTGCAAATGTAATTAGGAATTACTATCCAATGGAGCCTATCCCAGTTGACTTCGGGCTTTAGGCGGTAAGAGATCAAGTTACCGTACTGTACATCAATCCAAATACCTGTTACTGGTGCCTCAATGTCCAACATGGTGCGCTCCTGGCGCAGGATGGCGGCACCCTCGTCGATGATGCGCAGGGCCACCGCCTCCTCCAGCCGGCCCTCCTTGGTGAGGTGAGCTTTGAGCAGGTCCACCCTTGGTCGGCCCTCGGCGTCGAACACTTCTTTCATGGTCAGCCGATGGGCCAGAGGGAAGGGGACCGCTGAGAAGAGGGATAATATGAATAGGTGTGTGGCTAAAAATAAAGGGCTTTAACATGTGAAAAGCGAGCTGGCGTGCATAGATAGTGAGGGGAGAAGAGCACGGTTAATTGATTTTTCCTTCAAAAAACTCCCTTTCTAACATTGTAAGTCCTCTGTGCTCTCCATTATGGAGCTGAATGCTTTGACTCTGCCTGGGTTATGAAGGCTAAGGCGTACGATAATGAAGCAGTGGCTGCCACAGTTACTATCAGGGTTGCCTGCCTCAGTTCCGCAGTAATGTCTCCCGCCTCTTTTCTGCAGTAATGTCTTTCTTACATAATGAAGGCCCTCAGGCCGCTGCTCGAGCATGGGGGTGTGGGGGGGTGACTGACAATGGGGGTGATACAGCGAGAGTGCACAGCTGCACGTGAGGAGTCACATACACAAAAACAAGGCACGTTGAAAACATCGTAATCACACACTAGAGTGCACAAACCCAGTGATGAGGAACAAAAAGCAAAGGTGTATTGGGTGCAGCCGTTCAACATGTATGGAACGGCGAGGTTTTCGTGACTGGCTGATTATTGTAAGGGACATATGAACACACATGAGATCATATGGAATAAAATAATCCACTGAGCCTGTTCGAGCCCCACCAGTGCTAACACAGATAATGGCCTAGATCACATGCTAAAAGTAGGCCTTTCACGCCACACACACACATACACACATTACACACTGTTTTACACATCTCTGTTTTGCACTTGCTGTTTATTCCTCCCTCTTCTCGATTGCCGAGCCTCTCTCTCATTTTGGCGTGGTGAACAATCAACAATCTCCTCTGCAGTGTTGTACCTGAACGCGTTCAGTGAACGAAAGTTCATGAACTCGTTCATATTTTTGGCGAACATGATGAACGTAGCACATTTTTACTTTGTGAACGTTTTTGTGAACACGCTCATTCTGGAGCCAATGAATGGTTTGAAGGGCAGTAGATTTTCGTTCAAGGATGCCAGGTTTGTCTTCTTAGACTTGAAAATAAACCCGCGCTAAACACACTGTAAACAAGGATAGATTAGGGGGGGAAAGACGATTTGGCAACCCTGCCACAAACAATAGTCCAGTGCTGTTCTTTGAAAAACATACATAACATTTATCGCAAGTTACATGAAAAGGTTGAGCTGCTGTACAGAGCTTGCTAATGGCACTAATGGTTCGTATGTCCCCATTTCTATTGTACAGTACCTACCTACAACAAATTGCTCTCTTTGATTTGGAGGTAGACTGAGAAAACCATGGCTAATTGAACACATCAATCACAATAACAACTTTTAATGTACTACTCAATAGTCGAACAGTTTGAGGAGACAAGACGGACACATATCCAGGATGTTTTTTGCTCTCCCGCAGATACAGGGGGCTTTATTGAAACATAGGGTGATGAGAATATAATTCATAAATATATTTTAGAAAATCAAATACAATGCTCGAGGGCTTAACTGGGGCTACACACCTTTGACGGGGCTATACAAAACATATATCAACAATGTAAAATGAAATATATTTAGTTGTATTTATGAATTAGGGTTTGGTTCAGCAACGGTGGATTTTTTTTTCTGAAACGTCTTGCTCTAATTTACAAGTACTGGTAAAATGTACATTGCGCAAGCTTTTCATAATTGGCCAAATTTAAAAACAAAAAAAATGAAAATATCTCTAAAACTCGATGTGGTTAAAAATAGAAAAGGCATTTTTAAATCAGGGACAAAATACGTTTTGGAACACATGCCACTTTGAAATAAAATTTGCTGTTGATTTGTTTAATTGGTCTTGCCCTAGTTTTGACGGTGGAAATAAGATGAGTTGTAGTCATTTAGGTACTCTGCAATAAGACACATTCGCTCGCACTTAATTCCACTTCAAGTCTCAATTAGTAGTCCATTACGTCACCTTAAGAGTGACAACAACACACGAACACACCAAAGTGCCCTGACACAACCCAGGACACCAGCGGCTTCCAAACTGCAGCGTCTGCTTTCTGTCACTTCACACCAAGTGCTAAAACCATCTTTGCTTTTCAGGTTGTGAATGATTAATATTCAAATAAACAAAACTTTGCCCACACCACGCTTTTAGAGAAAACACAAAAGTATAAGTTACTCATCTGTGTGACTTCAGAGTTAGTTCTGAAAAACAAGAGAACAAGCTGTGGTCAGTGTGTGACTCAGCTTCATAGCCCAGTAATGTACTGTTGGTGTACTGTTCAAGTGCAATCAGGGAACACAAGCTAATACATACTAGTGGACAGTACTTGAACTCAACACGTGCATGTTCCTGAGTTAAGGCAAAACTAAGGCTTGTGTGCGTGCGTGTGTGTATGTGTTTGTGTGTATGTGCATGCGTGTGTGTGTGCATGCGTGCAAGTCATAAATGTAGAGCCCTTTGAGAAAATAGGGCAGGGATGAGAGTGTCAAGAGCAGCAGAGACACAGCTCTGGAAGAGAAACAATACTTGGAAAAACCATTGGCAGAAAAAATCGGGACCAATAATATAAATGTAGCTTTAACGTCCTTTTCGACCAACAGCCGACCTTTTCAAAGTCCTTTTTATTTCAGTTCAAAAAGACAATAGAATTGGAAGCTCAAGGTTGTTCCTCTTGCCAAACCACACAGATACAATGCATATTTGTCAAGCAGGAAACGAGTTAAGCACAGTGTGCAGAGACAAGTAGTGCAATTGTATGGTGATGACATTTGGTCAAATGGAAAGTGGACACCTTAATCTAAATGAACCCCAAATTAATTGATTCATAATCAGATGGGGCCGAATTCACCAAAGGATTTTGTCGCTCTTGCGTGGCACTAATTGGTAAAAATGATGCAAAAAGATAGCATCTAATTTACAAACACGAACGCCAGGCAGAATGCGTCTCGGTGCACTGGTGTATTTAAATGAGGTACAGTAATTGGCGGGGAAATTGACCACCTATATGCAAATGAGCCTCATTGATAAAAGTCTAATTTACGGATACAGCACTAATAGCCACACAGTTTTGGGGGCGCAAAAGAGCTTTATAGAAAGCTGCTCTGTGCCTCATTTAGCAACGAAGCCTAATGTATTTTATTAGAAGGTGCCTTTCTTGGCACTCAACACAATGTGACATTACATTGACGAGAATAAAAAAAATGGAATGAGAAAAAGAAACTAAAACAAACAAAAAAAAAAACGGAAAGCGGCAGATCAAAACAAGTTGAGTCAGCAGTTTAACAAATGCGTTTTGATTTTCCTAACGGCCATCGTTCAACCATGTTCTTGGTGCAAAGCCTGCATTTATAAGATAAGATAAGATAAGATAAGATAATCCTTTATTATTCCCTCAATGGGGAAACTCCTTTGTTAGCAGCAGTACACTTAACATATACACACACACACGCATGCGGGGAAGGGGGTAAAAGATTTTAAAGAAGTAGAAGGTATATATAATTAAAAAATATGGACAGTGTATACAAAATACACAATACACAATATGCAGTGGAGATAAAAAAAATATTAGATAAAAAAATAGTGCAAGTGAAGAAAAAATAAAAAATAAAAAACAGTGCAAAGAAAGCAGGTAAAAGAGTGTGAGGTAGACAGATATTGCACATAGTGTGATTGCACATATGGTTATTGCACGTTATTGCATGTTATTTGTCCGTTAGCTACGGTGATCGGCCTGGTTGTACAGTCTGATGGCAGCAGGGAGGAAGGACCTGCGATGCCTCTCGGTGGTGCATCGTGGGTGACGAAGCCGGTCACTGATGGAGCTCTCCAGGGCTCTGACAGTCTCATGAAGGGGGTGGAAGACATTGTCCATGATGGAGGACAGCTTAGCCACCATCCTCCTCTCCCCCACCACCTCCACCCGGTCCAGACTGCAGCCCAGGACAGCGCCGGCTTTCTTCACCACCTTGTCCAGCCTCTTCCTCTCCGCTGCAGTGATGCCGCTGCTCCAGCAGACCACCCCATAAAAAATGGCGGACGCCACCACAGAGTCATACTTTGCCATCTGAGCAATCGAGATGGGAAAAGAGGCGCAAACTGCACTCAACCGTCACGCTTTATTTGCAACATCCTTTGTGAATAGTTCTTTACCAAATAATCCAGCTTCGAAATCATTTCATTGCTGCACTTAAACAATAAAATAGCATCATTTTTTGTCTGGGGGATCCTGGTCTGTAAAGTTTTTGAACCAGCCTAAAAACATTTTCTGTCATGCAAGCAATGGCATGAAGAAGGGCTAGTTTGTCTAAGATGTCCTTGAGGCAGGCAGGCAGCCTAACTATACTTTATTCACAGATTTAAAATCAATATTTAATGCTTGAAACGAACCCTGATACAGGTCCCTGTCTTCAGGGTGCGGCAACAGATTGTGTTGGCACAACATATAAACTCTGTGAAAGACTGGAGGTGCTGCAGTTAAAATACTTGACAGGAAATATAGCAGAAATATTTTGTAGAAGGCGTAGCACGGTGCACTAGTGGTTAGCTGGTCTGCCGAGTGGTGAGTGCGTCGCCTCAAAAATCAAGGTTCAAAGGTCTATGCCTTCCTTTGTGGAGTTTGGTTATCCTTGCGCTTGAGTGAGTTTTCTCTAGTGGCTTCCCATATTTCCAAAACAAGCATGTTAGTGTTGCACCCCTGAAATGAGTGACTCGACTTACTCTCATCTTCGTTTTGGGCAACCTTTATTACAGTCCTTGGGTGTCAAGCCAATTTTGATTGTTTTGATGTATAGGGTGCGACATTAGGTCAAGTGAGGACTGTAAATTGCGAAGGAGGGATATTTTGCTGAAGATAGAAAAGCTATTTACATTGCTTCTAAAACCATCTCTGAGAATACTGATAGTTATTTTGATCATTGTCCATACAAAATGGCAAATTATATTCCCATTAGAATGATGTTGAAGGCCCGTTGACAAACTGCCTTAGAATACAACATATATAATACACATATAATGATACACCACAAAACCTTCATTTATCCAACTCCTGTATGGGATTTGAAGTCCCAATGAGTGTTAAAATATTTTTCAATTTTACAAACAAAGATTATTTGCCTGCCAAATGGGGATATTTCTCTCCTACTCTTACAGATTGACAAATTAGATGACCTGGAGCTACTTCTTGAGTCTACTTGAGTGTGAATATTCTCATTCATACACCCATACGTCCGACTGTGTTCTGTATGTCCTCTGATTCACTCTCCACAGCTGAACTGTGTGGAATCTTCTGAGTGACAAAGCTGCCAGCTCAGCCAAAAATCTAAACAGCACAGAGCAGCGAGGACGAGTCCATGACACGGCTTTCAACCAAAGCCCCTAAATTTGTTTGAGCTGGTCAAATACCCTAACTGGAGCAGAATTTGATCAGAATCCACTTTCCTACTATTTATAATGGCTCAAATCAATTAGAGGGATGTTTCATTAGTTCCAACGTCACAGAGCACTATAGGCAAGTAGCAGTGCTGCTGCAGCAGGAAGAGACATCAAGTGAGAACAGAAACTGGCTTGTCATCTGTTCTAGTTCTAAATTTTGTGTTTGGCAAATGGAAGAGAGGTATAAAAGCAAGTGGTTGTTATAATTGTGCAACATTGTGCCTAATATGGGTGGCACGGTGAAGCACTGGTTAGCACGTCCGCCTCACAGTTCGGAGGGTGCGGGTTCGTTTCCACCTCCGGGCCTCCCAGTGTGGAGTTTGCATGTTCATCTCGTGCCTGCGTGGGTTTTCTCCGGTTCCTCCAGTGTCCTCCCACATCCCAAAAACATGCTTGGTAGGCCAAATTGCCCATAGGTGTGAGTGGGAGTGCGGATGGTTGTTCGTCTCTGTTTGGGACGGACGGATGGACGGACGAACGGATGTGCACATCGACCAGAATGAAAAGTGAGCGTCAGAATGTAAGACGTTACATGTACGTTGCCTTCTTCTCATATATACACCCAAACACACACCTTCCAAAATCCTATATTCTGTTCCTCTGCATGAAAAATTCAAATGGAAAGAAGTGGCAGATGAAAGCATGAGACTAAGCCATTACAAATGGGAGTGGAGCAAAAGCTGGAGTGTATGAAAACTGAAGGGGGAACTATGTGACTCTTAATAGTGTGCTTGTGTGAGTGTATGCATCCGTGTGTGTGTGAGCATGTGTGTATTTATTCACCATCTTTGGCCCAGGTCAGGTGACAGGACCATGGGTATTTGAAGGTGATGATTGTGGTAGGGAAACAAGCAAAGTTACGTTTGTCATTCAGCACACTACACACGTTGAGAGCCATCTGTGTATCCTCACGCACACACTCACACATGCACATACGCGCACACGCACACAAAAACAACAGTTCATCCCATAACAGCCTGCCCTCATTAGACGACACCTCCCTCACTCTCTGCTTCCCTCTCTCTCTTTCTCTGTGGAGTGCCTTCCCTATAAATAGACATTGCCCTGCCACCCTCTCCACGAGGCACACACATACCTGTCAAGGTGTGACCCCTACTTCACGTGACAACATGCAAACCTAACAGATTTATGCTCCTAAATGCAGTTCACACAAGGCCTTGGGGCGACCATGAGGGAATAGGACAGCATGTTGCACTAAAAGGAAACATGGCCAGAGTGCCCCAAGCTATGCCAGAAGTGGTGGTTTGCGCATGCATGAATGCATGCATGCATGTGTGCAATTATGAGCAAGCTTTGATCAACTGATACATTGCAACGTACTCGTATAAACTTTAATGAAATGAACAATTTTTTGAAAGTCTCAAATTAAATCCATTCAAAGAACTGTGCAGTACTCTTGGGCTTTTCTTATTTTATTCGAGCTGAGCCGTAAGTTATGATTGAGCCCTTTGAACGCTGCCAATAGGAACAAGTGGCCAGGCAATTGGGTGGTATGGCTAAGAAATGAAATTAAAACAATCACATTTGAGTAAAAAAGTCTACACACGCCTCTTAAAGTGGCAATTTTTTGTGACGGAAGAAACATGACATCCTTGCAAAACGTTTTCCACCATAAATGTGGCCAATACAACTCAATTGAATTTTGTTCAAATTGTTTTGTGAGAGAGAAATTAGAAATAAAGAGATAGTGTGGTTGCACATGTGTGTGCGCTCCCATATAACTTGAATATGTTCAGAATTAACCAAACAAACCCCAAATAATGTTCATATGTTCCTGAAGGCGTTTCCTGACACAATTTTTGCTTTGTCACGTAAGCTTGAAACATTTTTGCCAAGACCGACTGCTCTTCCAAACTGTTCACAGAATTTCCCAACAGCTGTACTGAAATGTGTGCTCATTTATATTTATTATTTTGTTCATAATTTGTCAATTACTGTATCAGTGAAGATCACCAATGTGCCACGCTAAGCCAGATCCTTGAGTCAGACCGCCAGACAGCCACGGCTGCGACTCTTGTACAGCGAAATGAAATGCAGCTATGACTCACGCTGCCAACTACAGTTGTGCTTACAAACCAAAATGTGCACTGTAACAAAAGTCTTTTGGAGGGCATTCCAGTGAAATGTAGCTTTGCCACAGACAACGAATAGCCTATGCTCATGGAGGCATAAAACATTTCCATTTGGTTTTCTCTCCCATCCTTGCACTTTCTTATCTCTCTTGTAAGCATCGCATCAACAGAGCCCGGTGTGACCACATTTATTTGACTGCGATGCCATAAAACAGCTTGTCTATGCTAAGTATTCTGTTTACACTGATAAGAAATGGATACAATACAGGTGGGTCCCCGCATTTATCGAGCAGTATTCATAAAATGACACAACTGAATGATGCTATTATTTGATAAAGCTTGCTCAGGTTGAGTTTCAACAGCAATGCCCACATTTTATGAAAGCATCATCAGTCTTTGCAGCTTTGAGCAGGATCCTTTTGCAACTAAAGACATAATGGAGAAGGACAGATTTGTTTTTCAATCAACAGGCTTCATCAGCGCTGAGTTGTTTCACCTTGCTTGCTACCAGCCACCATGTATGGCGTATTAGCGCATACTATGAGCCGGTGTCTAGGGATGCTTGCACAGTAGGTGCCATGTTGCTGATTCAGTTTTGTTTGCACACAACCATAAATTAACTGACTCAGTGCAGTTGCAATGTGGTCTCATTTTATTCTGTTATTCTATCGCAATAAAAGCAATATTAGAAGGGTCACCATTTTTTGTCAGATTTTAACTAAGTCAAATAACTAAATGTGCAAATGAAATTGTCTAAATAATTAAATTGGTTTGTTTTCCTTTTCAGATTCTGGGGACAAAAACAGCAATTGATGATAATAGTATTTGCTCAACCTCCAGCCAGACATTTCCATGTCATTTGGAGATTTTTATGATATGATGTGGTCTTATTAATTTTATATAGCAGGGGCTTTCAACTGGTTTTGTTCAAGGGGCCACCATTATAATCAAGAAGCAACTTGGGGACCACTGGTTTGGCGGAATATTAATCCATTTTGCACCGAAGAAGGATAGACCTATCTATACAGGCTATTTATATTATTATTGGGAATCTCAGCTACATTTGACATCATTTGGATGGGTAAATTATTCACAAAATTAGCTGGAAAATAAATCGGATCTAAATAATGAATCCATTTTTTAAGTGTTACAATTATTTTCCATTTCCAATTTCACGGACCACCTGCAATACCGCCACAGATCACTAGAGGATCGCGGACCACCTACCCCTGTTATATTGCCCTGATTAGGGTCGCGGGTGAGTTCCAGCGTATCCCAGTTGAATTTGGGAGTGAAGTAGGGGTAAACCCTGGACTAGTAGTGAGTCAATTGCAGGGCATTCATGCACACTCACAGCTCCAAAGAGGAAGGCTGGAACTGAGATTGAACATTGAACTGTGAGGCAAAACATGGGGCTTATATACGAGCCAACTTTACGAACTACTTAGCATTTGGTTCTGCATTAGTATTTCTCCGTACTCACAATCAGAGGAAATTGTCATTTTTATGGTATGTGATTCAGAAAGACGCGAGTGATCAATCCTTTTGCCGTGCTTTGCTCCAGCAAGACTCCTGTGTGGCCTTTTCACGCAGTCTCCTCTCTCTCACGCTCTCACCTCGCCCCCACACTTTCTGTCCATTCCTGCGGGTATGTTTTGTCCTTTGGCTCAATCTCCACGCACTTCTATCTGACAAACAGCACTAAAATCCATAATATGGGAACTACCCGGCTCAGTCTACCCGACAGTGCTGTCTGTGTGACTGATGTTGCCATCCCCATTCAGCACAAACACATTAAATCATTCTCACCAGGTGTGATGAATAGCTTTGTGGAGTTGTGTGTGTGTGTGTGCGTGCGTGTGTGCATTATTACGACTAATGCATGAGTGTATATGCTGCACAATTGCTCTGATGTGGAGGCAGCTGATCTCTGGTGGCCCAGATGTTTACAACACAGAGGGAGAGTTATGATGGTATGTGGGAAGGGGACTCAGTTAAGGAGAGGAGGAAACAAACAACCATCCATCTATCCGTCCGTCCATTTTCGATACCACACTAGATGCCTGTTGAGCTCAGGGTACACCCTGAACTGACACATATTTTTAAGTAATTTATGTACAGACAAGAACTTTACTTTATGTCCTGTTTTCACACATTCCTGAGTTCCGTGATGCGTGGTAGACCCCAAACTGGTAGCCAGCCAAGCACAAGGCACAAATCGACAAACCACTATTCATACTCACATGCACACCTATAGACATTTCTTGATCTTCAGTTATCATGTTGGCAGAAAACAGAATACTTGGAGAAAACCCACATGCAGAACATGCAAATTCCACACAAGAAGACAAAATCCCGGATTCAAACCTACAACCTCTGATCTGTGAGGCGGATGTGCTCACCAGTTGCCTACCATGTTTGCCCGAAGTGATCATTCACATGCTCTGTTTAAGCAATGTTCAATAATTTCTCTGTGTGGAAGTGCCATGTTCTCCCTGTGCTTGCATGGATTTTCTCTGACTAGTCTGGTATTATTTTGCGCAGCTCCGCTGATATGTATTAACGACACTCAGATACATCACCAGCTTGTCTACACCCAAGCTCATCTGAATAGGACTGATGCAAAGTAGAAAAGTGTGCTATGATTTGATGAGTCCGTATTTCAAATTGCTTTTGGAAGTCATGGATACCGTGTCCTCCGGGCCAACAGGAGCAGACTCACAACGTTTCCATTGGGGTGGCCATTATTTCATAAGTTGGGGAGGACAAATTGTCAAAACTGGATATCAAGTCCACACATTGCAGTTCAAATGTCATGTTTTGGGGATATAAAAAAACAAGACAAATGTAAATAATTTCAAAATATTTACATGACCTATATAACCTTTATAGCTGGGAGAACTGTTTTAAGAAGTCAGAATAAAGGAAAAGAACTGAGATCATTTAATTTTTCCATCCACTAATACTAAGATTCCACTTTCATTTGAAAAAAAAAAAAAAACATAGCCGCAAAGTATGATTCTAGAGTACAAATTCAGTGCGTGCGTGGTTTTTGTGAGACCGACCGGTCATCTGGCCCTGACTGTTCATGATGCTTTCACTGCAGCTCGGAAAGGCAAGAAGTAAATGTTAAAAGGGGATGGGATTGTTATAACGTCTACAAAATGCGAGGAATGAGGTAGAAAGGGCATATTCGGAAAAGCCCACCCAGCTCCTACCCTCAACTACGCCCCTGCCAGAAGCTCTCTTTCTGTGAGGCAACCACTCATCCACACTGCTGCGAAAGGGCGGGGGGACCATTCAAGATTATCAGCTAGTTCAGGGAATCCAGATATACGAGCATATTTTGCCGCATGAAATAAGTAGGAGGTCAGGCTAAATAATTATTTGTACTGCAATGCATTTACTGCGCAGTATTTATTGCAAATCAAATTAAAGTGTGTGCAACTGACTGTTCCACCCGCTTAATGAAAAAGACAGAATAACAGCTTTCTGTGAGGCAACCACTCATCCACAGTGCTGCTGGCGGGGACATTCAATATTATCAACGATTTCAGGGAATCCATGCTATACCAGCAAAGCCCGTGCACATGCGCAAATGTTCCGTTTAGAAATTCACGCACACGGTGAGGAAGCGCATGCTCATATAGTCCAAAGGTCTACGTGCAAAGAATGCAAGCCTTTCCCCTCCCCGCTCCCCTCCTTCTGAGTACGACGCACGCACGGAATACCGGGGCATGCCCGAGCGACGCGTCCAGCTGTCAGATCAGCTTCTTCCGGCAGAGAGACCTTCTGACTTTATTACGAGTGGGTCGACCAAGCATTGTCGCATGAGACAGAGAGCCTGCGTGCGTGTGTAACATGTCAGCCGTAGTGGTGGTTACATGCGCACGACAATCCGTGCAAAGCCCTCCTTCCTATATCCAGCCACGCGTAAAGCACAAACACACCCTCTCCTGTCATCAACACATTAAATATTCCATAATCCAATGATGCAATAACACAATTAGTGCGGCACGAATCGCCGTCGTCATCTTGGCGGCGGGCGACGGGCTCTCTCATCTGCAGCCCAGCACATCCTCTCACTCCATTTTGTCTCTCATTTGACCGTCAGGGAAACATGAGGGAAGCTAAGGAAGAGGCTGGAGCAGCGGTAACAAACGCAACCACTCTCGAACGCGCAGGCCTCGAGGAAAAGAGGACAGTGGGGAGATTTAAAGGGCCACGCTGGGGATGTCGAGCTTATAGGCGCAAAAACACGAAAGGATGCTGCACACTTGAGCTGGAAAACTTTTTACTGTAGGTAACCTAGCGTTTCTAAGCAATCGATCACCTGACTGTGTCTAAAAATAAAACTAGAACGCCAATGTAGGCCATGCCTTTGGAATAAACAGACTCGCGCACACGCATAAACAAGACGTGGACATTAAAAATACAGTATATAATAAGCAGAAATGTTGTAAAATGCCCCCCGTAGCAGCATCCTTTCCTCCCTCTCTCTTCTCGTCGTAACATCACCCCCGTGGCCACATTTAACACACGCGAGGACAGTCTTGGCTTTTACCTTTATGTCTGCCTTTCGCTGTCATCGTCACACTGCTTTTCGGTTCATTGAAACAGGACGCTCATCTCTCTCTCCCACTCGCTGCCTTGTGCCTCCCTCTATCACTCCGTGGGTGACTCTGGAGAGTATTATTCAGTAACAGCCAACCACCGCTAGGAGTAGTGCGCGTACACGGAGCCCGTGCATTGTAAAACCACCCGCCCCTCCTCCCCCTTTGGAAAATGGGGTATTGCCTCGCTTAGGAGTGAATTCTAATAGAATAACGAGGGGAAGACCCTGATGGTGTCGTATGGAGCCGGATACCCCCCCTCTCTCTCCAACTCCCCACCCACCACTTCTCATCTCCCGCCCTCCCCAAAAAGGTTGAGAGGCAGGCACATGCACGGTGACTTTATTGAGTGATAGGTGCTAAGATAACAAGCAGAGATGAACACGAGACAGACATATGAGAAAGAAACGGCTAGGGGGGTGATCAGCGTTGAATCGGTGTGCACACAATGTACATTTGCCGTCACTGGCCGTGCATCATTGCCTACATTTGATCAGTCACTCCGCGAGACTTGCGTTGCTGCCGGACATCCTGGGGGTCGGAAGCGAGGGGGGACTGTGTGTGCAGGGGGTGCGGGGGCCGATCTCTGATCTTCTGTCACACACTGTGGTCTTGTCTGGTCTTTCTGCTGCAGGTGTCGACGATACGCGCGGATGTGGGCTGTCGCAGTGGCATTACTCGGCGGAATCTCCGTCTTCTGTCGGTCGGGGGAAATCAGCTGACATTTGGGGTCCGGGGAGACGGAGGCATGCTTGAATCCCGGACTTGTTTTGGTGAAGATGAGAGATGGGTGAGAGTGGAGTTGACTGCAGGTTCTCGCCAATAATAAGAAACCCCGGCTCTACCGCTCAATGACGCCCCCGCAAAGCAAATGCTGAGCAGCTGGTCGGAATGGAGAGAGAAGGAACTCCCACGCATATTCACGCTCAAGCCGGAATACGTGCATAGACACACCCGCACTCGGTCAAGTACTGCCATCCTGTGGAGGTTTACACTATAGTACAGGGTTTCCCCTCACAAAGGTCGGACGACTGTGTTTTAATAATTTGAAGAGTTCATGACAGGTTTCCAGGTTTTTTGCCTTATACATAAATATAAATATATATATATATGTTGCACCGCAATGCATTTATATAATGATGTTGCACCGCAATCCATTTACTAGACAGTATTTATTGCACATCAAATGAATGTGTGCGCCACTGACTGTTCCACCATCTTCCTGAAAAATAATAAATAACATGGTGTATGAATATACACTTCAATGTAGATCTTGAGCACCACCAGGACGGCGCTGCCGGGTTTCCATAGCAACAAGGGGCGGCATTGATTTTTCCGAAAGTCTGCAGGTCACCATAGTCCATTACATTTTTTTTAAAATTCATAGAGCATTACATAATATCTCCTTTAAAATTTTGACATGGCTGCGTCTGAGGGTGTGTTGGCTTACAGTGCGTCCGAGCGAGCAGTCTGGTCTCTCTCGACGATGAGGAGTCGTGTTGCGTCATGTTCCCCACAATGGAAACTGAAAGCGCTGTATAAAATGTATTGTGTTGCATTGAAAAAAATCTGCGGATTAGAGGGCATAGTGATTGATCGGGAGTTACGCGCAAAATAATGTTGAATTCAGAAATCTTTCGCCTGAATAGGGAGGGTTGGCCAAAAGAGCACACTTGTAAAAAAAATAAAAAAAAATAAAAAAAGAGGAAGTGGGAATGTTGATTCAATTTCTGTTATATAATAAATAAATAAAGAAATAAACAAATTTGGGGTGGTACGGTGACGCACTGGTTAGCACTTCCGCCTCACAGTTAAGAGGGTGCGAGTTCGATGCTACCTCTGGCTCTCCCTGTGGGCAGTTTGCAAGTTCTCCCCGTGCCCGCGTGGGTTTTCATCCGTCCTCCAGTTTCCTCTCACATCCCAAAAACAAGAATGGTAGGCTAATTGAGCACTCCAAATTGCCCGTCGGTGTAAGTGCGAGTGCGGATGGTTGTTCGTTTCTGGGTGCCCTGCGATTGGCTGGCAACTGGTTCAGTGTGTCCTCCGCCTATTGCCCGATGACTCCTGGGATAGGCTCCAGCACGGCCGCGACCCCCATGGGGACAAGCGATATCGAAAATGGATGGATGGATAAATACATTTTAAAAAAGTACATACTTTGCTTTGGGCAACCGCTTCCCAACCTTGGTGTCACCTCTGCTGCACTACTATTAATACAAATGTTGCACTTGTACACAATTTGGATGTTGGTCACCTCTTTCACTTCCTTATTATTTTTAATGTGTTAATAAAATGCTCATGATTTTTTGGGCTCATCCAGTGGCCAGGGGCCCCCAACGTTTACTTGTAGGAATGTTTGGAGCAGTGGTTCTTAACCTGGGTTCGATCGAAACCATGGGGTTCAGGGGTTCGGCAGAGCCTCCACTGCGGACGTCCGAACACACCTGACTTATCGTGTAAATTTGTGATGACGCATATCTGAACCGTGCTCGCAAAGACAACAGCAGAAGTCACACTGATTTGCAGGTATGTAATTTGTTGTAGGTTCATGCATTGTGTTAGGTTTGTTGTTTGACCAAGGTGACATTCATGCATGGCTCATTTTGTGCACCAGTAAAAAACATCTATGTCTTGAATTTGAAAAAAATTATTTTACTTTTCACTAAAGAGGGGTTCGGTGAATGCGCATATGAAACTGGTGGCGTTCGGTACCTGCAACAAGGTTAAGAACCACTGGTTTGGAGTGTCACAACAATACTGTGTTTGTCTGGGAAAGCCAGTTTAAAAACGATGCTCTTGTGGTCACAGATTTTCTTTCTGCTTGTTACTAACACCAACAGTGCAACAAGCTCCCACGTCGTGTAAGAATTTTTTTCAATAGGATTAGGGTTGATGATTGCTTAGAAAAGGAGGTGTAGAAAAACCCTTTGTATCTTACAAATAAAGGAATATCTTGTTTTATTTGACTACAAGGCAAAATAGGCATGGCTCATTTTGTGCACCAGTAAAAAACATCTATGTCTTGAATTTGAAAACAATTATTTTACTTTTCACTAAAGAGGGGTTCGGTGAATGCGCATATGAAACTGGTGGCGTTCGGTACCTGCAACAAGGTTAAGAACCACTGGTTTGGAGTGTCACAACAATACTGTGTTTGTCTGGGAAAGCCAGTTTAAAAACGATGCTCTTGTGGTCACCGATTTTCTTTCTGCTTGTTACTAACACCAACAGTGCAACAAGCTCCCACGTCGTGTAAGAATTTTTTTCAATAGGATTAGGGTTGATGATTGCTTAGAAAAGGAGGTGTAGAAAAACCCTTTGTATCTTACAAATAAAGGAATATCTTGTTTTATTTGACTACAAGGCAAAATAGGCATGGCTCATTTTGTGCACCAGTAAAAAACATCTATGTCTTGAATTTGAAAAAAATTATTTTACTTTTCACTGAAGAGGGGTTCGGTGAATGCGCATATGAAACTGGTGGCGTTCGGTACCTGCAACAAGGTTAAGAACCACTGGTTTGGAGTGTCACAACAATACTGTGTTTGTCTGGGAAAGCCAGTTTAAAAACGATGCTCTTGTGGTCACAGATTTTCTTTCTGCTTGTTACTAACACCAACAGTGCAACAAGCTCCCACGTCGTGTAAGAATTTTTTTCAATAGGATTAGGGTTGATGATTGCTTAGAAAAGGAGGTGTAGAAAAACCCTTTGTATCTTACAAATAAAGGAATATCTTGTTTTATTTGACTACAAGGCAAAATAGGCATGTTCCAGCTGGACCCTAATATACCACTCAGTGAAGTGAAAACACCAAATCAAAAATACCCCTGGTCTGCATCTCTTTAAGGAAACCTTCAATGTATCAACTTTCAGTACATGGGGTGCAATATGATTCAAGGATGGTTTATTTTAAAGTCTATTGTGCACAGACTTGTCTATTGGTACAAAATTGACAAGATAAGACAGTACTTTCGGATCAGCAAGTCTTCCTGTTGATGTCCAAACGCAATTTACCACGACTCGTCTGCCTATCTGAAGTCTCACTGCACAGTGAGTGGAAAAATACGTATTTCTCCATCACTACAAATGGTCAAATGTCACTTCAAACTTCTCGTCGTGTAAAAAATAATAAAGTGACACTCACTCGTATTTGCAAAGAAAAAGCGAGGCTGACTACCGTCGGCCCCTAAATGTGCCAAGTGACTCGAGAGACCAATGTATTATTGTGAAGGGGCGCGGGCGGATGTTCTGCCATTGTTCCTGTTGTGTAGGCACAGGCCCGCTGTGATTTGGTAGCTGCTGCAGTAGGAGGAAGGACCGCGGGTCTGCTCCTGCTATCGTTTATTTTCGACTCGGAATTCTGTCGGCAGCTGGTTGTAGTAGCGATCTACGATCGTCTAAGTATACTCTAGTCGTGGTCTATGATATTTACGTCGGTGTGTTATCAACGGACTGATATCAATCGCCATTTTAACCGCACGTTTTGCCTGGCAGAAGCGCTAGCACAACAATGGCTCTGAAAAGAATCCACAAGGTAAGGAAGTGAGCGCAGAGGCCCTGGATTTCGCAGTTATGTTGGGGATTTTACTCCGATCCTGACCGTTAGCTGGCCGTCATTTCAGCTTTATTACGCTGTGAACAATATCTCTCGTATTATCACAATATCTCGCGACTGGCCTTTACTTGGCAGATAACTACGTCCAACCAGTCAGCCAGCGAGCGACGACAGTTTGCGGCTGGAGCAATGCGCCCCTTGTCTGTATCTCTAACGGGCCACATCGCTTTAACTCAAGTCGCCGTTTACCGTGGATGGTTATGTTTCATGGGCATCTTTCAAACGCGTTTAATGGCCGTATGTCAGGCTGTTTTAAGACGTATTGGTGTTTCGGTGTGAACAACACTCGGTCTGCATTCCCCCTTATCATAAGCGACCCGGTGCTTGGCTAACGATGATGTTAAACTAATGCTTGCTCTGATGAAGCTAAGCTAACAAATGATCGCGAAGGTGAAACTTGATTGTACTCGACAATAATGGTGCTCGTTGTTAATAGTAGCCCTTTGATAAATCTCGAATCCGATGCTAGCTATCTTTATTTTTTTGATTGTTAATCGGAGTGACTCCACTCGCCGCTACATCTGACAGTTGTTCACCTAGCTGCTATGCTAAAGTGAGCTAAATTAACAATGACCCCCTTCCGCTTGGTTTGATGTTGTCAAAATCGGACATTTTGATCGTTTAGTAAAAAACGTGATTGTAATGTCAAATAAGAATGTATCTTTTTCGTTTGCTACCATGACAGTCCGGACGCGAGGACGGATGTCAGCTCAAGTAGCTTCTGCTTATGCTGTTGTCATCGCATTAATATGACAATGCGCAACCTTGAATGGTATTTTACGTGGTCGTGTCGGGACTCGGGTGGGGGCTGATTGTAATTTTGTTTGTTTTGCCTTCGACACAGAAGTCGACCGTGGGAAAGCTGGAAATGAAATATTAGCAGGCCCCACGCGTTGGTGTCGCGGTAGTGACAGCGGGCGAGCCGCAGGACAACGACGTACCGTTTCTGGGATAATATTAGCTAGTCGTTGTCGAAAGAGTGTTAACTCGCCCACCATACATCTTATAAGGTATAGAATATGTAGCATTTGCGCTCGCTAACAGTGAAGCTAACGTTTGCACAGATGCACCGGCTACTAGTTGAGGTGGACCTTGTCTGTAATATAGTTGTTGCCAATCAGTCCCTAAATAGCCTCAGTGCTGCTTTGTTTTGTCGCGGGCGCTACCTGCCATACCTGGACCAGTACTATTGCGTAATGGCGCCGATTCGTTCAAGCAATACGCGATTGCCTTTTGCAGACAACGCAAATTTGAATGAATTAACACTTCTTTTTTGGGTGGTGATGTTTCTGCCAAATATATATATATTTTTTGATTATTTTAGGTTTTTGTTTAGCTAACATTTATTTCAAAACAAATAATAAGCTACAAACTAATAACAAAACGACAACCAAAAACAACTCACACTTACAGCTCTAGCTCTCTACAACAACAAAGGGAAAACAGCCCTTCAGAGTGACTTCTCATTTCCTCTCTTCTTTAATACACCTTCCCCACACTTCCTTAATGAACTGATATAGATTTATACTGGCTTTAACATCCTCATCAAAACCATATTTACTCATACCTACCTTTCACTGATTTCTTCCACTTTATTGATGTGAATTACGAATGGGCCAAAAGTAGGCTTTCACTTAGCAGATATGCATTTTGCAGGGTTGACATATTCTATAGTACATTAATTAATTACCTGTATATACTTGTTAGTATAATTTTTTTTAGAATAGTTTAATATCCTAAATCTAATGTCTTTTGTGTGTGTGTCTCTGTGTGTGTGTCTGTGTTCAAGTACTCCAGGTCAAGTCAATTCCGTGTTATGCATCCGACTTTTACATGTCAATGTGAAAATCTGACCTAGCCCTCTTTCATATGTTATATAAATATTTTTACAAAGATATTTTATGTGACTACAAGGCGAAGTAGGTGTGTTCCAGCTGGACTTTAAACAACAAAGTTCTTCAAATTAAATAGTTGTCCTCTGTTTCCATCATCCTTTGATTATTTCAGTTCAGCAAATAAATAAATAAAACAATTATATATATATATATATATATATATGTTGCATTTGGCGCTGTATTTGATAACCCAAATGACTTAATTATACAGGTTTATGAATACTGCGCCAATCCAACCCTCTGTTTCTAAGGCCCCTAACCCACTGAGGGTCGAACATTTGCGAGTGTTTTTGAAGGTAGTGAATGTTGCGTTCTCAGCAGAGATCGTTCAAGGTTGGAAATGTTCGTCAGACGTTCGTCCATATGCCTTCGTTGTCACGAGGATTTTGAACTTATTTACTTGCAACAAGAAGAATCACTGAAATTGTTGGCAAACATTTTGTAAACATTTACGACCTTGAACAAACCCAGACAGTGAAAGTGTGTGCTTATTTTAGAATGAAACGCACGGCAAGCCCCACGATTTGAAATTGTTGTATCACGTACTTGGCTCCCCACCTAAGACGTCCAGTACGAAGCCTCGTAGAACCCGAAACAAGCTAAAGTTAACGTAATGCATAAATGTCAGGGTACCTTACTAACATGACATTAGCCCTGTGAAGGGCCTCTGTCACATTTGTGCCTTATTTATTGCAAACATGACCTGTACAGTTTATGCCCATGAGTTACAACCATGATTACATCCTACAGCATGCTTATAAATTTTGCTCACCGTAGGCACTGTGCTCACCTGGCATTGTGACATACAATACTTAAAATGGCTATATAGTTTAGGCTTTGGGTGAAATTTCTTTCCTCTCAAAGTGTTTTCATTTTAGATTGAACTCTCCTAAAACCTTGAGTAGTACAAATAATATTTGACTTACTGGTCCAAGTTCATAAACACACAGCCTTGAACCTACACTTATAATTGTGTCACATGCTATAAACATGCTCGCTAGTCAAGTGAAGTTGCGCAAAGGATAGTAATGCTGGTTTTAATTTGATGTGCATATTTTTGATACAACAAACACCAAGTTTACAGTTTAAACATTTAGGAGTGTTTGAAATTGCCCCAATGAAAATGTTTCTAGATAAGTAAATGTGACCTGTCATGGCAAAATAATTCACTATGATGCAAATTTACCAAATTAGATTTTGGCATAGTAAAAAAAAAAAAAAAAAAGAAAGATGCTAGCTTTCCTATGATATACATATTTCAACTCCAAGATATCACAATTAGTTTTGTCATGTAGTCATATTAGATTTGTAAAATTAGGATAAAATGGACTTGGAAAAAGTCACCTTGAAACTGTGTAATTTATTTCAAACAACAGGAATTCAGGAAATTATGTAGTGTGGTTTTGAGTGTGAATGGTTGTTTGTTTATGTGTGCCCTGCGATTGGCTGGCAACCAGATCAGGGTATACCCCGCCTACTGCTAACCCTCATGAGAATAAGCGGTACGGATGGATAGATGTATCAACACCAGGAGTATGCAGAATCCATAAAGTCTGGAGACCCCCTGCCCCACTTTTCATGCGCGCTAACCCAGGATGACTGCTTGCACGGTTGCGGCGGCATCCATATTACGGCACCGCGTCACGACCTGCCATATCCTTCCAGCAACGCGATAACCAATAGTATTAGCCAAAAATGTGGATTCAATCTCGAAGCTGCAGCTCCATTTGAATTCCTGATCGGAAGCTGTTGCAAGAACTCTACCAAGTGCTTATTATTTTGAAAATATATAGACTTAACGTTTTATCCACATCTTACATTGCTCAAGATGTTTTAATAAGCCAAATATTCATTTATTTAAAAATGTAGACACATTGTTGCCGTTTTGTTCTAACCACGGAATGTTTTTTTGTCTTACCCAAATGGCTTACCTTAAGTAGAATCACATTATTACATAATCTCACATTACATTGTGGCCAGTGACAGAATCTAGGTTAGTTCTTGCACACGCTAGTGTTGCAAATAGTGGCATAAAACAGGATGGGTTAGCTTACGTGCCTATTCTTAGGCGCCAGTTGCCGGGACCATAGATATAGAACAGATAATTTTTGTGTTTTGCTCTTTCCATTATCACTCATTGAATTCTTTTGCCATTTCGAGGCGGATTGAGTTGTTAAAAACATCAAACCTTCAGCTATGGGGCTCTTCAACACTGCAGTAAAGGCTCTATGTATTGATGGCCACTTGCTTGAATCGTACATGTTAGTTTTAGGTTAAAATAATTTGAATCTCCATGATCCCTTGCCATACACTGGCCAGCGGCAGATCCAAAGGTGGTTTTCCAATCGTCTATCGATTTTCTGAACTGGTTATTCTTTTGGTCCAATATTAAATCCGTCCACTTTTGTCATCCTATTTGCAAGTTTGCACAAAGCTGAGCTTGTGTCCCCGCTCCCTCCGGCGGCATCCAACAAATGATCAAACTCCCTTTGATAGCTGTCGTAAGTGCGTGACAGGCTAGGAGTGAAATAATTAAAGAAAAAGTCTAGCTGGGCTCTGTTGACTGCATCCGATCATTGCCACATCGTCTGAAGCGACAGAACATTCAGAAAGAATGTAAACATACAACATGTATGTTGTTACTGTCCACTTTTGTCATCCTGCCCTCTACATTAGTAGGAAGCGTGATTTCTTAGCAGGAAGCAGGTTTTTGCCTCAACTGCCATTTCCCCCACAAGCTAGTCGGTCTGCAGAGGTGTCAAGTAGCAAAGTAAAAATACTTCATTACCTTAAGTGGAGTTGTTATTTTTCAGCCTAGTTTGTACTCTTACTCCTTACACTTTCATGCAAAAATCTTTACTCTCTACATACCAAAAAGGTGCTCATTACATTTTTATTTTGGACTGTTCTTCATTGGATTTCATCATTGCTCAAAACGCCTTTCTCGGATAAATTGCGCAAGGATAGATCAAGTGACTTTGATTGTGGTCGGATGAGAATTATAAACAACATTCCAACATGCTATTTTGTCTGTATGGGATGGAGTTTTGGTGACGTCACACTATCTCATTGGAGTCCGCAAGTTATAAATTGATAGTTAGTATGCCATGACCAATCAAATTAATGAACGAATTACGACTCATTTGTGCACAGATGGATAGATAGATTTATCTATAGGTAGGTGTCTGGTAAAAAAATGATTTGAACTATACTGCTTTGTACTTGAATTCCAATGCAGATGATTTTACTTCTTGACGGACCTTTCTGCTATTTTGTTTGTGTTAGGAATTGAATGACTTCGCACGGGATCCCCCAGCCCAGTGTTCTGCTGGTCCAGTAGGAGATGACAGTAAGTTTATCACCATACTACCAAAACTCATGTCCACAATAGTTGATTTTAATACATTCTATTATGAACAGGGTTTCCTTAAAAAGTATTGACTGAATAGTGTTTCCCAAGTTTTTAAATTATAACGTCTATCAAATTTAAGACTCGCAGCATACTGTATTTGATTGTACTTCAACTATACAGTGTGGTTGACGATGCACTATCGTTATATGGGCTCTACCAGATTGGTCTGTTCATTTCCAAGCAGAATGACTGCATTATTCACAAGTTCAGTTCAAAACATGCCTAAATTGTCGCAGAATGACGTTAAGTGGTACAATAAAGTAAATTGATCCACATCACCTGCAACCAAAGACAAAGGCTTTAACCTGTACGTGTCAAATTCATTGCTATGAATATACACTGCGTATACATGTATAAACCCGCACAAGCCCAGAAACAAACGATGTCATCCATTTTTAAAATAAAGTAACTTTAAAGTAACAATAGTGCTGCATTGACGAGTGGATAATGTGTTGAAAAATGTAACAGAATGCTAAAATAGTCAAGTTAGCCTGAGATTTTTACTACAATATTTGCAGTTAAGCGTTGGCATAGAGTCCTTTGACAGGTTTATTTTATTTATTTTTTTATTATAAATTATACATTTTATGTACTTTAGCCACCAAAATCAGAACAGCTGCCTGTCAAGTCAAATTGCAGCAGAATGGGATTCAAACTTTATCCTTGGTATCGACATTGGCACAAGATTTGTATTGCCAGACTACAGATAATGTTTTTTTAATATAATATATAATAATAATAATGTGCTAGCCTTTGGCAGTTTATTTATTTATTTTTTATTATAAATACATTTATCGAAGACGCAATGACTGCCATCATCTCCCCAGTGCCTTTACCTGACATGCAGCTCCATATCATTAATGACTGGAAATTTGCATGTTTTCTTCGGGCAGTTGTCTTCCTAAATCTCATTGGAACAGGAACAAACTCAAGTTCCAGCATCATCCCCTTGCCCAATGCAGATTCACCATTCTTCACAGAATGACTTTCTCACGATTGCTTTTCTTTAGGGCTTATTTCTTTCTTTTTTTTTTTTTTTTCCTGGTTCGGTTTTAATGATGGCTTTTGTTTAACTTTTTTCTTTATGCAAATCTCACTTCCTTAAGGCGGTTTCTTACAGTTTAATCACAGACATTGACATTGATTCTTTTTTTCTCGTCAGGCGTATTAGAATTTTTTTTTTGAGGTTGGGCTATTGCAGCCAAGCAGATTTGAGCTGAGCCCATTTGTTCATTGGGAAAAGGGGCAATAGTTCACAAACTGACAGCCTTTGGGAGAGGCTGAGCGGAAGCTAAGCGCCACGACAGCATACCAATGAGCCCATGCCTAATCAGTATAATTCAGCTGTTGACACACTGGGTTGAAATTGTGCTCCCTAAGAATGTTCAAAATATATATACAGTTTAAAATAAAAGTTCCGTAATATGTTTGTATAGATATTTGTTGTTTATAGTTGTATAAGTTATTTGTTGTTTCTCTCAAGTCATTAATTAATTGATTGGTTTTTTTCCCATTTGGTCTAACTAAATAAAATTGTACTTACCCTCACCCACTGTAGGTACACTACAATCACATAAGATAGAATACGAAAACTAAAGTACCGTATTTTCCGCCCTAAAAGGCGCACCGGGTTATAAGGCGCACCTTCAATGAACGGCCCATTTTAAAACTTTGTCCATATATAAGGCGCACCGGCTTATAAGGCGCATAAAATAGAAGCTATACTGCATCAAACTGAGGTTGACTAGGGTTGCGGTATGCATCCACTAGCCAATAACCAACGAGCCCTCTGTAAACAATCGCGTTTCTCAAACGATCTCCTATAAAATGATCAGAACTGACTAAAGTTCGATCTAACGCATTGGTACTACTTACCTATGTTTCCCTTCCATATCGATCCGTAGATTTACTCGAAACATTAACAGAGCAGCCTATTTTGACATGAAATAGCCTGGTACGTATAGCAGCTATCGCAATAGCATTAGCCATCCGCAAAGTCTCACGAGCCTCAGCGAAGTGTAAACAATCGCGTTTCTCAAACGATCTCCTATAAAATGATCGGAACTGACTAAAGTTCGATCCAACGCATTGGTACTACTTACCTATGTTTCCCTTCCATATCGATCCGTAGATTTACTCGAAACATTAACAGAGCAGCCTATTTTGACATGAAATAGCCTGGTACGTATAGCAGCTATCGCAATAGCATTAGCCATCCGCAAAGTCTCACGAGCCTCACCTCGCAATCTCCCATGAGCCTCAGCAAAGTGTAAACAATCGCGTTTCTCAAACGATCTCCTATAAAATGATCGGAACTGACTAAAGTTCGATCCAACGCATTGGTACTACTTACCTATGTTTCCCTTCCATATCGATCCGTAGATTTACTCGAAACATTAACAGAGCAGCCTATTTTGGCATGAAATAGCCTGGTACGTATAGCAGCTATCGCAATAGCATTAGCCATCCGCAAAGTCTCACGAGCCTCACCTCGCAATCTCCCATGAGCCTCGGCAAAGTGTAAACAATCGCGTTTCTCAAACGATCTCCTATAAAATGATCGGAACTGACTAAAGTTCGATCCAACGCATTGGTACTACTTACCTATGTTTCCCTTCCATATCGATCCGTAGATTCACTCGAAACATTAACAGAGCAGCCTATTTTGACATGAAATAGCCTGGTACGTATAGCAGCTATCGCAATAGCATTAGCCATCCGCAAAGTCTCACGAGCCTCACCTCGCAATCTCCAATGAGCCTCAGCAAAGTGTAAACAATCGCGTTTCTCAAACGATCGCCTATAAAATGATCGGAACTGACTAAAGTTCGATCCAACGCATTGGTACTACTTACCTATGTTTCCCTTCCATATCGATCCGTAGATTTACTCGAAACATTAACAGAGCAGCCTATTTTGACATGAAATAGCCTGGTACGTATAGCAGCTATCGCAATAGCATTAGCCATCCGCAAAGTCTCACGAGCCTCACCTCGCAATCTCCCATGAGCCTCAGCAAAGTGTAAACAATCGCGTTTCTCAAACGATCTCCTATAAAATGATCGGAACTGACTAAAGTTCGATCTAACGCATTGGTACTACTTACCTATGTTTCCCTTCCATATCGATCCGTAGATTTACTCGAAACATTAACAGAGCAGCCTATTTTGACAGGAAATAGCCTCGCGGGTACAACAGCTATTCGGTGACGCCCCCTGACTACAGTTGCCGTAATGCTGGGAAGCGATGCGACCTTGTAATTTATTAGTCGTACTAAAACGTACTGAAACATTTTGGCAGAGCACTGTGTACAACCAGTATTCATCAGTTGATCCATATATAAGGCGCACTGGCCTATAAGGCGCACTGTCGGCTTTTGAGAAAATTTTAGGTTTTTAGGTGCGCCTTTTAGGGCGGAAAATACGGTAAAATAAAAAAATCATCAATTTTACTTTGACACGACCCGTAATATTTAGTGCTGTTTCCAAAATGTTGGTATTCTCTTGTGACGTTACAAGTAGCTCACTGGTAGACTTCCATTGCCATGTTAAAATATTACATGTACAAATGTTAAAGGAACATGCAAATTCAAATATTCATAAATTACCACCATAATAAATAAATACATTTCCCAAAGCAATACTTTTGATGTACGTTTGTGTCAAAATTAAATACATAAATAACAAAATAAACCCCCAACTACTGTGCCCTCCTAATCAATTCCTGTGTTTCAGGTTTTCATTGGCAAGCCACAATAATGGGGCCTGTAAGTATTCACCTCAGAGCTTTCGTCCAACTTGACAACTCCATTCGCTTCTTGCATATACTTGATTCGTCATCATTATAGCTTGTTTGAGTTTGTTTCACCCCAAACCTTTATGTGTCCTGCATTAGAATGACAGTCCTTATCAAGGCGGGGTTTTCTTCTTGACCATACATTTCCCCACAGACTACCCCTTCAAACCACCAAAGGTACGCAAGAGAGAAACACACAGCAGCAAATTATCGACCTGTTCATTGCATAACATAAGTCAAGAATTTCTTTAGCTTGTCTGTGTCGCTATTAACCCGCTTAGGTCTGTTATCTTTAGGTTGCATTTACCACAAGAATCTACCATCCAAATATCAACAGCAACGGCAGCATTTGTCTTGACATCCTGCGATCACAGTGGTCTCCGGCTCTCACCATCTCCAAAGGTAGACGGTTTCATGTTGGCCTTCAGACTCTCAAAGAACACGTCCAAGATTTTTCATGAACCAAGCAAAGCAGTCTTATTTAGGAATCAGCGTTATGAGGATGTTGGATGTCAGTCAGCGCCTTTCACATCAATTTCTATGATTTGTCAGCTAATTTCTACCCAAATCATTTTGGCCTGTGTCAAGTAATAATTTCTTAGCTAAATGTCTTTGCTAAGTGTTTCGGATTTTCAAAAGGTTTTTTTGAGTTCAGTGTTAGGGTTAAGGCCTGACTGACAAAAGAGGAGTGATATCAAACACATCATGCAAATGGACGGGCACCAGATGTCTCCTGATAAGTTTGTGCTGTATTTCCCAGCGTTGTTGCATTGAGATAACACGTACTACATAAACTGCAATTCTGTTTTGACAGTTTGAACCTCAGAATGCCTCATGGCTGTCGTAAAATCAGCCGAGCCACAAAACATGCATTTAAAAGCAGCCTTAAAAGCGCGTATAATCGATGAATTTACAAAGACTAAAAGGGCATTCTCAATATAGTTATAGCTGTAACACAGTGTCTTTTCATTTCTTTTTTTTAAACACTTGTTAATGTATTTATTTTTTTCAACTTTTGTTTTTTCCCTTAGCTTTTATCAACTATAATAACAGTGTATAAACTTTTCATCAAAGGGAGGATATTTGTTGGGCAACTTTTGGGTAATCTGCGGCCAATGATGCCAGTTATGATTAATGCAAGGCTTTCTGTCATCATCCGTGGTTTAGTATTTTGTGTCTGTGCGTGCGCTTGCATGTTGAGTCTTCATACATGTGGAAGTTAAAACCCTAAATAACATAAAATTCTGTGAATGATGCACCCTTTTCCCCTAAAAAGTATCCTTAACTCTGGCCGAGTATTATGCATGGGTGTGATTATGAAACAAAATTGTTACGCTTTGTTTTGACGTTTATCAGTGCCTAGGCAGTACCGAGGGGTTATTATTTATTTGCTTAAAAGGCATACTTTCATTACAATGTTATTTAGTGTCTAATGTAACTTAGTTACATAAGACAATCCTCGCTACTCACCATGAATCGATGGGCATCTCGGGCGCAAGCGTATAGATACTTGTAGTGAAAGGAGTACAGAGAGAAGTCACTGAACTTCGTTTATTGTAGGGGTGAAATGAGTCATAAACAAATAAAACCCTCGAGGCGTGTTTTTCTGCCTCTTCCCCCCCCCCCCTCCCGACATTTGTGTATATATACCGTCAGGGAGAAGTGAAGTCAGCAGCAGCAACGAAATTGCTCATGTTATCCATGACGAGACATGCGTTCAACTTGGTGAGGCCAATCTCAAAATAAACTCCAGCCACAGTAGTGCCTTTCGACGCTTTTATTTTGAAGCCGTTTGCAGAAGCGTTTTGCAGCATAACGACTGGCTTGGCTTGTTTTTACAGGCACTGTAGTTGCAACGTTTCACACACTGTTGCCACCAACGTCAACAAGACAATGTCGTCCTGAAATAACGCTCAATTGCTAATCAAAAGCCATAAAAAGACTTTATTATCCTGACACTGTATTTGTACGTCGCCTTTTGCCGGCCTCTAGCGGCTAGTAGCAATCAGCCCATATCCACTTTTTTCCCGGAGCTCTGTCATGGGGGAACGAATGTACGAGGAACTTCCGGTAAACTGCTCCCCTTGGTTGCAATGAGTTTCACTTTCACTTCATTTTCTTTTAATGACAACTTATTCAAATCAAGCATATTTCTTATCACATTGTACCGTTTTTGTTATTCGTTTCAAGTTATCCTCTGAGCAAATTAAATTTGTATTATCAACAAAAATTACAAATATATCGATCAATTTTAAATAACTTGTAAACTTCAATACCGAATACCCCACGTTACTCTTCTCAGATGTAATTCAGTATTATTTATTTTTGACAGATTGAAACCTATTATTTGAATAACTTTTTATCAATTTAAATCCAACATCTCTTATACCACATTGTTAACATTTCTGCAGGAGTGATGAGTAATCAATGATCAAATGCTTTGCGTAAATCAATCAATACATCCACACCATGCTGCTTTTTATCTGCTGGCATAGCTGCATTTTCAAGAAATTCCATTTCTGCTACAGATGATGGCTCGTTTCTAAAGCCATACTGGTGGTCATTTAGGAGACTATATTTTTCAACAAAAGCATTAAGTTCTTCTACAAAGGTTTTTCAAGTATTATAGAAAATTGAGACTACAAAGAAAAAGATACCTGGTGTTTATAGGATCATTAGAACCGTAACATGACATGATAATAATGAGGGTACACAGGTACAGAAAATATATGACCTTTTAAGTTTGATTTTTTGTCCCAGTCTGTGGTGACGTCCCATCTAATTGCCTCACAAATATGATTTTAAAGAATGATATAAAGTTGCCTGCACAATATGTGAAGTGACATGATTTCATTTGACTTCTAATTCAAGTGCTGTTTTATGAACCTTTAACATGTCCTTCACAGTTCTCCTGTCCATCTGCTCTCTTCTGTGTGACCCAAACCCGGATGACCCCTTAGTACCAGAGATCGCCCGTATCTACAAGACGGACAGGGAAAAGTATGTTTTCTCAGCATTTTGGTTTCGTTGAGTGTGAAGTATGCAAGGAAATCATATGCACACCCTGCTCAAAATAACTTCAAAATAAAAAGCATTGATGTCCATGTGTTATTTAGTAAACTACCGAAGGTTTATTTTGAAGTTGGCCTCCTCAACGTTTTGTCGTCGTGCATAGCCTAATTGAATGACAACAAATTCTAATGATTTGTCAATGTGTCTGTTTCAGGTACAACAAAATAGCCCGGGAATGGACACAAAAGTATGCAATGTAGTGTTGGTGGAGCAAAATCATTGCCAACCAGTTCTATGACAAAAGTTTGGGAAGCTTGAGAGTTAAAGAGAAAACAAACAAAAAAACCCACATACAAACAAATGAAATGTTTAAAATAAGATCTCGCTCGTTTCCGTTGGAGTGCTTTCGTTGAGCCACGCCTCCCCATCACCAGAGTACCTCTGCCCCTCTCATATGTGTTGTCCCCCCCCCCCCCCCCCCCCCATGTCTTCATCTCTTTCTGTCTTGCCTCCCCAACTACTTGACATGCCCTCCTGACCATGAACTAACATCAACCTTGCAATGGTAGGAAGCGCCTCTTTTTCAGTGACCCACTCTTTTATTGCTCACATCTGTACTGCCTTTTTAGTTTCCTTGCAGGTTTGGTTCCCCATTTTCTGCCCATCCCAGATAGTCAGTTACTTGAGGCATTCCTCTGAGCATCTAAACATTTGAAGGGACCTGTTTATTTTTTTGAGGGGCACTCAAAATTGGGGGAATTTTCACACTCTCCATCCTTTGTTTCATTTTTTTCCCCCTTTTTTGATTCTCATCTGTCAAGAAAGCAGACTGACTGAGTCCAAGGACACTCTTTATTAAATACATGACAACACCCATGTTGATGTTATACACACGGACAACTGTACCGGGTATTTAATATTTTTCGTTTTTCTAGTTCAACCTGTGTTTGTACCCCCACCCGATAACTCTAGGTTGCTTCTTTTCTTTTTGTTGTTTGGGTTTTGTTAAATTTAGAGGCTAACATCCTAAATGGCTCTGGGACTGGCTTGGGCTCTGAGTGCGAGGAGAACCCACTCTTCTTGCACAAAACCTCTGTATATTGAATTACCTGAGAGGCTCGTTGAGCTTTGTGTGTTGATTAAACTGTGTAATAAAAACCTGTGACTTCTGTGTTGACTCATTTTAACATTATTTTTATGAGGACATGGCAATTTGTTCTGTCGCCCCCAAACGTTGCCTCGTAGAATTACAGGGTCGGGAATTGTTTCATGAAGATATAAGAATATCCACTAAAATGCCGGAGGAGCTTGCCTGGGCCTACCATTATTTCTGACGGGACTATAGCCCCAAATCCAAACCATGCCTGATTATGGAATTCTATTTGTTAACATCTTGCGCTTCACTCATCAGTAGCAGAAGTGCATAGCTCAAATAAATGACGATTCGATAAGTATCTTGATACATGGGGTGTGATACGGGTACATTCTAGTACATGTTAACTCTGTTCAGTTTAGTGGGATTGCGATTTGATAAAAGTGTGGCTGTGGCTCAGTTCGAGTGTATGATGCAATGAGTTTGGTGTTGTAAGATGGCAATGATAGAGTAAAATGTTTCATAACTGTCAAAGTAGCGTTTATTCCAAAGAGATTTGGCAGATATGGACAAGTGTATTTGTGGCTCTTGTCAGGTTTATTAAAAGGTTATAACATTATTTTTAAACCAAAACCCAATTTACGTTTCAAATCGCTTTCGTTCCGCCTATAACTGACACACCAATGTGCAAAAGGTGACACGGTAGAGAAAAAAACGTTACAAAACACATTAGATGTAAATTTGAAGGAATGTTTTATTCTACGTCTTCATAATTCAAACGTTGATTTTCATCAAAGATCTGAGGCGTCAAGCCAGTTACCCTCCTTTCTTGTAAACGTTCATAAAAGAGGCGTATGCTCGTGCACAATACTGCACAATATTCCCCATGGTTAATAGGATATCTGGACTAAGCAAGGAGATGCTGAAAATAGCCAGGTGCAAATCGCTCCATCAAACTAACTTTTTATCTGATAATCGGGGTACTGATGCGCTTTGAAAAAGAGACAAAGCGAAAGCGGAAATGGTGTCGAGGTATATTTTGAAGCCTTTCGTACACTCTCTGTGACGTCATCTGTGTTGTGGGGTGACGTAGACGAGACGAGACCAACGCTAGCAGAAAGAGGACAGAGTCCACTAATCGCTCAGCCGCGATTCAATTGACCTTGCCGCTGACGCCAAATAACGCAGCGTCGAGAAAACATGGCCACCGCACACTTGTCAGCCAGCTCGGGAATGAGGTTGTCCAAAGGTAAAGCGATCAACTATAATGCGTATCATGCTACGACTAGCTTCGTTGTAACTTGAAAATAATAATAATAAACAATCCATCATCTCGGCCACCTGACGCTTGGTCATTTTGTGGCATCTTAAGTGTCTATTAGGTTCATTTCTATAACACAACCGGAAGTAAAATCGGCCCATAAAATGATTGACAACTGCTTCGTGAAAAGCACTGCAAACACAAATATTTTTATACTTGGCTAACAGCTATTTCGCCTCGGTTAAATGACCAAAGAGCCATATATCCAAGCAGTGGGTATTCTGAAGGTGATCCAACTTTCTCTGCATGTCTTGGCCTTGGTGCCTCTCGAGTGAAAATGCTGATCACGGGACCTGTTAAGCCTGTCAGGCGCCGCGGTCCCGTTACCCTGCAGGCGTTTTATCACTCACTGACTCGTAAAAAAGCCTCTCCACAAATTCCTCTTAAAATGTCTACAGACACGATACCTTTGTGGCAATGTCGACACTCCCATTTGTCAGTGTGAAACGTTTTGCGTATTTGTCTCAAAATGATGCCTTTGTCATAGGAGAAAAGAGTCCATTTAGGATCTATGTTATGATGGCCTGAAGTTTAACAGGTGTTTCTACCTGTGTTACACAGATGCAATAATGATAGGGGTGCACAAAAAGTGTCTCCAACCTCTGGTTGCCTTTTTTACATTACATGTACTTTAAAAGGTGTTTTGCCACTTTATGCTGACTTTAAATGAGATCCCCGTTGCCAGGTCTCAGGTCACAAGAAATCACGGCTCATCGGTTTTCTAAAGCTGAGCAGTGATTGGCTCTGATGTCATTTTCAGCCGACTGCAAGTTACAAAATGGCCGCCCCAAGATGGATAAAATCGGGGGAATTTTGCTGCTTACCTCATATCCCACAAACACAATATTAATCAGAATGCCATATTTAGACTAGGGGGCATACAGAACGTATTTCTGTCAAGAAGATTTTCAGGTTGACTTCCACTATAACGATGACCTTCCGATTTCAACAGTTCCAAATCCTTACAGCTGTACTATGGTTTTGTTTGCATCCCTGTAAGACATCTGCATTCACAAAGCCCCAAATTTTATTGCATCATTTGTGTCGAGTGTGAATCCAGCACTCGCGCACACGTTAAAGCCTAAAACCAACTAATCAGCATGTTTGCCTGTTACTTTGTGTCCCTGCAGAGCATTTCCTGGTCGCGGTGCCTGTGGCAGTTGCCGCAGCCGTAGGAGGCTTCCTGGTGAGCCGTTACCTGAGTGGGCGGAGTTGCAAGAAGGGCCCGGTGAACATATGTATCAACAAAGACAGTCCCAAAGTGGTGCACAGCTTTGACATGGAGGACATTGGCACCAAAGCTGTGTACTGCCGCTGTTGGAGGTCAAAGAAGGTCAGCTTGCAAGCCACTCTTTTAGTCAATGCCAAAGAGTTTCTCTTGGCTACAAATGTGTGTTGAGCACCACTGTTCTACTTGTGTTGTTGCTGTCTGTTTGGAGATAGACTCTCTTTGGATTTAAGAACAAGGTTCCTACATGCTTTAAACACATTTAAATTGATCAAAACATGCTTTTTTAAGGATAACTCGGCACTTGCTCTCTCCCTGTTTTCCAAATGAGAGGAAAGATGTGTTTGCATAAGGCAGTTTATCCGTCACTCACAAGCAACATTTTCTGTTTAGTGGACTCCCCTGTAACTACCACACAAGTGTTAAAACGAGTTAACCACTTAATATTGTGAACTGAAAGCAAAATTGCATTGATTCAGGCTATGGAGCCGACGTATGAGCTGGTTTTCCTCTTCTCTTGCAGTTCCCTTACTGTGACGGCGCCCACAGCAAACATAACGAGGAAACCGGTGACAATGTGGGCCCTCTCATCATCAAGAAGAGGGACGTTTGAGTCAAGCAAGCCCAACTGTGGCGCTTTCTCCTTCATGTCTCCCTGTTTGTCCATGTGGCGTAATGGCGTTGCAAGGACAATTCACTTGTATTATGTTGTCGCAACAAATCACGCAGGCCTCATTAGAATCTACTACCGCAATAACTAAAGTGAAAGTATTACTATGAAATGAAACATTTACAGAGAGATGATGAATGGTCAGAGCTGATGTGCTAGAGTTAAAGCTTTGGAAGGGTTTGTGTCTAAACTCCCTTTGTCCTCATATAAGGGAACTCATGGCCTTAAATACTGTTCCAAGACACACTACAAAGATGAATGTTGCTCGTTTTAAGCCGAGAGCTCGATGTTGGTCTTTAAATCATCCTGTTTGATTCTAATAAACGTCAATCAGCCATAATCACTCTTATGTGCTCAAAGGTAGACTTCCCAAACACTACTTTTGACTGCTTACCAACTGCTACTTTTGCTTTAGTTTTTCTACTGTCTCCTGTGTTTTTGATTTCAGGGTATGTTCTTCTGTATCATGAATAAAGTTGTTTTTTTTTTGCGGGACCTGGATACGCACACCTCATTATTCTTTTTTTTTTTTTTTTTTTTTTTTTTTAACTTAGGAAGCCCGTACTATCAAAGTACCGAAGGTATATTTATTCATGAAACCACTGCATCAAACACTGACCCAAGCCACCCTGGTGTGTGTGCGCGCGCGCGCTTGATGAAAAGGGTGGCGGGACTGCATTCTGCAGTGTCCACCTCCAGCACCAGTGGCCATTTTAAGACGCGTCAGTATGTGTGGTCACCACTAGAAGACGCTGTGTTTACACGAGCAGTCGTGTCCAGAGCGTGTTCACGAGTGTTGGTGGGGGCCCCTGCTGCTATAGTGACACGCGCGCACGCACACACGCACGGGCGCGTGACCAGGCTTATGTGGCTGCGTGCCAGATGCAAGCAGGACTCTCGCAAGAGGTGGAGTGGACTCTGCGTCTCGTGAGGAGTCACCTGCGAAAGCGGTTCTCGTCTGACCATGTTTCTCTGTCATAGGGCAATCTGACCGGCAGCATACGTTGCCTCAATATTAAGTTTTGAACTGTTTGTAATTTGGTTGGGTTGGCATTGCACGAGGGAAAGCATGCATCAGGAGTAAGAGTTCAAATAAAACAGCAAATAAGTCACCTTATTCAACTTAATAGAACACAAAACTCTTGCGAGCATCTTTGCGGACACTATCATTCGGTTTAAATCTATCTCTGAATACATGTCAATAATTACAATAATACAATGATCCAAAATACACGGACAATATTTAAAGCAGTTTAATCTATCTCTGAATACATATCAATAATTAAAATAATATAATGATCCAAAATAGTCATTTGGTATACAGCAGTCACATAAAGCCAATAGGTTAGGTTTTACTAAAAGACCACAATTTTAAGAAATAAGAAATTAAAAATTGAACCATACTAATGAGTGTGTGTGTGTGCGTGCGTTTGCGTGTGTATATCTCGTCTTTATATGTTTCAAATTTAACAACAACAATGACAGTATATATAGATAGGCAGCATAGCAATGTCATTTGTTTTTGTCATCCAGTGTTTTCCAACCATTAATCATCCAAAGCACACGTTTTACACTAGCAAAATATCACCGCACACGGGCAAACAAAAATTTCACTTATGTTTTGTCAATTGTACCTTCTGCCATGTAACACAAGAGCAATTAACTTCTTCCAGTCGCTATACATGGCTGACATTGACGGAT
Organism: Syngnathus acus; assembly: GCF_901709675.1. Taxonomy (NCBI): domain Eukaryota; kingdom Metazoa; phylum Chordata; class Actinopteri; order Syngnathiformes; family Syngnathidae; genus Syngnathus; species Syngnathus acus. Next base: position 21,030,580 of record NC_051095.1, on the reverse strand, counting down.
ACAGTAAAGATAACAATGCATACATTATATTAACTAAAGGTTATAGCTGGAATTGATAGAACATTTTCACAGGTCAACATGATACTTGTAAAATGCAAGTGATGCATAAGTTACATGAACACGTTTTTTTCAAAACAACATAACATTTATCGAAGTATTTTATTTTTTAAATAGAGGTCATATACTTATATGGATAATAGAAGTGTAATGACACCTTGCGGGCTTGTGGATGTTTCATGTTAGCTTTTTTTCCACGTGTGTGAGTGTTCAATTGCTGACTTCCGTCCGCTGGTGTTGTAACATTTCTGTGCATTTCCGTGGCACGTCGTGACCACGACGACCACCACGCTTCGGTGGTGTCGGTCGGGCTGCCGCCGCCGCCGAGAGTCCACTTCGCATTTTGAGCGACGCCCCCAAATTCCGTGCCGAGTGTTTGCAGACCCTCCGGGACGGAGAGGTGGAGGAGGAATCGGCAGCTCGGCCGTCTGTGTACGCTCCAACCAGCACAAACGCCATTAGTTCATGACTTCATCGAAGCCTTTTTTGACAGCGGTGTTCGAACGAGCGTTTTAGAAGGTAAGACGAGACGTTTCCACGCCACTTCCTGGTTGCTTGGTGCTGCTTTGTGCTGTCGCCTTCCGTGCGTGTCGCAGCGACCACTCGGACTGTGGTCAGCGCGCCGTGGCGTCGGCCGAGCGTCGTCTTCTTAGGTAACCTCAACTCGGTCGAAAACAGCGACAAGCCTCGCCAATCTACGCGTAAAACAGCCCACCGTGCTCTCGGATGACCGCTACATGTATCCATCGCTGGATTAAATCGTATTTGCCCATAAACGTGTCCACGGAATATAGTCTGCTTGTTTTTTTTCTCCCCTCTATCCGCTGCCACCGCATCGTTGCGCACCTCGCCGCTGCTCGTCGTCGATAGTAGACAAAAGACAGCCTTGTCTTTGGACGCTTCTGTGTTTCGTGTTGCCCCGGAAAGCCACATAAGCATGGCTGGCACTTATAAGAGCAGTCGTCAAAATGTATTTGAAAAGCGCGCTCCACATTTGACCTGCGCATATGCGCATATCTTTGCATATTGTTGTCGCTCTGTTATTGATTGCATTGATATACCGTGAAATTCTTAAAGGGATACTAACCCCCTGTATGCGGAAATCAGCAGCAACACATGCGCTCATGCTCATAGGGGCCGGTTAGCTTCCCTTTGGGAGCTTTATTTTCAAACAATCGACATTATGATGATGATGTTGTTGTTGTTATGCATTTGTCACATTCTAAGAGAGGCTTGAGCTATGTTAGCCTGCTGTGTTTACTCTCTGTTTTTCTCCCCCCAACATTTCTATTCTTAACCCTCCTCCCTTCGCTCTGTTCATGTGTTGCTCCCCAGGACTCCACGGCTGCTGCAGAGAATGGGAATAGGGACACAGGCCAAGGCTTGCCATTTTGGCTGAAGGAACAGGACAGTTGTCAAGCCCGCGCGCCGGCGTCAGTCCCTCTCTCCCTCACCTCAGCTCTCCTCTCCTCCCCCCCTCCGGCGCACACACAAGGACACAAACCGCCGCCCACATTCACGGCTATGTCCACAGCAGTAGACATTGCTGGCCCTTCCTCGCCAGATCAAGCCAACAGCAGCGCTAAAATCCCCAACGAGCCTCTGAGACCCAGCCTCAAGCGCTCCAGCCACCCCTACGGCCTGTCCCATTACATCGCCAGCCCTTCCCAAGGCATGGACGTCAAAGGCCTGATGCAAGCCTCGCCGGCCCAGCAGCAGGCGGCCCCGCCCGGCCCCACCAAACCTCGCCGGGCCCCCTCCTGGCCCGATATGTGGGAATCGCCCAGCGGGCTTCACCTGGCCCACGCCGCAGAGTTGCTGATGCGCGCGGGGCTGCTGGCGCTGACCCCTACCGCCGCCGAACAGGCCGGCTCGGGCGGGCAGAGCAGCCAGCCCGCTAAAAGGGAGGCGACGGAGGTGAAGGGAGGCAAGGGGGACGGCGAGGGAGGAGCATCCGGGCCCGATGAGGAGGAAGAGGACTCGCCCGGGTGCAGGACAGACATCCAGCCCTACCTGGGTGCCTGGTTCCCTTTCAGCCCCACTCTCTTGCCTCTCGCTGGCTTCCAGATGGGGGGCGGCCACTGGAGGAGCACGGCGATGGGGGCCGAGGGCATAGAGGGCCTAGTGGCCGAGGGCCACTCTCCCGGTTCTCTGGGCGGAGGCAGCGGCAGCAGGAGGAAGAGGAAGCGCTGCGGAGAGTGCGTTCCGTGTCGGCGTCAGACGAACTGCGAACAGTGCAGCAGCTGCCGCAATCGTAAGAGGGGACACCAGATCTGTAAATACAGGAAGTGCGAGGAGCTGAAGAGGAAGCCGGGAGGTCCCGGGTTTGAGGGCAGAGTGTCCGCGTTTGACCTCAGAGGCTCCGACTTTTCTTTGGGCCTGGCGCAGGAGAGAAGCGCCGGCGCCTTGGACGGATAGTAATGTTTGCTGCGTTTGTCACAGGATCCTGCTTGGATGATTGTTGAAGAGCTGAAGTGTAAAAGACACACGCACGCGTGCACACAGGCACGCACGCACACAGACACACACGCACACACACGCACATAGACACACACTGGACACCATGTTGGTTCAAAGACGTGGACATGATGTTAAGTGCAGGGCTGCACCTCTGTTCAAGAATGTTCTCACTCGTTCCCATCCTTTCTTTTGACAATCAGTGAATTGGAGAGGAGGGGGAGAGAAGGTGTCACTGTATCGACGTTGACAAAAAAGCTGTAAATAGACTGTAAATATTGGGGGAAACAACATTATGTCTTTTTTACATCCCTTTCCAGTTTGGATGTATTGTGTTGCAGCCGTTTAAAAGAAAGAAGAAGAGAAAAAAAGAGCCAAATGTTTTGTTTCTAACGGGGGACTCTCGATTCTGTTGTCACCGCATCATCAGTAAGCGAGTCGTCTAAATTATTTCATGTGCAACTTGTACTGTATAGATCTGTTTGCCCTTTTGAAATAAAAGAAATTGGCCATGCGCGCTTGTCTACACGCTTGTACTCTTATTTAATTGGGTGGATGTGTTTGTTGGCCACCGTGCTTCCGCTGATACATGGTCACGCATGTGTACTTGCGTGTGTGTGTGGATTATGAGTCACCTAATGGCGTGGCAGAGAGCCTTATCACCACCCTACAGACACACACACACTCGCACAAGCACACCTACACGCTGCTTGGCCGGCACACCTAAGCTGACACACATCACAAACAATCTCCATTCACGTCTACGCACACATTGTGACGCAATGTGCTTTTTATTCACAACTCCACATAAGAAAGAGATCTTAGAGCAAGCTGGGCCGTGTGGGTTTTTCGCTTGTTGCCGTAACGATGGCTGATGTGATAAGACCTTCTTCCTCAGCGCCACACTCCAGGGGACCTCAGGGAAGACGTAACCATGGCAACGGTCGGCCTGAGGTGTCACGCTATAATTGGGCCACGGCTGCACTTCCTGTGCGCCTTCAGTCAGGGGGGATCGCAGAGGGACTGTGTGTGTGTGTGTGCGTGCATCTGTGGGGGTGGGGGGTTGTGTGTGTTTGTCAGGCAGGCGAGAGAGAGGGAGAGCGAGCGAGAGAGGCGCAGCACGCCAGCCAACGCAGGACACTGCCAACTCATGGAGAACAGCAGCGAGCTCCAACATCATGCAATTACAACACTCGCTCTGAATGACAAACACACAATCTTCCACTGAAGTCCTCGCACTCATCGTTCTGCGGCTCTCGCACAAGAGCAACATTCTTGGAGCCGCAGCTTTTTCTTCCTCTTCCCCCTCGTTGGTGCCTTTCTAGTGATTTGGAGCCTAATCCCCCCCCCCCCCCCCCTCCCTTTTTTCGTCACGCACGCACACATGCGCACACATGCACATACACACACCGGAAATCTGTGTCACCCGCTGCCCAGCAGGTCCAGTGACTCCCTGAACGCCTGCAGTCTGGCTCCACTGGCCTGCAAGATGGCAGGAAAGAAAGGGGGAGGAAAAGGGATTGAACAGGGGACAGGGAGGAGGACGAGGGGTGGGGGTCGAAAGCGGATCCAGGGAGAGGGAGAGAAGGTGGAGGGTGAACGGGGGTGCGTAGGGGGGCTTGAAAGAGACTTGGTGAAGGGCAGAGAGGGAGGAGGAGGTGGGGGTGAGTGGGACGAGGGGGGGTGGAACTGGGAGGGATGAAAAGCAGGCCACAGGAGGGGAAAAAAGAGAAAGAGTGACACGCAGGGAGGAGGACGGGGAGACGGACAGCAGGGGATGGAGATAACGTGGGTCAAACAAAGAAAGAGAAGAGATGAGTGTGAGTTCCTGAGAGTAGCGTGATGAAGGTGATAGAAATGCATTGAGACAGGCAGGCAGGCGCGGGAGTGCGCGCTGGCCGGAATGAATGACGCTCGCATCGGTTGCCGCCGCTCCGTGCGTGCAATCAAGCAACCCCGTGGCGCCTACATATGTTGGCAGCAACTCCTCTCGCACTGCAGTGGAACACTCTGCCAGCCTGCTCCTTGCAACCTGCAACGGAGGCTGGGCGGACCCTCGTTCGCGAGCCAGACCTCTGCGATTCTGGCCACTGCAATTCATTGTGTGTCTTTTTAAACACACGGCACGCCATCAATTTTCTCTTACGCTTGTCTCCATTCTTGCCAACTGACTTTGAGTGAGTGGCCGGTACAGCCGGGATTAGTCGCTAGTCAATCGCAGGACACATAAACACACCCTCACCTATGGGTGATTTTGAGTCTTCAATTAAAGTAAGATGCATTGTTTTTTTCTACGCTAGCACTGCTGGATTAAGGCCGCAGTAGAGATTCGAACCTCAGAACTGTGAGGCCTAACCACTAGGCCTCTCGTGGGGCCAGCCCACTGCCGTACCCCCTCCCCACCCATGTCTCTACTTCCTTGAAAAGTTCAGCCTCATCTGCCCTCTGGTTGTATTTTGGTGACACTGGGTCAAAGGGGATTCTTGACCTTTGACCTTTTAAGCTATTAAAGATGGATTTAGATGAGGCCATCATCCAAAAACAGCTTCACCCTAACCCACTCAAAGAAAGTCACACGCATCAATAAAAACAATGGATCGATTTTCTCCTTGTCCAATTGTAGACTGAGCAGCCTCAATATTAGGCACACACAGCAACATAAAGATTACAAATGCTCTTAAAATGCTGGTTGTCATTTTTAGTGAACATTTATTTCCAGGGGACTTTTGGAAAACTGTCCTTATAATTGGTTGTCCACTATACCAGTGTTGGGGTCTTTGGAGATGGCACAGTTCTGAAAATGTGTGTTTGAATCCAAACTATCTGAAAAATGCTTCAGTGAAGTTTGCATTTCCACTCCACTGTTATGTAACAGTGAAGACACTGGTATAGAATACCTCCCACTCATGACATGATTGGCCATGCTGGGATACTATCTGAATTACTATCATGCAGAGGTGCGACCACTATTGGGTGGAGCGCTGTTGCAATAAGTGGCATGACTAGTTGAACCACATTTCTCAGCTGCATGGACATCGGGTCCTTGTCATCAACATCAAATAGCTTTTGAGCAATTAAGCTACTTTGGTGATCACACCGCCGTGTGTCCACAGAAGCTTCATTTCCCCAGACACTTCTTAACCTTAAGTGCATCTCTTCTGTTTGACGTCACCTATGTGGACGGTGTCGAAAAATTCTGCAAAGCGGGACGGAAGGACAATGTTATTTATTGAGTTCTCACAAAACAGCAGTTCTTCATTCCAGGCTTTACTGTGGAAGCTCCAGTCAACGCCCAAAAAGGCCAACAACAAATTTACGAACAGACATCCTGCAATGTCCCCAAGTAAACACAACAATCACCAAACTAAGCTCGTCATCACGACTCAATCATCAAACATCAACAGTTAGCAAAATGTATTCAGAAGCAAATCTATTTATAGCGTATTTATAGCCTTTCTTTATAGCATCTTTAACAGCTTATTTTCTGATCAGGGCCAAATATTGATTGCTTTCAAAAGTTATTGACGCAGTTTATGTGTCTTTGTGTGTTGAGTCGTAGAGCGCCACACACACAGCGTATTGCATGTATGACGTGCTGCCTCCACAATTTGCATTATTTTATGTCTGGCCCAAAAGTATATGGGGCATTGTTGCAAGTCATGTGCTTGCATGAGGCAGGACCACCCACCCAATCAAAACGAAGAAGATACAGCAGATGTCAGGTGCACCGTTATTCTTGATCCATGCGTCATTTTGAGACAAATATTTCACATTCGTGTTTTTGGCTGTTTTAAACTGTGGAGAAAAAAAAAAGAGATGTGAGAATCGGTCTCTTTTAACCATTCAGAACCATTTCACACATTTGGCTGCCATTTTAGGCAAGGTCAGATGGCGTTCTCTCTCGGAGATAATGTGTGCACAAAATTCTGTTAATCTTTAGCCTGCTGCGGGTTGAAGAGAGGGGAAAAAAGCCACCGTGGCTCCAGGAAGTTAAGCAAAGCACGCTGATAAAGTCTGCCTGCCTGCAGGGATAGTTCATCACGGCCTCTTGTCACGCCATCTCATGATGCGGAATCGATTGTTGCCACCGAGGATTCAGCTCCAAGCGGCCTTCGCTCCTCCATTTGCATCACCCTCAAGAGTGTTTCCTTTTTAACCGAGTGATAAATCATGAAGTGATATAGAATTTTACTGGTTTTATAATGAATATATATTACTAATGGGAGATAAAATACCACTTTCATTACAGTTTTATTAAATGGTCTGTAACATGTGGAAAATACATTAAATCAACAATACATAAATATTCATCTGTACTTCACCATTATGTTGAGACGATGTGCTCAAATCTTCTCATAACAGTTATTATTAAATTATAATGACCTTTTTCATATCAAACTTCAGATGATTTCAGTGTACTTCATATGTTGGTAGAAAAATGGCATTCGTTGTGAAAATTGAGAGAGTTTCATTTAAACTGCTTAACCCTAAACGTTTTTTAGTTTCATTTCCACAGAAGAAAGGACAAAGCTGCTGCTTTGATACACACAACAGACCAGTTAACTCATCATGGGTTTTCAATCGTGAGAGTCATCATCTCTTTTGATATTTATAGTTCAAACAGAAATGTTTACTGAGCAGACATGGCGGTGTTTTTGTCTTGTCTTGTATTGTTATGTTTGGCTGGAAAAAAAAAACTGTGAATGGCTTGAGACCAGTTAGGTGTGTACCCTCCTCTTGCCCAAAGTCTGTTGGGATCCCACATGCCCCCCTCAATTCATTTTAAATGATGAAAAGTCATATATGACAATGAACATGAATTTAATAACAACAGTCAATGAACATCAGACATTGCTTTTGAATTGTGGTTTAACATATACATTAAAACAACAAAAACAAAAAACAAATGAAATAGGCTGTACTCAATGATGGTACTCAGAGGACATTCTCCAAGATTCTTTTAAATTGATTCTTCAACATTGAGATAACTGGAGCAGAAGAGTGGATCAAAATACCTGCTGGGCCATGCATAACTCTCACCAAAAGTTACAAATATTTTTTTTAGTGGCAATGATTTCTTCAAAAGATTAAGGGTACCATAATCTTCGTCCAGGCCTGTTTCATTGGTTTGTTAAAAAAAAAAAGAATGTTCAACTGCAATTCAAAAGCAAAGTCTTATTTACATTGGTTAATTTTCATTACATTTTTAAAAATATATTTTCTCTCAATGTAGTCATTTTTATGATCGATGTGGGGCTTCTTCCATTTTCTTTCATTGTTGTCTACCGTAGTTATGTTAAAGTTTTGATTCTCTCGTTTCAGAAGTTCATGATCATCATCTTCATAAATTTGAAGATTGATTCCAAATTGTTAGTTCCATAATCCTAATATATTAGATTAGGCCATTGTACCTAATAAAGGCACGCAAGTGCTAAAGGCCATCGCTCCATCCAATTCCAAAAGCACTGAGACATAAAACTTATGATATTATTCTTACAGTTCAGAAGTTGGGGGTTGCAAAGTATTAGCCACCGCTCATCACCGTATGCATAACAAAGTCTTTTTCAAAGCAAATTAGGGACAGGTTTTTTTAGTGGCCAGGATAAATGTTCAACCACCAAACATTTATCATTTTTTGTACAACTTTACAACAAAATTAATATTATAAAATAATTAATATCAATAAAATGAATAATTAATAACATAGCAGTGACATGCTTTTTAAAAAAAAAAAAAACAACAACATTGTTCCTCAGTGATCAAGAATTATATCACGCTATACAATTTTTTTCTATCAAATTATTCATATTTAATGAGGGAGTCAGGTGTCAAGCAAGTGAAACACCGGCCACACCACTCCAGACACTAAAACAATGGTGAATATGGATTTCGTCACATAAGAATCAATTAAAACATTGCAATAATATACTCTATATGCCCCCACGAGTCTGAACATGTAACCTGTTTCTAGTTTTGCTTTCCTGGAATAACATTTGAATAGATTGGATTAGACATTTTGTGAGATTTTCAAAGACCAAAAATGAGCAAATTCATGTCACGATTATCATAGTTTGGGAGTAGACAGGTCAATAAAGTTTGTAATTACCAAAAAAGCCCCACATGTTTTATTTATTATTTATGTATTAATATTGAAGTGTGATTTATTCAAGATGGATGGGTAGCAACTGCATGTTTGTGTGTGAAGATTAAGTTTCACCTATTACACTGCAGACAGTTGGCCAAGGCAGCTAGCAGCTAGCTGCAACTGCCGCCGACTGACGGGACCGGCTGTTGTGAGTCAGCATGTCTGCCATTAGCTTGCTAGATAAGCCGAATCAGACAGGTCTATAGCTTATCAATGCTGAATGCTAACTCTGTCTGGTTTTGTCGTAAATTATGTGGAAAGAAAGGCCTGATTGACGTCACACAATGTTATTATGGCGGCCACCGTAGAGGAGTAAGCGTAGTATTTTTCGAATAAATATATACATCGTAGAAACACAAGCGGTATCCAATAAAGACGGTATCCGCGTTACAACGGGAAGTTTTGATATCTTGGGTTGAGTTTGGCTATAACAAGTTCTGTCCTACTGTAGCTCTCCCAGGGCATGCACACATTTTGTGTTTGACTGCTTGCACCCCTCATTAAACGGCTGAAAGTGCATCAGCAACTGTTGCTCTCCTTTTCCCCCACTTTACTCGCATGGTGGCATAACTCAAAGAACTCCTGAGTCAAGGTGCTCTATACAACAAAAATGTCCACTGTAGGATGTTCCACTATATGCATGAATTTACTATTTTAGTATTACCTGCATTGGCAGATTAGTGCATATTAAACATCTGTGAGAAATAAGGGGCTCTCTATGTCCAAGTGAGCTGCAACTCCCCAGTTGGATCTCCCGTTTCTCCACAATGACTTCAATGTGGAAGTAAACGGTCTCAGGTGTACAGCATGTGATCTTTGACAGGTGCTTTGTCACAACACAAGAAGTGTCCCGATTTCTCCTTCTGGGCCAGAGAGGCATAAAAGAAGCACCTGCACACTCTTGCCTCTCACACTTGATATGATGTGCACTTTCTTGTGTGGCAAAGTTGACCGCCCTCTCCACAATGCCTGGCTGGCTGGCTGGGAAACCCTACACTGCCCTGCTAAATATAGTGGGCCTTTTCACACTGCGTGCGTGTGTCTAGTCACATGATCCGAGATATGGGGCGGGCGCACAGGCACGCACGCACGCACACACACACACTAGGACGGCAAATCCTGAGGCTGAGGGTGTGGAGGTGGTGAGGGAATGCTGTGAGGAGCTTTAATGAGTCGGCCGTGACGTGTTGCTTCCCCGTGACCCAACTCGCATTTGCTCCGTCTCCCCGAGCGTCTCGCCCTCTGTCTCTGCGTCTTAACCACATGCTAATCAGCTTTATGTGCGCTCTCTTTGATCTCTGGTGGGCTGTTTTCTTGCTGAATAGATAATCATTGTGCGAGCCGGCCACTATCAACAACCTCCTTGTCTAACCCTATCAGAATGCCCCCCCCCCACACACACACGGAGTGCCTTCTGGACACACATAACTTCAGGAAATTATAAAATAAAGTAAAAAATTGTTTTCACCACAATATAAACTAATTTGGTGAAAACATGGGACTAGTGGATACAATTTCCAACACATGAGAATGCAACACTGAATACAACACGATATGTCTTTTTCCACGTAACTCAATGGCAATGCAACTTTTGTTTTGATGTGGATTTTGCGTTTTCTGGATTCCCCCCTAAAGGGACACAGTAAAGTTTGGTCTGTAAATATTTGACATTATTAGACCACTGGCTATGTTCACCAGTATACTTGACAACAAATGAAACCGTTGTGAAGTTTCAACACACTTGTACGGTGATGGCATGTTGGTTGAGTATTTATGAAATATCCAACTTGTGCACTGGATGTTTCATGTACATTTTTGTCCTCATTAGATTTCCATACAGCAATACTGTCTCAGTGAAATTTACAATGCTCACGATAAACCCAATCAGACAAGTGTTCATGTGTAATGTGGTCAGGTGTATACTGATGCATTCCTAAACTGGGTGTTTAGCTAAATAATGTTGCCAAAATGTTGGGGACATCCCTTGAATATGGTGCACCTAATGTTTTGTCCAGTTTGTGCACCGTATATTATGAAGTAATGCGAAAATGTTCTCTCGTTTTTTCTTTTTGTGTCACGTAACATACATTTTCTGGAAGCAATGCAAAACATAAAGTGTCAATAAAGTGACAAAGTACAATTACATTGATCATCTCAGTGAACTAGAAATGAAAATTCGAAGAAAAATCGAGTCAGGGTCCTGTTTCGCCTTCAGATGGCCTTGAGCCTGGACCACAAATGTCTTGTGCGACTCCCTCACAGTACTCGTAACACGATTCAGTCCATCAGTCTCTTTGGGGTCACAGCATTGTCTCAAAGCCGGCATGTTAATGGATCAACGACGTGCCTCTGGTCAGTAGATGAGCAGGTTTGGCAGGTAAAGGAGGCTTGCTGAAGTTGTGAGAAGGATCAGAACCAAAGGCTTTCCTGAGCTGGGCCACTCTGCCTCCATATTCGGACTTACTGTCTTGAATGCTCACGCCATCTGAGAAGGAAAGTATCAATGGAATTAATTCAAAAAGGTCAGAATGACAGCTATTGATGGCCAGAGTATTAAACTTGCAATCATCCAGGTGAGGTATGGGAACATAAAACAAGGAAATATTGTAATTGTACAATTGCAAAGAAGTTTGGATGTTGTGTAAAACAGGTGAAGAAATGATTTGCAAATGATATATTCAATAGAATAGCTTAATATTAATATTAATGTTGCAAATATTCACTCCTGTTGAATTTGATTCTAATTCACAGCACACAGTTGTCTCTTCTAGTTTCCTCATTGAGGAACAAAAACATGACGTAATGTACAAAAACAACTCATACTCCAAAAATATTTTAAAAATCGCTCCAATATCTGAGATTTTGTAGCTGTTAATTGCCTGAGGAGACGTTGGGAGTGGCTCCTATCCATAAAATTAAAAAAATGACTTTTTTCTATATATGCAAGGCCATTTCAGAGCAAAGTAAAATGATGCATTTCACCAGATATTAATGATCTGCACCGTCGGCTTATTAAACTAGCAAGGCGTTTTTGTTGGATTTGTCCACTACTTTTAATCAATTCGTATTTTATGACAATAACAGAAGTGAAAGTTGGTAATTTGCTTTCACCATCAACCCTCTGTCGTTTCCTCACCTCTGGCCTGTGGGCTGACCCTCTCTGCGTCTAACAGCTGGGCTGGTTTGTTGCCATGGCTACTAAGATGGGGCCTGTTTGGAGGAGCCCAGTGGCTGAGGTTGTCCAAACTGCCGCCTGACTCACTGTCACTGCCTTCACTGGGGTTCTCCAGGTCGTCATCTGTGCTGTTAGAATCCATTTCGTCCTCAGACGATGATTGGATGTTTGGCGAGTCCGGGTCATTCTGTTGCACAAAGAGAGCATGAGGTTACAATCAGTGCGCGGTTATCATGTTATCCTAACTTAAACAGCCAACGCAAACACATTAACTCACAGCGGTGTCATCAGTGAGACTGAGCTGGCTTTCTTCTTTAAATCCAGGCTGCCGGGACATTTTTCCTGCCAGCATGTCTGCTGTCTGGATGCCGTTCATATTATCATGATGGAGCCTGCAGGACAATCGCCATCAGAAAACAGTCAACAGACACTCACTCCAGCCTTTGAATCACTCTCCCAATTTCTCAATCAGCAAAGAACTTGAATGATCCAAAAAGGAACGAGTGGACAGCGAGTTCCTGTTCTCATTTTATCAAATGTCATGAGGTCACATGCCGGGTTGGAGGGGGGCAGAAATCTATGTGGCATGTTGTCATGTGCTGACTGAGGATCAAGAGTCAACATGACAGCAAGCAGAAGTTCTTTCAGTATCTCACAAAAGTGAAGCACTCAGTGATGTCGTCATGGAGGTCTCCTCATTTATGTTGTTAGCGACATTCATGTCTGTGTCTTGAGTTATTTTTAGACGACAGTAAATTTGGGTACTGTTACACCAAATACCATTGTAGCAAAATGCCTTTTTTCAGCATTGTCCCAAGTTTTTTTAGCTTGTATGTTTTATCTTTTTATTCTATTTATTTTATTTTTTATTTTTTTGCACTGATCGGTTGGCACTTTTTTAAATTTCGTTGTACATGTGTGACAATGACAATAAAGATCTATCTATCTAAAGATATAATTAGACATTTCCAAAAATGTGAGGGATGAGTTCCCCTTTTTCAAATACTGTTTCTATGTCATTTGTACTAATGTTTAAGATGACTGAGCTTTCTTGAGACATTGTCAGAAATATTCATTTATTACAATGTTTATTATTGTTACTGTTACCTGTTACTCAGAAGGTTCTGGAGAAGTTTGGAAGACCTGAACTCATCCACTTCTCCAATCACACGAACGCACACATCCCCATCACGACCGAGGAGCCAACTCACGTGCTTGCTGGTGGCTGCAAACGGCAAAAAAAAGAAAAAAAAGAAAGAGAAAATCAATTTCAGCATGTAGCCTCACTGATTGTTATGAAGGCTTATCGCCAGAAGATGGTGCTGTGCTACAAGTTTATTACTCCGACGGTCTGGCCTTGCTTGCTGATTGTTTCGGTGTTTAATAAAAGTTCATTTGATTATTCTATACAAACTGGAAATTGTTGTAATTTCAAATAACTGTGAGATATTGTGTTGAGCGCAATGAAATTTTGATAGCATTTGTTTTTTCCATTTGTTAGCTCAGGCATATCCAATGTTCTGACTTTTAAGTTGATAAGAAGGATTATTTTAGAAGTCATCGTGAGGTTTTAGAGCACTTTGCGTTTCTTCAAAATGATCAAGAATATGGTTCATTTTCAAAATGTTTATAATATGAATAAATATAGTAACATCATTCATCAGTTCAAATTTTGAAATCTTTGAATTTCAATCCTTTTTCTGAACTCATTATTTTAAAAAAGAGTATTATTTTTCAGCATGAGAATACAAAGTATTACGTGTTTTTTTTAAAAGCAGGTTCGATTAATTAAAATGGTCACCTTCAGTATAAATGAGTGTGAAAAACAAAGGTTACACCGTTCTTTGTACATTAATCAAGGACACCTTTTATTTACTATCACGCAAGTCCATGTGAGAGTTGGTACAACCAGTCATGGTGTGTGAAGCACAAATTTAGTTTTACACATAATTAATTGTATATGTGACAGTAGAGGTAATCTTGAATATTATTATTATTATTAAATACAACTTAAATATAAGGTATATCTAGCTTTAACTCTTATCTTTTTCTTTCTCTACATACTATAGTTACATCTAAAAACTACAAAATTAATGTATTTATGTGTTTGGTATTTGCCATGCACAACACAAGCAACAAAAGATTCGTGTTGTGTGACACAAACCGACTTGGTTGCCTCTCAGGTGACATAGCAGAGATTGGGTAAACAAAGACTGTCATTCAATATACGGCTGAAAAACCACAGGGGTTAGTCAATCTTATTCCACTGCAAGCCAGTAAACCGATTGGACTCATGCTGACAGAGTCACACATGCACTCACATGCACACCTATTGCATAGCTGGACCGGTGGAGTCAGGTGAGGCTCGAGCTCCCATAGGGCACAACTAAATAAAGGTTTATTAAAGATGGTGTCTGAGCCCAAAAGGCCTGACTTCATTTATTTGTGTGTCGACTTAATCAGATTGGTAAATTGAGACTGTGAGTGTGTTTTTCAATGCTCATGTGTGTTCAAATTGATTAATGAAATCATTGCTTCCTCGTGTGCATAAGTAGCCAATGAAACATTTAAGGAACTTCTTAAGTAACATAAAATAACCTGTTAGGTGTTACTTGTTGTACCTAAGGTCATTTCTATGTCAGACTCAAGCACTCAAGTTACCTTTCTTTGGTCTGCTGCTGCTGTTGCTACTTTCTTCCACTTTGTCCTCCCTCTCCTTCCAACGGCGTACCTGTTCCTCTCTCATCTTGAGAAAGAGAATCCTCTTCTGCTCTTCGCTCAGGGCCTCCAACACCTCAGGCTCTACCCACATCTCCTCCAGGATTTTAGCCAGCATCCTGACGCTCTTCTTCAAGCACCGCAAGCAACCGTCAGCGTCACAGACGCTCTGTCCAGAGGTTCTTGTTTCAGTGGTGGCTTATGATGGCTCCCTTTTTTTGTGCGTAGGCTCAAGTTTCCTGCTCTGTGAATGAGTCAAGGATCAGGTAAAGCCCTGCTCGCCTTTGGCTAGTCTTCCTTCTGAGAACAGTGGAAAAATGTTGGACTCCCTTGAGATGACACTGCAGTATGTCTGGACCAACTGTATATTGAAGGCTGGTGCTGTGATTTGAAAAGAAATGCGAGAGAAAGATGATTTCAATAAATATGCTTTCAAATACTGTGAGGCCAACAATCTGAATTCTGACTCAGGCATATACGCATGAATACAAACATTTTCAATTTTAATAGCTTACCAACCCACATGACTCACGGCCCAGTTAGTTATTAACGTGGGAAGTTCTCAACAAGCACGTTCGGGAAAACACAACCTTCTTCCTCCTCCTTCAAATTGTGTGTAAACACAAATTCAAAAAGAGTGACCAATAGTGTTTATTCGCTCTCTGATAAGGCTCAGCCAATAGCACGCGGAAGGAGTTAAAAATGTTGAAACAATTGAGCTTCAGCTGTGGCCACGTGTGAGCCAGATTTGGTTTGAAGCATTAAGCTTAAGCTTTCAGCGGGCATCATGAAATAGGAAGTCTAAAGTTAATGCTAACATGTTCAGAGACAATATTGATAGTTTGATATCTTATAGTATAAAAGATGTAACACAAAAAACTTCGGGAAATGTTTAAATACACAGACTGGATGATGAAACCAAAAACCAGCGCCCCATGCAAGGTTGAAAGCCAAGGAATAAAAAGTCATTATTATTTATTGAAGGAGCGTGTCTGATGTCATGCATTGAAGATACTGTATCTACAAATGTATCATGTCTGCAAGACAGGTAGCAGTTCTCTACCTGCTGCTATTATTAATGATGCACAGTCAACATAGTTGCAAGGAGCCCCAAATTACAAGATCAACATGCACAGGCCTAACTCCGTTGTTCCCATGTAACGACAAAGCTTGCCCCTCTGGCAGCGTTCCAACATGCAAATAGGCTCAGACTTTGTGCTTCGGCTCACATGCAGAGAAAAGAAAGTGAGAGAGAGAGCGAAAGAGGAGAAAGGTGTGCAAAGCATACTGAAAGAAGAGTTTTAAAAGTCCCCCCATGTGAGAACACAGCGGCTGTTTTCACAGTGGGAGATAAATGAACTGAGACGGGCTGTAGAATGGCAACAAAGACGGAAGGGCAGAGAGAGAATGAGAGTGGACTTACTTAGTGGCTGCCAGCCGCCAGCATCCCCTTCTACTGGTCTGAGCTACGGCTAGAGTGGTATGATGAGTGTGTGACGTGGGCGCATGGAGCACTCTGTGTGTGAGGTCAGTCGTCAGAGCGGTGGAATGCGGTCGCAGCTCTCCTCTGCTGCATTTGTACCCAACATGAGTGGGACGGACCGACACTAAAACATTCATCCTTTCCCTCCTCTTTCCTCATCACCTGCATCAAATGAATCATAGTCATACAAATAAAAATATTTTCCACTACAGCTCAGTATCATTACAAAGGTTTCTTAAATATTAATCTGCTACACTCTATTATTAAAAAAAATACAGAATAAGCTCTTTTATATGGTTACATAATGTGGACACCACAAATAGGAAGTCATTTTTCCTCATGATTTTATCTGTTTACCAGCAATTCGGTTGTTGATCTTTAGTCTCCTTCCGTTGTTTTCTTCCTGCAGGAAGTCCCCGCTGGCTTTGTGTGAAAGCAGTAATCAAAACACTACATGTGCAGGAAGGAATGCGCACACTTAAGCTAAGCTGATGACAGGCTGCGGGCACATTTATTAAGCCAGCGCTCACCTCACAATGCCACAATACGTAAACAAAACAAATCCTGTTGACTAGACGCTTAATACACACGCTCTTGACTAATTTTGGTCAGTTCCACTCATGTGGCACTCTATTAGAAACACAAGTCCAGTTCAAGAATCCATCTGTTCCAGAGATGTTTAGTTTGGTCTGTCTCCAAGGAGCAACAGTTTTCGGCCATTTTACATACCCCATCTCTTATCTTTCCGAAATCCGTCCGATACTGCTGGGCCAATGGTGAGTATGGATTTTGTTACCATGACAACCAGGGGCAGAGCACAAGCCCCTGCAACAGGGGTGTCAAACACATTTTTGTCACGGGCCACACTGTAGTTAGGTTCCCTCAGGGGGCCATTAGGACTGTGAAACCATCTAAATGTTTAATCACCTCATCGTATTACATATACAGTACACAACAAATTGACGTGTAACTCAGTTTGACAATTTGAAATTTTGGGACATAGTCTAGCAAGCATCATGAATGTTGACATGCTTTATTTGCTTTCGTGGGTTGCATCGGATGATATGGCGAGCTAGATCTAGCCCCCGGGCCTTGAGTTTGACACCTATGCCTGACAAAGACAAAGACAGACAAAGACAAAGACAAAGACAAAGACAAAGACAAAGACAAAGAGCATCTGGACTGCATCTCACTGACATTTTGGTTACCTTATTTAGCTACATTAGAGTATAGAAGTGTCAGAATCAATCGATTAATTGTCTAAATTCTATTAACAACTAGTTTAACAATCGAGTGAAAAGGTTTCATTGTTTAACTTGAAAGAGTCCAAATTATCTGATATCAGCCCCTCAACAATAATTATTTTCTGATTTCTGTTGTCCTTGATGATTGTCTTTCGTGTTTATTCAAAATAAGACATTCACAATCTGCTAAGCTTTTACTTTGGAAAACAATAATAGAACCAGTAACTGAAACAGTTTAAAAAATGTTGGTCAGTGCATCACGTGTAATATTGCTAAATTGTACAGAAGTTCTCGTTATTACATCACATCAGAGGCGTAGCCAGGAATTTTTCCAGTAGGGGCGCGCGCCCACAGGAAAAAAAATCGAACATCACCCACGCCGTTCGCTGATCGCTAAAACAACATCCGGGTCCGGGAGGCAAACGGTGAATGGATAACATCGCGCACATAGAATAGCGCAAGCACATTCGCGCAAGACCGAAAGAAAAAAACGGCATGAAAATGAAGAATCGAAAAAGCTCGATTTTTTTCAACCGGGGCGCAGGGAGTCCTAACCGGGGCGCCGCCCCGGCTCGCCCCGGCTTGGCTACGCCTCTGCATCACATCTTTGATTGTTTGCTATATGTTTAATTGTTTGCCAGCACTGCCTTTAATAAATAATAAATAATAAATAAATTAAAAAAAATAATAAATAATAATGCTTAGTTGTTGTGTTTTACTTGTTGTTTTTAATAATTCCTAAATAAATAGCATAGTCCATCAAAACTGATAGTCATTACATTTACAAAGGCATACACCATATTTATTTTTATAAACCATATTAGGTACACGTGCACCCAGTGATGTGGCCGATATATTATTGTCGTGCTGTTAATATTCCCTCTTTATTATATGACCCCATATGTGTATGACTTACTCAGAACCTGCAGGTAAACACCACAACAAAAACAGTTACACAGCATTACGTCACATGAAACCACATCGACCCGTGGTCAATACAGATGGCTTTCTGTCAAAAGTAGAGTCAGACTGATACCAGACACTGTTTGTTTTTCCCCTCTAAGTTTTGTCACTGGTGAGACAGAGGAAAGGTCAAGGTTGAGACATGGCAATAATAAAGCTTTTTCTTATTCTTTAATTTTCCCTTTGATTGTTTTGAGGCTGTTTCCTACAACAGATATACAGGCAGAATATAATTTACCTTAAAGTTAAAGTGAATGTCTGACCCAGGAAGGAAAACAATACTAGAACCATTATAAATATCAAGAGACGGACGGGAAAGGAAAGATGAGTCAGGTGAAGATGTAAGACCACGCCTTTTTTTACAGTGCTGTACTGGAACTTTGAGGAAATAATTTCCCACTGCCGAATATGTTTGTCATCAATCTACATTTACATTTTCTTCCTTACACCTTGAGAAAGTCCCTGCAGTTATAAACCAAGCGTCATTAGGATTTTAACACAGAGGACATTTTAGTAGTATTTTCTGTATACACAGTGCCCTCTGCTGGACAGGACGGACAATGTAACACGTATGCACCCAGGATCGTTGATATTGTTATATATATAGACAGAGAGCTTTTCACATTCGCCTCTAAGAAATATGGAGAGTCTTCATTGACAAGTTCAGGGTGTCCCTTGCCTCTTGTGCAATGATAGCTGGAATAGGGGCCAGCATGCCCGCCACCGTAATAAGGATAAGTGGCCCTTTAGAGAATGAATGGACTGATCTCACCTATAGTATGCCTTTTTGGAAAAGGGGGGAAAAGCCAGACTGCTAAGGAAAACTCACTCACTGTAGTTTTTTTTAACAAAAAAAAATAAATCAGGTCACAACTTTTACATGACCTAAAATTGATTATATATCAGCACTATACATTAAATGGGAAGGTTTTCAGTCATTGCCAAGTTAATATTTATATGTGTCGTGTTTCCAGTTTAGTAACTTCATGTTGCGAGCTAGAGAATTATACAATAACGTTCATGTTATTTATAGTCTCTCAATGCCCAACCTCATCAAATAACTTTATTGAAAGTCCTGATTTCAAGAAATATGATAACAAACAAACAAACAAACAAACAAACAAACAAACAAACAAACAAACAAACAAACAAACAACATTTAGCACTCATTTTAGTGAACAGCATAGTAATTTTCGCTGTTGCTTGTGACAATTTACACCAGGCATGTCTGGCATGTCCAGCTCCGGTCCACCAGCAAGCTCTGAAAAAACCTGATAACAATCCTGATTATTTGAATCAGATGTGTTGGACAAGAAAGACACATAAATCACGCAGGACAGCGGCCCTTGAGGACCGGGTTTGGACATCCCTGTTTTACACCTTTGAGTTGTGATTGAATATATTGTTCTTTTATTGCGCTAGTCAGGATTGTGGTTTGGCAAGCAGAATTGTGAACTGGGCCTCTCACGTGCTGCTTAATAACTTTATCCTTGCCTGCTCTCCAATTCCAGAGGCCGTCCTGAAGAATACTCAGCAACATTTTCCACACTCTTGAACCAAAATATGCGTAATAGGGTGGATAGAAACAGGAGATCAGTTGTGAAAATGTTTTTCCTTCTCTTTACTCTGCGCTGATTCCTGCATGAAGAAAGCAAAAACAGCAAAATCAAAGCAAAAACTAAAGACAAGAATTTGAAAAAGTTCACTTAGGTTACATTTTTTGGAAGCATTTATTATGTAAGATATAGACCCAGCTCTGGGTTGGCAGATTCACATTCAGGCAAGTAGTAAGTAGTTTTTTTTTCATTTTCTTCTCTTTTTTTAACTGCCTGCAGCACATGGAACATGTAATACAAGCATGTGATTGTCTGCATTGTACTTCTTTCTTTCAACACTTGGTGTCCCTGCAATGAAAAACAATATAAGAAGTGAGAAGGCTAAGTCATCAGGAAAATATCAAGATGAAGTCACCGTTAGCAGTCATTTAAGATTGTAATGTTCAAGGACACTTGGAAAACAAACATCAGAGAACATGTTGATGGGACAGCAGAAAATTAAGCAGATGATCATGAACTCTAGCCTATGACTGTGACTACATTTTTCCACACCAACTAATAAATGAAACAGTCATCTCATTGTTCACAATAGTGTCTCACTAAATTATTTCCTTTGTCTCCTATAGATCTGAATGATGAAGAGAGGCACAATTTTTCATGCAGCTCTTATGTAACGTAACAATCGAACGTGCAGATGTGATTGCGTAATGTGGTAGAAAATAAAATCCATGGATGGATGCTGATTTTACTAAGCTAAATGTAAAGAATCTCCAACTGTATCCACCTTTTTTTGGTGGGAAATGATGGACACCGCTACATGATGTTTGTGGTTTGCCAGACCACAAAGTATTACAGTACTTTTCTCTCCAAGTCATTTTAAAGGGCAAGCTGGAGCACCATTCTCCAAAATCAACTAATGTTGGAATTTTTATTGAGTTCTTTCACAAGTTTATGTGGCAGAACAAATAAAGCATTTTTCAGTAATTGTATTTATGGACCTCTGTGGATAATAACGGAAAGTCATGTCCTGTTATGTTAAATAATGGTTACTTGATGGAGTGCAGACCAACAATTAGTTCATCTAAAGCAGGATGCATGACTCAAGTTTCTGCTGAATTACTTGGTTTTTTTTCCTCAGAGGAGAATTGTTTGTAAAGTTGCCATCTATTCATGTTTTTGTCAGGTTCTTTAGTGCCAGGGTACGAGGCTTATCCAAGCTGTAGGCTAAAAATGGCTGCCTTTCATACAGCTGGATCAACAGTGTCGAAAGTGCTACATCTGAACACCAGCTGAGGTTCCCCCCGAAAGTGTTGAGTGCAGTCAAAACAGTAGTGAGTGTGTTGGCTTATTCTTTGGAAAGAAAACCAGCAGGGAGGTATGCATTCTATTTCCTGCTCTATTAAATGATGCACTGTCAGGAGTCTGGGATTTCTGCAAATCGGATACAATCCGCATCAGAAAAAAAAAAGAGGGCAGAAAATCACATTTCAAATGGCTCAAGTCAGCTCATGGAAGGAAAAAGCTGAAGGCGCCTGACTCCATTGGTGTGTCAGCTATGACTATTTTGTCCTTTTGAAAAGCAAGTGAATTAATTTCTTAATTTCATATTTACAGCTTGGCTTGTAGGAGGACTGAGTGCGTTGCTGTTGCTATGGCAACGTGGCAGTCTGTTGACCTGGCCGACGGGCAAACTCATAGTTGGCACGCCGACCACAATACACAGAATGAGTCTCAAACACACATGGCAGACTCTGTCATAATGTTGGCAGCCTGTCACGTTTGTCACAAATGCAGGCACATGTACACTCCGGAAAACAAACACGGGCATTTTTCATGTGCTGAAGGCTCCCACTTAGGCTCCATGTAGCGAACCAGTGGTCCCAGGTGAAAGTGATGGAAACCTCTTCAAGACCCACTTATCTGGGCCAGTGTGTCACATTTTGTCATGCCTGTGGACATCATGACACACACACGCGCACACGGTAGGCTGATGGGTGAGTCTGAATAATAATGTCAAAAAAATGAATGAAGCTGAGGAATCTTTCTTTTGAAAAGCCCTACAATTAGGTCATTGTAATGCTGATAAGGCCGCACCACATGTGCATATGTGCACTGTACATGCCTCAAACAGCTCCCTGTCGTTTGCCCTGTTGCGGCAGCCGGCTTATAAGAGCTAAGCTCTTTGGATCGATGCTCGTTTGCAGGATTCTCCCCTCACTTGTTCCAATTTAATCAGTATCCTTTTTTGTGTAGGTGTTTGTGTAGGTGTACCCGATTGACAACACCCATCATGTGCAGTATTTGGAATTCATTTTGATGAATTATCAATCAAGAGTGATTTGGTTCAGGTTTTCATCTGGGCTGGTACTATGCTACACTGAATTCATCAAACACCAAGCGGGCTGTCATATACGTACATGTCACCAAAGAGTGACCCTGTTCTGACCACTGTACTGTACTGGCCTGTTTGGTGGTTTGCTGCTCTGGAAGATTATTTTCCTTCCAAAGAGGATTCTCGGTCGTTCGACTGACTAAGGACCACCACCCCTGATCAAACACAGTGTGTGTCTTTGGGTGGTAGAATTGTAATCAAAATTGGAACAAATTTGAAATGTAAATTACTGACATTTATGGGAATATTATTTAGCACAACTTTGCTGAAAATGGGAAGGAAATGGTTATTATTAATTAAAAAAAATGAGCAAAACTCAAAACTGTTGTTAAATTTCCTAACAAGTTTTATCAAAGTTTGTTACCTGGATTTTTTAAAATCTTGTTTACATAGACTCTAACTAACATTTCAAGGATGATAGTGGATAAGAACCCCTTTGAGCTCAATTTGGTGCTTGATGGAGCAAAGGCTGTGAAGCTGTGAATGCTTATGTATTCGTGTACTTGTGTGTGATGTATTGTTTTATTTTTAATACAATGCAAAAATCTAAAATGAAATAAAATTAAAAAAAACACCACATTATTATTGATTGTGGGGTTTCTGGTGTAGAACTCAGAGTAAGAAATATTTTGGGCCATAGCAAATATAAAATGTAGAAAAAGAGAAATGTCAATATAGACAGACTGAAAGAAAAAAGAGAATTGATTGTAATTTGTGTTGACACTACCAGAGTTATTAATTTTTAATGGGGCTTTTTGCGTTGCAATAACTGAGCAGTATAATTTACCCCTTCTCTTGCACACTATTTTTCAAAACACCTAATGTCGTGGCCACTGAGTGTATTTTCATAATGTTATTCCTTGAGCTCATCAACATTGGCCTATTGATTTGTCATTAGTCAGAGGACAGGCACACCCTTGCAAACCTTACCCACAACAACACACTTCTGTATGCATCATCACGGGGGACCACCTAACCCAACCAAGCTGTTATCTTTTCCATCGCCCAGCAATAATTCCGCCCTGCCTCCTTCCATCCCGTTGTCACATCAGGGACTTCCAGTGTCCCCCAAATGTTTCCGCCGTCATGGTCCAGCAGATGTCACTTAGCAGCAGACGCACCTCTTTATTTCTCCATCCATCCCTGCGCCTCTCCAGGGACACAGATGCGGGAGCAGTGAGTGCGTCTGTGTGTACGTCTGCAGGAGGGGGAGGGGAGAGCAGCAGGTTAATGAATTAGTAATTAGGATTGACATTGCATCTGCCATAGGTTCCCCCGTAACTGTTTTTTGAATCTCACATTCTCTGGTCAGCTGTGCATCCTTTCTTTGTCATGTGTACCCCCCCACCGCTCCTATCATGTCTCCTCATCTCCGCCCACCCCCTACCTGCCTCACAGTGGGCCTTGCCTATCGAACCTTCTCCTCCCCTTGTCTTCAAACACATGACTCTTTTGTTCTGCCCACAACCCCCTCATGACTATAAACCTCCGTCTTCTTAATACTTCTGCTTCCCCCCCTTCTCCTTCTCATGTGCAATTGATCACAGAAGATCCCGCCATTGACCGAGCTGCTCGATCCATGCAGACTTTACAATAAAGCCCGAGTTCAATATTAGGTTACAAAATGATGGCATTTTGTAAAATAACAAACCTAAACATATGTTTTGTATCAGTATCCTAACATATGTATCAATATTTTTGAACTGGGGGTGACAAACACTCTTATTTGGAAAAGGTCTGAATGAGATTCCTCTAAGTTAAATATCACGTCCCTTTTCATGACGACGAAATGGGGTTCACTAAATAAGTGACTCCGGGTTACATCTCATTGCTGAGGGTACTTGCTTCTACTCGTCGAGTCATAACCCAGACGGTGAAAAAACAGGAGAGACAATAAAATCATTTTAATGCAAAACTCCAGCCTCAGCCTCTCTTTAACATAGTAACGAATTCCAGACTCGCCATTGAACCAGCAGTAAACGGAACAGGGCCAGCCAAACTGATTTCAACATGACTAAAAATAGTCTGTGTAAACTGTACTACTATTCTTCATCCTTGGGGGCAATATTGACTAAAGCATACAAAAGAAAGACATCTGGAATGTGTTTTAAATTGTGGGGGAAAAAAGTTATTTTTTTATAATAATAATAAATATAAATGTTATATAATAATATATTATTATAATAATATATAAAAATATTGCTGTACAAATCATTTGCCTCTTTGTTACATACCTAATTTAACTGTGGAGGTTTATAGAGAATAAATGGTATCAGGGTTGAGCCTTGTTGAGGACAGTGCACAGCTAACAGGGAATGCATAGGTAAATAACATTCTTCTATTTGACAGACACAAAGCAGCCACATCATCACAGTTCAGGGCAGACACCAATTGCCTGTTGACAACACAATTTCACTCTTTTCTCTAACATGTGGGGAAAAAATCAATTGCGCATTCTTTGAGGAACGCTTTCACAAAAAAACACGGTGTCCACAAGACAGCAACACAACTTCTCATAAATCAGTATTTCTCAAGAGCTATAGGCCGCGTAATTGATTGTCTGCATTTCGGTGGTTTATTGTGTATTTATCATTCCGGTGGGCTTTAATAGAATTGATAGTGGAGTCAGAAAAAAAGCAAAGAAGATACATTTGAGCGTATTCCTCTGATAATCCAAAATACAGTATGTGCATGGCCATGGTTTAAATTGCTTGATTTATTTATCTTGCAGTTGGCCCAAAATATATAAGACCGGGTTATTTCATCTTGTTTGCTCAAGATGTCAATGTCTTATCTAAACTAAACCAAACTTGCATGATGAATGCTTACGCCTGGGTTTGACGTCTGTGATACTTTAGACCTTGGACAGGACTATTTAGCTGGTTGTAAATCATCTGCATGCGGTGCTTTTTTTCGGGTCACTGTTCCACCCCCCTCCCCACCCTTTCCAATCACAACTCATGTGATGTCAATACTCTGTGAAATAAATAGGCCAGCACGAGTTGAAGAGGAGGACCTCCATTTGCGTCTTGCATCCTCTTCCAGCACTGTACATATAACACATTTAGAGTTTTTAAATGCTTTCCAGCTACGGTTACAGCCCCGGTGCTCATCTGCCTTGCAGACTACACTGGCCCCGGTGAAGCGCTGCTCCAGCACCGCGAGAGTGACGGTGCTCCGGAACATCCCAGCCGCCCACTTGGCGACTCTGTGCGGCATCGTGTGGAGGCGGAGGCGCGGACCGTCCGTCCTCAAGAACTGAGAGCGAGAGAGAGAGCGAGAGAGAGCGACACAGAGAGAGAGACCGAGACAGAGAGAGAGCGACAGAGAGAGAGACAGAGAGCGAGAGAGACACATTTTAGAGGTAGAAACAACGAACCCGTCTACTAGCTCTATTCCCCGGTGTGGTTGTACGGAGACAGACGGCGGAAGAGGAGCATCTCCACTCGCGTTTTACCGGTGAGTGAAGGAATATTCATCTTGGATGACTGCGGTTATTTCGTAAGGGTGGCATAACGTGCTTTTTGGTCTATTTGTGCATCATGATATACGGTCTGCTTTGACGTGCTGTTTTTATTGCTAATCTGGGATCGAAACATTTAAGGTCTAGACCTGCAGTGTGTTCATGCTAACTCACAACGATCAGGTCGATCAGGATTTTATGACAGGTGTGTGTGTTTTGCTCCTTTTCCGTATGGATTGGTTAACCCGACGACGCGTTGCTTTTCAAAACGTTACCGAGGTCTATTCTAGAGGAAAAGAAAGGGCACAAGCCTCAACTGAGCTTGAAACAAGTCTCCCAGCCATCTTGTTGTCATGGTTACTGGCTCGAGGAGGCTGGGAGGACATCTCTCTCTCTCTCTCTCTCTCTCTCTCTCTCTCTCTCTCTCTCTCTCTCTCTCTCTCTCTCTCTCTCTCTCTCTCTCTCTCTCTCTCTCTCTCTCTCTCTCTCTCTCTCTCAAGAAGACAATGAGCCCTGTCTATCTAGTTTGTTTATGTCATTTAAAGTGAACTGGGGGACTCTGGGAAAAACAAGCATGGGACAAATGCATGTTCACAATCAGTTGGTTGACACAATCGGATACTTAGAGATTTAAATAGTTAACTGCACAGTCATTTTGTGTGGATGTGTGTGTGTGTTGGGGTGCAGGAATTTTTCTTCTATTGAAACAGGGCATTTTTGGAAGAGGCATTCAATGGCATCTTAATTATCATCCGCATTAGAAAAGATGCAATTATCTTAATTATACACATTTACATGTCTTGTTAAGATCCCTTGCAATTCATAGCTTTGAGACAACAGTGCAGTCAATGCTTCTCCAGCGTATTAATCTCAAAGTCAAGGTGTTAGACATGGAGACGCTCCAGCAGCTGCGTCAGGCCTCACTGTCTCACACTTCAATGGCACAAGTGAAGATCTAATACTACCACTGCAAAAGATGTAAAATGGATACACTTCAAAAATAGATCATTCAAAGTGTTGCCAATGTATATTTATTAGGTTTTACACAGGAACACTAACATTGAAATTCATGGTGTGTTACAACTTCCTCAAAGATACATTTCTGTTTTAAGCGGACTAGAATAAACCCATATTAAGATAAAACCATGCATTATGTATGTTTTATGGACAAGAAGGACCGACACACATCATTAATTAATCATTCAGGGTTTGGGCTCGACATCTTAGCGACCCTGTCAATCTTAATGCCACATTTTAGATTAAATATATATTTCCATCTCTGTGAGATTCTCGAGAGAAAAGCTGTGACTGTGCCCCAGTTGTGCAAAGCAAGCAGTGACTTTCCCTCATGGGATGAAAAATCTATTTATCTGAATGTATTCATGGTTAAATTTGGTGTATAAGCATCTCATAATATTGATTCCAACGCGCTCTTAAAAATTTGCTGATGAAGCAGTTCTCACAGCTATATGTGTTTAGATGTATGGTGAGGGTACTGCATGCGTAAATAACAGCAAATGGTGGCCCTTGATGTGCTGGAAGTGACATGATTTGGGGAACTGTTCCGCTCCACTGGAGGCTTGATTCTGGCTGGACTTAGTAGGCAGGCAAAAAACACACCCTGGATTGCTTCCAACTTTGTGTTTCCTGCCTTCCTGTCTTGGGCTGACAACCAGGAAATTATTTCTTCCCCCCCATCTGTATGCATGACACACAAATACATTTTTAAAAGGTGACACTAAAGCTTTGGACCGTGGCTGTAGCGGCAGTGCTGCATGCAGGTGAAAAGGGTCAGTGGGTCATTTATAACCGAGTGAGTGATTTATTTTAGTGTGTCGCTGATAGAGGGAGCCAGCAGGAGGGGGGCGGGGGGGCTTGGGCATAGACTTCACATCTTATTGTCATTGTTCATTTCATCATTGTTTGCATTCATGCATATTGTATTAGATGTGTTAAAATCGTTGACTGAAACATGAATAAATCATATGCTATACATGAAACTGAATGACTTTGATTTTGCATATTGTCAAGAAAAGCTACGGCAAATCTAACTTTTGTAAGAAATACCACAAAATCTGAGGTATTCGTAGCCTGCATTGTTACGCTTAGCTATGCATAACTGCTCATCACATTAATCATTTGGCTGGGATGACGAGTGACGCAATTATTCACAAATGTATATGCGTCAGACATGAAGGTCACTTTAGAGGTCGAAGTGTATAAACAAGAGATCTGAGTAGATGAAACTCCAAGGTCAAACACACATTCTAGGATGCTAGTCAACCTAAACATTTGGTGATTTAAAGTACCATTTGAAAAATCTTCACGGTCATACTAGTAATAAAAGAAATAAAACTATGCTAAAATAGAAACTACTCAATCAGTGGTGACTGCGTATATGAAAGAGAAGCACAAAAATGGTTGCGCAATGTATATGAAAGAGAAGCATAAAAATGTCTCACTTGCAAAAGCTAACCTTTAGGGGCAATTTAATACAAATGTTTCACGGTGCAGTTCTAAGAGAGCAATGTTGAATTATAATGTATAAAGAAATAATGTATAAGAAAAGCTACAGTTAAAGATTATATACTAAACTCAAGCATGGATGTCTCTCTTTACATAAATTTTCATTAATGGAATATGAAATTAAAAGGTGTATATTCATCTGGCTTGATGGTAGTCTTTAAGTGGATTGTGTTAAATGTGATTGCCAACAAGTAAGTCTGTTCAATTCCAGTCTGATTGCATTAGTAGCCTCTTTGGGATCTCTGACAGATCCCAATCATGGTTATCTGAGAGTCTCCCAGTGGACCACGACTGTGTGTCAGAGTGAGATCAATACATCACACCACAGTATGTGCACAATATGCAGATGTGTGTGTGTGTGTGTGTCTAAAAGATAAAAGACTGAAAGGCGTAAGTAACAACATTTGATCAGCTGTCAAGCAGACCGTTTTTTTAATTGTCTGACTGCTCATGTGCGTGTGCACACGATTGGTAGGTGGTCCAAGTGCAATTAAAGTACTTTGATAAGGTTTGAGAGCTTCTGTATACTGCTGTCAAAAGTGGAATTGCAATAAGAATCCCGAAGCTGTTATATAAACACACACGGACACACATAGATTCTCCATGCATCCTTTTGGTGTGTGTGAGAGCACATCTGCTTTTCTCAGGAGAGGAGATGACAATGCAGCATAATACCACTGCTCTCTTTTTCTAAAAGCCATTTAGCTGAATTAGCTCCAAAATGAGAGCCTGACAGTGGATTTAGACAGCGATATTGGGAGACATAATGTGGAACAGATGAAGAGGAGAGAAAGGAGGAGAAACGGAACACTGGAGACAGACACGGCGAGAATTCCCACTTTCCATGTCTGGTTTCATAACCGTTCACTGTTTCCATTTATGGAGCGCTGTCACTGTTTTGCTTGGGTACGTGTTCACATCTGACTGTGTGTTGTGCAAATGTGTGTTTATGGAGCTGCATAAATGGGTGCTAATAGTGCTTGTTTGCATATGCTTGGTAATTACTAATGCTCCACTGTGGACTACATTTTAGTTTAAGGCTATTTGGACTCAATTACAATCACTAATGAGGGTTAGTGGGCTTGTTAGTTGTTTTGACAACATTCAAAAATGTGCATTTGCATGTGTGTGTGTGCGTGTGTGTGTGTGTGTGTGTGTGTGTTGCAGCTCACTGAAGTAATCAAATAAAATGCAGGCATGTTGTGTGCTACCATGGGATTGGTTGGTGTCTGCAGATGGAATATATTGACAGCATTTGGTAAATAGATTATGTTTCCAATTACTACGGCCCAGTGAAGAAAATGTGTCAGCCAATTTCAGCTCATATTCAGAAAGAATCTGCTGAGGGATCATTCAGAACGTCCTTTGAGATCATCACATGACAGTGAGAGGGATTAGAGGACAGCAGCAGAGACACATAAAGCCTGCCTGCGGAAATAACACAAAGCTCAAAAGAGTTGCCTTTTAGTGTGTATTTTAATAACATTTCCATTTCTACATTTATGGTCAAGTTCTTCATTCTAAGCCAAAGATTTCTATATATTTGATTGTAGCTTTGTCACGTCAACCAGAGGAAATCTAAAATGGGAGACATGCCTCGAGTGAATTTGCATCTGTTTTTGGCTTCTGCTTAATGTGCATCTTACTTTTCATACTCGGATGAAAAATTAAGTGGACCGGTGGCGTCCTCATGCTCCGACTAAACCTTCTACAGTCCTGTCGAATCTGCCAAGAGTGAATCATGATTTTGATTCACATACTTTACCATGGGGGAGAACCTCTCTTTTTGCTTTTTTGCTATTTTCTCCAGGGCATCATAATTTCGTGACAGCAGCAGTATGCAATCATTTTATCTTGAAATTGTTTTGATTGGCATAGTATAACGCTCTACAGTGTTTGTCTTTTGCTGTAACACAATAATATAAGAAACATTTAAACCTGTTCAATATTACACACACATTTGAACCTTGTGACAACAAAACATCTTTACTCCAAGCATGTGAATTACTGTGACATATAAAATGCATCCTGCTGCCGTTTGAAAACATCTGCAATTCTATTTATTGAGTTCTACTTTGCTGTTCTATTTAAGCTCTGCCTTCCTTTCAGATGGCAATGTCCCTGACTGTTTAACCAGTCTTTGTAAATGCATCATTGGATTGGACAATCATCATACAAGGCTCAAAATAACTTTATTTCCCTGAAGAGAAATTGTATCAATAAATTACTTCATTTGAGGAGCGATTAATTGATTTTGAAGAACAATAGTTAATCCAATGGATTAAGGCTTTTATTAAACAATAAAGATATGACAGTCTAATGGGGGTCTCAATGTAGGGCTGCAGCTGTTGAATATCGAGTATCCCAGTGAAAATTCTGTCAACAACCAATTGGTTTCTCTTTTCTAAAATAACAATTTTTATTTCTAAAAATTCACCAAAGTGTTTTCATAGGATGGAACCTAGAGGAAGCAAATACAATGAAAACAGTAAGAGCCCCAGAATAGAACCCTGTGGAACAGAGCGGCGGAGCAGCACTCTAAGCGACTGAGACTAACACAAAAAGGCTTGCCAACCAAATAGGACCACCAGCAATGAGAACCTGGGGCTGCAAACAAACCAGCAGAATACCGTGGTCAATCGTATCGAACGCTGCAGTTAGATCCTAAAAGAACAGGCACACGGAGTCTCCGTTGTCATTTGCCAGAATTAAAAACTCGTAACAGGGCTGACTCTTGAAACCTGATTGGAAAACCTCCAACATGGTCCATTGGCTTGGCTCCTCTAAGATCAGTTGACAGACTTGGCTTTTGAAGACTATTGTACTTCTTTATGTTCAAAATAAAAATCAAATCTGTTTTTGGCATTTGGCTGAATGTGACCAGAAATTGTCATTCTACACTATGAATAATAATTTTCTTTGTCCACAATTTTCTCATCACTTCTTCATATAATGGGTTCAGTTTGCAAATAGGAAAAGGCAACACTACATTTTTGTAAAAATTTTTGAAACCAACATTTGAAAGGTCCCTTTTGTTTCAACTCCACTCTAGTAGTGTATTGAAGAGAAAAAAAACGACATCAACAACAACATATGTTGAATATAGAGGCGGTTGACTTCCCGAGTTCCACTGTATTTTGTTTCAGAACAATAACAAAACAAGCATAGTGAAAATATAAAATAATTAGTTGCCCAATATAATTATGCAAGAATGGATCAGTAGTTTAGAGAGCCATAAAAGGACGTCCACGTTTATCAAAAACCTGTTGTAATGTGTGAACATTTCTAAAATAGTATATTCAACAAATAATATCATATTTGAGCAAATTGTATTTAATGCGTGTTGTCAGAAGTTGTAATCTCAAACCAAGTTTTATCTTCATTTGATTTGGCATTTTATCATCCAAGTCTAACGGTAGATGAGAAGATGTTCACGCATTGATTTTGACTTTTTTTTTTCAGTTGCATGTTTTATAGTTTCAGATTCACATCTCTTTTATCAGGTTCAAATCTTGTTTTTTTGAGTTTCACACTTTTGACCCGAATCTGCCGTGGGTGGCGTGGCACTAGCTGAGCGGGGCGTGGAATCACGAGTGACAGCTGAACAGGAATGCTTGGAACCACCCCCTCCGTGTGGCTTTTAACTGACAGTGAAAAAAAAAATCAATGACCAAGTACCAACCATTTCTCAGGTGTGCCGTCTGCTTTTTTAACAGACTTCTCTCACTGTGCTTTCAGAGCATCCTGCCCAGTTTCCAATCTGACGCTCTGGTCCTCCTCCCTGACCAGAGTGGACAACTGCACCCTGACGTAAAGAGCAACATGACCCAGGAGGGGCAGGCTTTGCCGTGGCCCACCCCATCAGAGAACCCAGCTGAGCACTACCCAAGTATCAACAATCTGCTTACAGAGACTCTGAACCAGACAGGGCTAGACAAGCCTGGCGTAGAGGTGAAGCGCCACACTGAGTGGGGAAGAGAAGAAGAGATCAGTGAAGGTGGGGAGGTAACACAGAGGGAGGCACACGGTAACGCTGAAGGGAGGGCAGAAATAAAGAGAGAGGGAGGAGAAGATGATTTGAAAGAGAGTGCTAAGGTCCGTGATCAACCCACAGACGGAGGGGAGGAGGAAGAGAGGGATGCGGCAAACAGGGATGAATGCAGAAATGATGAGACGAGCTCAACAAGGGAGGAGGTAGCACATGCTGGAGATGAGATGAGAGGAGACGAGGATGGGGGAAATCATGACGGGATACAACCACACACTGAGGACCAAACAACTCAGCCCCAGCAAGCTGGACGGTTAGTTACACAGTTCACCTTGTTCCCTAATAACTATTTCAATGTGAAGAACTTTAAGATGGATGACATAGGAGAAAAATATGACTCAGTTCCTTCAACTTCCACTGATCGGGTCAGGGGAGGCTTAGTGCGCTGAAATCGCCACAACCGAATCTGTTTTTGGCGGAGCATTCACTTGCACAGCGCATCACATAAGCTGTTTATCGACCCTTTTATCAGCTTTAATATCATTAAATGGGACGACAAACACACACACACGCACACACACACAGACAAAGTTCGCCATTAAACATGCCAAGTTCCCTCTCGTCATTGTCGCTTCGTTATCACATTACTCCTCGGCGATGATCCCGATTTTCCAGAAAGCTTGAATCGTGCCTCATAAGCATGTCTCTTTGTCGATGCCATTTTAGAGTGTCCTAATTCTGTTTTGTTTTTTTTGCACAAATCGGTAGTATTTCTTTATCAATAGTGGCGGAGGTACCTACTCTACGTATTACGTACAGCTCTCTGGTTTACCGCCCCGGCCTACGTATTTTACGTACAATGTAATGTCCTCTGATTGGTTCATCGGGTCTACATATGTGGCGGCAGCCACACAACAACAGATTTTGGAATTTGGTCCACTCAAAAGGCGCACCTTGTTAAAAGACGCACCTTCGTTTTTGGAGACAATTAAATGCTTTAAGTACGCCTTATAGTGCGGAAAATACGGTAAATAGGCAGCAATGCATTTCTACCCAACTGAAAACTACTTTATGGAAATATAATTAAATTGGATAAATAACAAAGTCAATAAAAACCTAGCACTGTTAGCAGATTTGAAAAAAATGTTTTGGACCTCGTAAAACTGTACTGGCATTCTTAATTTTTTATCTGCTGACTGGTTCATGCTGAACATTTTTAGTCGTAAAATTGTACCTAGTATATAGTTCTATTAAAAAAAGCAAACAACAAAAAAGGAATTGGAACCGTTTCCATTTGAGCTTTTCAAACTGAAATATTACATGTGCGTGTCCTGACGATGAAATGAATAATCTGATTTGCCTTATGTTGAAATCACGTTTTTTTTTTTTGCAGATTAGTGAATGGCATACATGGGAATCAAGAGGATGAAGGTGGTGAAGGGGAGTATGAAGGATGCGAGGGTGGGCCTCATCTACACTTAGACACTTTTAGCTCTGACTTTGAAACCACTGTGGAACAGGCTGACACAGAAGTGGAGGAGGAGGAGGAGGATGTGCCAAAAGAAGGAGGTGGGAGAAGAAACCAGGACAGTTTCAGCTCAGTGTTTGAGCAGATTGTTGAGCAGGTGCAAGAGGGAGATGAGAACGAACAGGAGACAGGCTTGGAAGAAGAGCGACAGAAAGGTCAGGTGGACAACAGAGATGGCTTCAGCTCCACATTTGAGCGCATCGTGGAGTCTGCCTTGCTGAGAGGCGGGACCTGTTACAGCAGTTTGGACTCTCTAGACGTGCTGTCGCTCACCGACGAGACTGACAGCTGCGTCAGCTTTGAAGCGCCGCTGACACCGCTCATCCAACAGAGGGCTCTCCTACAGGGCCCTGAGCCTCTTGAGCTGGAGCTGGCAACTGTTCAAGAGCAGGAAGGGGCTGAGGCTGGACCAGATGCTCCAACCGAAAAACACAGGGAAGGGGATGGTACTAGAGGTGGAGCTGGGGCTGCGGCAGGAGTAGGAGGAAGCCCGCTGAGGACCACCATACCAGGAAGCAGGTCAGAGTTTGTTCTGAGTCAGCCTGGACGCTGGGCCATCCTGAATGGATACCATACTGACTCCCAGGATGCCATGGAAACTTGTGGAGCCATGCACAACTCTGTCAGGTAAGAAGACAGTCTGTTTTGTGTCGTATGTACTGTTATGTGGAGGTAGAACTGCGGTGCAACCCACATTTCGCTTCAGGCTAATGAAACATGACATTTGACGGACAGTGATAGATGTGTTTTTTTTTAATAATCAGCCTCCTTCATGTTTCTAAATATGAGACTCTCTCTCTCTCTCTCTCTCTCTCTCTCTCTCTCTCTCTCTCTCTCTCTCTCTCTCTCTCTCTCTCTCTCTCTCTCTCTCTCTCTCTCTCTTTACCTGCTGGTGAAAGCAAAATGTCAAAAGTGTCTAACGTTATGTTCAGATCGGTTAGTTTGCATAACCCCCCCAATTGCAACTTTATTGAAAACAACAATATACATGAAAAATGCAAGATGTAAGGGTGAACATAAATAAAAAATATTAATCACGATTATTTTGGTAATAAGTAAAATCAAGATTATTCTAATGATCATTCATTTTTGGTGCCAAACTAGAAAATGTTTAAATACTAAAAATATTGAGACAAACAATTTCTTTGAAACACTAATTATAGTTCATTTTCTTTCCTTGTTTAGTTTCCTTTTAAGTTCCTTTTGGACCAAACTAAATTGATAAAATGTGTTATTTTAAAATACAAATATTTAGGATACACTTGCCAGACTTTCACCATGTGTGCAGTTGCAAACAGAAACGTCTTTGAGATCCTGACCATTGCTATGACATTGACTAAACCAGCAGATGGCGTGAGGCTGCATGGGCAGCAGAGAGGTGATTCAGCTGAAGGAACAGGCGTCTGTTATTTGTTGTTATTCCAATTTAAATTTAAACAATAATTCGTAACAACACAATATTTTTTATGTTTCAGCAAAATATAGAATATTTGGTATAGTACAAACGGGTACCATCTTAAAGTTATAAATCTTAATGTTTTTTATCTATTTGAATTCTTCTTGGTACAGAACAAATGTGCACCATGTTAATGTTATAAATTTTAGTATTGGTTATCTATTTGAATTCTTCTTTGTCACAGTATCCCATCAGTGGTGACCTATTTTCAGAACAGACTTGTGGTCTACACGTGTTGTCCTTGGGCCTAATTAGTAGTAGCTGTGGGCATCTTTTCTTTTTTTTCTTTTTGGAAAGGACAATGCATAGATTAAAAAGGCATGTTTGCATCTTGTAAGTCCACAATGGGAAAATTCGCAAACGGTGAAATGTGCTAATTTGAAGTGTTTAATGAGCTTTTAATGCTTCTGACTGCATTTAACACTGGCAAATGTCTAAGAGCATGATATTGATCACTTCACACTCATGTTCCTCTAACATTGTCTGTGACATGTGATTCAATGGATGCATGTATCAAATCTTTTTACCCATCCCAAGGATTACTTTAGTAGTAACCATGGCCAACTAACACAGATGAGCGCTACTGAATGGGGGCGGTGGTAACAGGAACCATATGAGGAAAGCCATGTAACCTGAACTATGGTAGCACGGCAGTTTGGTTTGCCTAGACACATTCGTCCCTCGCACTGCCCCCACTCGCGTTTCTACAGTTACAAATCGACTGGAATGCCAAATAGATGTGCAGACCTCTGACATGATCTCCTCTGCTAACTGCTGGGATTTGTTTTCCAGGCTTTCCCGGTGTTTCCGCAGCTCAGTAAGCTTTGATAAGATGGTGTGGGTCCAATCCCACCATCTACAGATGTTGTGCTTTAGTCACAGGCTTGCTTCCTGACCACCAGTGCCAAACTGAAAGAGCTATTGTTTATACCAATGACATCATCGTCTTCAGCTTTCCTCTAGCGAGCAGCAGGCTCTTACTGTGTGTGTGTGTGTGTGTGTGTGTGTGTGTGTGTGTGTGTGAGTGAGAGAGCGAGAGAGAGAGAGAGAGAGAGAGAGAGAGAGAGAGAGAGAGAGAGAGAGAGAGAGAGAGAGAGAGAGAGAGATCACAGCCCCTCTGTGCGGGCAGCCTCGCTACACATTTTATCAATTAAAATTAGAGTGGAGACATCTGGTGGGCTAGCTTTCTTTTAAAGACGGTTTTGTATTTTGTAATGAACCAGTCACTGATGTCTATTCAACAAATGTTTTTGGCAAATCAAAGAGGGTGTCAGCTAATATAGTACAAGTTAGTGTTTTTTTTTCTGTTATTGACGGTGGACAATTAAGAACCTTTTTAACATGTTTCTTGAAGTCAGTCTTCTTTTGTGGAATTTAAAACCCTAATGAAAATTTTGGCATCTTTCTTTTGTGTGACTCACATCATCTGTAGAGCAGATGTGAGAAAAAGAAAATATTTCCCCTACAATGTATCCGCTTGTGTCCTCTTTTTTGGTACCGACCTCCCCCTCCCCTTTGGATAGTCTGGCACCCACCGAAGGTCACCAAGATAAGTTGTCTTTACTGAGGTGAAGTCCGTCTATAGAACGTTATAGTAGAACTGTCAAAACTGATTGTCTCAGTGATTCAGAATAAAAAAAAACATGCAATTAATCTTACAGCATTTCATGCGAGAGATTTACTGATTTAATTGGCATGCGCTTCAATGATAACCACTGAATTATAACCGTATAATTTAAATGCAAGCATGTGATATTTATTGTACATTAAGATCATTCATAAAAGACTTAACACGCGTGTTTGGAAATAACACAATTTCATGTAGATCAGTGCTTACAACCGCTATTGGTACAAAGTATGCACGAGCATGCAACACCATTGAGCACAAGGAAGGTTTTTTTTTTGCAAAAGCAGTACTGGCAGGCACTGCAGTTCCCTTCTTGCCTTTATGAATTGCTATTACCAGGCTCCTTGCAGTAAAGTAGACAACAGGGCCCCCGAGCATATATAAAACACTGGCAAGAATTGCACATGTATTGGAGTGAGCTTTTGAACACATGGGAATACAAAGTGTACATTTCAAATTTGATCCAGTAAACTAACAGTTCAGACTGAGATGAGAATGAGACATGTAGCCAACAGATGTGTAATTAAAAACAACACAACTCATTGAAATGCTTAACATGAGGCATTGAGACAAAAGTAAGACACGACAATAAGCCACTACGCTCAGAAAGCCATTGCACAAACAGCGACTATGCACCTGTAGATGTTAATGCGGTTTACTCATTTGCACGTGTACAGCATCTGTGGTTGCACATTTACATGCAAGCACTCCTTTCACAGTGCGTCTGTGCGGGAAACATGCTGCGAGTGTGTCCCCCCCCACCCCCTCTTGCGTTCAGTCCGACCAGATCTAAGCTCATGCACAGCAGATAAATGCCAAGCACATTTGATTCCATATCAGAGAGGCGGCCCTGCCTTGAGAACTAATCTCCTACATGTATGCTATGCCAATCACGTGAAGGCACATATTTGCAGCGCATGTGCAAACAAAACTGTGAATAGTGACACAAAAACCTACTCAGTGGCCTAGTGGTAGAGTGTCCGCCCTGAGACTGGAAGGTTGTGGGTTCAAACCCCGGCCGGGTCATACCAAAGACTATAAAAATGGGACCCATTGCCTCCCTGCTTGGCACTCAGCATTAAGGGTTGGAATTGGGGGGTTAGATCGCCAAATGATTCCCGAGCGCGGCACCGCTGCTGCTCACTCCTCCCCTCTCCCCCAGGGGATGGATCAAAATCACACGGGGATGGGTTAAATGCAGAGGACAAATTTCACCACACCCAGATGTGTGTGTGACGATCATTGGGACTTTAACTTTAACTTTAACAATTATGGAACCTCAAACCTCTCTATGTGCTGAGTCTTTGTGTTTTCAAGCATACACTCACCCACTCACATATGCATATTTACGCATGACGCCGCTGGAATAAAACCTTGAATGTGATTCTATAGCGTGGCAAAACCATCCTACAGATTATCCCCTCTTGGTTCTCTGGTACTGACATAGACACACAAACGCGTATACACGCACTCACACACATGCACATGAATTTTACTGCATTCTCCCCACAGACTCACACACACTGTCGCTGAATCATTTGAGCACCAACAGATTTATTCCTGTCTATTTTTAGCTGCAGTCTGTGTTTCACACACAGACTGCAAAGTCTCACTGTAACAATGACAGGTTTGCGTGACTTTTGTGCTTCTTCCACACATGCTTCTCTCTTTGTGTCTGACTTCTGATGAGTCAAAATTTATAAGAGAATCGTGTCTTCCTTTTAGCATTCAGTTTTTGTCTTTCTAACAAAATTTATTGCAACCAAAGCGGTTTTTATTCTTGATGTATTTATTAGTGAACAGGATGGATTATAGCAATGTGTCAAACTCAAGGCCCGGGGGCCAAATACGGCCATCATCATTTTATTCGACTTTGTGTCATTACTAAAATTACAAATAGTCTTCACTTTAAGAATATAGACATTGCTAGCAATTTTTATTACCATTCGTCTTTGTAAAAAATGTAAACAATTTTTACTAGTCTCTGATTTCAAAAGCAGTTATTCATCAGTTTGTTGGGTAGCCTATACTGTATGTAGTATATCGAAGACGTTGACAGTCATAACGGCCCTCTGAGGGAAATTATGACTATGATGCGGCCTGCCACAAAAATGAGTTTGACACCCCTGGGTTATAAAATTCCATTCAGTTACTGTGTGAATCAAAGAGTGGGTGGTCTGCCTCTTGAGCTTTTATGCCAATTCGTAGTACACAATTTTCTAAATCAGATGAGAATGTCTGCATCTCCTTGCAACCCTGGGCAGGAAAACTAGGTTACAAATAAATGGATGGTGAACAGTAATTTGGAATCTCTATTCTTTTGTCCGTAAAAGGCCACTGTAGTTCGTTGTTGAGGCAGTGTTTGTCCTCTAGCTAAAATAATAAACTTTAGCAAACTAGCCAGGGTCATAATAGTTTTTAGATTTCACATTATAGTTACATTTTATTTAATTTTTCCTGTTTTTTTTTACATTTAGTTATAATTAGTTTGTAGAGCAAGCTTGTTAATTTTTTATTTTTTATGATAAAGCTCAATTTTAGTTTAGGTTTGATTATTTTTACTATTTGTGTTAGATTTTTTAAGTAGTCTTTGTTGAATGCAAGATAAAAATAATGAAACAAAAGGTCACCAAGTACTCTGTGAGCTACACTTTTCAAATGACTATTTGACATCCCATCATCTGTGA
The DNA here is from genome assembly GCF_901709675.1 of Syngnathus acus. Classification (NCBI taxonomy): domain Eukaryota; kingdom Metazoa; phylum Chordata; class Actinopteri; order Syngnathiformes; family Syngnathidae; genus Syngnathus; species Syngnathus acus. The sequence goes on along the minus strand of NC_051095.1, from coordinate 20,991,115 downwards.
AGCAATACTGAAATAAACACACTTAAAATGAGTCCTGAAGTCTCATATATGATATTAATTGACAAAGACAAGTACGAAAGCTGTTTTTGTTATACGTTAATCATGGTTAGTTTTTGTTTGTTGTTTTCTAAACGAAAAATGAATTAGTTTTCATTTTTTAAGTATTTTCATTTTCATTGTATTCCATTAGCAGAAAGGTTTTTCTTTAATTTGAGTTTTTTTATTTTGTTAGTTTTTGGTAATGATGATAACCTTGGAAATAAGAGGGACTTTTTGACCGACGCTATTTTTATTTGAAATAAATATGATACTGTATCTTGACTAGTATCAATGCGTGCAGTGGATTAAAATGGGGTTATTGCTGTTTTTGTTATGCTCTGTGCTCTTTTCCTGGTTGAAAGCAGTTTCGAATAAATTCACTGGAAAGAGCGAGTGCTTCGACTAATGGAGCCTTTCTGTGGGTGCATGCATTAGCAAGCCGCTAAGTCATCACCTGTGTTAGCTGCCATGAGAAAATCCCATCTGTGCTGTCTGTACTTGCTGTTTGTGAAAGACTTGAGCAAATGACAAAGGTTATCCATGAGTCATGGAACTTTGTTTACAAACTGATCAAAGGTTGTGCTTCAAAAAAAATCATTCTGGTGTTGATGTGTGCGCCCACAGCATTCATCTGCAAACCACCGCATGAAACAGATTGCTACTCTGTATAAATCCCATTGAACAATCCATCATTGTTGAATCTCTATTCTTATCTTCTGCTATATTCCTGACCTTCCAGCTGCTTTTCTGTCATCAGCTTCTATATTTCCTTCATTCCACATAATCCGAAAGAGGAAGAAAGGCATGCAATAGTGTGTCATGATGTTTTCCTATTTTGTGGCTGCTGTGGTTTGACATTTAAATTTCGTCATGTACGAATATGTTTGTTCGAGAGATCAGCATTTACAACATTTCATTTGTTGATTGTGGAAAAATAACCAATCATTTCAAATGTTATATTCATATCGTATAATATAAGTAATCATATCCTGTTGCAAAGAATGTGTTTCCCACATGATTAATCAACAGTCAGTTACACAAAAGCACAGAATTCGTAACGATCAATTCGTTTACATTTTATTATGCCCATTGCATTGTCAATTTACACGTGCAATCAATACAATTAATTCAAACAATATATAATCAACTAATATAAATTAATTCTGGCAAAGTATTCAGTTATCTAAGAGTACTGCATCCATGTGAAAATGGCCGGAAAGTCACAAAATGAAGATCACAATTTACTCCAAGACCTGTGGTGGCCAGGTCCACCTCTGTTAATGATGTTTTAGAGACAAATGGTGGGGGTACCAAACACTGACCTGAGGCAGCATGATGATGCCACAGGGCATCCACGGTCACAAAAAATACAAAGAAAAGAGTAGGAGAAATTTAAACTGAAGGAATGAGGCTAACTGTTGGCTAATCTGGTAAGTACATTGCAATTGCTTCTATTTGTCATTTTTATTGTAGTGAAAGACTTGTGACAAACCAGTTGTTTCACGATTTCTGTTGGCCTTTTGGCTGCTTCGTAATGGCTGCTTGTTCCATTTTCGGGCCAGTCAAACTGAAGCTCCTCCCCCTAACTTTAAAATAGTTCATTGGGACCATATTACCACAAGATGGCATCAAAGTAATTTACACTAGACCAGGGGTGCCAAACTCATTTTTTTTCGTGGGCCGCATCTTTCGGAAGGCCATTATGACTGTCAACCCAAATAAATGTATGAGCACCTCATACTATATACAGTAAAAGCTACAAAACAAACTGACAAATAACTCGTTTTCAAATCAGACAAGTAAAAACTGGTCAAATATTAAAAAAAAAAGATATTATTAAAAGTGAAGACAATTTGCAATTCTAGTCATGACACGAATTTGATGCACAATTTGTCTTCACGGGCCACGTAAAATGATGTGGCGGGCCGTATCTGGCCCCCGGGCCTTGAGTTTGACACCTGTGCACTTAGACAGTAGACAGGACTTCATCCTAGGCATGAAAACAGCGAACAGGTGAGTTGTCAGTGACAGAAAATGGGGTAATAAAAAATGTCATGAATCGGTAAAATTCCTAATCTAATATTCTGCTCACTGCACTGACATTACCCACTTGCCCCACCGTTTTTATTTTTGTTTTAACAATGTTGTACTACATTGCAAATACAGTACAAGTCAAGTCAAGTTTATTTATACAGCCCTTAATTACAGACAAGTCTCAAAGAGCTTCACAATTTAAACCCATTAAAAGCGCAAACAGACGGACGGATCAAACAGTAACATTGCGTTGATGGACTATTCATAAACGACATGGTCCTAAATCCAGGATGTGCACGTCTCTTGAACTGATGTGCGGCTTCAGAGGAAGTTGGGCAGGAGCCTTTGTACACAGAACCAGAAGGATCAGACCTTGCCTCAGGAAAAGTCTCCGCGGTGCTCTGCTCCGCCCCTACATCCTCTCTGCCGTGGAGTTTTCAGACAGGCAAGAAAGCTTCTAGGAACAAATCCAACTCTATTCCGCGCGCGTTGGGCGTATGGCGGAATAATACACCGACGTATCATTCGTAGTCTGGATTTATATGAGAGCGGACTTCCGCTTCACTACACTAACCTTCGGACTTGGCTCGGAGTAAAATAACCAACCGGACCTATGCAGATTAGAGCGAGAGACGGATGATGTGTCGGTCCGACATCGCGCCTTTGACCAGTCATTTCCCAGATCTGAAACGATGTGGAAGGAGGAATATGATGCTCACTTCGATTTTTTGCTGGAACTCCTGTAAGTTGAATCTTTTTATTTCGAGAGCAATGGAAGCTCTTACTGTTGAATAAGCGATTTTGCAGCGTGGCAAAGTGGAAAGAGTGAACCGGCGTTGCAAGGGAAATCACTGTAATATTTAATAAACTTAACTAATTGTGCATATTTTAATCATTTTAGCGTCTTAGCCAATAGTGAGCAGTCCGGTAATCGAACAGGAAAAAAAAAACAACATCTTGAAATGTCACTATTTATGCCGTGATATTATAATTACTGTGTCCTGCAGCGATCTGAAGTTTCTTTACCTAAAATAGTCTCTTCAGCCTATTAAAATATGTTCTTTTTCTCCCTTTGGTTATCTTCATGAACGTTCTCTGACCCGTGCTGTGGCCAACAATTCGAGAAATCAATGTGAGCAAACATTGCAGTGCTTAAAAAGCCGCCCCAACAGTAGACAGTACACATTGCAAAAGTTTTTATTTTTATAGAAATCATATTTGCAATCCTCCATCAGCTGTTTTCTCTGTTATGCACTGTGAACCACACTTAAACAATGAAATACCAGAATTTCAACATTTTTGATTACCCCTCACGGCGATCACTTACTGTCCCACTCTTGCTCACACACACACACACACACACACACACACACACACACACACACACACACACACAAATGAACATACCTCGGAGGCAGACAACTAAGGTGTTCGTGCACCACCAAAGAGATTAGGTGAGTCACTGGCATGCACCATCATGCTCACTGTATCTCTATCACTGACGCAAACATTCTAAGACAAACTGGTGCTTTCCAGTGAATAGGTATACAGTGATCCCTCGCTACTTCGCGTTTCGTTTATCGCGGCTTCACTACATCGCGGATTTTGTTTTCCAAATTAAAAAAACATTTAAAAGTCAAAATAAAACTTCTAAATTGAGGAAACATGTGACTAACCTTTAGGACAATGTAGTATTGCTCCAAATGTCCGTTTACATTCCTTTAGAAGTCCGTTGTCGCGTGTTAGCACGATCGCGAATTAGCATCTTTCCCCTAACTCGTTATTCTGCCCAGTACTTCTTGTTGGTGACCGTACTTCGCAGATTTCACTTATCGCGGGTGGTTCTTGGAACAAATTATCCGCGATAAACGAGGGATTACTGTATAGCAACTAAGTACAGCATACACAACAAAATACTGTCTTGTTATAGTCTACATTGCTTCCATTTTGTGTAGCATTATTTGCAGACATATGTAATGTGTAATCTGACTAAATGATAACATTTTCCGAGTCTACAGTCATCACCCCTGCTCTACAGGAAGCATCTTAATCAGATCACCCCACACCTCCCTAACCAACTTCATTGGTTGCCCTTGCACACATATCTGTTCTAATAGTTTCACACTACCGGATATAACAGCTGCCCACCCTGTCCCTAAGGATGAGCTTAGAACCCTCCACTTGAAAGGAATTTTGGCAGATAACAAACTGTACTTTAATTCTGGGTAGTGAACATCAATGTCTTGCTTACTTATGCTCGCTGGATTGATGTGAACCCGGGAGTTGTTTTTGTTGAGGACAGTGGCCCCAAGCATGCTTTTGAATAGTTCAAGGTCATGGGCATTATGGAAATAATCAAGGTCTTATTTAATCAGCCAAGAAAAAAATATATAACCTTGGGTGTAGCAAATTGTTAGGGGGTTTGGATGGGGTCACGACAAAGGCTTAGTCAGCTCCTGTAGCCTGCAGCATGTAAAATGGAAATGTTTGTTTTGTGTATTACGAATTTGTGGCTTTTTCTTTAATGTTAGTCTCTGTTCACATGGCAGTTTGGGATGTTTTGAATCACTCCACAATTGAGGCTGGCAGCCCTTACAAATTCATGTAGCACACAGTCCTTGGATTTCGCTGTACCCATGGTAGCTGGCAAATCCTAAACGCTAATGGCTAGTAATGTATTGAATTTGTGAGGGTAATTCAATCGGGTTGATCTGATTATGCAAAAACAAACGATCTGGCGGAATTGCTGACATGCCACACTGCTGCTCACCCTGAGGAGATGAACAAATGCCATTTGGAGTGATGGAGGGAAATAGGAATGCGAGCTTATGTTATGAAATGCCTCCTACATTTTACAATTCTGTGTTTACTCAACCCAAATTGACACTATTTTGTATAATTCATGTAGATAGTTTTCTTGATGCCCCTCAAAGAATGCAACCGTTTGTGAAGACTTGTCATGCGATATCTGTTAAAGCGTGTCATAGGATTATCATTGTGCGAAGTACCAACATTTGCATCGAGACAAGGTGATACAGGATGAGTTGATGACTGTGTCACGTGAGAAGATACAGTGTTAACTGCTTTTCACTGTTTCAATTTTCATGATTTTTTTTCAGCTAATACAGTGGCTAGTGACACCATTTGTAGTCTGGCATGAGTCTTTGCTGAAATATCTCATGAAGTGTGTGTTGCAGGCTGAAACATGCAGAATTTAATAAATGGTGGACTTTCCCTAAAGTGTCTGCGCTATATGGACCTACACCACGCTGACACAACACCAAGCGAATGAATAAGTAACGCTGTGAAGCCTAGTGACTACTGTAGTTAGTTAGCCGCACGGCCACCTTGTAGTTTCAATGTGTTTGAGAGCAAAGACAATTGATGATGATTTTAAAGCCTAATTTTATGATCTTAACCTTTTTTTTTTCTTTCAAATCATTCAGATTTTGCCTGGTGTCTAAACGGATATTTATTTTCACTTCACAGAAACTTCTACTGTTTTGTCAACTTGCATAACTGCTCCTAATAGGGGTGACTAATACATCCAGTCCCAAAATGGGATCCAGAGACGACTCTGCCTCAATGTCACATAGTGTCACACACAACTTAGCTGAGGCTATTTAACTCAGGGGCAACTTGAAGGGCTAGAGAGAACACTTTGTGCTTCTTGTGTCAGAGCCACATTTACCTCATAGTAGTGAAGTATTGTAAACTAAAGTTTTAGACGAGCCATGGAGGCAGATGAGAGCTGCCTCAGCCTGATAAACCGTCAAAGAGGGGCATAAATCTATTGTGTAAAACGTGCAAAAAAATGGCTAGTAAGTTTCATTAACCTGGACACATGGGCTGTGTGTTTCTTTTTGTTCATCAATGTGTTTGTGCTCCTCCCAACAGTGACGCCAACCTCACAGACGTGCTGTCTGACTCAGACGAGTGTGAGTTGGGCAGTCTGGAGCATTTGGAGCGCGGTAGCACCGACAACCTCGCCAATGGCTGCCGAGCGGACTACGAAGCTGCCAAAAGGCTCGCCAAACGCCTTTATCACCTTGAGGGCTTCAAGCGCTGCGATGTGGCCAGACACCTGGGCAAAAAGTGAGCACATGCAAGCATGAATACGACTCACAAAAACCTAAAATGTACTTTATCTTTTCAGGACAACCTAATTTGACCTTCTCTAAATGTTTTCATGCACATGTCCAGCAATCTGCATTGTGACACGCTAAGCTTCTTGTGTTGACCTCACAATGGTGAGGTACTGTTGATCACTTGTTACATGTTGTCTTGCTCTCATGATGTCAAAGCATGAAGAGCAGGATGAATTCTAATGGAACCTGGAGATGCACAAGGAGCGTGTTGTAAATTTTGTCTTTCATCTCCTTGAGAGCAGCAAGCAATGCAAAACACACTGAAAGACTGCAGAGTTTGACAAGTGCATTACAAAGTTTAGAGAAGGTCAGATTAAGTTCACCAGCCTGAAAGCCGACTATTGCTACGTTTTTGTGCTCTGCCTGTGTGATATTTCGATATATTTGCCATTGATTCATTGTTGCCTTCTGCTTTCCTGCAGTAATGACTTTAGTCAGTTGGTGGCGTCAGAATACCTGAGTTTCTTTGACTTCTCTGGCTTTTCACTGGATCGGGCCTTAAGGTAATCCACACAGCAGCTATACACGGCATGTGTGTCAGAGTAAGAAAGAGCTTGTCCACAAGCGTGTGGATGTGACATTCACTGTTCACAAGGCATTAGCGTGGTGCTTGTTAAGCTTTTTTGTTCACTCAAGTTTGCCGATAGACCTGACAGCCAGCAAGCGCATCACTTTCTTGGAGCTGACCTGTTGGTGTTCCAACATGCTGTCGTCAGGCCGGCACCATGAAGCTTGTCTGAATATTTGAATACTGTTGCTAACGGTGACATTTTTTTTAACTGTAAAATGGATGCTTTTATTTGAAATGGCTCAAAAAATATATATATTTGGTTTACAGTTTTTCAATTGGTACGGGGCCCAAAGAAGGGAAAGGCTCCAGCTTACCCACAATGCTGTTGCAGATAGTTTATATAGAAAATGGATGAATGGATGGGATTGACATTCATTTTGAGCTAACGAAATATGTTTAACATGAATGCCCGAGTAATTTTGTATGCATTTTTCTTCAGTAGGCAGCTTCTAGCCACTGTACCAGCTTTTCATCAGAATACGAAAGATACATATGTTTTAAGATAATTTGTGCAGATGTCTGGAATGATGTGCTGTAATGTATTAACCGGTACTGTAGTCTTCTATTTTCTACTACTGTTGTTGGCATTTTGGCTCAGTAGTCACATGCAATCTTGACGGAAAATGCAATTTCAAATTTCTGACAGTATCATGCGTGACCTCTTTGTCCTGTTTCCAAACACATGCTTGTCTGTATCTGTGACCTCAGACTTCTGACCTCCAGTTACCCTTTTATGTGTGACAGGAACTTTTTAAAAGCCTTTCCGTTGATGGGGGAGACGCAGGAAAGAGAGAGAATCCTTGTGCATTTCTCCAAACGTTTCTGCCACTGCAATTTGCAAACACTCACTTCTGAAGGTCAGAGCAATGTTGTTGCTTTTTAGAATTTGTGGAATTTAAGCAGAAGAATATATTCCATACCATAGTCTCTTAGAATAACTTGGTTATGTACTGTGTATTTATACAGCGTAACTGTATACATACAATATTAGGATGCAAATCTAATTTTAGAGGGTCGCTGATTTAATACAGTGTCGACATATGACATTTTAAGGCTATGAACAGCCTGGCATATAAATAAATTTTCACGTGGCACAAGGCATGATCAATGACTTAATGTTCTGTCTTCTTTTGATTGTTTATATAGTATAGCATGTTTTAGTGACTATAGCGACTTAAGTGCAGTTTTTGGGTCACGTCGGCGTTGCAGCAAAAGAACTCCATTGGATCTGAGGATCCCTGAAAGCGCAGTCCAAGAGCTTTATGACTAACACTATTTAACAGAATGAGGTACTAATATATAAATTAGCACTGTTCAGTATGCAGTGGAACTTGACCTCATTGCAATAATATACATGGATACTATACATACAATTCAGATGTGCCTAATGTTGTGGCCGGTGAATGTACAGTTTAATGCAGTGCTTTAACATTAAGATTTGCATTAGAGAATGCGCGGCATTGCAACGCATTTGTGTGTGACATGAAGTTGACCTCAGCCTTGTGTGTCATCCTTCTGCAGATGGAGCCCACACATTAACCTGCGCTCTCATGCTGCTTAACACAGATCTACATGGACATGTATGTGTTTACGTTGTCATGGATTCCGTCGTATCTAATCACCCCGCATATTGGAAAAATGTTAACAAAACAGAAGTTTGCCATCAATGGCATATCTTATTTTTCATCTCCATTTTTCTTTCCTTCTAAAGTCTCCTTCCTCCCCCACCCCTTTCTGACTCTCCTCACACTTTGCCTCTAAGCCTACTTTTTGACCTGTTTCTGTCTCTCTTGTCCTTAGATAGTCTCAAGTGTTCATTTTTAACTGGAGCATGGTGATGTGAACTACATAGCACAATCAGTAGTCATCAAATGTCCATGTTCCCTCAACTGCTCACATCAACCCTGCCCCTGCTAAACACTCGCGTAGTGAATAGCCTTCCTTTAACTAACATCCTTTCTCTCTTTTTGGTTCCTTTTCTTCCCTTTCAAACCCCGCCACCCCCCTGCTCACCACATCCGGTTTCCTGGCCTCTCTCTGTCCCTGCAGGTGGTAAGTATCCCTCTGGTGCCCACACTCAAATTGGTCCTTGTACATAACGTGCTTCTTTTGGTTTCTCAACCAGTGTCCCAAATTTGGTGCTGATGCTACTTGAGGTTCCCAATCAGCAAATGTAGCGGTCATCAAAATGACTACAATGTAAAATATCCACGGTTCTCTAATGGATACTGCATATGTTAAAAGGACAAAATATGGCAAAAGTTATCGCTACACTAGTCATTGGCATATTAATCTGTTAATCGATTCTTTGCCCCTTATAAATAGTGGTGATTGTGTGAAATCAACAATTGATTAATAGGTTCTTGAAGTGACCAAGCCAAATGACTCTGAGGTACCATCAGAAGCGCTGTTAATAAAGTTTCTTCGAGTTTGCATTCTGAAAAACAGCATTACATCAGTTATGGGAAGTTGTGCTATGTCCTCACAGAACAAAAGCACAACAGATAAATTCTTCCATTATATTTGGGTAAAATAATCCTCAATGTCTTGCACTTCACTTAAACATTGTGCAGAAAAAACAAGTATTGGTAATCAATATGGCATGAAAAAAAAAAAGTATGAGCGTTGGGGAGAGAAACAATGCCACCAAGTGGACAAAGGTAAAACTGCATTCAGCGCGTCCCCTTTCAAAGCCATTTTAATAGATTTGTCACCTTCTACGTCGTTTACATAAAATTACTAAATTAACCGTCACAGTTATGGATTGTTCTTTTCTCAGAATATTGGAAAGAAGATGTCTTGCCAGCAGTTTATCAGTAATCTTGATGGCCTCAACAATGGCAATGACTTTCCTAAAGACTTATTGAAGGTACAGCACTCACCTTCTCCTCAAAACATGTCTTATGCTTGCAGGAAGATTTAGTCACACCCTTGTTCTGCCTTCCCTACACAGGTCTTATATAACTCAATCAAGAACGAGAAGCTTGAGTGGGCTGTGTGAGTATGCTCTTAGTTTTGCTCAAAAAAGAAAAGACATCACAATATGCATCTCCTGTTCATCTTTTTTTTTGCCGTGTGCAGTGAAGAAGAAGAGCTAAGGAAGAGTCTGTCAGAGCTGGTAGAGGAGCAGTGTGAGGGCGGCAGTAAACGTGTTGGCAGGGTAACGGACAGCAATAACCCTTTCATCGCCATTCCCATCCTCGTCAATGCTGTAACCTACAAACACGGAGTGCTGACTCGCAAAAGCCATGCTGACATGGATGGCAAGCGGAGTGAGTACACAAATGTGAACTGACTTTACAGTCATTTTTTTAATCTCCTATCTTTATTTTGTAAAAATATACTCTTGTATTGTGAATCACTGAGACAATCTATGACTAATCTCGCTCCCATTTCTGCAATCCAGCCCCTCGGGGTCGGCGTGGTTGGAAGAAGTTTTATGCGGTTCTGAAGGGAATGATATTGTATCTCCAAAAGGTACTGCATCCCGTCCATTTTCTTTGTTGCCATAGAAACACACACACACTCGCTACATGGCGTCACTGATATGGAAGATTTTGCGTGCTTGAGAGAGGGAGGCAGAAGGACATTTTGGCAACTGTAGTGTGTGTTTGTCTCCCTCTCCTGGTGATAAGGCTTTATTGTAACATAGAAGAAATTAGTGGAAATATGGACTCCAAGTAAAGCTTTGGACATCTGCCTCGTAGTTCTAATGATCTGAGTTTGAATTTCAGCTTCGGCCTTCCTTTGGTTATGCATGTCCTATGTGCCTGCGTGGGTCACCTTACCAAAAACATCCATGTTAGGTCAACTCCGTAACTGTGACTGTTGATTGGTCATATCCCTGCGATTGGCTGACAACGACTCAGTAGATTGATACTTTTCATGTATGCATTAAATTAAAAGAACTGTGAGTGTTAGCCTTATTTTAAACATCACAGTTGTTTTTGAAATGTTTACTTCTTTAGTATGACCTCAAAACGTGCAACGTGGCCTACAATTTCTCTCTTTCAGGATGAATATAAGCCAGATGCTGACATTTCAGAGGTGGACCTGAAGAATGCGGTGCGGATCCACCACGCTTTAGCTACTCGCGCCACCGATTACAGCAAAAAAGCCAACGTACTGAAGCTCAAAACATCCGACTGGAGAGTTTTTCTGCTTCAGGCCCCGTGTGTAAACTGAGGACACTAATTTGCCTCTCCCTAAGCCCTAGTCAGCTATTTATGATGCTTTTTCTCTTTAGGGGCGAGGAAGAGATGATGTCGTGGATCTTTCGGATTAACCTGGTGGCAGCGCTTTTCTCTGCTCCAGCCTTCCCTGCTGCCATTGGCTCCATGAAAAAATTTTGCCGACCCATCCTTCCATCCTCATCTACAAGACTCAATCAGGTTCATGCATTATACAGTATTGCACGTGTATACAGCGTATACAGAGTGTTTCTCTCTCATACATACACACACACACACACACACACACACACACACACACATGAGTCATATAAACTTTATTTTAGATTCCCAGTACAATGTAAGCACATTATAGCACATCCCTAATTAAAAAATTCCACACATACCCTTTATTGCACACCATACATTTACATATTCTATTTGTGCGCAAAGCCAATCTAATTGGCTGTTTTGTGGGTCTTGTGTTGTTTGCTTGGCATGTCATTGGTGCAGGAGGCGCAGCTGCTGAGTCATGAGAGCAAGCTGAAGCAGATGAGCCTGGAGCTGGAAGAGCACCGAAAAACCCCGCCCTCATCTGACCCAAAAAGCCGCGAGTGGGAAGAGTATCGGCTCAAAGAGCACTACCTCACGTATGAGGTAGACTCAGTCATTTCTAGTGTATTATGCTGTTGATTATTTGACAGACGTCAATGAGGTCTGTGATTTTCACTCACTGACCACATCGGGTACACTTTTTTTCTTTGTAATGAGATCCAATAGAAAAGCTGTATAATTTTTTTAGTAACACTTGCTTTTGATTGACCCCATTACAACTATACAGGATATCATTTGATTTCATAACAAATAACAGAATCCATTTCTTTAGTATTGCTACCTTGACTTACGAATGACTCAACTTAAGAGTTTTTGAAATACAAACTGTTGCTTGGTCAATTTTTATGCTTTGGCTGGTGAGCAATCATTTGATGTATGAGTGCTCGATTGTGACGGAGAACTCAACTCACTTCACAAATAAGTTGTTCGGAAAATGCGTGATGGATGTTTGGATTAAAAAAAAAAAGAAGAGAGACAAATTGCCTTTGCCTAAGGAATGTCTGCTATAAAGGTGCTGTGTTAATGGCTATACTCAAACACAAAGGATTTAGCAACGGATATGGAGAGAGAATATAACAATACTTCTAGAAAGAGGTGGGTGACATAGGCAAATATATTGTGATTTTTTTTTCCCCTGATAAATTTATCCTTCAACCAAAGCTAGCCCTTATGTCCTTGGCACCCAATGTCACAAGATGGCGCCAAAGCAACGTTTTCATATTAGTCATGGCTTTGCCCTGACAACAAAAGCAATAGTGTAGTTTTCGAGGAGGAGGTCAGTATTTATTTCTCATTGGAGTGTGGTGATAACAGTTTTAGAATAGGCCATTCTGCTTTTTCCTCCATGTTCTTTGCATTGTTGACGTCCATCCCTGTATCAACCACCTCTCTCCATTCTTCTCACATTCTGAGCAGAAGACTCGCTACGAGACGTACATCAGCCTCCTTGGGGCCAAAATCCGTACTGAGACAGACGATCTGGAGAAGATTGAGGCCAGCGTGTTGGGTGGCCTGATGATGGAGGGTGTCCTGGGCGGCCGCGATTACCACCTCCGGAAAACACAGTCCTCGCCGTCAATCAACCAGGCTCACAGTGGCTTGAACGGGAGGGGCGCTGGAGGCACTGCTGTGGGACAGATGAGCTGAGGAGGGAAGTGGACCACAAAGACCACTGCCCTAAAAATGACCTCCCTCAAAGCCAAAACCAGCGTCATGTAACATGTAATTGGGTTGCCAGATTATCGTCTTTATGAAATCAAAATCCTTCCGAGAATTTATCAACCCCCGGTGATCAAGTTTCCTTGAGCAATAGAAGACCCTCCGTCGACCTCAGTACTGTTGCACATTGAAAATGATCACAACAGTGATCTCTATTTATTACATCGTCAGTATTATTTTTGAAGGCAGGCGTGATGCGGTTTGTCTTTTGTTGAAATATGGGTTTACCTTAGAGCAGAGAGAATGAGGCCAGACAACGACACAAATGACGTTCAAGCACGTCTGGTTCCCTCTGTCTGGTGTCCCTGCAGGCAGCGGCTGACATAGAGAAAGTGGAAATGGTACTACTGTAGCATTTTGGCCTTTGCATTTCACACTCACCTTTGGACCTACATTTTGGGGTGGAGTGTGGTTTGCAAAGGTGACACTACAAATCTGTTACAGAAAAAAAAATACTCAGAAGGATCCTCCCAAGTCAAACATATTTATTTATTTATTTAATTTTTTCAGAAATTCTTTATTGCAGCGAGTCAACACGCTCTTTTTACAACCGTCTCCTTGCACACCCGTAGAGAGCAACGCCCTCATGGAACTGTTTGCCGGAGGAGCTCGGAGTTGAGTGCCTTACTCACGGCACCTTGACACCAGCTAGTGAGCACACCATCAACGAGAACTTGAATCAAAAAGGACTTGAAACAGACCCGACTCTTGCTAAATGTCTCGCTCTGTGATTTCTAAGCCGCCGTTACCCCTAAGTAGTGATACATATTTAAATATTATTTTTCTTCCGAGCGTTTCAGAGGAAATCAGCATGCGACTGAATTAAAGCACTATGTGACGTTCATCGCTTTCTTGTCTTGAAAGACTGCACTGATAATAGTTGGGAGGGAAGTGTCAAAAGAATTAGAAATGACCCCTAAAATATCAGTGGCAACACTTCCGAGTTCAATTAGGTCCAGTAGTATTTTGACAGGATTTTTGTTTTTTTACATACCACTGAAATTGATTTGAAATTATTGTGATTGAAGTGTAAACTTTTAGATTTAATTTAAGGGGTTTCTCTAAAGAATATTTATCATTCAAGAATTATGGTCAGAATAATTCAATTGTCAATGGCTCAACATTACTAGTAAAGTAGTATTTTCATTTCAGGACAATATTTATTGATTTTAGATTTTGATTATCTTCTCCAGAGTATTCGTGACTATTGCTGTTCTGCTTTTCCCCTCACCTCTTCTTAAATTAAAGCTGAAAATATACACTTTATTCATACCAGTGTACAAAGGTATACATTCTCATCCTTATAATATTTTTTAAAGGCTGAGTCAACCCCCCAAATTTCTTTGTAATAATATGTTCTGTGCAGCCCAACTAATTGAAACACAATGTTCTGATGAATGTTTTGCTTGTGGAATATAAATTAATTACCTATTTTATCCATCTCAGTGGGCGGCCATTTTGCCACTTGCTGTTAACTTCTAATGACATCACAGATGCTCAGGTCTCAGGTTGCAACCAATCACTGCTCAGCTTCAGAAAACCGATGAGCTATGATAAGGTGGCACCTGAGAACTGGCAACTGTGATGTCATTTTAAGTCGAGTTAAGTGGCAAAATGGCCACCCCCTGAGGCGGATAAAAACGGGTGAATTTTGATACATATCTCACATCCCACCGACGCAATATTAATGAAATATCTGTTTAGACAAGTGGGGGCACATACGGCATATTATTGTAAAAACAATGGGTTAACTTTGCCTATAAAATGCTTACAAGACGTTAATGTAGCAGAGTCATTCGCTCTAAGAAGTATTTGTGCTTTCGGGCATTTTAGGTAGGAAAACAAAATCAAGCAGTCATTTTGCAAATGAGACAGTAATCAGCACAAATCATCCTTGTGAGATGGCACTTGTTTAGAAACTATCCAAATCTTTCAGTCTTGTGATTTTCTTTTTTTTAATGAAATCTTGTTTTTGATGCCCTTTACCCATGTGTACAAGTGTAGCAGCGGGACTGTTCCAATTTGGCGCACAAACACCAAAGTGTCCGAAGAGTGGCTGGAAAACAAATCCACCAGCGGAATATCCATCAAAACATCCTCCACATGGGTCACACAAAATTTGTTTTCTAAGAAGCGAACGGTTAGGTTTTCTCAGTAAGGCAAAGCAGACGTCCACCAGAATATCACATTAAGGCTACTTCTCTTGGAGCTTGCATAATATGAGGAGGACATTGGTGGCTAGAGTGAGTGGTGACGGTACCAATGTTTGTGAGCACCTTATTGATCCCACACAAATGCACAAACATGTTTGAAGTAATTTGCTTATGACACAACTGTAGAGCTTAGAGCACCTCAATGAGGCACTTGTTGACTTTTTGCCAGAGCTTTTCCATGTCCTCATGAGCTTTCACATCTTTGCTATGGTGTCCCACTCTCCTCTTGCTAAATGGACAGGTTGGAAATTCATTTAGGGACTTCACTGGAAAGTTGGAATCCCAGCTTAAAGTGGAAGGGTGTATTGTATCGGGATAAACAACTTTTTTGTTTTTTAACGCAGACATGCCCTTGTAGTCAGTTTGGCTGTCGTGCTAATCGATGTTCCCAATGTTAGGGTAGGCCTGTGCTGTAAAATAGGACTGTGACAAAGTCTTTGTTGATTGTTGTTACATTGTTATGTTAATTTAAAAAATGGCAACTTCAGCACTTTGATGTCAGCGTTAGACCTGTCATTTTGCTTAGTTTGTATATTTGAACTGCTCCCCTGATGTTCATACAGTGTAAAAGACATTTACTGAATATTTAGTCTGTGCTTCATAAAATAAGGTTTTATAGAGAAGATAGTAGTCGTGATTTACTAATATTGGCACCAAAACAGTGTTCTGCAGTTTGGGTGCCAATGACATCACTGATGTACTGTACATATTTCTTTGTACTCTATATTAAAGGCATTTTAGAAGAATACAATTATTTCTCATTTCATAATCCAAACACTGGAAAGAGACCTCCCCCCCTTAAGAAGAATTTAGCAAACATGTCCTCACGTGTACAAAGTGCATCGCAGTATGGACCTGACTAGCAGGAAGTGGTTAGAATGCTAATTTCATAATACAACAAAACAATTATATAGTTATTGGGAGAAGATAATTTTGAAAGAAATAAGAAGCCCGTATTATAAGCGTTGCTCATTCAGTAGCTTCTTTTTAGCGTACTGCTATAATAGCTTAAGTTTGCATTGGGAAGAAATCTTTACTTATTACAAAGGACCAAAAAATAAAAAAAAGAACAAATAATTAGAAAAACTGATAATAGAAAATGGATGGATTACTATAGTTCACACTAAAGTCAGATTTTTTAAGGATTAAAATTCCGTTACGTTGAGTAGACCTGGGTAATCTGAATTAATTTAAAACATCCTACACATTTTCCCTCTAGAGTCCTTCCATGTACTATTAGGCCGTCCATTTTCTAAACTGCTGAGGGTGGCTGGTAAATTGGAGCCTATCCAAGCTGAGTTTGGGCGGGCGACATCTTGGACTGGTCAGTCAACCGCATCCATAATATCCTTGTAAAGAAAATAAAAATAAAGTGTTTATATATAGTATATATATATATATACATATATATATATACTATATATATGTATATATATAGTAGACCTTCATATAGAAGGGGCCTACTCATTTGTCTCTTTGTAATCATACATACATGTATTACCTGATATGTCCCAATATTAACTCATAAACAGTTATGTAGTACAAGTGACATAGTTTAAAAATGTTATGCTTATATCTTGGATAAAAGTGGGTACGTATCATCCCTTTCGGTATGTTACTTTCTAATATATAGAGTATCACATTGTTTGAATGGGAAAAAAAATACTAGTGCTGTAACTGTATAAAAATGAAATAAGTAATAACCTTTAACATCAATAAATGTAGTGTTGATACAGGTGAGCAGGGACACATGGAATGAGCTTTTATTGCATGATTAATCATTTTCAGACAACAAGACTCCCCCAAACATTAAAAATAAACAGCACTGTACAAAACAGCACACCTTTTCTTTTTTCTTTTTTTTTATCATTTTTGCTATCAACAGAAATTTAATAAGGTGGTGAATGGAGTGTAAGGACACGAGTCATGATGATGTTGAGATGTACAGGATGAGCTTGATGTCAAAGTATAAGCACCATCTTCATGTAGTCAGGAAAGGCCTTTTTTTTTTTGACAGGAAATACTCGAGAAGGGACAATGAGAGCTTTAACATACAAGAGGGTCGTTATCACAGTTTTCAGACATTTTTACCAACTTAAAAAAAGAACAATATTGGTGTATAGCACTATCATCATTATCATGCAAATTACTTCAGTAAACTTTCTGACACAGACAAAATATACTTCAATAAGTAGAACTCAATACATCTCTGTCCAGCAAGTCACAAAGCCTATAGTTTATAATCTTTTAATTAGATCCCTATCAAAAATAATATGCAGATTTGTATTCTTCTTAATATATCTAAAGTGCAAGTAGGTATCCATTTTTATTCAATGCTTTCTGTAAGTATAAATATACAAAGCAAAAGAAAAACGCAACATGTTTTTCCTGTTTACTTTTTCCGAAAGGAGGCGCATCATATATAACAAACATATATATATTTTTGGTATATATACATATATATATATACGTATATATATGTATATATAGTATATACGTACATATATATATGTATATATATATATACATATATGTGTGTGTATATATATATACATACATACACACACACACACACACACACACACACACACACACACACACACACACACACACACACACACACACACACACACACACACACACACACACACACACACACACATACATACACACGGCACAGATAAAATATTTTTGAAAAGTACAACATATCACATACGGGATGGTAAAGGGCTTCAGACTAAACGGTGACATGGGATATGTTCATTGTGCATTGAAAACCCCCCTCTCACACACATACCGCAGAATCTGGGCTCCACTCCCCTTCAGAACCTCTATAACACAACAGTAGCCTGTACAGTCTGTCAATAATATACCTGACAGTTGGTGTGAGTGCAACCAGAAGATGAGCTCCGTGGGTGGTTAGCATCGAGTCATGTGACCGGAGGCGGCCATTGTTTGTGTGGTTAACCAAGAACTCTGGATGACCAATAAGTGACACCAAAATTTGGATGGTAACACCAAGTAGAAGATCTGTTTGTTGTCCAGTTTGGTAAAACGATTATCACCCAAATTTCATGGACAGTTGCCATCTGATGTCATGCATGCGTGGTCACCTCAACACACTAACAGTGATAGCCAGTTGACTTTAAGGCAGGGATTTTCAACTGGCTTTGTCCAAGGGACCACATTATACCCAAGAAGCAACTCAGGGATCACTGCTTTGGCGGAGTATTACTTTATTTTGCACCGAAGGAGGATAGACCTATCTAGGCTATTTATCTGTATGCCTATTTTGGGATTGTGAGCTACATTTGACATAATTTGGATGGGTACGTGATTCACAAAATTAGCTGAAAAATAAATCAAATCTAAATAAGAAATCAGTTTTATTTTTAAAAATGTTACAATTATTTTCCATTTCTAATTTTGCGGACCACCTGCAATACCGTCACGGACCGCTAGAGGGCCGCGGACCACCGATTGACAATCCCTGCTTTAAGGGTTTCTTAAAAGACTGGCTTTGATGCATGATCATGTAAAATTCCTATGAGCATTCATTGTGTTTTTAATTGGCAAACCGTGTACATGACATTCGGAAACATTTTTGTCATTGGACACAATTAATGGGGCGTCTATGATGACTACTGCTGCATGAAAAAAACAAAACATAATGCTAACAAATCAGCTAACAACCAAGACCATACTGTCAATCCAAAGTCGCTTGGATGCTGTAAGCCGACGTTCGTCCTTGGTAAAAACACGGAACGTGTGAGTTTCATTGACAAGTGGCCTTGGACTCCTCATATTTGGCCATACAAACATTCACAGAAATTGTTTTGGAACACAACTTGACTAGACACCATAAATGTTTGTTTGGTGAATATTAGTTCATCCACATCATGGGCAAATGTGAGGAATACATTTCTGTTCAAGACACAATTCTGTCATTCCGTTGGTGTTGCTAAGCCTTTAAAGTGCAGTGCCCGATTTTAGGCTTTTCACCAAGTGTCCAAGAGACAATATCTCTACTTTTCCTACAGAATGATTAAAGTACTTTTCAAGCACTCGACGTTTAGCTTGTTAGTGACCTAAAAGCCCAACTCAAGTGAAACCGTGGGACAAATCTGAATTTGTATGTCTTCCGTGGTCTCAGGTGAGAAAGAGGTCATGCTCAGCCTCCAAGCACACTCCTGGATTCTAATGTGAGGAGGCCTTGTTGGAAATACAGTAGAGGCCTCCAAAACACTCCAAAAGCAATATGAGGCCTCAGCCGGGGGTGGGTGGGGTGGGGTATGTGTGTGTGGAGGGGGTGTTTGGGGGGGGGGGACCCCAAAGTGAGTGCAAGCCATGGCAGAGGGGCTGTCCACGTTGTGTGTGTATGCGGCAGAATAAAGGAAAGGAGAGTTGTTTGTAGTGGGCTAGCAAACCCAACACACTGATCCCAGTTTTAAAGAACTACGTAGCTGAGGAGGGGAAAAAAAACATCACGTTGTTAAGTCAGCACATTGCCATGCTTTCAAATGATCATATACCTATTTATTATTGTCATCTTGTAAAAGTCCATACACGTGACACTACGCCATGATCGGCATGCATGTAATATTGCACACTAACAAGAAATGTCCCTCTCTCGTAAATTGCTCTGCCTCCGTCAGGGAGGGAGAAACATGAGACGATTTTGGACAAGACAAAGCGATAGGAAGAATGAAATGAAGAGCAATCAAAGGAACAATGACATATACATAAAGTGAGCTAAGGAGCAATGGAGGGGCTATAGCACCATAGTGAGATATACTGCCTCGGCCCTGCACTGATAAAAGGTGCAAGGACGCCTCGCCTGGTTCTTTAACAGCTTTTGTCACCACTCCACTCTGACAAATCATCTCGTCGAGCCTTTGTAGATTTCTGTTTCCTTCACTGCCATCCTGCTTTGCGCAAGGCTGCCGACAACATCTCAAGAACACTGAAGCATTCCGAGGAGTGAGAAGCCGCACGGCCAGTTGGCAACCAGGGCGCTCATCACCCCGCAAGGCCTCCCCAGACTCTCTGCAGCAGAACACCTTCCCGTCGGTGTCAGAGCCCCTGATCCATGCACCCGTGGATCCGGTAGCCCTGGTCAGTATGGAGAATATATCTGCCTACGTAACAACGCTCCTAAATGAAAGTTGATAGAATTCACGGACCATCCACGCGAGGACAAGTAAACGAGTGGAGTGTATAAGGCACGGGTTGTAATGATGTCAGAGAGGATGCCTGCACTGCGCAGGCGTGTCTTTTCCCCTCCCTTAATATTAACCTTTTGCACACACCCAAATTTAGCCGCCCCCCCCCCCACCACCACCACCCCACCCCTCGGGAGGATAAAAGCAACAACAACCAAATCCCACAGAAAACGTGGGTATCTCAATAAGGACTTTTCTTTTTACAGCTGATTCACAAAATCATAATTATTACATCTAAGTTAGCACTTTTGTCACTGAAGTTTCGATGGACATGGTGCAGGAAGGTCTGTGGGATCCTTATGACAGCACGGAGATAGACTTATGTCATTCCTTGAAGTGCATAAGGGCTGCAATTTTTTATTTTCTCAGCATAATAGTAATGCTTTAGTTGTGCATTTGTAGGTCAAATTAAAGAGGAGCTTAGTTCACCAAACCTCTGCTCTTACCATGAGCCTAGAAGCATGCAGACAGGTTTTTGCTATTCTGCAGGTCTCACACCTGTAGAGCGCTTCCATATTCAGTCTGCGTACCTTTATATTAAACTATACATTAGGGATATAGTCGATAAATACTCTTTTTGTGCTGATGTCAAATACGCATTTGTGACAGGACTGTTATTTTTACGTAATAGAGCTGTGTTGTCGTTTCTGGTGAAATCTTTAGTATTTTTATTTTTTTTTAAATAGCTTTTGATGTGTGCAAAATCTTTCGACAGAGATATATAAACACTGTTCATCGTCACTGAAATCAAGTAAGAAACAGTTGAAATGTTACAGTTAAAAGTCCTTGATAGCAGCGCTTACTGTGACATGGTGATAAAGTGGGTGACATCCAGTCAAATGAGCGAGGAGACAGCCGAGGTGCTGCCTTGTCTCTGGAGCTCGTGTGTGTGCGTGGAGGGGGAGGGGGGTGATTCCCTTGGAGATCTCTCTTTCCAGTCACTTGACACTGTTAAGTCTCATTCCCTCGATGAGTTCTCAGTTTTTGTTTCGCGTCGTAAGTCAGTCAGTCAGTCAGTACGTCAGTCAGTCAGTCAGTCAGTACGTCAGTCAGTCAGTCAGTCGTCGTCGCCGTCATCTGCACCGTGCGGGCCCTCAGGTAGCAGTTCCGAGGCCCGTTTCTCTCGACTCCTCTCCTGGATCTTCCGCATCTCCTCCGCGTATTTGCAGAAGGTGTTGCCAAATTTAGACCACACTTTGCACGGAACCGTGATGGAGTTTCGGTAGGTGGGCTTCACCTCGCTGACCCGCATAAACACGCCGTACTTGTTGGAGCCCACGTCGAAGAAGAAGCGCTTGTTGTCCACCGTGAGCGAGGTGCCCTCCGGGAGCTCGGCCGGCTCCTCGTCTACGCCGTAGTCGTCGATGAGTTTGGCCAAAGCGTCGCGGAACTCGATGAGCCCCTGTGCCGGCAGGGCGATGGTCTGGCCTTGCGAGCTTCCCAGTCCGGGCCCCCGATTAACGGTCTGCCGGATCCTCAGGAACCGCCCCCTCTGGTTCTCCTTCAGATCCATGTAATATTTCCGATTCTCCCGCACCAAGAATTCGCTCTTGAGCGCCCGCCGGGGCTCATCCTGCACCAAGTCGGGGTTGCTCGGGCCCAGCTGGGCGTAATGTTCGATAAAGTCACCGAGATAATCACGGAACTCCACGGCCACCGACATGGAGAGCGTGAGGCGGCTCTTGTTTCCTCCAGCGCCGACCTCGGCTATCTTGAGGAAGCGTCCTTTAACATTCTGCTTGACGTCAAGGTAGAATCGCTTGTTCTGGATGTCGACCCGCTTGGAGGCGAGCTCCTCGGTGTCGTGCTGTAGTCGGGACATGGCTCCCATCGCACCCGGCGGCAGCGAGCCAGGGCCTGCGGTAGGCCCTCCGTGGTCACTGCCGCTGTCTCTGTCCGCCATGATGCTGCCTTCCCTGCTTTACCTTCCTTCTACCGTCTCCCTCTGCCTGCTGCAACCTCGACTGCCTGTCAAAACGGCTCCGGCGCGCTATCGCGAGAAGAGCGCTCCGCAAGGAGGGGGCTGGTGGGGATGTGCGTGAAAGTTTTTTTTTTCTAGTTCAACCTTTTATTCTAACACAAACACATTAGATATAATAACGCCATCAACTACAAGCCGACAAAAACAAAACAAGACATCCCCAATACCAAAAAACACTAAACAAACAAACCAAAGCACACACACACAAAAACTAAAATGAAAAAAGTAAACAAATGAAAACACATTTCAGGGCAACTCCATCTTATATACAAAGAATATACAGCCAGAGCAAATATCTTGCAGAGACAGCCTTTCAATAAATGAGGTCAGTTTTACAGCATTCTTGGTGTTAATAAGCTTTAACGAATTGTTATAGGAGTTCAGATCATTCTTCCAATGCAGAATGTTTTGTTTTGTTTTAAAGAAGCGACATTTGTGTTTGTATTGTTTGGCCAACAAAATAATAGTGTTAATGAAGTAACCTAATTTACCATTATGAAAAAAGCCATATTTAACATCAGATATAGTAAGAGAAACAAAGAGCAACCCTTTTGAACAATCCCATTGTTGAAAGTCAAGCCAAAACCTTTGTACAAACTCACACCAAAAGAAAAGATGGTCTAAATCTTTAATTTCACCTTCACAAAAAACGCAGTTCACTACATCCATTTTAAATGTTGTCTTCAAAAGTTTCTTGGTTGGGTAAATATTATTGAACATTTGAAATTGAAGTTCCTTTGCTTTTGGTGGGACCGGAGATTTCAAATACTTGCATCTAATCACTTTTATATCTCCTGAGCTGAAGTCTTTCAAAATATAACCACGTTTCAAAGTTCCAGAAAAACTGTTTTCCAAAAAATATCCTCTAATAAACTGTTGAATTTATCATCACAAAACTCAATCCCATTAACATGTAGCAGCCTTAAACATGGAGTTATCTTTGAATACATTTTATCTTGTTTAACCATGTTAATCAGGGATAATGGGAATGTTTTCACCATTTGTTTGTACTTTTTTTGAGTACAAGAAATCTTAAATCTATCCCAAAAATCAGCATGATGCAAGATTCCTCCCTCCTCATCCATGAAGTCAGATATAGCCCAGTGTGTGTGAAAGTAAGTGTAGTTTCTGTAGGTCAGCGAGAGCGGGCTGTGTTCAAGATGATGCGCTTTTGTGACTTATGCGTTTGTAGCCTTGTTTGTCATGTTGTTACTCACGATGAACCCTTTATTGATAGGTGTGTATTATTGTTTTTGCTCTGCTGTCTCTGCCACCTCTCACCCCCATCTGTAGGCCTTTCTAAAAAAAATATCCATCGTTCTACAAAACATAAACACTCCTCTTGTATTTGTACATAATACTGCTGCATTGTTAAAAAAAGGAGAAAAAACCATTAGCCATATATATGTAGTATAGATAGATAGATAGATAGATAGATAGATAGATAGATAGATAGATAGATAGATAGATAGATAGATAGATAGATAGATAGATAGATAGATAAGGTAATCCTGGCAAATTGCCCAATCCGATGAGCAGCCGGGTTGAGTGTTTCAGCACCGCGGACAGCGACCATGGCAAACTACGTGGAGCGTGTGTGCGCGTGGTTATGAGCGTGAGTGAGGCGGTGGTGTCTGAGATAGTATTTCTGAATGAAGAGCTGAGTCTTCAAGAGTAGGTGGTGAAACTCCATGAATCATAGCACTGTAATTGGACTTGTGTGTGACTATTTCTCAATGGAAAATTATTGATGGTCGCATAGGAATGAAACAACACCAAAGGAAAGACTACAATTGGTGCGTGGAAAAAAAATGGTGGCGTTGCATTTGTGCCAAAAACATGTCACGGTGCGCTCTGCCTACGCATGTGACGTCTCGTCTGTGCATGTGACATGACTTTTGAACGTGTCGTCACGATACCTGTAGATGTCAGAATCAGAATCAGAATCAGCTTTATAGTCAATTCCTTCATGCTAGGACACACAAAGAAACCGAAATACCGTTCCCCCTATCCCACGGTGACGAGACACAGCACACGATTAACACACAAGTAAAACAACGGGGAGAGAGTTCAGGACCCCAACAGCCCGGAGATCACAAACTTCGCCAGTGGCGAGCAGTGCTGGCATCTCACAACAAAGTCCCGGCACCATTCTTCACGGATGTAGACGCACAGTCCACCTCCACGCGATGTTCCCCCTCGTACAATGGCCCGGTCCGCCCGATAGCGCGCCATCCGCTCCAGACGCACAGCAGCTACGCACTGTCCGGTCCGCAGAACTCAGCAGGCATGTTGATGTCCAGCGATCGAACGTCCGCCAGAAGAATGGAAGGCACGGCCGGGCGAGCTGGGGTGGCCGCCAGCCAGGCCCGGACGCCCAACCGGGGGAAGAATAGCAGGCGAGTCCGGCGACGCTCCAGGACGGCGCAGACCGAGCGCCTTTAATGTCCCCGCTTCAAAGTTCAGGTCGCCACAAAACTCGCTTTCGCCGATGTCGAGCAGAACCAGCCCGCCGCACTTGAAGCACAACCCGGTACGACGAACACACAAAACTGGCGGACAAACCCACATTAAACGACAAAACACCGTTCGGGACAGAGAGAGGCCGCAGCGTGTGCACGCGCCGCCATCCGGATATCAGTGGCCTAGTGGTAGAGTGTCCGCCCTGAGACTGGAAGGTTGTGGGTTCAAACCCCGGCCGGGTCATACCAAAGACTATAAAAATGGGACCCATTGCCTCCCTGCTTGGCACTCAGCATTAAGGGTTGGAATTGGGGGGTTAGATCACCAACTGATTCCCGAGCGCGGCATGGCTGCTGCTCACTGCTCCCCTCTCCCCCAGGGGATGGATTAAAATCACACGGGGATGGGTTAAATGCAGAGGACAAATTTCACCACACCCAGGTGTGTGTGTGACGATCATTGGGACTTTAATCTAATCTTTAATCTTACTTCAAAAATGCACTATTTGTAAAGTGCATCTTTTATTATTCTTTAATAGAAGCAGTAATGATATTTTGCTTTCTTTATACTAATTGCAATTGTTTGGCTTATCTTTTCCTCTGTTTTTTAATCCTACTTTGGTCTACGACGGGAAAATAAAGAACAAGTCGAATGACTGTAGCCTGTATGAGTGAGTAAGACCACATCAACTATCCGTCCGTCCGTCCGTCCGTCCGTCCGTCCGTCCATCCATCCATCCATCCATCCATCCATCCATCCATCCATCCATCCATCCATCCATCCATCCATCCATCCATCCATCCATCCATCCATTATCTGTACCGCTTGTCGGGGGTCGCGGGCGTGCTGGAGCCTATCCCAGCCGTTATCGGGCAGTAGGCGGGGGACACCCTGAACTGGTTGCCAGCCAATCGCAGGGCACACAGAGACGAACAACCATTCTCACTCGCACTCACACCTATGGGCAATTTGGAGTGCTCAATCAGCCGACCATGCATGTTTTTGGGATGTGGGAGGAAACTGGAGTGCCCGGAGTTAACCCACGCAGGAATCCAACCGGCAACCTCCGAACTGCTAACCGGTGTTCCACCGTGCCGCCCACTACATAAACTAATGTTTAAAATTGATTGAAGTATAAAAATAAGTTAATGTTACAGTCGACCTGTAGTGGGAGATCTCTCCTGGATGTTTCCCTCCACCGTTTTCAAAAATTAAGCCATGGCGCCCATTGTCACAAACAGCACATCCAGATGACAAAAAGTAACGACTCAGCAAAGATGCTTGCAACATCACTGTCTGACAGCATTTGATAGAAGCAGAGTGGGACGACACCGTGAAATGACAATGAAATGACATATTACAACTACGCTTAACAACGCATCGTCAGACGACGCTTAGCAACAGCTCTTTGTCAAGTGACACGACATGATGACACGTTCAAATGTCATGTTGCGTGCGCAGACGACACGTCACATACGCAGTAGACATGGGCAGAGCGCACATCAACATATCTTTGGCGTAAACCTGGAAGGCCATAAAAAACTCTAAAGGCTTTCATTTTGTTTATTAGCGTGCAACATGGACTACTGATCGATCGGTGGATGAAGAAGAATGATTAATGAGCACAGTTGGGTGGAAAGTAGAGGAAGGGGGTGGGTCCCTGAACTGATTGCTGGATTTGGAACAGCAATCCCAGTAATGTGGCTCTCATTTAATTAATCTAGATTTGGTAGCTTTTTAGGGGGAATAATAACACCCAGTATTGAAAGAGCTTTATTAATTGGATCTTAAGGAGAGCACACAGACCTTCAACCTGATGTTGTTCGTAAGGCCTTCTATGTGATTGGTGTGTTGGTGCAGTGTACTAAACCTGTCAAGCCCTTTCAGAACCCTGGACAGTCACCCTGCATATCCTGATATGATCCTCTAGTCTAGTCAGATGGAGGAGGCTGTTATATTTGTGGACACTATACATGACCTTTCTTGCAATTTCCTTGTCATGTCCCCTCTATAGTACAGCGGACAGTATAATTTATCTCTCTCAGGATGGACATGAGGAGGCTTTCTGACCTCTAGTGAAGGGCGCTTGGCTCTGGACAGTTGGCTATGTCATGATTGATGGATGCAGAAAGAGGATACTATAGTGGTCATTGTATTCATCCTGAACATAAAATGCTGTTTATTTTGAATAAATGCGATTGTATTTTGCTTGTGCTCGATTTGTAACTTAATCCTAAAACTTGCTGCATGCTGCGCCTCTCCCTGTACATCACATCCTGAAGCTGAGGACCCCATTGAATGCATTTCGCAGCGTTACTCATCGCAACCGCAGTGTGTAGCAGGGAGCATCGCGAGCCACCTATACGAGAGGCT
This sequence comes from Syngnathus acus, assembly GCF_901709675.1. NCBI lineage: Eukaryota > Metazoa > Chordata > Actinopteri > Syngnathiformes > Syngnathidae > Syngnathus > Syngnathus acus. The sequence continues at coordinate 20,964,069 of NC_051095.1, read as the reverse complement.
TGGCAACACGATATTGCGTGATTCTTATTGCAACCACTGACTCGAAGAGGGGGTGATCGACCACGGTGGTTACACATGAATCCGCAGCGCTTTGCAGCTGTTTGTCCGGGATTTTAAGGTGTTTGCGGACGAATTGGGGATCCGACGTCAGCGACCGAGCAAGTGATGCTTCCTCGCATAAGGCGCACGCGTGTGATGAGGGGATCAGCGGACGCGGCTGGAGGGTGCGCGCTACTGTTGCACCGCCTCAACGGATAACCGCTATCTCATCCTCTCTGGTCTTTCCCGGGTTTCTCTCCACTGACTAACGGAATTACCGGACAGAGATTTTCTTCTTTTTTTTTTTATCCTCCTCAACCCCCCCTATTTTTGTTTTCTTTTTTTTAGGGGGGGTGCGGGATTCCAAAAATGGATGAAAGCCCTGAGCATGCGTGGAGCGTTTATCATTTATTGTGAATACTCCCTGTAAGCGCACAGCTTTTTTTCACACCAGGAGAGGCAATGCGCCCACCCATGCGATGCTAGCCTATTAGCTGGGGCGAGAGAGAGAGAGAGAGAGGGAGAGAGAGAGAGAGAGAGAGAGAGAGACGGGAGGGGGGTTCAGTCGTGGATTCAAGAGAAGACTAATTTGCGAGTCTTGCTTTGCCTTTCAGGAAAGCGAAGAGGCGGAGGGAGGTTGGTAAAGGAGAATACAGCAGTCACATTTTTTAAGAATGCAGGAGAAGCGGGCCATTTCCGGTTCCTAGCCTGGTGTGCGAGAGTGTGTGCGCGTGTGTGTGCGTGCGCGTGTGCGTGCGTGTGTGTGTGAGCGCGTGTTAGTGTGTTATTGAGTTTGTGCCCCCCATCCGAGGCCAGCGGCCGTATGGGGAAAGCGGCGGCGCACACAGATGGCATGGACACTTCCACAAGGTCTGCCGCGCTGCCTCTGCCCTGCCTCCCCTGCCGGAGCTCGTTCGCCGCCGCCTCTCTCTTGCAGCTCCCTCCGCCGCCCAGAAGCACTGCACCACAGCACAGGCTGACGGTATGAGGCTTGATCCAGTGCATTTCTCCATGCTAGTCATCGGGGTCTCGTTCGCCTGTTACGCCCCGAGTCTCAACTCCCTCCAGGACCAAGCGTACCGATCAGCTGTGGTCATTGAGGGCGAGGTGCGCTCCTCCCCGGAGAACGTCTCCTCCCGGGAGCCCTACAGTGTGAATGTCAAAGTGCTGGACGTGTGGCCCGTCAACAGCGGCGGCCTCGAGAGAGAGCAGCTCGTCACCGTCGGGGACTTTAGTTCCGAGGCCCCATGCACCACGGTGGAGAAGGACCACAGATATATCTTTTTCATGGACCCGACCGGGGAGCCCGACGTGTTCAAGGCGTCGTACGCCCCCGTGGACGCCAGTGAGCCGGAGCTCAAGAAGGATGTGGAGCGAGTGTTGTGCGAGGACTGCGGTAAGTTCCAGGTGCACATGCAATGTGAAGTGATGTAAAAGAGACGTGCTCGCGCGTGCACGTGTGGCGTCTGTACAGTGTCAGCGCGTGCGCATGCGCGAGCCGATTGACACTTCAATCCGCCATCACCCGGTCACCCATAATCAAATGAGAAGCATGCTAGAAAATGTGTCCTATATGGATCTGTGCGTGCTTGTAGAAACTAGACCCCCCTCCAGTGCCCCCCTCTCTCTCTTCCATCCACTGCAGACTCCTGCTGAGTGGTGATCAGTGCATTCTGACTCTTTGAGCATAGCCAGCAAGATCCGCACCATCACAGATTAGAGTGGAGCTCCTGTGTGTGTGTGTACGTGTGTGTGTATGCGCATGTGTAGATAGCAAGCTTGTGTTGAGGTGACCTTTGTGTCTGTTGCTGAGGATTGTTGCCAGGGGCCAGCATATCAGATGTCAAATCATGACATGTCTCACACTTGTGACTGCAGTGACCTGTGAATGGAGGGTTCAGATAGGCCATGCCGTTCCCCGGGTATCTGAAATACTATTGACGGTCATAAAGGGTACCATGCACACGCATCTGTTGCACTTTTAGTTTTTATCATTTTGAATCACACTGCAACGACATGCTTGAGTGCTGTTGAGGAAGAAAATACACATCACGGACTGTGGTAATGAAAAAGGAGAAGGGTTCGACACTTTTGAACAGCATCTTTTTTATAACAATACCTATATTTAACTGTTATGTACTTCTGACTTTGTGCGAAAAGTTTAGAGAACTGTCTTTGGTTTCAGAAAGAACAGATGCTTGAATGAGTATGGTGTGGTAGAACCTGAGAGTGCTAAAGGTTGAGGTCATCATCTTAGATCAGTGGTTCTCAAACTTTTTACACCAAATACCACAATAAAGTACCACTATTAGGTTATTAAAATTAATGTTTGAAATCAAACATTTCCAATGATTACTCCGTACTGTAAAGTACTTTAGTGAAAAACAACTAACACACTGTACCGTATTTAAAAAAAATTTGAAGGGACAAAGATGATCCGTTCATCCATTTTCTATACCTCTTGTCTCCCCACGGGGGACGCGGGCGTGCTGTAGCCTATCACAGCCATCATCGGGCAGTAGGCGGGGGACACGCTGAACCGGTTGCCAGCCAATTGCAGGGCACACAGAGACGAACAACCATTCGCACTCGCACTCACACGTACGGGCAATTTGGAGTGCTCAATTGGCCTGCCAAGCATTTCTTCTGGATGTGGGAGGAAACCAGAGTGCCCGGAGGAAACTCACGCGGGCACGGGGACAACATGCAAACTCCACACAGGGAGGGCTGGAGGTGGAATCGAACCCGCACCCTCCTAACTGTGAGGCGGACGTGCTAACCAGTGCGGAGGCAAAGATTAAAGGTTATAACTTAAGGCATGTAATCGTACTTTGTATCCCCAAAAAATCCATATACTATAAATAACTGTCATTTTATTCAAGTAGCTTTTTAACTAGAAATGGCACTTATTGTCTTTGTAACAACTTTCCTTTAATTTCGCTTTATAAGCAAGTTCCCTCGATCATTGTGATTTAAACATTGCACTTTGTCATCTGTCAAATTGTTGTGTCATGTAAGCATTTTTGATTTACAAATCAAAATCGACACCTTGTGACGTTATCATAGTTAACAAATCGACAGAATGCCCGTGCACACAAAACTGTAGCGTAAAAATCTGTTCTAAATGGCAACTGCCTTGAGATCCCTTTTTTTGTGTTGAATACACACTGTATGAATCAAACAAAATTGAATGAAATCATTAGAGGAAGTAGGAACAGGAAGGAAGTGAAACGTCTGCACAAAGAGCTCATCTAACAGCCCAGCTAACAATGTGATGTTCTATTTTTAGCCCTGTGACATGCTAAAATGATCAAGTCATTTATTTATGACGCGGCTATTGTAATCAGGCTTCAGAGGAGAACATTTTCAGGCAGGGATAGGCGCACACACACACGCACGCACACACGTACACAGGAAACACAAGTGGAAACAATCTCAACTGAGAGACATTCTAAAGCCCCCGTTAGTATTATAGAACAGACAACAAATATTTCAAATATTACAGACAACGACATAAATATAATATATTTCATTAGGAGCAGCACATCGGTGCTCTGCTGACACACACCCTGAGTCTAACCAATGCCTGGGCCTAATACCAGCCAGCCAATCACAGCCACCCTCCTGGAACACACACTACAGACAACACCCACCAGCTTTAATCCATCTCCTTGACATGACGGTTGTGCCTTTGGCTTTAGAAATTGATTGGTGCTTGATTTGCAATAACAAGAAACATTTATTCAGTGCTCATGAGACTTATGGAAAAGTGCATGTTGTAGTCCAGCAAATTAACAAAACAAAACAAAATATATCCTCAGCATTTATCCTTGAACGTCTTGAATCAAATCATATTTACACTATGAGCAAAGCAGGTCATTTGCCTGCAAGTTGTAATAATCTGCTGCTGTAAATCCTTTCAGAGCGCTTGTTCAAATGTCTCTTTTTTTCCTACTCCATAGACAGCATCACAGTGGCTTGACAACTGTCCATTAAATGTTGACATTTACATAATCTGCAAACTCTCTGAGGTACAGACCATTTAGAGTGACAAAATCATGAGACAGCAAATTCTTAGTTTTTGCAGCGTAAACAAGCTGTTGCGTTTTTTATGAGATGGTAAGAGTGACAAGGTCCGTCCATCCATCCGTCCGTCCGTCCGTCCGTCCGTCCGTCCATCCATCCATCCATCCATCCATCCATCCATCCATCCATCCATTCAGCCAAGGCGTTAAATGGAGTTTTGGTCAGGGTCATCAAGTTTTCCCACACCAAACTCTTTCAACCATGTGATTATTGATCTTGCTTTGTACAATGAGGCACAGTCATGCTGGAACAAAAAAAAATAAAACTGCAGCTGCAATTTGAGAAGCATAAGAATCAAAATATCAACATGGTTGAAATGCTGTATGCACAATTGCTCCATTCCAACCATGTTGCTCTTATTTATTTATTTATTTATTTATTTATTTATTTATTTATTATTCATTGCTCTTATTTATTCATTGTATGTGCCTTCTTGTTTTTACTTTTTGTATTGTTTACTTGAATGTATTGTTTGTCCGTGGACCAATATAATATAATATAATAAATAAATAAATAAATAAATATATATATATATATATATATATATATATATATATATATATATATATATATATATATAATATGTATTATGTCTTGTCATCGTGGGATAGAAGGAAATGCAATTTCGATCTCTTTGACAAGTGAAGAAATTGACAATAAAGCAGACTTTGACTTTGACTTTAGAGTCAGCATATCTGGTAACAGGTGTAATCCAGTGACAAATGAATCGGTCAAAAGGTGTGTCTGAATTCTTTAGTTCATATTGTAGTCATATGTGCAAAATGCCCACCCATGAACCAGGCAGAGACCTGACAGAGATTTTCTCTGATCATTGTTGTTGTCATTCATTTTGTGGTACATTGACATTGACATACACTTCCTAAAATAGCTGATCTGATTGCCAAATGCTCCTGTCACTGATTTTGTATCAAGTGATTCGTACTCCACTCTCAAGCTCTCTCTAGCCTCTCTCGCCTTGTTGTAGCTGGAAAGTGTTTCGACTGTGTAAGTCAGAAAAATGAGGAGTAGAATAACAGGTTAGGGTTAGATTTCTTCTTAATGCTTGGTCAAAAGTTTGGCACTCTCTTCATGAGCAAACAGCTCCAGTGGTCTTAGGTTTGAAGGGTGGTTTCTCCAGATGGCATATTTTGGCTCCTTCCATCTATATCCAATAGGATTGAGATCAGGATTCTAAGAAAGCCACTTCCGAATAGTCTGATGCTTTATTTTTAGCCATTCTTTGGTGTTTTTAGCTGTTTAGGGTCATTATCCTGTTGCAAGGCCCATGACTTGTATGACAAGCGTTCCGACACATTTCTCTCTAGAATACTATGATGGCCTCGAGATTTCATTTTGTGTTCAATGTTGCCCACTCTGCATCCATTGAAGCCTGGTCGTCCTGGGACGGGGATCCTCCCATTTGATGTCCCTTCTCAAGGTTTCACATATTTCCCCAATTTTTATTTTACCTTGCCCTCCTGGAGGTGACGATTTCGAGAATAATCGTCAACTGTGGCCATGTGAAGGCCTTTGAGATGTTTTTGTGATTAAGGGCTAAACGTATATGTAAATAAATTTGACTTGACAGCCTCGTGCTTTCATTGTGTCCGGATTCAAGATAACCAGTGCTAGTTCTAGGCCCTAATTTTAGCCATAAAAAAATGACACAATATTATAATTTCCAAATACCGATACAAACAAACAAAAAACAACAACTCCGAGTTAGGCGGGGTTGGCGCGCAGAGTACCGTACTCGTCCAAGATGCAAAGGGGCAGAAGCTTTGCGACTGGAATCCATAATGGAAAAGCGGCATATGAGACATTGCTTGCTAAGAAAAACAACATAGAGCAGCATGGTTTTGTAGTATTCTTTTGCTGATCTTGTTGGTGTCACTAGCAAGAGCAGCAGCCAAACTACAACAAGCCAAGACCTGTTTTTTTTTTTTTTTTACTGTTGTTGCTGGTCTTGCTGGTGACCCCAGTAAACCATGTTGTTTGGTCCATGCTGATTTTTTTAGCAGGGGTGTTGGGCCACATAGTTACAGATGCTTCTCGGACCGGGCCAACACAAATGTATCGACTTAAATATATCAAGCCATTTTGCACATCAGGTTAAATCTTTCCCGTAAAGAAGATAAATACATATATGTATACTTTGCCACATTCATGGCCATCTAACTTAACCAGCAACTCGCTTTTCAGATAAGGCGGTGTGTACATTTTGAGCGTGCATCCTTGATCTACCCCGTTCATTGACATAGTGCATTTTGCCGACAAAATAGGTCATAAGAAATCTGGGTAATTCATGCAAAGAAAATAAATTTGAAGTTGTTTAGTTGTTCGCTACGAATGGTTTTTACTGATGTTTTAAGTTTTTACTGTGGTACAATTTCAGTACCAGTATATTTTATGCAGATATAGTACCAAAGTTAAAATTTTGGTGTCATGACAGCACGACCTGGGGACAGATATAGCAAAGCAGCCCCAGAACGTAACAGAAACTCCTTTCTATTGAGCCTAGTTTTCCAGTGGACATTCTCCCAGAAGCTTTGTTGCTTGTCAACATGCAGTTTAGCACTTTTATGATTTATTTTAAACAGTGGTGTCCTCCTTGGTCGTCTCCCATGAATGCCACTTTGGCTCAAATAGGCCTACGGATGGAGCGGTTTCACAATAATGTATCTTGACCTTGGAGTTCACCTTTCTTTATTTTGGAGCTTGTTCTGGGATCTTTTGTTATCATTTGTATTATCCATCTCTTCAATTTCTCATCAATTTTTGACCTGCAGCCATGTCTAGCTTACATTTTTGAATAATTTGTGCAACTGTTGTCACAGGAACATTAAGCTGCTTGGAGATGGTCTTATACCCTTTAATTTTGATGTATTGATTTAGAATTTTCTTTTCAATCTTTTAATCCCCTGAGAAAACTATTTCATTCACTTCCTCCCGCCTGTGTTATAGTATGTGCTACACACCTGATCGGATCTTGGTTGAACATGTTCATGTTTTTACTTTTTACAAAATTTGCTAAGGATGCTAGCATTGTTTTGTCTATCTTTGTTTCAAAAGTTTGTTTTTAAAATAATTCTGTTGAAACACATTTCAAAAGCAATGTTTGATTTTCATTTGTTAATTTCCATCTCATTCTTCTTCCTTCCTTCTTCTTTCCTTAAATGAAATGACATTAATTCTTCTTTTTCCGTGATTAACAGAGGGCGACCAGCGATTTTGTCCATGCACATATTGAGAACAGTTCTTTATGTTAACAGGTAGCACTGTCTTGGCTCAATCTTGCATCAGTGTGCCTATCATCTGCAGGGCAGAATCAGTCTGGCATTGATCTCAGAATTAGAAGAACTCTGCACTGTTGCAGCAGCATGTCAAGACAATTCTCTCAACAGGAGTTGTAGCCGAGGCCACGCCCTTGACCCACTTTTGTTAGTATTTTCTCTTTGCACAGACACATTTTGGGAACTGTCTGCTTCAGGCAGCAAGGAGAGAGCAGTAGTTGTGATGATGTTATATTAATAATTAACAAGTTACAATAATAACTTCTTAAATACGTTGTAAAGGTGGCACTCAGTCTGACGGACATACTGAACATCAACGAGAATAAATATCCCAGAGGTGGTCGACTTGGCTGTAAGTGTGTGAATGTATTTCCTGAGAGGTCTGTCACATCTGCCTCATTGTTGTGTTATCTGTGCCTATTTCAGACACTGTTTTTGTTTCTCTTCCTTCTCTATCTCCTTCTGTCTCTCATACGGCCCTTGCTCTAACAGAGCACAATAACCCCCCCGCCCCCCCCCCGACCGACATACACACGGCCATGCCAGTCAGCTGTTGATGCTGTGCTGCAGATGCCCTAGTGTTCTGTCATTAGCAGGGAGATCTGGGGCTGCCATAAATTATGCACACGGAATAACGGAATGCTGAATATTTCTTCCATCTGTTGTATGTGCTTGTGTGCACATCTGTAAGACACTCTGACCACGATACAAAGTGGGTCTCTTCCCTAAGACAATCTGCCTATCATTTATATCAGCACACCTCATTGTTGCTCATTTCACCGATGACTGCCTAACTCGTGTTCTTGTCTTTGGTTATCTTATGTGTAAGGCTGTGTGTGTGTGTGTGTGTGTGTGTGTGTGTGTGTGTGTTTGTCCTTGCTGGTGAATAATGTATCGGCACTCATCTTTTTTCCAACAGTCAGCCTCGGTAGAAAGCTCATGCCTCTTAAAGGGGCCGACTCAGTGCCACATGGCTTAGTTTGTGAATGAGGGAGGGATTTTTGAGCACATGCACACACACTGACACACACTCACACTAGTGCTGGTGCACTGCACACACCACCCACACACTGATATGACAGATGCCTTACTATATCAGTAAAGTGCATCTTTTCAGCCAAGATGGACTTGGTCCTACCGCCTCATTTAAGAGGAGTTGTTTTCCATAGTGGAAGTGCACACTACATTTAAAATTTAATAAACAGACAGTTAAGTTACTATTTTTGGCAGATCATATGCACAAACCTTTCTCATGTATGAGATGCACCTTCTTGATCGGAAAGTGACATCTTCATTTTGAAATTCAACCAAAAAGTGCAAACGTTCTAAAACAAAAAGTGCAGGGTGTTCCAAGGGTCAGCAGCACTTCTTATAAAGTTCAGTGTAAATTTTAACAAATAAATAATTTAATCAATTTGAGGATCAGCATCTCCAAATCTGAGTCCATGGTCCTCAGTCGGAAAAGGGTGGAAGGCCCTCTCCGGATCGGGGATGAGATCCAGCCCCAAGTGGAGAAGTTCAAGTATCTTGGGGTCTTGTTCACGAGCGAGGGCAGGATGGAGCGTGAGATCGACAGGCGGATCGGTGCAACGTCGGCTGTAATGCGGACTCTGTACCGGTCCGTTGTGGTGAAGAGAGAGCTGACCCAAAAGGCAAAGATCTCAATTTCCTGGTCGATCTATGCTCCTACCCTCACCTATGGTCAAGAGCTATGGGTCATGACCGAAAGAACAAGATCCCAGATACAAGCGGCCGAAATGAGTTTCCTCTGCAGGGTGTACGGGCTTGGATTAATAAAAAAATGCAGATGTCGATAATTAGCAAAATCCACTTTAATGCTACTATACTGTATTTATTTGAAAGATAAAATTTGTTTATAGGCAAATCGAAAAGCACATTTGCGAGCAGGCATATAAGTAAGAATAACACACTTATGTTACATAATTGCAGAAGAAGGAAGTAAAGCTATTTGGTTGACGGCAAAGAAAGAGGGCCGAAGTCTGAGCTTTTCAGCTTTATAGCAGCATGTTTCCACCAAAGTTGCCAAAACAACGCATTTGCAGTGAAAGTAAATCTTTCTATCAAACTTTCCACTTCGGCGTACTGCGTGATTTGACTCGTCTTCAATACAATTCAGTGTAAAATGCAGAAAAAGTTTGCAAGTCTACAAGTTCTCTGCTACCGCCCATTACATACCAAAAAATGCAGGTTGTTTTTCTCCTGTTTATTTGCTCCTCTAAAATATATTTATAAATTATTTCTGAGCCCCACTATGTATTGGTCAAGCCCCTGCATCTCAGGTAGGGAATGAAATCCTGGCACGGTGCCTGGTACAACATGTTGATAGGTTTGTCAGTTCACACTTTTCCGGCACCGTTTTATTCTAATCTGATACTACGTATATCTAACCCAGGGGTGGGATATTCATTTTGCAAAGAGGCCACATGAGAAGCTGAAACGTCTGCTGAGGGCCAAGCCAACATGCTAACGTCAACTCTGAATTTGTATTTAGGAAAAACATGTGCGTATGTGCATATAGTATGCATTGTTATAAATTAAATAATAAACTATTTAACAAAATCATTACATCAATTGATAGCCAGATGTCATCAAGACTTCCAAATATACATTTAAGTGGGAAGCATCATATTGACTGTGAACAATGATAGATTTATGACTTATTATAAACCTAATATTACAGTGTATTTCAAAATGTACCGTATTTTCCGGACTATAAGGCGCACTGGACTATAAGGCGCACCTTCAATGAATGGCCCATTTGAAAACTTTGTCCTTATATAAGGCGCACCGGACTATAAGGCGCACCATTAATGCATCATGTCAGATTTTTAATCCAAATCAAATCATTCTCCATTTTATCTTTTTTATTTCAACTTCAGACGCAACAAATTACTTTATAATCACAAAATAATGATCCATAGTCTTTTTGATTCATGATACATAGTCTTCAGCGGGCCACTTATGATTGATTTCATGACACAATGCTTCGGGCCAGTTTAAATTTAGGAATTTGGCCCATATATAAAGCGCCCCGGACTATAAGGCGCACTGTCGGCTTTTGAGAAAATTTGAGGTTTTTAGGTGCGCCTTATTGTCTGGAAAATACGGTAGCTTTGCGTACGTAATATCAGGCCGTCTTCTTGGCCCTCAAACCTCCACTGTGCAGGAAATAAGAACGTTGCTCACATAAAGCACTCTTGTTGTTTTTGCTCATCTCTTTTTTGCATGATATTGTATCTTTGTAAACCGCAACAGCTTCTTGGAATATCGGACATGCAGCTGTTTATCTGATTTGTGAAAAAAAGATCTCATTGTCCACTCTTTATTAAACACTCAACACTCACTGGCCACTTTCCATTTCATTGGTCCGCTCGCAAATCAAAGAGCATCTTTTTTATGCAAGGCAAAGTGGATGTGAATGAGGCAAGGGTCATGCGGAGAAGTGGCGGTGAATGGCTACTTTGACACTCATTGAGATGTCAATGAGTGGAAGTTCGATGAACGAAAGCTGTCCAAAATCTTTTATTCTTCAACATACAGTAGTCCTAGCCGTAGCGGTAGCCACAAGCCGTGCATACCCTATTGGTCAAGGGCAGGCTGACAAAACCCATTTCTTCATTATACAAAGACAGTGGATGTGGCTTCATATACCATAACAAAGGTCCACCAATGGTCACTGTGCTCTCTAACGTTGTATGGACAAGATTAAATACAATAATGATTTTTTTTTGTCCAATGGGACAAAGCCGTAATTTGCCCAGGTCTGATCCAACCCATAGTGAGACGGTTGCGATGAAAAACAACAAAAACAAACAAACACTACAATATATTATCTTTACTGTTATATGCGCTCTTATATTTGAAGACATTTACAACACAAAAGAAGGTAACACCGGGGAGGACCCTTAGGCACACCACAAGATTTATATAGCTTGTTAATGGCACCTCATAGCCGCAACAGGATAATCCACTCGCAATAGCATACTTTTTGTTCTTGCAGAGGAGCAATGGGACGTTTTTGTGTGTAATTCAACTATTCACTCCTGATGGAGGACAGATGTGCTCAATTAGGAATGTTAGCCTGCTTTGTGTGTGTTTTTGTGTGTATGTGTGCAAATGTCAGGTTGGGGGCTGGAGGGGCTGTATTCACGATGAAAATTAGAACTGAGGAATGGCTGGGTGAGAGGTGGATTAGCGGTGCAGACGGATCTGGAGTCAAGAGAGTAAGATGAATGAAAAGAGGAAATAAGACAAACAGTAAGTGAGAAAGAGAGAGGGATGAGAAGGGGAGGACAGGTGAGTGAGGAGAGGAAGAGATAAACATGTGTGTGCCTATCAAGAGGGAGGAGTGCAGGACGTGAGAAAGACAGGACTAAGATAAATTGAAGACAGGTTCATGGGAACCAGAATGACTTGCACACAACTCAAAACAGATTCATTTTTATCAATCGATTGAATGATTGGTCTGTCTGTCTATTTAAGTTATTCAAGTGATTTGTGTGTCAGAATGAGGATTCCAAATATCACGTGGGAGATAAAGGACAAAAAGATATCATACATTAAAAATCAAGCAAAATAATTGTGAGGACTGACAAACCTTATGTGCAATAGAAGTTGTGACACGGATGTGTTACCGGGGGTCATGAAAACAAATAGAATGCACATTTATTGCCAATCACGCTTCAAACTGCGAGCCTTTACCCTGTTTTGCACAAATGGACATTTTGATGAACTGTGGTTGTGATTACAAAATACTATCACTGAACAACACACATCTTCTTCTGCTTGTGTTGCTGCTGTGCAGAGGTTAGCCGGGCGATACTGCATGCAGGTCGTCTGTGGCCGTTATCCGACAACTGACACACACGCACGCCCGCACACACGCCCGCACACACGCACACACACACACACACACGCACACGCACACACACGCAACCCTCGTCTCTTTTTCTCTCTGTCGTTCATTCTCAATCTCATTTTCCCTTTTCTTTCTGCCTTACATCCTCTATCTCCGGCTCCTTCCCTGGTTTCCATGGTGACAGCTGTGCGCTGCAGAAATCACACTGATGGGAGAATGAGATAGAAAAAGACTACTCTCTTTTACACAAGAGGAGGGACCCATGCATTGCTCACACAGACACAAACTGGAGAGGTGTAGGTCAAAACATAAATCAGGCTCTCCAGTGTGTGAGATGACATCACCATACAGGCACCGTGACGCCAAGACTGAGTCAAACACAAACTGGCATATGCCAAAAAAAATGCTTTGGCTTCCTGTCATGAGATGATACTTTGCACTAAAACATCGTTTTTCTTGATGTCCACTCTGTTGGATGGAGAAAGGGGTGGGGGTACAAACATCAGCTGACCTTGAGAAAAATACCTCTTGATGGATGGCCGATGGGACCGCTGGTCATGTGTGATTGGCTAGCGTGGAAGGCCACTCACAGACTATTGGCCACACTCAGCTGTCCGTTTCAGCGTCCCCACAACCTCCTGGTGCTCTTGCCGAGGAATCCTCCCATCACTCAGCGATATAGAAAGCTTGGATCAGCACTTTAGAGTGCTTGACTGCACACACACACACACACATACATGGTTGCAGACAATAAAATGCATACCTGGGCATGTTAAATGTACACGCATCTCAAATATTCTTCTTACAGATTGAGCAGTGTCTGTATGTCAGAATGAATCTGGCCTTGGCTCATCTGCTAAACGCCACACTCGCTTTTTCAAAATTAAGCCCCAGCAAAATGTTTTCACTCTAATCCGCCTAATATCTCTCAGTACACCTTATGCCAGAAATAGATTGTTTCTTAGGGGAGCTTTTGACAGGGCTCACAAGATGGATATTCTTTTTTTAAGCACTTGGTGGTCTGAGACTAAAAGTAGGGTTACTCGATATGCGGGAAATTAATATTCACAGGTGAGCATCATTCGGCAAAATAATATATTCAGAGTCACAAATGTTTTGTAATGATTGCGTTGAGGTTTATTCTCTTTGATGTTTAACCAAACAATATATTTTCTTTAGTTGAACAAGGAAAACAAATTGGGAGACGGTAGTCAGTCCATAACATTCAGTGAACCAACCGTAGTCTACTTGTTATTTTTGTATTATTATTTTAAGAAGTTATTGTGATTGAAATGCAAGGTTGCGTAATATTTTGCATTGCATGCATCATTATCACAAAGACAATATTTTTTCAATATAATATGCAGCCCTAATTTAAAGCATGTCACATCTGTATGGTAGCAAAAACCCCCAAAATAAAATAAAATATAGTTCTACTTGATAAATAAACATGACAATTGAAATATTACCCTTTCTGTAGAAAACCCAGCTTGAACAAAATATATCTTTTCAGTGTAATATAAACAGTCTCACAAGGATATTGATTTCTCCAAGTCAGTTCAGTCTTTAGTTTTCTTCTTTGTAATTATTTTCTTTTCCACCCCATGTTCCCGGGTCTAACAAATAAGGAACGCCGCCATTTTTTCAGATGAATTGTCTTCTCATACAGCTTTCGCGATGTTATATGTATGAGGTTTGATGTCTTCGAACCGCGCCTTTATTCAACACACAAATGTGTACGTTGTTAACTTTTTTGTGTTTTGTCATTTTTCTCAGCTCCAAACCGAACTAACTACAACAGAGAAACAACATTTTTAAACACTTCCACAAAAAAACTCACCTTCATTTAAATCCTATGTGCCAAATTTGGAACACAAAACAGTAGATGGTGGTGCATACGTTGTATGGTGTACTACCGTTTAATACGGTGCTATTTTTAGGGATGTAAAAATGGGTTTAAATACATGACATGTGCTATAGTTTTGCAAAACATTTGGGAAATACAATAAAAAAGGTGACATAATATGCAAAAAATAGCTACCACTAATGAAGTTAAAAGTGAGTTGTACAGAATTACTCCACATCCATTAAATGTGGATATTAAATCCATGAGGAGTAATTTCCTCCTTTCAGCCAACATTTGCCAGCTGACACAACGCTGCCTGAGGAGATGTACCCCAGTAAAGGATGAGCTCATTCGTAACTAGGTTCACCTCCTTTCCCAGCTGCTTTAGTCCTCCTGATATTCATTTTCACGCTCATAAAGACATAAAAGTCTCCTCTTAATGCTTGCTTAAGGTAGCTTCAGCATTACAGGGCAAGATATAAAAGAATATATTGCAGGTATACTACCTTTAAAATTTATTCTGCAAAATTCTTTCCAGAATGATGTACCTTTATGTTTTGAATAATGTCTAATTGTGGCATTTATAACCATTCAGACTGTCCCGCTTTGTCATCAGTACACAGTAAAGACATTGCTATCATATCAAATCAAGTCACTGTTGTGAGAAACATGTTTCATTTTACAGTCTTGACCAAAGAGGTTTTGTCAGGGAGAATCAAACATTGAAATTGAAAACATGATAGACATATCGGATATTGCGTAAGATTTCAGCATACCTTCATAGGAAAAATAATTTGGAGGTCTGTCTTTTAACTGTTAGTTTGATTTGCAACATTCATAACATCATAAATCTTGTTTATATATATCCTTCATTTTATTTGTTGACATTTTCCTCTACTTGCAATGCATTATTATCATTTCTCATATATTTTGTGACTTTCTAATTCACATTTGAAAAGTGTGCTACTAAAAAAGGATGATTATTCTCTGAGGTATCTTTCACTGTGCTGTCTAAATGTCACATCCATACGCACAATGAAACATCATCTCATCTCTCATTATGGTACATTGTTATTAGATGTCAGTCTCCATGCTGCCCTTATTGTGTTCTGCCAAAATGCAAAAAAAAAAACATGAGATGAAAGTATCAGACACACAGCTCAATGTCAGAACAATTTGTCATGAGAAGATACTTTCAAGCAACGATTTAACACAGAATGAATATCAATTGTTCATTGCGTAACTAGATTGTGGTGACTGGTCTAGTTGTCATAATTTTTGGAATAGTGGTCATCTTTACCCCCTTACCTATAGATAAAACCTATATAATTAAATGAAAACATTTTGTGTATCTGTTAATGTTAGTTCGGTTATATATACTATAGCCGAACAAACATTAACAAATACACACAATTATTATTTATTTTTTTGCAGATTAGAAGAATATTGTTCTAACATTTGATAGAACTAAATAGACTAAAATAACCATGTGGGTTTTGGCACATTATCATATAATTTTAACAAATATTGAATGATATTACCCGGTGATTAATATATTGGAATCAACAGTGAGAGACTACTGGTCTGGTGGCTGCTTGTATCAGACTTAGGTTTGGGTTTGAGTGGGAATTTTGAAATTCATTTGACAATTTTTGCAGTTCAAGTTTTATAATCCACTTTTCCCCCCTAACAACTTTGTTCTTTACAGATTATTGCTATTGTGTTGTATAGAGTGTGTACCTACTAATAGCCCTTCATTGAAATAGAGGACAAATAAATCGAGTAAGTCCAAAGAGAAAGGAAGTGATCCTACCCTCACAATGAGATTTAACAATACCACAATAGCACTTGAGCATCTGGACTTACCTTCAAGTAAATATTAAAACACCAAACAAATCACTCACTACCCTAGCCTCCCACTAATATGACAGCAACGATGTTCTCTTCGATAATGCAGTTCATTTCAAGGCAAAAGCCATAAAGAGAGGCAGCATCTGGTCATACTGAAATGATCTACTTGGGCTTTTGACTGGGAATAATATACATAAAATATACATCACAAGAAAATAGAATTTTTCCTGGAAGTAACAATGTTTGAGAAATATTCTGAAGCCCTACAATTAATGTTGGCAGCTGCTTTTTGTCACATGTGATGATATCTTCTTTATAAGCAACAACAATATGACAGGACAAAATGATCATGACAATCTATTGTGACACACACACTTATGCACACTCGCATGTACACGCACAGACACACGAATAATGTTTTTAAAATGGAATATTTCATTTCTTTTTTAAAACAAGGAATATTCAAGACTTTCTCCCTGCAGCCATCGGCAAACTTCAAAAAGAAGCTTTCAACTGAGTCAGTATGGGGATTTACTGGAAATACTATTGTTCTACAGAGCAGCCTATTTTTGTTTAGCTGTGGTGTTAATCTGTCAGACAAAATATACTTTTAGCAAACTGCCTTACTTACTTTGTGTGTTCTTTTTCCAGAATTACATATACCCCCCCCCCCCCCCCCTATCACGGAAAGACATTGGATTGCAATGTTAAGACAAAAACTGGGACTCCTGCTTTGTTTGTTTGATGTTGGCCGTGCATCTAGTAACTAGACCTTCAGTGGTTAGCATCCAATTGTATCCCTCTGCAAATTGTATGCTATTCGCCACTTATGGGAGGTTTTGTGTCAGGAAGGGTATTTGGTGTAAAAAAGTTACCTAATCCACATCTCACTACTACCACGTTACATTGAAAGAAAACATTAATACTATACAAACGCTGTGAAACTGTTCCACATACCCTTCATCTTCAGGAGCAGACGAAAACATCAACTAATTAAACAAAGTACATCAATCATACTCACCAGAGATGCTTATTATTAAATCTTTTATTGTGTACAGATCGCTATGGATGTGTTTTACCAGTCAAAGTTGGCCGTAACAAGTTTTGGGAAAATCCTGACATTATCCAGAGCCAGGGCGCTGGCCCCGTGAGGACCAATTTGAAATGTGATTGGTTTAAGAATCAGTCTTTTTGCTAATATAATTTAAATTATACTGACCAGCTCTATTGATTCTGAAGGCCGTGGGTAGATTAGAATGACATGGCAGCACAAAGAAGCTGACATTTAATTTTAAATAAATGAATAAATGAATAAATAAATAAATAAATAAATAAATAAATAAATAAATAAATACATTCTGAAACCATATGGGTTAAGAGGAGCACTATAAAATGACGAGAATAGACTGGAATAAATTATTACGATTGAATTAAGAGGTTAAGAGGAACACTATAGAATGACGAGAATAGACTGGAATAAATTATGACAATTGAATTTCAGCAAATATTTGAATTGAGTTTGTCAAGGTGGTTCAGTGCTCCTGATTGTGTTTGGCCCTGACCACTGTGAAACACACATAGACACACAGTCACATACACATGAGTATACACTCATGCAACTAATTGAAAACGTTTAGTGTGTTGTTAATCCAGTAAAAGCAAGTTTGTCTCTTTTTGTCCAGCCTCTGTTCCTAAACTACGACTGATGCCAGGCCAGTCTCTGATGGAAGGGGATAAACTGTACTTGAAGTGTGAAGCGTCAGGGAATCCAAGCCCTTCTTTCCGCTGGTACAAAGATGGACATGAGCTTCAGCGAGCCAGAGACCTCAGAATAAAAAACAACAAGTAAGTCCATCAAACTTACTGAGTGATGTATTAATACTGTATGTTTTACATGTCCACTTCACTTTTCTTAGGAAATACTAGATGAAAGGTAAACGCAGTACATTTCAGGACAAATTTTAACGGATTTTCTGCTTCTCTTTTCTGATATGTGAAATAAAAGAAATCACTTACCAACATATTTTCCGTTTAAACACAAGAAAGTGAAGTTCTACCTGATTTAAATTGACAACAGTGAAAAGATGTAATTAATACCATTGATGATGATGACAAAAACAGGCATCAAACTGTAATGTTATAGTAATTTAAAATTCGAGAATAGAGAATAAAGAGCAGTCTTTTTGTGCTTTGTAATCATCTTTTCTAACCAACCATCAGGAGCAATAATATGTGATGAATGTCAATTTGGATTTTGGTCTAACCAAATATGTATCATTTATTTGTATCTATCTTTACCATCATTTTTCTGCCTTTCTTTTTTCTTTCTTTGTCAGAAAAAACTCCAAGGTGCTGATTAGTCGAGTGCGTGTGGAAGACTCTGGAAACTACACCTGTGTGGCTGAAAACTCAGTTGGACAAGAAAACGTCACAAGTATTATCAGCGTGCACATCTGTGAGCATTTAACAACTTGAACTTTTTTCTTGAACCATGCTACAACTCAGCTGTAATATATGTAAGACTGACTATGTAAGACACTTTTTTATACAATCGAACTTCTATAATGCTACTTTACTAACTACTTTACTAGATACAAAAGCTTCACAAGTCTAGTGCAAGGGGTTGGAAGTCTTTTCCCAGCCAATTTGTGCAGTGTCCCTCAAAATCTAGGCACTCAAAGTGCGAAACAAGGGACTCTCCCTACCCACCTATCGTCTTTTACGTCACACGCAAACTACTTTCTGTCACCAGATTATCAGGTGCATCAAGGGCAAGGCTGCTCTGTATGCCCACACGCTAGACTAGGCTAGCACTGGCACAAAATTAAAGTTACGCCTGTTTTCACGCCGTGAGCAAGGGCGCCAGTCTACCAAATTAGGGCCCTCGATATTTTTACCCGAGTGATGCCCATGCAGGGTAGAAATGACAATTACACACAGAAAGGCTTCAAAGCTCAAGCTAGAAGTGAACCAGCATGCTTCTTGTCAAAATACTAACCGCTCTTTCACCATGCTCCTTTTCAAATCGCCTCGTAGTACGTTTTTGTCGAGCCTTTTTACAGTAGTTACACGTCTGGTAGGATATCCAACAAGAAACCTTTTTTCCCAAAGACAAGCATGTCCTTGAGGGGAAAAAAAAAAGTCACATTTCTTGTGTTTACCTCATAGTAACCACTACCACCTTGTCCCTGGGTGTGAGTCATGTGAGGCATTGCAATGACACGGAAAAGGCCTACTGCATCAACGGTGGAGACTGTTACTTCATACATGGTATTAACCAGCTTTCTTGCAAGTAAGTTGAGTTGTCTTCCATTCTCTCCATGATCACAGTGCAGTTAATTCTACTCTTGTTTCTTGTTGTCCTGTTGAACAAAAATGGTGGATCAATACATGCAGATGACTAATATAACAATATTCATTGGCATAAGAATATCTTATTTAACTTCATGCAAAACGACTTTCAGTAGTAGAAGTACCAATTTTCGTTGTGTTTGCATGACTGTCCAGTGTTATGCTGCCTCCCGGGGGACTGTGAATGGTTGTTTGTCTGTATCAGGGATGAGCTCTTAAATGCTGAAGGGGGATGTAATTTTTCAGCAGTGCTACTGGGGGGCACCAAATGACAAAAATGCCATTTTATATATGGACAAAACATGTTTATAAGTACACTTTTCTAAATGCATGTACTGTATAAAGGCTAGGCCAACAACAGTATACAACAACAAAATAACCACAGTGTATTTTCTTTTAAGCGGAAAGGACTCTCTTGCATTACAAATACCATTCAAGCAGGGCACAAACACTCTCCAAAACTACAACATTAAGTGCATTTTTGCACAAAAACCAACCCATTTAAATATTAATACTATTAAGGTACTGTACTATGCATATTCACTGATTTGTTTCTCAATATTTTTCAATTTCTTGAATTTTCCCTTTTTTTTTCCAGAATCCTTTCTCCCTGTCTTTCATGCAAAACACAAATTGAATATTTATCAGTGTTTTTAAATGAATTAATCAAGGGCCGCTCGGAGTGCCGCCATTTGCCCATCCCTGGTCTGTCCAGCATGTGTCCAGTGATCAGCTTGGGGTGTATCCCACCTCCTGCCCAAAGTTAGCTGGCACAGGCTCGAGCACACCTCTGACCCCAATGAAGTTAAGCGGTACACTGAATAGATGGATGTGGGTTTTAGAGGGCCTGATATGCCCTTTTCATCTATTTGGTAGGGATGGCATGGTCTTGCCAACAAGGGGCATGGTATTCATCATCATGCTGCTCAGTTTGACATGATGAGATCAAGACGACACATGACAATTGCTTGCCACGGTTCATGGAGAGAAGCACATAGCGCTTGAGCTTAGAGTGTCAAAGAGTGTTATCAACAGATGCAGAAACAGGAAGCGTTGGGCCAACCTTGGAAATGTTCATGGATCAAATACATGCTGTGCATTGACATTCAGTTCCTTGTAATAAATAGACCAACAACTAGTGCAAAAAGGCAAGAGGCAAATAAAACAGTTGAACATGTGCATCAAAAGTCACACTACGGTCACATTAAGGTCTTTACCAGGGGTGGCCAACCAGTCAGAAATTAAGAGCCACATTTTTTTACTGTGTTACCGCAAAGAGCCACATCATACACATGAGCACACATGAACTATAAAACTATAAAATAATTCAAATCAAGTATTAATTGTGTCCAACCACATTGTCTATTTGTCTCACGAGTCACGTTTATAGAAAAACAGAAGGCTGTAAAATGACAGACCACAATGTGTTATGAGTCGGCAACGTTATTATTCCAAGCCAGACAAAAATCTTGAGACCACTTACATATAAGAGTCAGATAAACATCCTGTATCCATTGTTGTTGGAAAGAGACTTTTTTTTGTATTTTCAAGCTGCTGTCCAAGAACTAAGACAGTTGCAAACTGCAAAGGCAAAACTCTTCATTCATTATCTAACACAAGAATAATAGAAATGGCAAAAGGCAAAGGCAAAACTCTTTATTCATTTTCTAACACAAGAACAATAGAAACTGAAAGGGCTATTGGTGGATCTGCGCTGCTCTTGAATAACACCAGCAATGTATCCATCGACTGCAACGTGACAGCGGCCATTCAAGATGCAGAAGGCAGAGGTTTCAACGCGTACTACAAAAGCATAAAATCAACCATGTAGTATTTGACAGAATTTAGCTGACTTGGTCTGTTAAGTTGATGAACTTCCACATCAGTTGGGAGAGCAATCAAACTTGGGTCTTTTGTTTCCTTGCAAAGACTTGCGTAAATCACGCCCCTTGGTGTCTGATTGATTGTCATGTTTCTAGGATATCTTTGAGTTAATAGAGATCATCATAAGAACACAAATTCCATATCCATCAAATCCACTAATAATGCATATTGTCAGCTGCCAAAAAGTATCGATTTAGAAATCCTTATGATTGCAAATCATTGCCAAATATGAGTAGTAGCATTGAGTCAGTCAACTGAGTATTTGACACCTTACCTTAGTTTATGTTCGTTTTACTCATTAGGATGTGCAAATGTACCTAATGAAGTCCCTGGTAAATCTCTGTACGTTTCATGTTTCTGTGTGTGTGTGTGTGTGTGTGTGTGTGTGTGTGTGTGTGTGTGTGTGTGTGTGTGTATGTATGGAAATGTAGGGGTTGGGTGTTTGCCACCCTTACCAGAGTACCATCACATGATTTTCATGACTGTGATGATGCCCTTACTGTATCACTGGTATCATGGATTGATGGCGGTGATGTAACAGTATGCAGGACATCTTTTTTTTCCTGTACTTGTGGTGTTTCTAATTCAACATTCTCTGTGCTTTCTTGTGTCTCCTCCCCTCCCTCTTTCTCCTCCTCTCTTTCCTGACTCTGTGTGTTAAATAAATCCCCGGCTCTCCCACCCCTGTATAACCTTTAACCCTACACCCTTCTCTTTCCCCTCTGTGTCTTGTTTTCCCTCCATCAGGTGTCCCAATGACTATACGGGGGACCGTTGTGAAAACTCCGTCATGGCCGGTTTCTACAGTATGTTCATTAACTCTCGTCTGTCTCCTTCCACTAAGATGCAGCATGCTAAATTAGAGGGGTTGTACATACTGTATATAAAATATATGTGTGTCTGCATGCTATGTGCTCACTCGTTTTTCCACTACTCCTCTGGTCAAAACTGTCATTCGTTACATTTGAGATATATTATATACCCTCTCAAATTGGTTCAGAAGTTTCCATTGTACAATCAAAGGAAACTTTCCTCATATACTGTAGTGGCCAGGGGCTTTTTAATTCTTCAGCTACAGAGGATATCAAAGTCTACTAAACTTGAGGAGACAGTATGAACCTTCACAAACAGATATCAAAGTCTATTAGGGTTAGGGCACTCCTCATTTGTATAGATTGATTTTTTTTTTTCTTTTTTTTTTTTACAACTTTAAAGAGTACTACTGCCATTGAGACATACATGTCAATGTTGCACAATTTGAACAGAAGTTTGGGTTGAACCAGCAAAAAAAGCAACAATTTAAGTAGCTCAACAGTACTAATATTAAAAACAGCAACTTCTTATTGACAAATAAAACAAGGGTCATTATCCTCATTTTGAGTGTAATAATTGTTAGTGTAACTGTATATTTATTGTGTTCGTAAATTTGTGCAACATTTCATAGTAATATTAATTTGGAAATTATAAAGATTAGAACATAATATGTATTACCACCCACTGGACACCCTGTGGATGATATTCGTTTGTTTCCGGGACCTTGTTCTGTTGGTCACGACCCACAGATCGTGACCATAAGTGAGGAGGGTAGGAATGTAGATGGACTGGTAAATGGGAGAGCTTTGCCTTTCGGTTTAGCTCCTTCTTCACCATGACAGACCAGTACCGAGTCCATGACACAGCAGATGCTGTCACACTTAATTTAACTTTTAAAATGTAAAATGAAGGATAAATAGCGAGCTGCAGTGTGTAAGAGGAGTGGAAGGCTGCAACTGAACAAACTGACAAAAAAAAAGACTTGTACTGCGGTCGGAGGCGTCCCCCTCATCCTGAACACAACTCTTTACTGTTTGACTTTTACGGCTGGACTGATTGACTCAACGGCACATTTGAATAACGTTCTAAATAAGTACAAAATAAGTGCGCTTCATTTGTTGTTTACCATTCCTACGCTGTAAAAAATAAATAAATAAAGAAATAAAAGCTGGCTTCACCCCAAAATAATCAGTGAAACAGTGAGGCCGCAAAAAGTGAACAGGGATATAGCGAGGGAGCACTGTATTTGCTTCCATCCTCAAGACTGGTCCATCTGCTTTGTTCTTGTGTTTCACAATTTTGCATTGCAGTGATCTTTCAATTTGTTTGAAAGAACACTTTGTGCTGTTTCAAGTTCATTTCGATGCCCTGCTCTCTGCTATACATTGTTTGGAATGCAAAGCCCTGTCCGAATGTAGATCAACTTTAGGTGGGCAAGATCATCTTCTTTCTTTAGTGCTAAGGCATGCAAACCTCATGTAAGGCTCCAACAGGGATGGGACACATGAGTCCAGTAGGAATGCTTAACTAGAGTTGTCATTATTCAAATGGTATACAGTATCAACTTCATTGTCTTTACATCTTCATCTGTACTCAGCATTTATGTTAGATGCCATCTCACTGCTTTTATTCCTCTGTTATTTTTTCTTTGGTGTTGTTTTGTTTTTCTCCAATGTTCTAAAAATAGGCAGTATTCAATATGGCAGTAAGTGATGTGGCTTCTTGTCTTGCTGTCTTTGTCTGCATGTACTTTCCTGCCTGCTGATTTCTCCTTTGGTCTTGATTTGTTGCATTTTCTTTTCATTTGCTTTTGAGTTTTGTGTGCTTCTGTTTTTTTTCCTGACATTTTTGGGGTTTACAGAGCTGAGGCTGTGTGGCTTGTCTGTCTGTTACTGGACGGGCAATAGGCAATGTCAGTCAGCCCGACTGACAGATTCCAAAGTACTAATGAACTTCCTGGTTCAACGTATACAGGGAAGCAACGTAGTAGACCGCAGATCCTCTCCAAAGTGGACATTACAGCTGACCGTTGTCTGTCTCTTTCCTTTTTTACCACAACAACTTTCTGTGCTGGCAGAGCTTCTCAGAATTGAATTTATGGGTATGGAACATTATTATTTATTTTGCTGTGCTTTTAGCGTTTGCCAAGATTGTGTCACAGTCACACATTATTGTGCCACCTTCTTTTTAAAACCAACAAACCTGTCCCTCCTTTTCTTCCGCCCACTAACCTAATTTTAAGACTTGCTATCCCTCTTCCCCTTTTTTGCATGCACTCTTCTTTATAGACTAATGTGGTTAAGGAGAAAGAAAAAGGATAATTGAGACAAATACCTTAAAGCTAGAAAGGGCAGAGGCAATTCAAAGGAAATGTAAAGGGCCTAGAATGGACTGGATCATTTGGAATATCACGACTGTTCAACGAGAGGGAATATGAAGAAATGGTAGTGGTCAATAGTTTTGCAAGGTCTTTCAAAGAGCAACAAAACCATGACCAAATTGTTTGTCCTAATTATTGTGCCCTTCATTGAGTCAGTGTCAGAGATAAGACACAGAGTGGGGCTGTCCTAAATCACAAATGCTGTTGGTGCCGCTGTGCAGGCGAGCTTGCCTTCCCTATTCCCTTGGCTTTGTGTATCAGTGCACATTGATACAAGCACCAATTCCCACTCAGGCCCTTTATTTAAGAACCATAACAATCTTCCTGAAGGTGAAATAACAAGTTAGGTCAAGATGACTTTTTCAAGATGAGTTTTTTTTTTTTCTACTTCTCTTGAAAACTAGCATCACTTATTTGCACTGACCAGCCACAACATTTCCAGTGCTTTTGGTGGGAAACAAGTGCCCATACTCCCCTCATTCCACTATAAATTATGCAATTGGTATCAGCAGATCAGAGTTAATTAATTATTAAATGAATATGAAATTGACAACAAATACAAGTAACTAATTAATAAATTACTCACTAATTATAATACAATTTTTGTCCGAGTTTGAAAATGTCCGACTGCAATTAAATGCACCTCATGTCTTGTGCGCATCCAGAGACGTTAATGTTTACATCACGCTGACGCTGGAGACTTGCCGTACTTGCCAACTTGACGCGGCGAAAATTAGGGAGATTTTTTTCGTTTCAGAGCGTATTGACCCAAGGTTTCTTAGCCAGGTGTCCAAGTGTTTTTTATTTTTATTATTAATTCACCACATGAAGGAAAATTATGTTGTACAAAGCGGTTTGTCTGTGTACAAATGAGCAATGTTATGTTATGAAATGAGTACCAGGAAAGGCTGAATAATAAAGTTACACTGCAAATGCATTTACTTTGCAGTATTTAATGCACAGCAGTGTGCGTGCAGTGCAAATGAGTAAATAACAGCATACAATGTTTGAACAAAGTGCAAAAGAGGTGCCCGGTGACTCAAGGTGGGCAATTTAACAAATGTTGCCTTTGTCTTTCATCTAGGACCTGGGCACATTTTCGTCATTGTCAGTCCCTCCTTATTTATATAATAATTGTCCGTCTGTCCTCACATTCATGTTGCAACTTTAAAACGCCCAAAAGTTATAACTTTACAATAACTTACTTTAACCGGGATCTCACTCTGCATAGTAGCCAAGTGTAGAATCAAATTCAAGTTGGTTTTATTTAGCGGCCATCAGTGGGCATCCTAAAGCTAAAGGCTCTCTGGGGCAAAGGTTATTTTTTCCCGTGTGTGTCGGCGTGAAAGACAGGCTAACCGCAGAGTTTTCATAATTCAGAATATCAAACATTTAATGCTCATTAGCTGTCTGATTTACTTTTCCCATTCACTTAACTTAGGAGCACCCACTGGTTCCGTTACCAACAGAAACAGAAACTTCTGTGTCGAAACACTCTATCGGACGGACTCAAAGGTTAATCAGCATTTGACCCGTATTGGGATGATTACACGGACCAAGGAAAAAACACTTTTGTCCGTCCTTAGTACGCCTTTTTTTGTACTTTCTTGTCCCTCGTCCTTCGTCTGCAAAGTGGTCGTGCGTCGGTGATCTACGGACCATTCTGTCACTGGGAAATTTGGTTGACATTCGGGAGTCTCCTGCATTAATCAGGAAAGTTGGCAAGTACGCAACTTGTGCTGTATAATACATAATGATTTTTGCTCTTGTGCGGTTAATTGAAGGAACCAAAATATTAGCCACAGAGTGCTCTTGTTTGGGATGACATGCAAGATCATGGTCATGATGTTGTGGCTGGTTGGTCTATTTGACAACAGTGTGCTAATTTGAACAATTTGATTGAAATTGGTGTTTGCATATGACATTGAACTCTTACAATGATGTAAACTGAGGCATGACCAACAAGCTTTTATAATCCACTTGAAGTTAATGAAAGCACAGTCCTATGTTATAGCTTCCGGGGACGGCTTTCCTCCTCCTGGACATGCCTGTTTCCCTATCAGCCCTGTCCCGCTTCTATTCCTATCATGTTTCCTCCCAATGCTCCTTCTGACTTTTTTTCCCTTTTCCCCTCTTGTGCCCTCGTTTGCTCCCCTTATTATTGTGTTGTTGCTCTTGCATCCCTCATTGCATTCCTTTTCAGCGTTACGCCACAGTACAGTAATAAATTACAAGAAAGCATACTGGTGTGTGACCCACTTACTAAAGTTCAGCTAATAGGTAAGATCAAATTTAAAACTCACTATTGTCAATATTATTTGAAACGTCTACAAATTGAACCAAATGTAAGCAAAATGTATTCAACATATTAATTTGAGATTTATAACTATAACAGTGGGAATGTCTCAACTAACTCAATATATTAAAAGATCAAACATAATAGAAGTTATGATTCTTTCCAGAGCCCAGAATTAATTTAGCTTTGACACAACATTTAATGCTATTATTGTGGTGTAAACACTTTCTATATATACATATATAATTTATTTTTCCCGATTTGCCTTCATGCAAGCATGTGTTCAAATGTCTGTTCCCTCTCATAATGGTCTGTACAATGTTGTCTTAAGTGCGATATTTGTATGACTGAAGTGCATCGAAAACTAACAGCCATTTAACAATTTTGCACACACCGCATATAGTAGAATTAAGACTTTTCAGTTGTTTATTTCAATTTATTCAGTGAGGCAAATTTAATAATTAACACACAGAGTGCAAGCAGAAATAATAAGAAAGTAGAACGAAAGTTTGTTAGGTAAAAAGTATTAATGAGTACTGCAATAAGTTTTAATTAACAATAGATGTTGCGACGCATAACAGGATAACATGCAGTACTGTATGCGTGTGTTCCTGTGTGGATGTGTGTTGTGCATGATGTGTACGCCTGTGCTGTCTGCAATGCATAAATGTGTGCTTTGTGTGCATATGAACGTGCGTATTTGCACGTGTGCGTTTTCTGTCACAGAGGCCGAGGAGCTGTACCAAAGGCGGGTGCTGACGATCACAGGAATCTGTGTGGCCTTGTTGGTGGTTGGCATTGTTTGTGTGGTGGCCTACTGCAAAACCAAGTATGTCCTATTGAAATATACTCTACAAGTAATACCTGGTTTGAAAAAGTCAAACTAATACAGTGTGAAATGAAAAGAAAAACAACTTGCTCATCTGTCACATAAAAAAAAATAGGGTTACTTGAGAAACTGTATATTTGTATCTAAACTTTTCCTCATTTCAAACTAATTTAAAACAACCATACAATATATGATTATGTAAATGTGCATGTAATATTATTTTTATGAATGATTAATGCAGGGGTGGGAATTTTTTTTATCAATGCCACTGGGCATGACAGGCCACTTCAAAAATGACCAAAATGCTATTTTCAATATGAACAAAAATACATGAATACAATAATAATTAATATGTTTCATTTTTGATCATAAATTTTCCAGTGCGTGTATAAAAGATTCACTATCCTAATCCAACAGTAACGTGTTTGAAGCAAACAACAAAATAACCACATACTATATTTTTCCCTCTTTTCCCATGCATTAAAATTACCATTCAAGGACGGCATTAAACTGCTGAATAAGAAACAAACATTAAGTGCAAGAACTAATTTTCCAAATTCTAATATTGTAGAGTTACTCCAGTAAAATTGTCCAACATGTCATTCCCAACCCGCTATAAATGATTAGGTTTATTCCCTGTGTGATATTAGGCATGATGACACTAACAAATGTCATGGTACATAAACAGACATATTTACTTATGCCTTCCAAACAGGGGACAGAACTACACTAGAGAGATTAAAAAAAAAAAAGAATTCGACACAGACTGCTAAGGGTCTATGAGTGCGAATACTCATCCCAAGGACTTGCAACCTATGCCATAGGTTCAAGCTAAGAACAGATGCAATAATTATATTTTCAAGTAGTGTTGTGTTTCAGCATTCACAGCTTCTTTTTCACTCATTTCTCAATGAGCTGCACAGGAATATTTACTCGACATACAAGTTATTGTTTCCCCATTATGTAACTTACAGGAAGCACAGGAACAGGATGCAACATCACCTCCATCAAAACCAGAATCAATGTGTGGAACAACCCAACCGCATGCTGGCCAACGGGCCCAACCACCCCGGGCCTGGTCCCGAGGAAATTCCCATGGTTGATGTGAGTCCAAACAGTAGAAACATACAACAGAGGCAGGTACAGGTAATTCTGAAGTCAGAATTAACTAATAGACATGTTCCATTGTAGACAAATGGACACACATAACACAAATTATACAGCTCAGTATTTAATTCCAGGTCCATGACGAGTGGTTTTGTTCACTTTGATGAGTTACACACCAATACTGCTAACGATGCATGCTCATTAACTGCTGATTTTGATGGGGGCTGTCTGTATGATGATTCTGTATGATGAGGTCACACAACCTTGTCAGAGAAGTTTTCTAAAGTGTGCTGGGATTCGTATGAGGATACATATGGAATGTTTTTTACTTTGCATGAATCAGAGAAAAGCCCATTCCCCAAATTGTTTTGAATGTTGTGTTGAGCTGTATTGTCCAGGTTGTCTCCCTAAAATGAACCAGAAGTGAAGCATTTTATTCATCTCATCTATTTGTGCTTTTTATTTATCCCATTGCCCTGATAGAAACAAATGAATGGCTTGCTTGGGCAACCTCAAAAGCCCCCAAATATTTACGATCCATTTTGCTCAGTAAAATGTGTGTGTGCGTGATTTGCAGTACATCTCCAAGAGTCTCCCTACCACAGAATGTGTCATCAGCCACGGAGCTGAATGTGCTGGCAACTATGCAGGCAGCAGAATGTCTACCCGCTCACATCACTCGACCACTGCCTCACATGCATCCAGGTAGCTCTTACGTATTAAAGCCAAGGAAAATAAAACTGTATAAAGAAATTGAAAAGACAATTCACTACATATCCCAATATTCACAGGGTGCGATACAATTCAACGACAGTTTGATTTTAAAGCGCGACGATTCAATTTGAGTCGATTCGGTGGGATTACGATTTGATTCAATATAGCGCGACACCGTTTGAGAGAGTATGATGCTGTTACTTGTTATTTACATATCGTTGTACCTATGCATGAACTTGTCACAATTAAAGATATAGCTCTCGGAGAAAAAAAAATCCAATATGTTTCTCGATACATTTTATAAAAACACAATTTGGTTTGAATCATTTGCATGCACTCACATCTTTGAAATTAAGACTTGAAATTAAATAAAATTAATAATTAAAACAGATTAAAATTTTGCGATTAAATCTGTTTTTGTCACACCACTAATAAATAGTAAACTTTTTAATAGTTGTCTGTATAATGTGTTCCTTCACCCTCCTCACTCTCCTTTTGACTCGCCAGTCCTATCGTAACCTTTTAAAGTAGTTCTGTACTTACGTCTGCAGACATGAGGAGCAGACATGGAGCATGGAGCGAACAGACAGCATGAATTCAGACTGCCAGTCAGGTGGCCTGTCCAGCTCTGTTGGAACCAGTAAATGCAGTAGTCCAGCTTGTATGGCAAGGAGAGCCCACTGGGGCTGTACTGATGTTTCCAGTCCGGGAATGCAGTTTGGAGATTCCTATGACTCACTAAGAGATTCACCTCACAGTGACAGGTAAGAAAATCTCTTTGTTGCATACTACATGTGGTAATTAATTATTATATACTGTCACAAGTCCCTGTCTTTGTCTTTATTCTTGTTGAGATCATATATGTTTACTTTATTTGGAGACATAATAATACAACCCAAATTTCTTTTGATCAAGTCGCTTCAGTGGCTAGGCTTCTTTGAATTTCCACCAGTTTAAAGTTGTTTGATATGTCTTTACAAAGTTCAGAAAATTCTTTTAGCAAATAGAAGCAATGTGGCAAAATGGTCTGCATGTTTACCTCCCAGTCAAGAGGTTTTAAGTTGTAATCTTGGCTCAGGCCCTCCTCTGTGGACCGCCTCAGTCAACCTGTTAGAATATTCTCATTTGTGGGCTACAAAGTAATATACACTCCAAAACTATAGGGGGAGCCATTAAGTTTGAAAGTCCACTCATTCTGTAGGCTTCTTTCCTGTGTCTTTAAATCTTATGCCTCATTGAGCCAGTGGTCGCACAAAATCTATTTAGTTCTTAGCGACATCTAGTGGCAGGAAATATGTACAGACGCCATTCTGCATTAAAAGGACCTTGCAAGTTGATTATTTCTTTCAACATTTTCACTTTTTAGTACCAGCACCACAAACACAATACAGTGATAAAATGACAATGTAAAATGGTCTATGAATAAATACAAATAAAGCGAGTAAGTACAAAAAGATTCATACAGTACTGTTTTTTCAGGTATTTGCTCTTCTATTTTTATAAAGGCTTTCTATTTTTATTCCCTACATTTGAAAACGGATATATGTAATTTCTTCCTTTTTGTCATAATTAGTTTGTTGCAGTTTTCAACCTCTTCATGATGGAAGTGGAGAAACCATAGAGCAGGAATCAGAAAAGTGTTCCCTGAGTGATACAAACAATGTGAACAAAATCACATTCGCTCAGGCATCAACAAGGCCTACATTGTGCGATCGTTTGTGAAGAACAACCCAACCATTTTTATCCGAGCTTGGGACCAGTGCATGATTTTGGGTCACTGACTGATAATCGAATCCACACCTTCTGCATGTACCATTTAAATCACCGGGACAAAAAACATATATCATTTTGGTGTATTTTTCGTTGTGTGGAGTTGCTGCAGCCTTTTTCTGTTTGTACTTTTTTCCCGTTTTACATACGTACAAGAGTTGACGTTTACCAAAGCAAAGTTCTACGAAGGAACAGAGTATACTTTTGCCACCCCTGAAGGCTTTACAACATGTCAACCAGAAAGATAAAATATAATAAAATGAGTGAACACTGACAGTGTTGACTTTCTGTCCGTGTGCAGGTATGTGTCCGCGCTGACCACGCCAGCTCGCTTGTCTCCGGTGGAGTTCCACTACCCGCTGCTGCCGCCCCAGGTTCCTACCTTCCACATCACATCACCCAACGCAAGGCACGCCCTCTCCCTACCACCTGCCACTGCAGCCTACCACAGAGATGATGACCAGCCGCTGCTAAGATGCCCTGATGTAAGTACACAGGCTTTGTACGTCATTTCCCAAGATGCTGGTTGACTCGTCATTTGTTTGGATTTGGATTTTGTTTCCCCATTGGAAATGCAGAATAGAGAAAAGTCACTTCCAGGATTCCAATGCCACCTTATACGACCTTGATAAAGTGTACAAGTGTTATACTTGTGTCAAGTCTAGTGTTTTGTCAAGTCCATTTTAGTGGTTAGACAGGGATGTCCAACCAAATTTACTCAGATTATCCTGAGACCCAGAGAAAATGTTTTTGAATTTAATTTCTTTTACACCGCATCATTTTTAGGGGTCAAAAAAACATTTGTACAGAAACAAAAATGTCAAAACAGGTTTTTATTTATTTTTTACAATATGTCCTTTTGAGAGGACATCGGGACTCGGTTATGGCAAATGTGAAAAGCTTGTAAGCTTAAATACTGTTTGCTGGCAGAGCAAATATCTGGCAAGTGGTCTTCTTTGTTTCAGGATCACAGTTTGTACAGGCAGCCTCGACGACCGCGTCGACCCTACCTGACGGAGAGCACAGGAAGTCTCCCATCCAGTCCCTACCGTCTGCCTGATGAAGAGGCATATGAAACCACGCAGGAGTACGCCTCCTCAAGGGAGCCTATCAGGAGTCGACGGCGCCCGCGACGCAACCGACTCAATGGACACTTATCTCAGAGGTCAGCGGGCCTACGGGACTACAGGTCACAGAGCTTCAGCCAATCAGAGGAGGAAGAGGAAGAGGAAGAAGACGAAGGTCAAGGGGAGCACACCCCTTTCCTCAGTATGCAGAACATGAACATGGACCTGCCTTTAACCGTGCCAGGTTTCCACTCATCGTCAGGGGCCGACGCACGGACTCACAGCAGGCTGAGTCGGCCGGGGAATCGGAGCAACGGGCAGAGTCGCAGCGCACAGTCGCAGCGCTTCAAGTCAGACAACATGCCCCTTTAAGACTGCACCCCCACCCCCCAACCCCCACCCATGCAGACTTGCCCTCCCATGCCACACACACACCACTCCACCTCGCACACACCTCTTCCTTCTTCTGGACTAGAGACATGCACCAAGGAGAAATATTTTTATTTTGTATAACAGACAGATATTGTAAACAAATGAAATATTTATTTTGATTTCAGCAAAAATTGTCTACTAGCTAACAGCAAAGACTTTTTTTATAATGGGGGGAAATATTTATATGTAAAGGTTTTTTGATTTACAGCAGTATGAGAGACGAAAAAGTGAGAATTACGTGCCAATTTTTTCACAAGTTAGATAAATAGAATAATATTGTGGTGCCTTTTGCTGTATGCTCAAGTCGGAGGTCCCATTGAGTTTTGTAGCCTTTCTTATAAAGACTTCTCATTTTTATAGAGACCGATCCTCTTCCTTACTTTAGCTTTTTTTTTCTTTCTCTGATTTGGGATCCTCCTCTTTTTGAACTGTGATCTGATTATGTCATCATGCAATATTGAGTCTTTCTGTGTAAAAGTTGTCTGTTTACATATTGATTCACGCAACGCACTCGTCTCACAGACGCATTTGGGTCGTTTTGTCACTCGGATGAATATGCATCATTCATTTACATCTCTGCTCACTGCCCGATTTTTTTGTCCTGTGAGAAGTGGAATTGTGACTGGCGATGCGACATCACATTCTGATGTACGTGATCAGGGTTTTGAGAGTGTGTCCACAGTATGTGTGAGAGCCTCATTAAGCCTCATGTGGGTGGTGTCTTGTTTTACTAGCACGTTCCTTTCAACGATCTTCGCGCTGCCAGAAGCTCCATTGCACTGACCCTTCCCACGTGAGCAGTCTTTGGCCTCCCGAAACCCACCTGTTGAAATCCAGCCTGACTCTGGCCTCCTGTGGACTGCCAAGGCCACATATTTCCTATGCCAGCAGCTTAGAGCCGCACTGTGTCTCAGGACTTCCCCATCACATCACAGCCAAAAGACTTGAGCGGTGAGCGCTCGTCATCTCGACAACCTCTGTTCGCAGGCCAGAATCACCCCCCCCCCCAGCCCCACCCACCCTCACTCCCCTTGACCAAGTCTGATGCGTTCAGGTGAGGGGTGCGATTAAGAACGTGTGCGAAGAAAATGGAAGAGAGATTCGCTGTTCTTTTTGAACATCAAGAGGTTAGTGCTGTGTGAAAGTAGTCACGCATGTTGCAAATGAGTCTACATCTGTTCACATCTGACGCCGGGGCGTAGCACAGAATTTCGTGCACCCCATGCTCACTCTGGGTTCGTTTCTTTTAGTGCTACTGTAATGTTTGTGACACTCTGAGAAAAGTCATCACATTTCACTGCTCTCATGGGAAAGAAAATTATTCAAATGAAGGCAGGGCTGGCTCAAGGCCAATCGCTGGTGTAACACTTATTACTGCATCCTGCCTTGATATGTATCTCAATACTTTTATTGTTAAACTTATGTTGTTTGGTCACCTTGACTGAATGCTCTGTTCTACGTTTGTCTCCGCCTACGCCTTTCGTGTCTTTCTTTAGCCCTTTGAGACCTTCTGAAACATTGGTGAATCAAGGCCCCATCCTCTGCACACTACAGTATTATACGTAGTAGCGGTGACACCAGAAACCCGTAGATTTCAGATATGTACAGTGCATTGGGTCTAGAGAGCCTTCCAGGTTCAATGTATCAAATACAATAATCTTCACACTTTATTATTTTCACACAGGAGATGCATGGCTCACGGTAAAAAAAGAAAAGAAAAAAAAAGTATATTTAAAAAGAGAAAACCCTTCAAACCAGGGGTACAGTTAGAATGATTTCAACAAAACACATTATTTGGCTTCTTGGCTCTGAGATATGCCTAGTTTTGTCTTATTATCACTCGAATCAATCTGGGACTTGCAATGCGGAAATACTGTGAGGGTAGTGTGCTTTTAGAGCTAGTTGAATTGTAAACACTCCCACCCTCTTTCTCCTCACCCTTTAGCCCTCCAACCTGGACATACATGCAACACACATTTCATACACAACTAAGCACATACACTTACATATATAAGTACATACATGATCACACCTGCAACGCCCTTCCATATCTGTGTATGCGGCGCGGTTTGGCTCTATCATGTATTTTTTTTTTAAACAAATTCCCTTTCTTCTCCTCCCCCCTGCATGTCCTAGTGGTACTGGTAGTTGGGTGCATGGATTAAGCAGTCAGCAAACTGTTTCTTTTTTTTCCACTTGGTGAAAAAAAATTAATGTGTATTCATTTTAACATTCAGCAATAAATCCCCTTATCTTCAAGTCCATCATTCTTGGAATATGCTAGATTTTTTGCAAGTTTTATTAAGAAAGAAAACCATAAAAAAGTTCAAGACCACTCTATTCATATGAAAATAAAACTTTATTCCTACCATTTAAAAAGGCCTGTCATCTTTATGAAAAAATAAAGATTGTTTCTTTTGCTCACTGTAGTTCCAACACTCTCATCCAGTAAAGTCAAGTCCACGACATTTGCAGAGGTGTTTTTCTTCAAAGGATATGGTCCAAGATGAGGTCAACAGTATATTCTGGCAGGAGTCCAATTTGAAAGTAACGGCATACAATGGTGATAGGCATAATCAGTCATTATTATCCAGAATTTGGTCAGTTCGGTGCAATTGATATTTTTACACAATTGAAACAAAAATAGTGGCCGACTTGGCTGCAACCAGCACCAGTCTCATCGGGTTTGCCGTCTTAATGAACAGCATGACGTCAGCTATGGGAAGTTGAGCTTCATCCATACAGACCTCGGCTTTGGTACAACTCATCCAGGCCCCAATATTTCGCTTGATACGGCACCGATACATAAGCGTTTGTTGGGAACATTCAGAGAGATGATTTGATGAATTTATTTTCCCCGTAGTTTTTAAGGGTATTCAGCTGCGGCTGTGGGAGGTGGGCATTATTGTAAGTCCCAACCGTGACACAAATTATTTAAGCACACAGCCTGAATCACAGATAACATACTCCAGAGGTCTGTAATGTCATCAGCAACAGAATATTTCTCCACTTTGATTTTGGAAGAGATTGTACACTTAACACTAGTGGTGGGAAAATGAAGCTTCATTGCTTCATGAACCAGTTGTATCTTTTGACTCCTCTAGATGGCAGTTGATTTTAAATGAAGGGGTTCAAGAAATGGCAAGTCAGTATAATTTCAGGCCAATGTTGAACTGAGAGGGGGAAAAAAATCAACTGGTTCATGAAGCAAATTTAAAGCTTTCACTTTCCCATCACTTCTTAACACATTTGCCACAAAAGCTAGGGTAGAAAAAAAAGAAAGAAACAACACTGAGTGTCAACATCAACAACTTGGGCATATTTTTGCAATCGTAGGCATGTTTTGATTGCACATAGGAGAAGGAATGTCCGGACTTTGTGACCTACTTGATCTTAGCTGCACCTGCACCTTCAAGAAGTAACAATAAAATGTTTTTCTTCATCCAGTAGAATAAACGTTTGATACAGTGCATACCCCTAGTCTTTGAAGGGTGTTTGTTCCTCATATGCGGGTGTGGTGGAGAAGCAGTGACACATCTGCAGCCCAGTTTGCTGCAGGTCATAGTAGTCTGTTTGGTGACTACTTGGACGGCCCGATGAAATCCCTGAGAAAGGTTGAGATGGCAGCCATTGTACATGTAGCTTCTAGTGATGAATGGATGTTTGAGAATTTTGCCGGGTGTAATTCTCTCTCTCTGATCCCACTTGAACATTGCTTTTAACAGCTCGAAAAAACTGTCAACTTCATTGCTTCTCTCTGGAAACATCTGAATAGTTTACAAACATATTTAAACAGTCAGATTCATAGAACTCATAGCACTCAATTCGCGTGAGATCTTGCTCTCAGCGACCAACCTTGAGCATGTCTTCCAGAGAGCGTATCTTTAAACTCACTGTGTCGTTTGACTCGCCTGAATATTCTTTGTGTGTCTAAAAGTGGGGGACAAATATTTAATGATGACAAGTTCATGATACTTGAGTAGCAAATTTTTTGAACAGCAACGAATGGCGACAAGTATCATTATTTGCAAAAAGTTTTCAACCTATTCTCAATTGAATAGATTGCAAAGACAAGGTACCAAATGTTCAACATGATCAATGTTATTGGTTTCTCTTTTCCGCAAATAGTATTCGGTTGTTTTGAATTTAATGTCCGTTTGTAGTTGGAACACACCCAGTTACATTGATCAATTTCAACATTTAGTACCTTGTCTATGTTGTGACCCTTCCTTGATCAGTCATAGTACCATGGTATATGGGTTTGTGTGTCCTTATGTTAGAAGCTAAGTTGCCAACAAGTACGGTCAACTAGGCTAGGGCAAAGACAAACAGTTGCGGCTCGTCAGTAGAGGGCACCAGCAACTTTAGTTTTTACTTTACCTTGAAAATCCACTGATCCAAATCAGTCTTGTTGAAAAATTGCTTTGTTGCCCTTCCAGCTTTCAGAACATTGTCTGGTGGCAGCCCGAGGACACCAATCATGCATTCCAGCTAAACAGATAACAATATATCAATATTATGATAGGATATTAAAGTAAACGCAAGTGGATCCCGTGGTTGTAAAATGACATACAGCATATAAAAGAAAAAGTGTATAGAACTCATATAAATCTGAACATGCAAAGGCATTAGTTTATGATGATACACTTAAATAGTTGGAGAGCACTTTCATGATTGCTTCATTGGTCATGTTCTACGTTTCCCCCCCAAAAAAGAATGGAAATGGACTAACTTAATTTTGCATTACGCTGGTATTGTGTAAATGCACCTAAATAAAAATAACCTAACCTCCATCCTTACTGTATTACTATATATTACTACCATATTTCTTCTCAAATAAATGCTCATGTTTTCCAGGTGGTGCCACAGGATGAAAGTAATTTGTTATGACACCTGAGACGACCTATTTTCGTGCAAGTCCGGTGAGATTTGCAGTGTAAACCTGCGCAGGGCTGGGCTACACTTAAATTTAGGTATTTTCAGACTCATCCAAGCTAATGTGGCACATTTTAAAAGGGGCTTTTTGCGCTATTGCGTGAACACAGACAATAATAATAATAATAATTCAGAGCATTCAATCGACGCTGTTGTCATATTTATGAATGAAATGCATTGACATCCACTACACATGTCTGCGGAGCTCAGAAAATGCCCGCACCTCCAACAAATTCATTGAGATTGCATTACACTTCCTGCAACAATTCTTAGACAGGCTTCTAGTAGGTGTGTAAAGCCTAGTTTATTTTCAGGTCTAAGCAGGTCTAAATTACGTTATATAATACTGTGAGGTGAGAACGAGTAGCATACTTACTAATTCATAGTCTGTGATTCCCAAGAAAGGGAAAATGCCAAGTACCATCTTTAATAATACAACACCCAGTGACCAGATGTCTATGGCCTCTGCGTAAGGGAGTCCAAGGATAATTTCTGGGGCTCTTTTTGAAGAAGAAAAAACAAAGAAATATGTTGAAGCAAAAAAATGAAACAAAACACAGAGAATATAAAATGGCAACAATCTTTACAGGATAACCAACCTGAAATAAGCAACCTGTCTCATTATAACCTTCTTGACTTCATGTCTGGTAAGAGCCACACTGAAGTCAATCAGCTTCACTGTGAATGGCTGCTTTACCTGATCCACCAGCATGATGTTGTCTGGTTTAACATCACCATGGATTACCCCCACAGCTTTTAGTGCATCAAACGCCGTGGCAAGCTGGATGGCATCACGTACAGTACACGTTTAAGTAGAAAAGCCAAAAAACAACACATACTGTATCAGTGCCTGTGATAAGATTTATTGTTCATCCTCACTTGCTGAATGATGGGTCTGATGTTCTTAAGATCAATACAGC
The DNA here is from genome assembly GCF_901709675.1 of Syngnathus acus. Taxonomy (NCBI): domain Eukaryota; kingdom Metazoa; phylum Chordata; class Actinopteri; order Syngnathiformes; family Syngnathidae; genus Syngnathus; species Syngnathus acus. The sequence continues at coordinate 20,925,577 of NC_051095.1, read as the reverse complement.
CATTTGCCTGAAAATATTCAGACAGGCTGATATCCAACATTTCGAAGACCAGATAATTGTCGTTGGAGAAGCCACCATAGTACTTAACAATGTTGTCCCGATCCAGTCTAATGTCCATCAACAACTGTAGGATGGATGCCTGGAAACACAAGTTTGATTATGGCCAACATCAATCTGTGTTGTGAAGAAGGACGAATACGAAAGCTGTTGTGGAGCAGCCCCTTTTCTTAGCAATGATTTACAGCAGGTGTTTCGCCATGTGAAACTCAAATGTGAACGAGCAGCAACACTAACAGTGTCATCCATTCTAAAATTGCCTTTCTAATTTTCTAATGTACAGCACTTTCTGAAATACATTTGAATAAAACCATCCATCTGTTTTCTATGGCAGCCAATCGCAACGCTCATACATATTATTCACACATCCTTAAAAATGGGACTCTTCAATTAAGCGGAAGTGGGAGGAAGCCAAGGTAGCTAGTGAAAGCCCACACAAGCATGGGAAGCACATGTAAACTCCACACAGGAGGCCCGGGCTAAGGTTTAAACCCAGATGGAACCTCTGGGCAACCTTGGTTTAGCAAAATATTGTTTCATTTTTTCCAGAATTCTACCGGTTTGTATGATAAATTAATCGTTAACGTTTTAGCTCAATCTCAAGAAAAGAACAATTATTAGTGGTTGTAAACAATAACCTTGCAAATTGGATGCAGAAAGCCTTTAAAAATCTGGTAAGTTAAAAGTCCGCATTCTTCATAGAATTGACGAGACTACATGTAGTAGGCAGGGCTTTGTCAGACATTTTAGGATCCCATCACAGCAAACTGTTTTCTTTTGAAATCACTGCTAATAAAAATGAAATCAGCAACACACCTCACGATGGATGGTCCTCCCTGGCCTGGGAATCTTCACAGCCATGTTTTCTTTTGACTCCCGGTCCAAACACTTGAGTACAACTCCATAGCTGCCTTTTCCCAAGACTTTGATTGTCTTATATTTTTGAGGAAGGATTTCTGAAATGAGGACGAAAACAGACCGACGTTAACAAAATTCCTGTTGCAACATTCGTAAACTCTTCTCCTGACTTTTATGATTATAGTGACATATGGATTATATAATCTAACGTTTAATAGATGGGTATCTCAAACTGTATACCTTTTAGTTTTAAAGTAATCGGGATTTTTTGGGTCATGTTGAATTTGTCATTTTAATTAAGGTACATTAGTTATATTGTTTGTATCTTTCTTCACTTTTTCCACACGTATGGAAGCATGCATGTTTGAAATGAAGTGATCTAACCTTTAATTGACTTTGGTTTCAAAGTTATGTGATGTCATCAAATGTGATGATCATGATGTCAGATGGACGACATCTAGTTTGGCGTGTGATTGACTTCAGAGTGAATACTGCGTATTGTTCAATTCTGATAATCCATCCATCCATTTTCTATACCGCTTGCCCCCACAGGGGTCGCGGGTGTGCTGGAGCCTATCTCAGCAGTCATCGGGCAGGAGACGGGGGACACCCTGAACCGGTTGCCAGTCGATCGCAGGGCATGTTTTTGGGATGTGGGAGGAAACCGGAGTGCCCGGAGGAAACCCACGCGGGCACGGGGAGAACATGCAAACTCCACACAGGGAGGGTCGGAGGTGGAATCGAACCGGCACCCTCCTAACTGTGAGGCAGACTGTCACGAAGTGATTGGAGCAGGTCGACCATATGCAGCTTGGACCAGGGTTTATTGAAGGGAAAAGGTAGTTGGAAGCGAGGATAAGGGGAACGAACTAAAAGAATCGGCAAACTGACACAACTTAATAAAACAATAACTGACTGACCGGGACGTGAGGCAAGAAGACAACAGACGTGAAGACATCAAATGTGACGACATCAATGATCCGACAGGGAGTGAGGGGCAGACAGGACTTAAATACACGACAGGTAACAAGAGGCAGGTGAGAATGATCACACAGGAGGGGAGGGGCGAGCACACAGGCACATGGACAGAAACTATTACAATATGCACATAATAAAACAACCGGGGACGAGACATGACACAGACGTGCTAACCAGTGCGTCACCGAGCCGCAATTCTGATAATAATAACAATAATAATAATAATAATAATAATAATAATTCAACTTAAATATGTTAGGGTTTATGTACTTTGAATCTGGAAAATATTCACTATTCCCACGCTTTGTTGTTATAGCCTCATTGCAAAACACACACACATACACATTACCGTGTTCATTTTTAAGCAACCCAATGAAAATTATGGTGCACTATGATTATTTCACCACTGGATGACAGCAGAGCATCACAGAGATGAACCAATGTATTGAGGTAGAGCAAGTAGTACTGTACTGTAAAATGGATTGATTGCACACGAGTGGGTTTGAGGAAGATAATGATTGGCACGGGCCCAAGCTTGACACATTTCCAATTTGAATTTGAAGTGGTGGCACCCAACGTTTTTTTATTTTTTTATATATTGAACCTCAATTTGTGGTGGTGACACCACTGTCTCCACCCATGCATATATACGTAAGTGGCACATTCTGAGCCTCATTGTAAGACAAGGTTGAGTTCACATGAGGCAAAATTTGACATTTTCACCTGATCACTGCATGTTCCATTACAATGTGGGAAGAATTAATGAATTTTAAAAAGTGATGTTCTATCTATTCTGCCTGCCTCCACTCAGAGCTCCCCTGGCCATTTTCTTAATGAACATGTCATTCAACACAGCACCTTCATGTAGGGATTATACTATTTAGCAAGCACAACTCTAATTCAGAGTGACTGTTCCATAAATTCAATTATTTTTCAATAATTTCCCTTGTGGTAAATTAAATTCACCCATCCATGTGGCTGCAGTGAAACTTTATGAGAATAGTCCTTTGAAGTACCTCTGAGGTCACAAAAAAAAAAGACAAGATGTGGTGACAAGGGGCCGGGAAAATAAAAAGATGAAGTGGAAGAGACTTATAGGTGCTGCACTACTAAGTTAGCAATGGATGAGAGAAAGCAAATCTTGAATAATCTTACAAACAAAAAAATCGCAGTACGAGCCAAATATGGATCAAATCATGGGATTATCTTTGTTGTGCACTGTGTGGCACTGTGACTAAGTGTATTTAGGAAGGGAGAATGAAAGAGTTGACTTGTTGACCCCGAAGTGCACATAGGTTTTGGACCGTTTTGGCAACCAGACGCTTTGTGTTTGAAGTTTTTAGCCTTGAAAAGTGATACAATAAACACACTATTTTTAGAAGAAGGCCCATGGAGTCCCCGTTGATGGACACATCGGAGCAACAGGTAAACAAAGCCATCAGTGTGTCAGACCAAGCTAAATCGAGCAACATTTTACTAGGCCAGTAGAGCTCAGCTAAACAAAATTCATGGAACTATTTCATGGGCTTTATTAACTGTGCAAAAGTATTGGGACACTTTATTATGAGGAATTTTTTTTTCTAGTCAGTCAAGCAGTCATTCGGACACTCAAAAAAACTGAATAGTAGGACAGTTAGCTTCATTTACAACAGGTATGTATGTACACACAATTTCTGAAGAGAAAATCTAATAACTGAAGGTGAGTCTATATATAATCATACTTTTGATGTTGAAGATCTTCAAGACAATGCATTATAGTGACATTGTTTTTTTATTTCCCCTCCTGAAGGATCATCAAAGACTTAGGTGAACATTAAAGTTTAAAGGAGCAGGGATGAGGTAGAAACAGACGCTTTAATTAGCAGTGGAAGAATTGCTCAGCGGTGTGTGTGTGTGTGTGTGCGTGTATTTAATTACTTTAATTAGCAGAGGAGTCAGATGAAATGGAAAAATCCACACAGTGGCATTTCTATTAAGGTTCCCTCATTTTCGTATTGTTTCTCTTCAGTATTGGTTGTTAAAATATAATGACATTGGACTTGGATGTAATGATATCCATATCCTTAGTTAAGACGGCCATCTATCGAAATAATACACAGTAGAAGCAGATTGTCTTGCGTTGGAATCAAAATGATCAGTATAAATATCACATCTTGTAGATTTTGCCTCAGGAACTGGTGAAGTGGAACCTGCTTAAAGCCCCAAAAGCCATATCATTTGGAATTCACGCTGTATTTTACAGGCTTCTAGGCTTTATAATTCAAACCACAACAATGCATTGTCTGATATGTCAAGAATTCCTGTGAGATTTCAGCTCATTTGGTACCTGAAAGATGAACTGGTGTTTTGCTTCTTGGGGTGGGGGGGACTTTCGTCTTTTTGTGATGCTACAACACAAAGTGATGTTAAGATGAAAAGTGCAAAGATAACCTGCAAACTAGAAATGGAGCATGACATTATAGTATGATAGTTGCAATACAACTATAGTGGTCAACATCAATGTGTATTCCAAAAGATGTGTTTGAAATGCTTGAATTAGGCTACTCCTGCATGTAGAGACCACTGATTAAAAATTAAATGTCTTAATAGGCATACGCACAATTGCATGTTTTAATAAATTAATTTGAAGATGAAATAAAAAGTGAGAACCCACCAATATTCAAATATTATTACTCAGAAATGGATTTAAAAAAAAAAAAGCTTACTATACAAACCGGGTGGATCGTCATTTATGGTGAGCTTTTAATTCTCACTGATGTCTACATATGAATTGTAATTAATGTTAATTAGATACCAGGCTGAGCATAGTTTTCTTTTTGAAATGTTAGAGTGACTTGGCTATTTTAGGGAAAATGAAATAAATGAGTAACTGACACATAGTAAAGGTTTCAAAAAATCTGAATATATGAATGTGTTAGTTAGAAATATGCAGAGAGGAACTGTACATTTATTAATTCCAGCCATGCATGCCACTATGTGACAGACCTTCTTTTACATCTTCCCTCCCCTTCACCTGTCAGGATTCTTTGAAGGGAACTTACTTTGGAAAATCACATTTTTAATTGTCGCTATACATGCCCTGTGACTAACTGGTTCGTGTGATTCGCCTGAGGTCAGCTGGAATCTATTCCAACTCACTCATGAGCCCGAAGAGGATAAAATGGACGGATGGATGTAGTACACAATTGGTTGAATCTCTGGAGTGCCTGCTCACCCATCAAGTGTGAAATTGCACAACCAAATAATCGTTTGCAACCTGAATATTTCCAAAAGTAATTCTGAGCAAGACCTTGAGCATTCTGCTGAATTGTGCTGTCAAATTTCCTTGAGTGGGACAAATAAAGGAACATCTCACCTTAAATTTGGTTAATTTACATGACATCAACACCACCCTAAGTATCTTCACCTATGATTTAGCAGATCTTACACATTTAAGTGACAGCTGGACTCCTCTGTCTAAACCAATGTTTTTGCTGGTGTCAAGTATAATTCATCTAGCTCATAAAGTGGTGACGCTGTGAGCGAGAATATGATCAATGCTTAATATTTTTGTGGGGGCTGGCATATGCTGCACACTTCAAACTCACTTTTTAGATCCAGGGCTCAACTAGTGAGTAGCTCTGTTCCTCGTCTTCATGGTAACGGGAGCTGCACTTGCCGTTAGTTCTGCAGTTGAGGATTTTCTGCAGGATTCAGGATTTCAGCAAGAATAAAAAGTGGTGTGAAGTGTGCTTTTATTCTTAATCCTTGGGGTATTATGACAAAAGCATGTCACACACACTTTGAAACACCCATTTTAAATTGCGAAATCAAATGTGCAGCAGAATGAAACACGCTCATTACCTGCAAAATGAAAAAAATGAATGTTTTATTTGAACATTCTTTAGTTCGCTAGTTCTGTGAAGCTGGCTTTGTGTTTATATTGGTGAAAATCTGGTCCAATGTTTACTTCCTTGAGTGTAAGGTGTTTATGTATTTCTTTTGTTTTTACTGTTTATGCAATCACAACAAGTTGGCCAAAGAGACTCAAGGGGCAATTTTGAAACAAGATTCCATTTTAACCTTTTATGTGCATGAAAAGACTAGACACTTACCGGCACTGGAATATTAGAATGTCTCGAATGTTTTGCTATCATTTTCTTTTTTTAACATCTGGACAAATTGGCACTGGGTAGCACGTCCGCCTCACAGTTAGGAGGGTGCGGGTTCGATTCCACCTCCGGCCCTCCCTGTGTGGAGTTTGCATGTTCTCCCCGGGCCCGCGTGGGTTTTCTCCGGGCGCTCCGGTTTCCTCCCACATCCCAAAAACATGCTTGGTAGGCCGATTGAAGACTCCAAATTGTCCCTAGGTGTGAGTGCGAGTGCAAATGGTTGTTTGTCCCTGTGTGCCCTGCGATCGGCTGGCAACCGGTTCAGGGTGTCCCCCGCCTACTGCCCGATGACGGCTGGGATAGGCTCCAGCACTCCCGCGACCCCCGTGGGGACTAAGCGGTTCAGAAAATGGATGGATGGATGGACAAATTGGCGCCGTCAACTGATATTGCGATCATCATCCTTAGTTTAGGTCACAGGTGTCAAACTCAAGGCCCGGGGGCCAGATACGGCCCGCCACATCATTTTATGTGGCCCGCGAAGACAAATTGTGCATAATATTCGTGTGTCATTACTAGAATTGCAAATTGTCTACACTTTTAAAAATATCTTTTTTTTTTTTTATATTTGACCAGTTTTTACTAGTCTGATTTGAAAATGAGTTATTTGTCAGTTTATTTTGTAGCTTATACTGTATATAATATGAGGCGCTCATACATTTATTTGGGTTGACAGTCATAATGGCCCCTTGAAAGAAACTATGACTACAATGCGGCCCGCGAAAAAAGTTAGTTTGACAACCCTGGTTTAGGTAATGCTCATATTTGGTTTAATCTGCCTTTGTGTGTGGGTGGGTGCATACTATATGGACTTGGTGTAAATGGTGACGGTTGTAAAGATCGGACATTGTTGTCTCTGTATTTCTATTGTAAAGCCTCCAGCACACCGGTACAGTAAAATATTGTCATGTTACTTAAACAGAAGAGATCAAGTCATCCATTGCACATAGTGATTAGTTTTTCAAAAGCAAAACGTACAGCAAAACATACTGTTGGCAAATACTGTCGGAGTGAAAGGGCTGAGGAAGGCCACCAACACCATTGGATCTTTTCTCTGTCGGCCGATGTCTGCTCAATGCTTTAAAATTATAAATCATATATTGTACGTTCTATACAAGCGACATGTTCAGCCAACCCGAATCCAAATACATGAGTGTCTTCCATTGGTTGAACAAGATTAGAAATTTAATGGCAGTCTGGGATAATAAATAAAACTGCATGACATGGGACATTGGGATGAAACCAATGCTGCACTTTTACTGGAAAGCTGGAGGAAAGATACATGGACGTAAGAAAGGCAATGTGCTGTAGAAGCAAAACCAGGACAAGGCAGAAGTTAAGTTGTGAACCCTTTGTGTGCGTGTGTGTTTGTGTGTGTGTATGTGTGTGTGTGTGATGAGGTGAAAGGTTGACAGGATTATGATGTCATCAGGGGACATTTAGTTGACAGGGGCCATGCAACAGATGGCCCACCAAGATGAGTATGAAAGTTGGTATGACTTTATCTCATTGAAGTGTGCTTGTGCGTGTGTCTCTGCATGTGTCAGTATTCAGGGACACCTTTTGTTTCAGAAGTGAGATGACGATAATTGGTCCAAAAGGTCCGAGGTTCAAAGTTAACTAACGCACAATCATGCGGTGAAGAACCACATATTTCAGTCTTTGTGTGCTTTGTTCTTTTTTCTAAGACTGTCCTTGAGTGTTTCCACTTTGAATAAGAATGAGAGAAATTCATTTGAAGGACGTGGCAACAGAAAACAAGTTTTGCATCAAAAGGAAAAGTTACAGTAACGTCTTATGTCCTTTCATCCACCCATATGGCAAAATAACAAATTGGATGTATAAATCAACTATGAGAGTCATTTTATGGTTTCATCTGTAGTGTGCAGGACATTGCAGTATTTACTGTACTGTATAATGTCAAACTTAAGAAAATACATACCGTAATTTTCGGACTATAAGTCGCACCGGAGTATAAGTCGCACCAGCCATAAAATGCCCAAAAAAGTGAAAAAAAAACCATATATATGTATATAAGTCGCTCCTGAGTATAAGTCGCCCCCCCACCCAAACTATGAAAAAAACCGCGACTTATAGTCCGAAAATTACGGTAAGAAGAAATAAGAAATGCAAGAAGACCAATGCGATACCGAAGTCTTTTACTATCCAACTGCGAGAGTTTTGTAAGAACCCCAACGGTGTGTGTACCCCCAAGATTAGATGTCTGGATTGTAAATGATTTCAAAAAGGTGGGGGACGGAAATGTTGGGTGAGGGTATGTTTAGCAACTATGATTCATTGTGGCGCACAAAGTTGCAGCTTTCGACTGTCATTCTAATTTGATGTCCTTCCTGTCGGGACTAAGGGAAAATACTGGTGCCCGTGATTCTCTTTGCAAGTGCATTATTTGACCAAACTCATTCCATTTCCATTTCTTAGAGGTTATATGTGTGGTCTTGTCCCACCGCTAACATGTCAAAAATTGGAGTGATCCTTTCAGCGAAGACTCAAATCCATGCTTTTGTCTCATCTACATTAGACTATTGCAATGCTTCTTGTGGGAATGATTACTATGATCAATAGTTCCAGTTCTACCTCTTTTTGCCATTGCTGTCTGCATTAAACTTCAGAGAGCCACTTTCAATTTCCAATTGTTTGACAACCGTCTGCGTTGCTATATATTTACATAATGGAACAGACAAGCTGAAAAGCTAAAAAGGCACGTGTTTCTTGTTCTGACTGAAGGAACATTTCATTTTAAGTCTGGTTTCCCTGGAGAGTTGATTCTGTCCATCCGTATAGTTAATAGCTTTTACTTTCCCATGGCCTTACAGCATTTTCAGTAGGGACATTGTGCTAGGCACGGGAACATTTACAATTATTCAAGGCAGACTAATATTGTGACCTTTAGGATGTGCAGAGGAACATTAATTATCTTTAACCTTCCTGAACTTGTGAGGATGAGAACAGCTTGACAGCAGTACGACAATTACAGAAACTTGATTGCTTAAACTATGTTTTTAAATGGTTATGCTCTGTTTATGCTAAGTTTCTGGGTCTTGTTTGCCAGAAATGTGCATCACAGGATTTTGACAATGTTTTCCCCCTACCCATTTAAGTCTTGTTGATTTTTCTTATGGTCTATCAATCACTTCTCTTTCACAGTGAAAGGCTACTGTTGTGCCCCGGGGGCTCAATGACACATGACATTTCAGCCACTACATTTGATGGGGTCACTCACTTTTGTCACGTTCTATCATGGCTTTATACAACGAATGTCAAACTATGGCTCGTGGGCAAAATGTGGGCCACAGTGCAATTATATTTGGCCTGCGAAGAAAAATTGTGCATCGACTTTGTGTCCATAGTACAATTGCAAATTGTCTTCACTTTAAAAAAATAGAGATGTTCCTTTTTTTTATTACCATTCATCTTTTTAAAAATCTGAACAGTGTTTACTGGTCTCTGATTTCAAAACTAGTTATTCATCAGTTTGTCGTGTAGCCTAAGATGTAGTATGTATATAGAAGATGTTGACAGTCATAATGGCCCTCAGAAGAAAACTATGACTGATGCAGCCCGTGACAAAAATGAGTTTGACACCCCAGCTTTATACACATTAAAATGAATGTTGAAAAGCTTTTTCTAAAAAATACATATTTTTGTTCATCTATCGAGGCTAGGGCCAAATAGTGACAGGGAGAAGAATTAAATGCTCCGTCATTAGATGGCAGAGGATAAAATAACTTTTGGATGCACCTGTTGCCATTCACACATTAGAATGTGTCTTAGTGTTCTGCTACTATCAGTCTTGTGTTCAATTAACCAGCCCCAAATTACACACTCATTAAGTTTATTATTGAGCATATTCAGCTGTATAACGATAACCGCCTTCAGATTTCTCTCCGATGCCCAGATTGGGTGCTTGAAGACCACCCCCCCAATCCTGGGCACTCACATTCCAACAATCCCCCCCCCCCCCCCCCTTTAACCAGCTGAAGTCACGCAGTATACTGAATGCATTGATCAACCTTTAAAATTTGAGAAACCTTGATACATTGCATTCCTGTGTTTCATTTTTTGTGATCCATATCTGATCATGTTCTGCATTTGACTTCCCTAGATGAATCTATTGGAACATGAGTTATATCTTATAATTACAAAGTGCAATGTTTTAATTGATTTTTCTCACCGGGGATTGCTAGAACGTTGATTAGATTCGTTGTACGGAAGCATTGTTAAAAATGACAAAAAAGAGATGCCTGTGAATCTTCACTCCATTCTGTTCAATTTACAGCTATTCGCATACGGGCTGTCATTGGCTCATAAAGTCGGTTCAGCCTATCAATGAGCGGGAGGCGGATTTGTTTCTTGAGTTATAAGCCAAACCACTTCCTTCTCTGGCTTCTTCCTGGAACTTTATTCTTGAAGCTCTCTTCTGCTCTGCATTGCTTCAGGCCCTTTTTATGACCTTCCCAATGGGGTTGGGGGCCAAAGCCTTGCCCCTTTGTTCATACAGAGAGTACGGCTGATCTCAATATGAGACTCAGCTGCCACGTACCCTTTTCTTTTTGACTATGTGCCAGCTCTTGTCCAGCGAGTGTGAGCTCACGTCGGCGCCTGCCCGACTCCACCATGGTGGACTTGGTGTGCCAGAACCTTTTACGGGCCCAATCCAGGCCAAACACTGCAAAAGCCAGGTGTGCATCAGAGCACCCTCTGACCATGTGCTGTGCAGAACCAGCCTTTTTCAATTTTTCCATTTTCCATTTTTTTCTTCTTATGTGGCCTGGCTTACTGCAAAGACACTTCTGAATGGCCTCCAGCTTCAGACAAGAACACAATCAGTGAGTGCAATTTATCAGTGTACAAACACTGGTGCTTAGATTTGGGGAACAGGAGTTAAATTGGTTCACCTTTTCGCACATTAACACCAGTTCATGCCTAGACCGCTATTGTTTATCTTGTCTATCTGGTTATATTCTGATTTTGTTGCTATTTTCTCTTTGTAGTTGGATTTCTCTGTTAATGTACTCATCATGATTTCCATGTAGATTTAGACAATACATATCTACATGATTAAACGGCATTGGCTGTGTCTGTCTGTCTCTGTCTGTCTCTCTCTCTGTCTCTCTCTCTCTCTGTCTGTCTCTGTCTGTCTCTGTCTATCTGTCTCTGTCTGTCTGTCTCTGTCTGTCTGTCTGTCTCTGTCTGTCTGCCTGCCTGCCTAAACCAAAATCAGGGACCTGTAGGTTTTTCCAACCAAACTCATTCTATTAACTGTGGCCGCCTACGAATCTTAGAACTAATTCCAGGTTATTCGTTCGTTTAAGCCTTCTTAAACCATTGCGAAAAAAACGTGTTGCGGTTGATTATATTGCTGGCAGTAGATTTGCGCCATCATTAACAAAATAATTAATCATTTAATGAACTAATTGATAATTATTTATTTAATTTAATCCTTAATTACCCCATATTTGCTCCATTATTGTGACATTTTTGTTAAGTGCAGTCAGATTTTTCTAAGATAAAAAGGGTCTCATGGTTCAATAAAGGTTGGGAAACACTGCACTCATCCATCATGTGTACAAAAATATGCAAAAGAACCACCTACAGGCTGGCTCATGAAAGTGGCTCACGCTTTTCCACTTCAGGTAAATATTTTAACACTCCTATTTACTAATTATAAAATAATTTCTATATTTTTAATTCATTTATTTACATGCAAGGCTTTTATTTTGAATGTCTTTCTTTACACACTGTGTACATCTAGTCGTTGTATGATTAAGATATGCAAAGCAATTTTCCAATTGTGTACTTCAGGGGGCCTGACTACTTTTCGTTAAGCAAACACAAACGCTCCTTCCCTGCGGTTTGCAACTTGCCTCCAAGACTTATCTGTATAACAAAAAATATGCTTATGTTTAGTTATTTGAATATATGGCAGTTGCACCCCAGGAATTCTAAACATAAAGGATGGAAAACATAGAGCACTGGGTGTCTACTAATCTTTTTTAGGGTTTGAAATTAATCACTGCACAAATTACTGTGAGACTGATGTTTCACACAGGACATGCAGAGCAAAACAATCACGTTATTAGCAAAGTCATTATTCTCTGCACACTTTCAATTTGCTTTCATTATGTTTCCCATCACTTTCTTCAGTGTTATTTGCTCTCCCTTTTTCTTGTCTATATGTATGTTTTCTGAATAGTGTTAATCATTTCACTACCACATCAACAAGTTTACACATTTCTATGTAGAGTTCTATGTACATATTTTGGCTTCCACCCACAGTACCGAAACATGCATGGTATTTTTTTGCACGAAATATTGTCTCATCTAAACTGCACATGCACTCCACCCCTTAAATATCTAGGTTCAATTACAGCTTAAACATCAGCCCGAGGTGCAGAAACACACGCTGTCATCGTGGATGAAGACATAAGATGACAACATTCACACACATAGACATCAATGCGCTGCGGCATGTAGATCAACTGAGACTCTTTGACCATTTTGGCACCTGTCACTTTGTTTTATTTTTTTCCTTCTTTCTCTCATTCATTATTTCAAAGCATGACCTACCATCCTTGAGTTTCCTCTCATTCTATTACATGCACTTTTTTCGAGCGGTGGTAAACTCATTAATTCACTCATTCAACTCTCTAGAGTGGACTGTTTGTCCCTCTGTGTCAGACTTGATGTTATTCGGGAATCATGTGGAAGTCAATAACTTCAGAGGGCCTGCAGCCTTGAGTGTCTTTTAATGTGTAGTCATGTCTGTCAAACGATTAAAGCCTTAGTTCTTTCAATGCGTCATGCAAGATGGTTTCCATTTGAGTTGATCAATTTTTTACAAATCTATTACATTTATAAAATTTGTTATTCTCTTTGTCAAAAGCATTCAACACAGAGTGGTCTTTTTTCATTGTGCATGGGGTGTGTTGCAGTCATTTTACTCAGCATATAGATGGGGAAGCTCGCATTCTTTCAGTTTTGATCACTGATTACGCCTCAGTTTCAAGGAAAGAGGTGGCAAATGTATCAAGGAAATCCTGATTTGTATTCCCCAAACTGTATTATTATTATTTTTAAAAAAAGCAGAGATTCATTTATTTTCTCTTTGTTTAAGTCATTAAAATAAATGTCCTTGCGCCATTTTAGAATTAAATTAATCTATTACGAGTGTCTTTCATCAATTTCCACAAACTAGAGAGGAGTCTGCTAATGAGGAGCTGTGACACAAGGAGCACACAGGACACGGAAGTGGCAAAGCAAAACGTTTTATATACAAAATGACAACAGGTAGTTTGTTCTTGTGCCTTCTTGTGTCTGTTGTATGCACCGCTTCGCACAGTCACAGTCTTGCTGGGAGAAAAAAAGAAAGAAAAACATTTCAATTTTGCTGTCACATACCTAAAACCTGGAGGCTAGCTTACCACAGTCTGTATAGAGGGGAAGGTCACAGGTGGATATTCAAATCATTTGCAACAGGGCAGGAGTGATCAGCTGATCATCAAGATTAATGGAAGTATGACAACGATCCTGTTTATTTAAATTAGGTGTGTCAAGGAGGGAAACATCTAAAACAGGCAGCTCTCGAATACCAGGGTTGTCGACTGCCAAAAAGGGTTGCCTACCGGCAGTCTGGCATGCCTCCAGATAGCACAACGGCTATGGGCACAGATGGCACAGCGACCTCTTGCTCCTATATTGTGTGTTGATACCCATTGGTGACCATAAACAGTGACATGCCCATGGACAAGGAGGTGAAGGAATTGTGGGAATATTCAACCCATGGAAGATGTAGGCTCCATGCAGCCCAATAGCACCTGAAAATATTATTTCTACTTGTCTGAACAAAATAATTTGAAATATATGTATGAAAGGATGTGGTTGACAAGGATAGCCACAGTCTCAAGGGCAGAGAGAAAGTTTGGGCAGTGTAATGGGACTAACCATCCTGGAGAATCAACATGACTGACTGTGTTTCCATCCCAGAAAGGCAGATCCCGCAGGTGGAACCAGGAACGCCTTGGGATGGGGAAAGGTATCTCGAGACCCATGGGGGAATATGAGAGACATCCCTCAGTAGCAGATGAGGTGGGCTGCGACAAACTCCCTCGGCTATCCGATGCCACCACAAGCGTTGTTGCCTGAACTGGAGAGTTCAATTCACCCCATTATGGCAACCCAACATGGAGGAGTGTCCCTGTTGGAGGACTTCAGAGCAGACAAAATGTGGGATGAAGAGGCGATTCTAGGATAAGAGCCAGGATCTGGTTGTTGTTGTGCCTCCAGAACCGCCCTCTCGATGTCCGCCACAGCCACTGTGATGAAGCGTGAAGAGGTAGGGATGTTCTCATTGTCTTGTTTCTCTGGCGAGCTATCACGTATGTGAGAGAGAGCATAGGGCTTAACATTATAGGAGCTCGGTTGACAAAACAGGGATAAATTAAAGCACCTCAAGACCAAGACTTTAGATGCTTGGCAGATTGCATGTATGTGAGGTTTTTGTAATCTGTTAATACCAGGAAGGGGATCTCTCTCCAACCAATGTCCACACTCCTGGAGGGTGGCCACCAAAGGCTAAAATCCTAAACTTGATGGCATGGTCTGCAGTGACTGAAAACTCTTACATTAACCGTTTGCTGGAGGATTGATTACTAACTTTAATAAAATAAAGTAATATTACTCATAGACACCAAGTAAAGGACCAAAGCACAGTCACGAAGAACCCCCCCACCCCCCTTCCACAGTGCTCTTGTTGGACAGTCTCTTTTAGCTCTTGGTTTGCTTTTTGTCTCATATTTTAAACTGGATGGATGGTTTCCTCCTACTCCAAAATCAGGAATGGTATTTTCCAGTCTGTACATTCAGCATGTCTTTTTGAATCAGATAGTAGCCTGCTATCTTCTGGCATTTGTGATATTTAGAAAGGATCTCTTATGCTTAAGGCCAATCAGGATGACATTTTGATGTGATTGCCCTGTCTCTAGTCCTTAACTACATTTTGATTTAACACCACTTGCAAAGTCTTTTTGACGGCATAGAATGATAAGGCATGACAAATGTCAATCAAGGGTCTACAGTACAATCATGGTTTATATCTAATATGTTACTGTAGCGGATTTTTTCAATTAGTATTTTTATGACAAACGGCTCGATTCTTAGTTTTACAACTCCAACACAGCAGCGGAAGGAAAATGAGGTTTTTTATTTAATATTTGGGGGGGAAATACACATATGTATTTAAGGCATTTTATTCATTCTGCAGTTATGAAGAAGTGAAAATGAATTAAAAAGAACAAACATCTTAGGGGGTGGTTATCTTGCCACTTGCTGTTCGCTGAAAATGATCTCAGTGCCGAAGGGCTCAGGTAACAAACAAGCACGCCTCACCAGTTTTCTAGGTTTAGTCACGTGATGTTTGCAAGCTCAGCCCAAAGAAATTATGAGGTCATTTTCAGCCAACAACATATGGCAAAATGGCTGCCCACTGAAATGGATAAAAATGATGGAATTCTTATTCTGTAAACGCAATAATAGTCAGAATACTGTGTTAAGACTAGTGGGGGCACATAGAACATATTGCAAGGACAACTTTTGACTTGACTTCCGCTTTTAAAGTTTTATTTAAGATTTCACACAAATGTAAGTCACCATTTAGTAATGACAATGTTTTAGAATTTAAGAAAAATAATTTGGCAATGACCATTTCAATAGCCTAATCTAAACCCAACAGTAAATGCTTTTCACTTGTTGGACACAAAAGTAATCTACAGACGGGCAGAAACTAATTAATCTAAAATTTACAATCTAAAATGTTTCACAACAATGTGGAAATCTGATTTGAGTAAGTAATTAAAATCCTGAATGAATTTTCCCCTGCCCTGTTCATTAGCCTACAAAATGATAAATATGCTAATAATGTTAATATTGTATTTGTTATGGGTTTACAGCCTTGGAATTTGATTAAATTCTAAAAAACATCTCTAGGCAAGTACACTACCGTTCAAAAGTTTGGAGTCACTCAGAAATGTCCTTATTTTTAATGTAAACTTGCTATTTTTCAATGAGGATAATATTCAACTAATCAGGAATACACTCTATACATTGTTAATGAGTTAACTGACTATTCTAGCGGCAAACCTCTGGTTTTTAATTCAATATCTTCATAGGTAGTATATGAAGGCCCATTTCAAGCAACTATCCCTCCGGTGTTCTAATGGTCCATTGCCTTTCCTAACAGTGCTAGCCTGATTAGAAAACCCTTGAAAACCTTGCATACGGCTGATATTAACCTAGGTAGTGGTTTATGTCTTGGTTGGACTGCGACTTCTCACTTGCATATATTGTAGGCGACAAGGTCTGTGTTGCCCGGATGTGTGTGTCAGTGATCGATGGACTACAGATGGTCTGGGCTCCCTCTAATTATGCTGCGATGCTGGAGGAAGTCCTGCACAGAGGTCATGCAGGACATGCATGAATCCACATAGACATGCACACGTATACTCTCGTTTTAAGAGCCAAAGAAATGCATTGATAAAGCACTATTTTCCCCACCGCAAAAAAAAGTTATCAAACGTGAGGCATCATCGCCCGATCTTAATGTTTAATGAATAGTATGCAGACAAAGTGCTAATGACAACTTTAGAATAACAAATGCTCATTGCACTGTGCAAGGTGGACTGATTGTTTGAATGCCACTGCTAAGTATTTTTTTCTAGCATTAGAGAGAACTTGTTTTCTGGTTTACAATGAAATCAACTGTGAAATGATGGTACCATATATCATACCCTCTCAACTCAGCCGTATTAAATCAAATCATAATCCCACTGAATCCAACCCAATTGTTCTACTTATCACCTTCAGTGTATTGAGGTACGTATGAAATCATCTTTTATTGGAGAGATGCACACCCTTAATATAGTGCAGTATATAAGTATAGACTCTCCTGGCGAAACCTACACCAGCAGCCACTGTCTGTTGTGATGGTGACACCACTTAAATATTTTCTCACAGAATTAAACATAATGTGCTTTGATATTTCTTTGCATTGTTTTATGTATATCAGTTTGATTAACTTGGGAAAAACCTCAAAGACGACAAAAGTTATGGTGGATTCCACAAGTTCTCCCAAAACCTTTGGGCCCTCAGAGGCTCTGGACTGAGTGGATTTGATTTTTTTGCCTAAAATTTAATAATTGTTGATTTTGTCTGTCTGTCTTTTGTTGTTGATCTCCCTCATGTGCGTTTGTGTCTCAATGGATCATTTAATTACCCCCCGCCCCTCAATCTGATTTAAAACCTCAACAGAAGACACATCCTCCACACTCTTTATGAGCTGATATGCTTTAATCTTCTCGATTAAAGGCTGTGTGGTCTCACGGTGAAAACATTTCCCCTGTCATATTCAGGCTGCCCAGACACACGATCCCTCTAGTGACAGATGCAATCCTGAGCCCACACTTTTTTTTCGTTACATGTAGTTATCGACAGTAGTTTCCTCAGTACTAAAATACACTATAGTGATTTAAATGAATGTGATTCAATTGTTGTAAATTCTGGTGAGAAACAGCTTTATCTTTACGTTCCTCTGGTATACTAGAATCTAGATGTAAGATTTAGTGGTGAATATAATTGCCACTACATGCATGCTCCAGGCTAATTACCTTGTTTGCATTATTTGTTTACTGTTGACATAGGGCTTCAAAACAGGATTGCTTGCCAGAGGCGTCCTGTTGTGCAAAGCACAGATTACATGATTATTTCATGTAACAATAAAATTGTGCATTGAGATAAAAGACGCTTGAAGTGACAAATGGGTCGATAGTATATATATGGGCCTTTCCATCCTTAACAGTTCATTTTAAGGTGTTTGTGAATAAAAAGGTTTTCTCAAAGCATTCACATTACACATGGAAGTAAAATAAAGACAAATAGTTTATTGGTTCCTCTTGAGTAATATGAGCATTATGTTCAGAAGTGTTTACCCAAACACAGGCTTGTAACAGTTCATCCAGCTCCTGAAAAATCCCATTCTAATGTATGACTCGCATGGTGACGCCAGTGTGCTCCTAAAAGAGTAAAAAGATAGCATATATGTGTAAAATCGGGAATTCAAGATGGATTTCACATAATCCTAAAAACATGCTCTGTGTTTTTTCATCATTCTATTCAGTTGTGTCCCTCTTCCTGTTTCTTCATCAATGGTGAAATAATTGTATCACCAGTCGGCTTAACACAAGATCATAATATGCTTGTGCGATATATGTTGGGGGTATGAAAGACTCCATGTGCCCAAATGATATTCTGTTCTCAAATAGGGCCCTGATGACAGCTATAGTGTTTTATTATGCTCAGCTACAGACATAGGGCCCTTTTTCTGGTACTGTAGACTCCTAAGCGGCCATTAAAAAAATGAGTGCAAATTCATTTTCATTCAGAGGCAGGTCGAGCTTGTGAGTTTGGAGGACCACGTTGCGCCAATTTGGGCACTCTGGCGCACAAAGCTGCCGCTCCGCTGACGCACCTGACAATTTGGTGTCAGAGAGTGGACTACGCTCTGCATAAAAAAAGGTGCGTTGTAATTTTTGTGGTGTAGCAGGTCCAGTTTAGCGCGTTTGTGATTTTGGCTGACCATGATACCCTCGATAGTCTCTATTATTGTATTGCATGCCCACGGAATAACTGGCATTTGGGTGGCCAATCGTAGATTAAATGGTATACAGTGATCCCTCGCTACTTCGCGGTTCGTTTATCATGGCTTCACTGCATCGCAGATTTTTTCCAGCCAAAAACAAAAAAAAGTTGTTATAATAAGAGTTCTAAAAACATACGTATTTGCAGTGTTGTACTTTGTTATAAAAGAAGTTGAAGACTTCTGAAAACATATTTACAATATTGTACCTTGTTATAAAAAGTTGTTATAACAATAAAATAGTCCTAAAATCATATTTACAGTATGTATACTTTAACTACATCTACTTCTACAAAATGCGCATAGCGCTGCTACGGCAACTTGTGACCACTAGAGGTCCCTGTTTAACCAAGGTTAACAACAGAACGCCACATCTACATTTGTTACACACACACACACACACTCACACACACACACACACACACACACGTATAATATTTATATTTTCAATGTTTATACAATAATTTCTGTATGTTATTTATACTATTCATGTATTATTTACATGTTTGAAACTATTATTTAATGTTCTAATAATAACATATGCACTTAGATGGTTTCATATATGTACATAAAATGTACAGATGAGAGGGTGACCCTACTTTGCGGATTTCACTTATTGCGGGGTGGTTTTGGAACCAATTATCAGCGATAAACGAGGGATTTTTGTACCTTTCAAAAGCAGGTCTATTTTATGGCGCAGGCGGTCTTGCATGATTTGATTTATTTACGGCGACAGATTAGGCACTCCAACAATGTGTGTGATGTGATGTTATTCAGAAATATTATACCAGTATGAGACAGTCCCTCTGAATCATTACAAAAACTAAATTCATTGAACGTATTGTAATAATTATAATCGGAAAAATGTTCATCATGTACGCACTGGGGCCTGTTTTTCCTCTGGCTTTAGGGATGCTGCCATGAAGAAGGTCCTATTTCTGTGGATGGGGTTCCTCTCCGTCTGCTTGGGTCGGGATTGCCCCTGTGGCGAGGTCCCTACGGCTGGAGGCAGTACTTGGCTCCTGGTGCGGACACCCTCCTCTTGAGAATGTTTGTCCTCATTTTGGTCCTCTATGCTCAGTCATATATCTCAGCTTGGGTATGGGAAAATTAACAGTGTATATTTCGGGGAGGAGTCAGGCTGACATTGTGGCCAAGATGTAGCTCCGCCCCTGGCTTAGTCCTTTGTCCACATGTGAAAGGGTTATTTCATGAAGTAGACAAAAAATGTGAGGGAAAGATATCACGAAATGACGGTTTTGACACTTTTGGCAGCATTTACACCTATGGAGGAAAGCTTATTGTACATGTACATGATCTTATCTTGGCAAGCTGTTACAAGAATTCTTTAACCCCTACTCATAATGATAAAACCGCTTGGGATATCAATCCCTGCCATTAAATAACAGCAGACCATCTGCGATATTTTCCAATGTATTCTCAGCCATCTTTTCTGTGAATTTATTTTTCAGCGCTTCCCCTCATCTTCTTGTGTGGCTTTTGTTCAACAACCCAGCAGGCATTCAATCAAAGATATATCTGATTATAGGTACAGATTTATTCAACTATAGAGGCTACTTAATGTCAATGGCACAAGAACACACACTCAATTACAAATAAAAACTTTTCAAAGAGTATCCAACTGTCTGTCCCTCAAAAATGATAACCTCTTGTTCAAGTGTCTTTCACAGGAATAATGTTCATGTTATACTGCAGTTCTCTCCTGAGCAATGCATGCAGTATCTAAGTATAAGAATATGAATCATCTTTATTGGCCAAATATTAAAGGACACAGGTAATCTGTCTCCAATAGTTGGAGCTGCTCCAGTCCTGCTATAAACAGGGAAACCGGGGGACAGTTGTAACACGGGTCAGTTGTAATTCTTGTAATTGGTTAAATTAGGAACAAGTTCGAAACACCCTTTTTGTTGTCACTCTCAAAAGGAACACATCTCCCAGGTTGTTCTTTATAAATATGTCGCATGTTATTTAAAAATACAGTGTGGCTACTAGCACTGTCTCCTGTTTTAATTCTCCACGAAAACTTTTACCTTACCCACAACAATTGAGCTCTGTTGGGTCCTGTGGCAGATTTAATCCAGTGGGAGAGAAATTGAAAGAACACAGCCAAAGATACCCTGTCAGTTGTTTTCATCCAACAAGGGGAAAATGCACAACTGCAAGGGACTGGATAAATTTTTATTTACTGTGTTATTTATGGGGCTACCTTCTAAAATAAGAGTGAAGATAAGTAAAGTCTTAATATTGTTATTGTTTGTTAAAACTCATAAACTATCTACTATCTGCTTATATTGACTGTTATTTTCTCTGCTTCTGCTTTGAGTTCTATATTCTCATAAAGGCCAACGTTAGAAATAGCAATAAACAACAAAAAATAGCTTTTCATCAGTTCACATAGTTTTTTCTCAAGTCGGTTCACATATGGAGGAAAGCTTATTGTTTTGGTGCAATTTCCCCACAGGAATTATTTAAGTTTCTTTTCAGCGAACAACAAATACCTGCGGTTACCAATGGTAAACTCATTGTGACCCGCTGTTCTTCCCTGACAGTTTTAGGCTGACAGCAGGGATGTCAAAGGTCTGTTAATGGCTTGACTTCCAGCTGCTGAAGTTCATCCCACATGTCATCTCCTTCTCACAGAAGTGAAATAGTAGAGTCATTAAAGGGCATGACTCACTTTTATGGCAAAGACATGCGCCATTACAATATATTTACTGCTTATGTTGAGCATAATATTGATTTATACCAATTTCCACCATGTTTAAAAAGCAAAAATATACACAGTGAAATATTAAATGGGTACATAAATGAGATTTTCTTTCAAACACACCAACGGATGAAGTGAATTCGCTATTCACAAAAACTGAAATAATAATGACTAAACAAATCCACACCATGCTTCTTTGTTTGTTTGCACAGATGATATCAAAGTTGGCGAAATGCCTCTGCAAGGTATTCAAATATATATTTAATAACATATTTATCGTTTGAATGAGCTCCTGCCATTTGAGACTTGTGACAGTCGCACACTGTTAACTATCGATCGACCCAATCCATTAGTGGACCATCGTCTGTCGCAGCAATTCACACTACAATAGCTGCAAAAAATTTCAGCAGTGTTAAAGGTGCTTGTGTCCTCGCGCGCCAATGGACAAAACAGTCTGCAATGTCAGCCACTTTTACTCTCCTCATTTCCTGTGATCTGACCTTGTGATTTTTTTAGTTCTGGCCCTACCTTGACTGAAAAGGTTCTAATACAGTACAGTGTGCTGTCTTAACCTGTACTACACTTTTTAAGTTTCCCCCCAAATGAGAGGTTGTATACTCCCCAAAATGCTAATGACACGTATATGCATATACATGTATATAATTTCACTTATATACAGTAGCTTATTTTCACATTTGGGCTTAAGTTGACTTTTAAACAAAAAAGACCAAGGCTGCCGTGTTCCTTTGTTATCACTTGGTTTATGTTCCCCAAAACAGCCGCATTAAGTGATATTCATGAAGAACAGTTTGACATATTCTTATTATCCTTCTTATTTTTTTTTGGGGGGGGGGTACTCCTCTATTACGCTGTTACGACCACCACCACCCACACACACACACACCCTTACACTTCCCTTACATTTAATAAAATTAACTTTTAAAAATGAAGAATAAATACCAAACTGTAGGCTATGAGAAGAGCGTGCTCTGCAACCCCGCAGAGGACAAGTACGATGGAACGTTGGCTAATAACTACTATATTAAAGGTTTATTAATTTTTTAGATGAAACTTGACCTCAACTTGAATTCCTCAGTGCATTTCAACAAATGGTACCATCCTAGTGGAATAATGTGACACTAAATCCTTGTTGTGCAAAACAAAGTGGTGGCCATTACTCCTACTCTGCTTGATGCTTCTTCTTTTTCTTTGTTGTTGTCAATGTTGTCTTCTTCTCTCTTCTTTTAAAACCACATAAAGGAAGCACTGCCGCAGGAAGTAGTCATAGTAACATTCTCTTTGACAAATAACATCAACAAGCACTTAAAATGTACTTAATGCATTTTAAAGATTTTAAAGGTGCGGGATTACAGTTACGGTAAAATGTTTTAAGACCAACTTCAACATTGTAGTTTACCAATGTCTCATTGTCCTTGTCCTGCGTTTGGCAATTATTTTTACTATCTGGGTTAATGGACCGACTGACTGACTGAATTAGATTTAAATAACGTGTTCTCCAAGTCCCAAATTTAGAGATCTGTAATTTCTCAGGACAACTTTACATCATCCTCTTGCCTGACATTAGCAAATCACTTTCTTTAGGTTCCATGTTATCATTGCCTTTTAAAAATGTGCCCTCTTGCACGTCTGCAAAAATATCAAATATCAAGGCTATCCCTCTAATGTGCTTGCGAGCTAAATTTGCGCAGAGGGACAAATTGTGATGTGTAGGCCAGGGGGTCACCTCCTCAGTGACCACATGAATAGTTAGAATGGTTTTCTTCCCTTGTTTGCAAAGTTTACTGGGTTTATGTCTTAAATTTCCATTGAGATATGTTCCACACATAAAGCTACAGGCTCACTTGCTTTTATATGTGAGAGTCATAGTGATATATAGATGAAAACATAGATAATAGATAAATATAGTTCATATCTTATGGGTCAACAGGAGAGTTCTTCTATTGTCTGGTTTAAAGGCAAGAGTAGCTAAATCCATAGCATACAGTAACATGATACAAAAACGTTTTCAAGATTCCAAAAGAGGTTAACGACAGATGCTGGAGGCATAAAATAGCACAGTCTGGTTACACAAGTGCACTGTTGCTAAGTGGTTGTGCAGGCGAGATGGAAAAAAAAAATCAGAGAGTTGGATCAAAAGACAAATTGTAATTTTTCCTCTCTTTCAGATCTCTGTTTGTGTGTATGGGGCCTTATCCACACATAGGAAACCAGTGTGGGCTGTAAACACTTTGGGCTATTCCGGCTTTCCTCTTGTGTCGGTCCTGTAAGCGTGTGTGTGAGGATGTGGGTGTGCGCAATGATTTGTATGAGAGAGTATGTGTTGTGGTGTGGGCGTTTGCCAGAGTGGGGGTGTGAATAGGTCTTTTCTAAAGGAGGGGGAAAATAAAAGATCAGGAGAGTGTTAGTCACAGGAAAAGACACATTGGCTTCACTAACCAGAATTTTAGACATTTTACGATCCAATGTGGATATTTGTTGTCTTATTCCTTGTCACCGGCTACGTTTACATGGACATCTTTAATCCGATCCGAGTATGGATTAAAATTAGGATCAAATGCACACTAAAAATATTGATCCCATTCGCACTTGTGTCTTCATGCATCACACTTCGGAACAAATCATTTTGACAAAGGCAGATTGACCACATATGCCGGAAATAGTAGTAGAAGATGCAGAAACACTCGCGACTTCTGGACTTGGTCGAGTCTGAATATTCCGATTGGGTTTTTAAATAAAGCACTTTTATTCTGATGAAATTTCTAATCCAAATAAATGCATCCATGTAGATTTAGCCATTGTTGCAATCCCTCACCGCTGAATGATTGACCTTGGTGAACAGAATATGGAACCTAATTTTTCCACACTTAAGAAGAACCTTCAAAATTAAATGCTAAATGTTGACTACAGGGGTTGGTAAACATAGTGTAAATACTGACATCCAACTCCATGGCCTGTTTTAATAAATCACTGAGACAATGATGCAAAATATTCATCTTCGTTAGAGGAAACTGCAGACCTTTGTAATTTCAAGCCAAGAGATGAAGAGAGGAAGTTAGTTTAATAATCGGGTATAAAAACAATAGAAAGGTAGAAAATGAAGTGTTGACCAACACGTCACATTTCAGGAAAGAAAACTTGATTATTGGTGATGAGTTGTTGTGTTGGCAATTGGATAACAGATGTAAGAGGAAAAGGATGTTACATCAAACAGGAACGCACTGGAAAAGTAGATTGGAATTGCAGAGATGTATGGAAATATTGAAGGAAAAGCAAAAGGTTTTGAGAGTCATCAGGGATTCTCCAGATAGATCCCTCCTTACCAAAGTAGGATGAACGAGTGGGAGAACAGCACTTCAAAGTATCAACTCATCTGAGAGCTTTGTGTGCGTCTGAACGTACAGCACACTGGCAGCCTGCTTCATTAGGTGCTGCAGCAATATGATGTAATCACAACCAATACGGATAGAAACCATATCAAATGAGCACTTTCAGTTTTTTCAGTGATCTTAGCGAAAACAGAAGTCACTCAGAACAAGCAAACCAGCACACATTAAATCTGGAATCAAACCTTGTTTCTCTGCAGTGTGAGGCCAATGTTGTTTACCATAAATGTTTTTTTGTTTTTTCATTGAGACAGTTTTTCCATTTACAGTAGTTTAGTTTTTTCATTTATAATATATTTTATTCATTTATAGTATGTTTTTGTTTTTAGGAATGCTTTTTGTTATCGTAAATGTTGTCTGTTAGTTTTTTTTATTATTAAACTCTTTGGATATACAGTACTGTATTTATTTTTTGTTTGTTGCACATGTATTTTCATTTTATTTTTTCATGTATTACCAATGTTTTAAGGGTTTAAAACCCCTTACCACAAAGTTAATAAATTTCTCAGACAGTTCAACTGGGACTCAGAACACATCAAAAAACAAAACAAAACAAAATGTTTAAATGATTTCTTTTTAAAACATAATAGAAGCATATTCACAAAGGAATCCCGAAGTTCACCTACAGGGTCTTTACCGTGGATACAAAATTATAATTCAAATTGTCAACGTGCCACTTGATTAATCGATTGTGTTGTCCTAAAAAATTGTTTAATTGGTTAGAATATCAGTGCCAGAGAACTTGTCCCCAATATTGCTTCTTTAATTCAACCGAAATTGTACTTGAGCCACAATGCAGGAAGTCGTAAACTAACTGGACTGGAAGTTCAGAAGTCTCTTGGCTGTCTTTGGTGGTACTTTCATTTGGATAACAAGTCGGTGTTCACTTGCTTGCTCAAAGCTACAGTAAAGTCTGTGTGGGTGCAGTACTGTGAAGAAAGCATTGTTCTTAAAAGTTGCCTTTATTTCTTCTTACATAAAGTATTTGTGGATATTTATACACAATTTCATGTGGGATGGGTCACACTATACCTAAAAGAGGGGTGAACTATCTTTTTGGTACTTGTGTACACTTGGGCATACAGTTTGACACACAATTTTGAAATACGCATTTATTCAGATTGTACAATAATTAATAAATAAAATATAATAAAATAAAATAAAATAAATAAATGACTGGAAGCCACACGGCCAAGACACGTGCTGTGAAATGAAGACAGAAAACCATCGGAAATAAATGTATCACTTTATGTTTGTTGGAAATGTAGATCTTTGCATTTGATATTGTTTGGGCCTGTTGAGAAGTCTTTGAAGGCCCTGCCGGCACATCACTGAAGAAATCCGTTTCTTCCCATCTACAGTAGCTACCTAGAGAAGCTAGGTATTGATTTATTGTTGCGCTTTTACAACCTCATCTCTACTCACACTCATAGGCCCTACTTGTCACTTAGATTGACCGCAGGTACTGTTATATATACTGTATGTGTTAAACTAATTATTAACTAATTACTGTTCGCCGTACTTCCATGTTGTCAGATTTGCATTTAAATTTTTGTTCTGATATGTCTCTTTACGCTACAATCTGATTGGTAGGTATTGGAATAGATTTGGATTTGGACATTTGGAAGATGCTTGATTCTGAGCAACACAGGTACGTATATTTTTTCTGCTTTAAATCATGCAGATATATTTTTCATTGGGCCTTCAATTCCAATAAAAAAAAAAAAGAAAAAAAAGGCATTATTTCCATGACACACCAAGAATATACTTTGCCGGATAACACATGCACACAGTCTCATATTAGCACTGTGAAATGAAATTGATTTTTTTTTTCAGGCAACAGCATTTCATTACAATATTCTGGGAGACAAACACATTTTCAGCCCTGCTGGCTGAAGCCCACAGACTCACAAGGTGATATTTCACGTACAACAGGAAGCCGAGACTTTATTAAACCGCTCCTCCTAGCTTGCACAGATAAAATGCAGCTTTATTAAATGCCTTTGTATTAAAGCTGCCATTGATATATTTCAAAAAAATCAATTTCATCACTCCACATTTTGTTCATCTCCAACAGCTTGGAGTGCTGTATACCAGCCAATTCTTTTGCACATTCTTTATATTGTGAAACAAAATCCCTCAAAAATAAATTTTTTTTAAACTAAATACCTTTATGGAACAATTTTAACTAAGATAACATTCATAATCTAAATATGCTGGCTAAATAGTCATACAACCAAAGTTTAAACTGGCAGCATACCATTACGAATACGTGACCTATCACTTTGTTTGTTTGCTATATGATATATTTAACTGAAATTGCTGATCCGAACAACCAATGATTTATAAAGGAAAATCATGAAAATGATCAGGGGTGCCCAAACTTTTGCATACGACTGTATACTATATGCATGTATATGACCTGAATATACTATATACTATATCTACCTATACACTACCGTTCAAAAGTTTGGGGTCACAAAATTGTTTGGGTGACCCCAAACTTTTGAACGGTAGTGTAAATATTATTATAATAAAATATTATGAATTAAATATTATAAATTATATCTTATTTGTATAAGATTATATATAATCTATGAATATAAGTATACATATATATTATAACATTTTTTACACAGAAGATTATATATATAATCTATAAATAATTATCTAAATAAATATATACACTACCGTTCAAAAGTTTGGGGTCACCCAAACAATTTTGTGACCCCAAACTTTTGAACGGTAGTGTTTATGCACATAAATTATGTTTTGGTAAAGAGGTGAGAGCTAAAAAGCTATGCTCCTTCTCACTTGTTTCCAAATGTCTTTTTTTCTTTTTCTCTCCGTGTGTTTATTTTGCTTCCTCAATTTCATTTTAATTTTATGCAAGGACTTTATCTGAGAACAAACAGGAAGCTCTGTATTATTTGTATATTTGAATATTCAGAATAAAATTGTCAATAATAAAATAAAATATAAAAGAGAATATGCACAAATGATACAATATCATAAAATTCATGAAAAATCAATAAGACGCACTGGACTATGAGCTGCACGGTTCAAAGCTTGTGCAAAAAGTAGCGGCTTTTAGTCTGAAAAATACCGTACTTAAGTAACTACAGTGCCCTGGTTCAAGCTGCCAGTGCATCACTACGGCCCTTCCTACCACCACCAAACATTTATACACCAGTGTGAATGAAATTGGAGGCAAGGTGGGTGAGGTGTCTTGCTTAAGCACCCAAGGACCCATGACTTGGGCAGAGCGGGAATCGAACAGCTGATCTCCGGATGACTGCTCTACCACTGAGCTACTGCCACCTTCAGAAATACTCAATAAAGCAGCCCAAATTAGTTTCCTCCACAGGGGGTCCAGGCTCTCCCTTAGTGATAGGGTGACAAGTTTGGTCATCCGGGAATGGCTAAGAGTAGAGCCTATTGATTTTCACATTTTTCATCACTTCTTCATGTGGGCAATCTGGGCATCATGAAAAAACTCAGTCTGACAGAAATTTGGTTTTGAAAATCATGCACATTTGCCTGTGCCCCAATAAACATGTCTAGTCACTCCTCTGATTTAGGTAATGTTGTTGTTTGATTTTCACAGTAGGTAAAACGTTAGCCCTCAATCTAGCAAAAGAAATAGTCAATATTAAAATAATCAGAGATAGATGAAAAGCCTTGAGCTTCAAAGGAAAATAAAGCTGCATTTAAGAGACAATATCAGTAGTCCTGCTTAAAATACGGGTTTATCAAAACAGATGATTTTCACCCACAAGGTTTGCTCTCTGTAACATGTGGCGATGGATTTGTTAATGAGGCAATGAAGCCTTCAAAACAACAACAAAGAAGAAGAAAAAGCACTAGAATGCCTTTCTTGCATTTCCAACATCTAATCTTTGTGAAGCAGGATTTTCTGCAGTGACAGTAACCCAAACAAATTCACGTAATACACTGGACGCACTTTGGCTATCTTGTCTCCCACTCATATTAGTTTTACTTATTGGTCAAATTCTGAGTAGTACAATCTCCAGGGCACTCGACTTGTGAGGAAATTAAAATGCTTATCAAAGCTTTATCTATGAGGGAAATAAAAATTGTTCCATAAAGGTATCCACATATTGTTATTACAAACAAAAACACATACCTCAGTGAATAAAGACAAATAACTTTTGTAAAATATCAAATTTGATTCTATGGCAGAAGGGTAGAGTTATCCATGTGAAACTAAACGAGACACAAGACATCAGTTGATCGATAGTTGTAATCAGCTATGATGAAATCAGGGCAGGCAAGCAGGAAGACACGCGTACAAATGCTTCTTAAATACAATTTTCATCTTTCAGTAATGTGTCCTCTGAAAAGAGCCTTCTCCCTAAGTGAATCAAAATAACTTACGGCTTGCTGAGATGGAGGGAGGGAATTGGGAGGGGGAGAGGGAGAGAGTGGGGGAGAGACACATTCTGGGAGCCTGGGATCCTTCAGCTTTGAGCTCTGTTACATTGAGTGAGATTGAAATCTGACCATGCTGACATCTTGGGAACTCTCATAGACCCTCTATTAGCGCTGCACTTAGCATTGTGTATGTGCTGTTGTGGTGAAATGGAAAGGGTGCACAAGGTGGGCATCTGCCATAGTGGCTGATCTATCATCAACTCTGCAGCACGCTTTGACAACATCTTGGCGCATCTAATAGGAGACATAGTGGCAGAGCGATTTCAGAGTGACAGCAGCAGGGGATGAAAACACTTGAAACAGCATGGAGAAAATGGAGGAAAATGATTTCAATGCATCTTCACGGTGTCCTGAGCTCTGGGACACAAGACAAATGTTGACCTCCTCAGCCTGAAGTACACCGAGAAGCGATCTATATTAAGCGGTAGTCTATGAACGAGCCTAAACACCTTCAGATTCTGCTAGTTCCCTTAAAATCGCATTCCTTTTTTTTCTTTATCCTTTATTTCTTCTTCTTTTCCAAATAAGAAGTAACCCCAAAGCTTTTCATTTTAACAATGCAGCCTTAGGGTTAGGGTTCACAATTTAATAAATAGGTGTCTGACCTTTGTCTATTAACATATAAAAAAGATAAAGAATTACAGGACAGAACATTAATTTGTCACTTGGGTTGGGGGGCAGTTGCAAGGCCGGAGTTATGGCATCACAATGTTATTGACTGTTGTTGCGACACAATTGACTTTGTCATTTTAGTTATCGAATGGTTTTCATCCCTATTTTTGTTATTGTCTTGGAACACATCTAGGGACATTTTATGGTGTGATTGCAGACTAAGACTCCCTCCATACAAGAAGTTCACTCCTCTGCATCCAGACTGCAAAAAGATTGCACTTGCATGGCTTTACTGCCAGCAAACGCTCTAATTTTGTTGCCTCCTTCGTCAGTATGGTGATTGCTAAGGTGGGATTCAGCTTTTATTTTTTGGGCGGGTGATAACTTTTATTGACTTGATCCTTACCCAAAACACATTGAATTTTGCATTTTCACTATGCTGCTCAATATGTTATTATTTTTTTCTGATGCCGTGGTCGTAAGTGGCAGCCTCCCAGCAGTGTCTGTCTGTCTGTCTGTCTGTCTGTCTGTCTGTCTGTCTGTCTGTCTGTCTATCTATCTATCTATCTATCTATCTATCTATCTATCTATCTATCTATCTATCTATCTATCTATCTATCTATCTATCTATCTATCTATCTATCTATATAACCATATGTTATTATTATTATGATGATGATGATGATGATGATGATGATGATGATTATTATTATTGATATTGTAAGATGTTGCCAGCAGAGTAAAGACAAATAAATTGATAACAGTATTAGTAGTAGAATAAAAATGTTTTGAAGTATACCCACTTTTGTATGAAGAGAATAAATAGGACAGTATATTCTGTAGTTAGTGATGAGTAAATTGTTTCCTTAATCTCTGTTGTCTGAAATGACGCATTTCCAATCTGGAGCGCTGAAGTTTTTACCTATTGACTGGCATTTAAAAATTTGACACATGCAATAGCTTCATCTACAATGCAAGTGATATAACAAAGGTGGGGTGCTAAATTCCAATGCACAAACCCCCGGAGGTCTTATCCGACTGACAGCTCTGTCTCCACAGATGTCTATGTATAGACAGATATCAATGTATATTGATGTTCTTATTCTCTCTATGCATACAGCACTTCAGCATTCGGTGTTGCCAGGTAGGTAAACTAATAATGAAAAAAGGAAACAAAAATGAGGATAGAAAAACTCAATGGGTCAAAGTTGCGTGCTTTGGATAATGAGCAATGATTGTGATAATAGCACAGAACAGAATGACTGTAGAACTAGATGAGTCCACAGTTATTGTTGTTTTACTACATTTCCGTATATATTTATTATTTGAGCGTGATGATACAGTGAATATGGATGGAGCTGCCAGTCACTGGCTCTCCTTTGTGTAGAAACTTGTAGACCGAGATCTATCTTTGATAACATGACAAACAAAATGATAGTGCCTCTGATCTCAAAATCCACACATTTCAGATTATAAATTATAAAGATAGCAAATCAGTTCACTGGGTGTTAGTATTCCATATTAAAATCTCCAAAGGCATGTTTTTTTAATACGTTTATTTTGAAACTTAAAATGTGTGTTAGACATTTGTTGGGGAAAAAAACAAAAACATAAGATACCCTGCTGGTCTCAGAGATTGTCGGTATTTCTTTTGCGTATTTCTTTTGATACTGATGGGATCAGAGTCTTATCGCCGACATCAGCAAGGTCTGGTATTTTGCATCATCAGCCACCATGCACCTACAAAACAGACTTGATCTCATCTCTGTGTTGACATCAGCAGTCTGGGCTGTCCTCTCGGTTCCGCTCTGACTGCTTCCTTGCACAACATAGGGCTAAAGCACAATGCCCTACGATGGCAAGAACACACTGCACATGTAGCTCATAAAAAAATGCCTCAACAAATAACTCAAATTATTACGCAGATATTTTATGACAGACAATGTTGAAATGCTGAGACACCATACAGCACAGTGACTGCTACAAAAAAGTCTTTCATAATGTTATTAATCCATTTTAGATGCTTATAAAAAAAAATTAAACCAGACCGACCTTTTTACAAACATTGATTTAGTGG
The DNA here is from genome assembly GCF_901709675.1 of Syngnathus acus. NCBI lineage: Eukaryota > Metazoa > Chordata > Actinopteri > Syngnathiformes > Syngnathidae > Syngnathus > Syngnathus acus. Next base: position 20,893,551 of record NC_051095.1, on the reverse strand, counting down.
TGTTGAAAAATAAATATAGAAATAATTGTCTTATCTAAATAACTAATAACTCCCTCAGTGGATGATTATAAAATCAGTTCATTTTTTTAATTTATTTATCTATTGTATGTTTCCTGCAATGGACGGACGGACGGACGGACGGATGGATGGATGGATAGATAGATAGATAGATAGATAGATAGATAGATAGATAGATAGATAGATAGATAGATAGATAGATAGATAGATAGATAGATAGATAGATAGATAGATAGATAGATAGATAGATAGATATACTCTATTCTATTTGGAGGTGCTGATTTCCATCACAGCCGCTTCACACTCAGTTGGAAACTGCTCTAGAGAGAGTTGGAAATCACGGTTTGAAGAAGCCAACAGTACCACATCATCAACCAAGTCCAATTGTACAAAACAACTCATAGTTTTTTCTGTACAATTGCCTCAAGCAGTCTCCAGTTCTTTTTTGATTCCTGTATCACTCACAACATATGCTCCCGCGGGCTGATGTATTTTCTTCTCCTGCATTTTTGAATCCCATATCTGGTTACAGCTCATTTCCAACCCTGCCAGGCTTGAACAGTTATCCAGTAAACCGATGTCTTGCACCCCTGGTCCTTTGTGTGGTGTGCAACAAAAAAAATACAACAAAGTGTGAGATGAATTTCACTAAAGGGATTATAATGAACGAAATAAGTGAAATCAAATTTTCTGCCTGCAAAAATTCTATTCACAGAAAAGCAAAATTAAAAGTTAGGAACTCCATGTAGCATGAGTACCAGGGATGTAGCTAACAAGAAAATGTATGGCAGGCACTGCTGAGACTAGTATTGACGTTGTATCAATCGCAAATGAACTGCTGTTTGGCTGGTCTCGTTGGTTAGGACAGATTAGGACGGTCTGATGTATGTGACTGATCTGGTACAATATATTTAATAAATATTTTCAACTTTTATAAGATAAGAAATGAAGCAGTGTTTGGACTATCAGACTGGAGATCTGTTGTAGATTAACTTGTGGTGGTTGTACAACATAGAATAGATTCCAGGCAATGTTTAGGGCACCGTTTTAAATGAATAACAACAAGGACTTCTACCATTAATCTTTTTGAAAAGAATGAATACACTGCTGTCGCTGTTGGTGTAAAAGTACAATCGCCTGACTTGTACGTGAGCAGAGTGGAATTGATTTCCGCTCAGTGATGATGTGGGTGTGACCAATTGTTTGTATATATATATATATATATATATATGTATACTTGGAGAGAAAGAGAGAGAGAGAAGGAGTGGGGGGGGGGGACACGTGACCGGTTCAGGGTGTCCCCCGCGTACTGCCCGATGACGGCTGGGATGGGCTCCAGCATGCCCGCGACCCCCGTGGGGACAAGCGGTATAGAAAATGGATGGATGGATATATCCATGCCCTCTAGCGGCCAACAAGAAACACCACGAGTTGGAAATTTCAATACAATAGTGTTTACATTTTGAAATAATACATAAGCGTTTCTACATTTCTAGCGTTTCAAGTGGCACTCAGTCACACCTGTTGAATCATTTCTTGGCACTTTCCGCAGCTTTTACACTGCAAGCTTTTGTACTCACAATGGAATTTTTTCTGTAATCATGACTGCTGCTGTGTGAATCCCCCCAGGCAAGAGCAAATGTCATAGCAATATGTGTGCGGAAACACACACACACGCACTCGTACACTCACCATTTACACAAGATGCTTTGAGGTACTGAAAGATGGTACTTTTTGATTTCACATAAATCGGTACTCTGTAGTACCGACCCAAATCAGTCAGTACCAAAAAAAACATGGACCTTGTTACCCATTATACATTGCTACACGTTAACATCTAGCATTTTACTAGCAGTACTGGAAGAGTGAGTGTTTGTCAACTTTTGCAGTTTCGGCCTCACTCCCAACATTAAAATTTAAACCCAGAATCTTTTGATTTTGTAGCAGACGTGCTTAACGCTATTTCAGCATGCTGTGCAAAAATGCAAATGAAAAAAAAATAGATTAAGCTAAACGCTGTCATTATGTGACAACTGTCGTTTTCCTTTTGGATCTTCTCTGTCTCCTCGGGTCCCAAGGACAAGTGTTTTCTGCATTGTTGAGTACTCTGGCTGTCTGCTGGCCTCCGTTGAGGAACAGCATGCCACCAGGGTGAAGAAAAGGGCAGGAAAGATTGCCAGTGACCCTTTACATCTATTTAGCCATCTGGTCAAGAGCTTTCAGTTCAGAAATGACATTCGGAATCATCTGCACTCACGGTGGATGTTCATACTTTCAATACAAAGAACTACTTTCTGTTATTCTCAATCTAAAAGTTTGTTTATGTGCAATGTTATGCATGTGCATGATTTCACAGTGTGCTGTCATAAGAGCACACGTGGAAGTAGACTTTGGCAACATTCCAATTGGGAAATATATAAATCATGTAGTTTTCAAATGTGAGTGATTCATTTCCTGCCTCTCATTTTTCTCATTGATTCAAATTTTCTGTTGTTCTGTTGCGAGAGCTACCAATACAGAGTTAGACAAAGTGCTTAAAAGCAGCTTTAACTGAAGGCTTGCTGGCAGGCATATTGCGTAACCAACACAGAGAATGCTGATAAGCCTTCTGTTTGTACCGACTTATGACTTTCCTGTCTTAAAAGGTCAGTTATGGTAAAGACCTGCAGCCGCTGATAGCCACTGATTGTAAGGGATTGTTTAAAAAGAAATGTTCTTCTCTTTTCTAAAAAGGGTTAGTGCTTACAAGTGATAACAAGGCTTCATCTTATGAATGAATGTGTATCATAATTACCACACCATGTTGTTAGTCATTTCGTAGTTTCATGTGATTACTGCTTTTAACTTCTTAAGTGATTGTGGGAAATACAAAGTAGCCTTGGACTGCCTCTGAAAACAAATTTAGTGTCACAGATTAGTGGGCAGATTTGGGCCAATTTAGAAAATGGATGGTGTGTGTTTATTTGATGAGCCTATATAGCCTCTCCTTGGTCTCATTTTCAGAAGCGCATAGCTAAGACAATTTCTTCCTAGTTGTTGATCCCAACATCATAAAAGTGTCTGCTTCAGAGTGACTTTATCCGGTGCTTTTATTTTAGTCTGGAACTAAGAGGGGCTTTTTATCGTTGCTTGGAGAAAATAGACTCAGCTGTAAGTTGCAAGAAGACACTGTGGCCATTTGTGGCAACATGTAGAACAACCTTCTATCCTGGGTTTGATCGAAGCTTAGGGGTTCGGTGAGTCGGTCTCAGGGGTTCAGCTGAGCCTCCACTGCGGAGGTCCGAACACACCTGTCGTGTAAATTCGTGATGACGCATATTTGAACTGGTCTCACAAAGGCACACTGATTTGCAGGTAAGTAATTTGTTGTGAGTTCATGCATTGTGTTGGTTTTGTTCTTTGAACAAGGTGATGTTCATGCACAGCTCATTTTGTGCTTGAACTTTAAATTTATTTTTATTTTTTTCACGAAAGAGGGGTTCGGTGAATGCGCATATGAAACTGGTGGGGTTCGGTACCTCCAACAAGGTTAAGAACCACTGATGTAGAATCTGGACAGCACATTTTTTTGAATTGAGAAACGTGATGCCTTCAGTGAGTGAGGAGGAGAAATTCAGAGGCTTCATAAATAGTTGTACAGAGACTAGACTGCCTGCTCGCATCACAGCCACTTCTTAAAGAACAGACTGGGAACCAAACCATCATTGGGTTTGTGGGGGATATCTATCAATTCATCAATCCATCCATCTGTGCGTCCAACACTCCTGCCTCCCATCATACATATCTGTGCCATGCATCCAACCAACAGAAAAATCAGCTAAAGAGCCAGTCCTTCATGTCTAAATTTCACCAGTTCGTGAATCAACTCACCTTAAAAGCCAAATTATGACTGATGGTTTTCTGCCGTTTCAACAGTTTACCTCACTTACCCCATCTTCATTGCAACTAATACTTTCAAACGACAGCAACAGAAAAGGCTAAATCTAAGATCAGCACTTAACACTGACACTGCTTTCCCAATTGCTCGCAGAAACATTTATTTACTACCTTGGTCCATCTAAAAATAGGGTCTTTCATCCTTAAGGTGAAAAGCTCTTTGAAACGGAAGTATGGCACTGATGCTCTTGTGTAATACTGTTTTTAGGATACCCTAACTCAAGACATTCTAAAGGTGTGGTAGCAATGACCATTAATGCCTCACATAAAAGCTAAATAAAAATAAGCCTGTGAGTAGGGTACCCAGTAGGGAGAGTCACAGATTTCGATGTGTCATTGTCTAAAGGGTTATGCCGGTGATAATATCAGCCATCTCTCAGTCGTCAACAGCTTGAGGAGAATTCCTGACATGCTGCAGAGTCTAAAGCAGTGGCATTGATTTGTCATTGACATCGGTAGAAGCATAGCCATCATTTCAGAAGTGGTGGTGTGTTGGGAGTAAACAAACTTTTATGAGGAGATTATCATCCTCTCACGTTCTCTCTCTTCTCTGTAGTGGCCCAAGTGTCAAACAATGACAGCAAAGCATAAATGCTATAAATGCAGATAATTAAATGCACAATGGCAACAGTGAACACAAACACATTTGTGAAATATTGTTCTTACCAAGCCCTGCAATTAATTGGCTGGCAACCAGTTCAGGATGTATCCTGCCTAACGCTCAAAGATTGCTGGAATAGGCTCCAGCACACCCGCAACTCTTGTGAGGATGTGATTCTGAAGATGAATGAATGAATGTTCTTACAAATAAGTATTGATAGTGAAAGGTTTTTGAACCTTTTTCTAAAAATGTTTTAAAGTCTCAGCCTCTCAAATGTCATTAGTCTGAAAGTGAACACTTCTATTTTCAAAATCATTTTCACTTTTAAGCAAAGCAAGACATCCATGGCCATGAACTGCCTTAGAAAACAGTTTTGCTCATTTTCTAATGTTTTGAATCTGGCAGCACGGTGGAGCGCTGGTTAGCACGTCCGCCTCACAGTTCAGAGGGTGCGGGTGTGATTCCACCTCCAGCCCTCCCTGTGTTAAGTTTGCATGTTCTCCCTGTGCCTGCGTGGGTTTTCATCCGTCCTCCAGTTTCCTCTCACGTCCCAAAAACAAGGATGGTAGGCTAATTGAGAACTCCAAATTGCCCGTAGGTGTGAGTGAGAGTGAGGATGGTTGTTTGTCTGCCATGGAATTAGCTGGCCAGGGTGTCCCCTGCCTACTGCCCGATGACTGCTGGGATAGGCTCCGGCGCGCCCGTGACCCTCGTGTGGACAAGTGGTACAGAAAATGGATGGATGGATGGATGGATGGATGGATGGATGGATGGATGGATGGATGGATGGATGGATGTTTTGAATCCAACACTATGCATGCTCATTGAGTCATACTCAAACTGAAACCTGAAATGAATTTGTCAAATCATCTTCAACAATTCTCCAACCAGGGGACCACAGGTGCAGTGACAAATCATCATGGATCTGATTGTGCTAAATTTGTGATGAAATTATAATTAATTACGATTATGTATTTTCTCATCGGTCTATAATGCCAGAGACATCACTTGGCAGGCAGACTAATTAAATGCTCTTGATGGGAGACGGAACAAACCTGTTGCCATTTGTACAAAAGAAAAAGTACTGTTTTCCACGTTCTGTTCAATTAAACAGGACCAGATTTCCGAATAAGTACATTTGTGAGCGAGATCATTTCAGTATTCATTCTTTTTGTGACGTTATTTATTCGTGTGATTTTTCTATAGTGTATGTATAATGGCTCGATATTTTATTATGCATTCTAACCTAAAGCTTCTCAAAAAGCATTATTTTGTTTTAATGGCATAAATATGATTGAAGATCTGAGGGGACATATTGGCAAAGTATTTATCATATCTCTTGGGAGCAATTGCCTTGATTGCCTACCCTGTTGAGACGTCTATCGTCTTGAGCAGTGCAGACTTTCTTCAACTCTCACGGCAGGACTCTTTGTAACCGAAAGGGGGCAGCACAGCGGCACTTTTCAAGCTTAAAAACCCACGTATGGCTCTCAAACTCTCTTTCATATCCCCTCATTTGCTCTGTGGCTCCTGGCGACAGAATTCTGATCATTTATCATATTAAATGATCAAGAACGAGAAAAAAAAGTTTACTCTTCACTTTCTGAAAGGATTCGACTGTGCAAGATTGTGGTGCTGAAAAGACAGCGCTCTTCACGCGGGGGTGGGGATGCCTCGCGTCTTCGAACACAACGATCACAAAATTTGGATGTAGAGAGCTTAAAATAAAAAATATAAATACAAACTATCGTTCGGTTATTTAACTCAGTTTGGATCAGAACCCCCACTAGACCTGAGAGCGAGGGGAGGTGGAGGAGGAGGAAGAGTATGAGAAGGAGGGGGAGAAGGAGGAGGCGCATTCCTCCACAGGGGAAAAGTGGAGTTGATCTGTGACATAAGCGTAGTGGCCCCTTTCTCACATCTTCCTCGTCCTCTCATCATCCCGTAAGGTCCGATATGGCGGAAAGAGAAGACATCAACACTCTTTTCTCTTCCTCCCTCCTGCTCCCATCTTTAGAAGAAGAAAGCTAAAGAAGTGACTCGAGGCTTCTAACAGCTTTTTTCCTTGCAGGAGATTATTCGAAAGACAGCTTCAAGCACAGAATGGAGTGAAGAGGAGAAGACTTTTACTTAATTTTACAAGCATCTCTACGTGGATTTAGGAAGAAAAATATATTTTGAAAACGCTGACAGCACGTCTAAAGCAATAGAACTTGGGGGTTGTCATGGTTCGACGTATTTTTGGAGTGTTTGGAGCGATATCAGCGCGCACTTTTGCGTGAAACAAGTCCCCCCCCCGGAACTGCATTTTGATATTTTGGAATATAACGGAGGGAAGTGACTACGACTCTTAGAACACGTTGCTCGTGTATTGACTGCCAGTTAATTAGCCTATCAATAGATTTCAGCTGCTCAAGCGAGGAAGTAATGAGAACGATTACGCATTTAGAATGACGAGCACAAAGTTTTTTTCTCCCAAAATTAATATCAGCGCTCTGTCCGATCATCCATCAGTATTTTTCTCATGTAAAATCCTCCGTGCATTTGGGCTGCGTAAAAGTGGACCGACTGCTCCAGCGTAATGCGCGGGCAACGAAGGACCGACCAGTGTCACTATCATATTCAAGAGAAGAGTGGAAAAAAGGGAGAGGCTTTACAAAGAGATTTTTGGAACCCAGAAAGTTCTGTCAGAGGTTCCTAGTGCCTCTTTGGGAGAAGGGGGCGAGAGGACGCGACCTTCTGGAGGGGGAACATTTGGCTGCAGCGGTGAAAAGAGAGGAGGGAGGTTGGATTATTAGAAAATATATATAAGACACTGCCCAGGTCAAGATTTTAATTGTCATCCGTTTGGGGACTCTGCTTGCAGCTCTCACATAGCAGGTAAGCGGTTTCCATTTTACGCGTGGCTCACATGTGGGCACCGCACTTGGCAAGTTGTGTGTGTGTGCGCCCGCTTGTGTGTTGAAGGCTGAGCGTGTATGTCCGTCCGTGCGTGTGCGGTCGCGTTCAAGTGATAACTACCAACAACGTGAGCATACGTGACAGACACATGAACGTGCGTCCGTGTACGCGCTTGTTTGTGCATTGAGCAGAAATCAACAAAACTGGGATTGCACAGCGCAGACTGGTATATTAAAAAAGACGCACTTGTCACTTCCTCATGACCATTTTGTACCCACGCTTTCCTTAGTGCCCGGCCCTCGCTGAAAGGTTCAAATAGATTGCTCAGATTGTTCCAATTTAATTAACATAGTCAAATATTATGCATATATAGGTGCAAGATCTAGGCGTTGATGTGTGAGGGGGAATCTTTCTGGGTGTCCTATGCATGTTGTGGGCCCCTGTGAAGTCCAACGTTGCCTTTCGTGCCCATCAATAGTGGGTGCCCAGATGCCCCTGAACAAGATGCATTTTGTGTGTTTACCAGCAGGATACTGCACTGCATCACACAGTGAGAGCTGTTCCTAATATTCAGCCCCTTATGGAGCTTACTTTACATGCCAACGCATTCCTCAGTATGATGCTGTGCACTGATGTATAGAGAAGTTTTTGCCCCCATGCCAAACGAAAAGACCATTGTTTTATTGTACATCTCTAGACATCTACAAACATGCCTCACGTTGCTGAAAAACAACTAAAAAAATTGTTTATGCTGTTTTCTATTCAGTCAACTAGCAGTGAGGACAAAGCAACTTTTTGGGGATTGACTGTATAATTTTGCCATTTGTTCAAGTCATCCAAATACAGGCGCTGTTTGTCTGAGTGCTTTACAGCCCAGCAGGTGTTTTCTCTTCCTCCTTCCCACTCTCTCCATGTCCTCTTCTCTGTATGAGCATTAGAGGGAGTTTCTGTTCAGAGAACAGAAAGAGTGTGTTAGTCATGCAATAGTGTGTAGACATGTTGAGTGTATGTAAGAGCAGAGAAGACAGATGTGTGTTACACAGCCATCTGACTCTGCCATAGCTACTCATACAAGGGGAGAATTCGTAGGGTTTAACAATACTGGTTGTTTAGCAGCAAGGTGCAGTCAGAATGCAAGCATGCTTGGAAGCCTTGCATGCTGCATGCAAGGGAGGTTACAAGGTGTGTGCGTGTGTGTGCGTGTGTGTGCGTGCGCATGTGTGCATGCGTGGTTTAAGATAGTGTCATAGATTTGTCCAGTAAATACATAGTAGTAATTTTGTCCGTCCGTTCATCCATCCATCAACTTGAATTATTGCTGATGTGAACTGAGCTAATGTTGTGCTGAATTGGTGCTAGTTGTAAACGTTTGAAGCCACCTGTGAGCATTTATGTCTAAAAAATTGAAATCAGCTCAAGGATTTAGAACATAACGATAGACGGTCATCTCAGAATTGTACTAGTTAAAAAATATGGAGGTGGAATCGAGTGAAGAGGATGTTATAGACGAAAGAAGTCCTGATTGTGGAAATACACATTGAATAAAAATTAAAAAAAGAAACAATGTGGTAGACAAAGAACAGAGAGTGAAGTAAGTTTGAACGGAAGATAGTTCCACAACAGAAAGGATGAGATTAAATGAAGATACAGAAGATACATTTGAAAACTGTCTGGCGGAGTGTCATGATGACCTCGACAAGACTGAGGAGGGCAATGAACAGCTAAACGGTGGCCTTGAAGGGTCAGCAAGGCTAAATACTGGATAGACGATAGATCTACACAGTACTACAGGTCACAAATCGTTATCTTGACCCCAGCATTATACGGTGGAAGAAACTCAAGGCAACCGTTAAAGCTTGCATATGTGAACTTAGCATGTTCCCAGCTAAATCTAAATTTCACCCATTTTTTACTTAATGTCAGCTAATTTTCCCGCAGTGTCTTCTCCAACTTACTGTGATTGTCAAATTGACTAGCTATCTTTCAAATGTGTCTTCCTTTAAGTATATTAAGTATAAATAAATAAATAAACAATAGGGAAGTTAAGCAATAACACAACTGCCCTTCTTGAAATAACAGTTCACTATTTGCAGCCTCACTGATTCAATTTATCAGATATAGCTTGCAGATTATTCACATGATTTTGCAGTTAAATTAAGGAACCTAATATGTAATATACATTACTCGCTGCAAAATACAACTGACTTCAGTTCTAAAACTGCATGCCCACAATCACAAACATCATTTTAGTACAGCTGATAGTTTGCTTAAATTATTCAGCATTAAATTAGTTTTAGATAACCAAAAACTCATAGTTATTAAAACCCCAGCACAATGTTTTCATTTCAATGTCACGCCCTTTCTTCGCTGGCTAGTTCATTTCGCTGTCTGTTTGCTCAGGTTCACGCTGCCTCAGAAATACGCTTGATGAGAATATTCATCAGACTCAAATCGCCTAAAATGGTTATTTGTCCTTATTGAATGTACTTTGAAACTCCATGGCACCTTATTGACATATTTAATGTTGTAAATATTTTTTTATTAAGTACTGGTGCTTTTTCTTTTACTATACATGTTTACTCATTTCAATGATGCCAGGTTAGCTGTTTTTGCTTTGTCCTATGTATCTCAACAAATTCAAAATGTATTTTGCTCAAGTCATGATGCACAATGGACAAGAGTGATGATTCACTCGCATCAAAATGTGACATTTTGTGTCATGCTTGAGGAAAGGATCAAAGCTTCTTCGTATTTTGTCACAGTAAGGTTCTTAAAAAATTGTCAATGGTATTTTCACAGAGGCAGCTTGGGATTTGATGGAGGGGATTTCTTTTTTTTTTTATTGAATAGTATTTTAAAACACATTTATTTCCATTTTAGACTCCGTAATTCAAGCTGCCTACACGTTCAGGAATATTTTAAAAAATATTTATTTTCCTGGCTCCGGGATACAAAAAAGCTATATATCCATAAACCAGTATTTGTTGGCCCCAGTGCATTTTGGCCAGTCTGAACAACTGAAAAAGCATCGTAAGCTGACTTGGTCGTGCATTATATGTTCAAGACCCATCTTGGGATCCATCCTTTCACAGATTGAATTCAACACTAAACAGAATTCATAAATGTAACTTTCTGTCAAATATATTGACTATAAAAACTAAGTTTGCCCTCAGTCAGCAGGTACGGGCTTCAGCTCACTCGTCGTTGTGGGAGTGCATCTATTATCGCAACATGAAAAGTAAATGGAACTACACCACTTCTAAATTAGTTTCTGCAACAAATGATAGCAATGTCCTTAGGGAGTGTTCTGGCACCTGTAGGTCAGCTCACAGCAATGTGGAGGACAAGCTGAGTTCAGAATGGAGCCCTGCAGCTGATAAGGACTTGGTGATTCATTATATTCTCTGTCAGAAGGGTGGCTATCTGCTGACACAGGGGTTTGCGTGACGATACAGCACTTGAAGGTTGATGAATGCCGAGCGCTGATTCATTGCTAATGATATTTATATTTAGCTTTCATCTTTGTCAGTGTTAAGTGGATATACTTTGATTGTTTTGTCGGACGACTACCTATAATATATAGTTGCTGGAAAGGCACACAGGGTGGAGGTGTCGTTTAATGCTGTCCAGCAGACATCGCTTTGTGTCACTCATGGCATCCCCAACAGTAGACAGACTCCTTGGCAGCGATGGCCTTCTTGGCGGTCACAGTGTCTGGAGTGCAACTATTATAACTGTCCTTGTGTTAGTCATTCTGGTCACAGGTCTTTTTCTCAATTTACTTGACAAAAGAGGAAACGTGCTTAAATGCGATTGGATCCCTGAGTGAGAGGACATTTTTCATCTGCATCCAGAGTTAGAGACGTCGCAAAAACCTTGGCAATGAAGCAGAACACCAAAGGATTTTATCTTGCTGGCGGCTAGTTCAGCTTCAACTTTTCAACTTCCATTTATAAAGCTTGAAAGGCAATTGTCATAGGAAAGCAACATTGTCTTACGTTGCCGCTATGTGATTTGTTCATCTTACAAATGTGAATCGATACAGTATGTTTATTTTTAAACATGTAAATGATATGTTCTAATAATCCAAGCTCTAACAATGGAGGCTTTTAGGAGCTTTCAAAAGGAAAACAGCCAAGATATTTACTGTGGGGCATTAAATGGTGGTTTTCATTCAGTCATCATAAATATCGATGGTTGAAGGATTTTAATCAGTGCTAATTATTGGTTGATTGCAGCAAATATGCACTGTCACGGCCACTTATCTTTTGTTGTAAATTTAGAACAGAATACGTTATGTAAGGGCTGTCATGATCAAGTATTCTTAGAATCGATTATGCTATACACAATTTGACATTTTATTGTGCATTAAAGTGTATTACAAAACCATTTTTAAAATGATTCACATTTTTGTCGTTGTTTACTATGTGCAGTTTAGCATAAAAAAAACAACTAAGTAATATCACACAAGGAGGATTGATGTTGTGTAGGTTAGTACATAGGACCCCAATGCAGACACCTGAAGTCTGGAGTTATTTAAAAAAATAAAATAAAATGGTTGATTTTACATTTGGGGCTTGGCAGGCTGTGCAGACAGGGGGCTGGCTGGCACCCTGATTGGAGCAGTTACGTGAGGCAATGCGGGGCCTGAGCAGCAGGTGAGACAAAAAAGTTCAGAGACGAAGATCAGAATTCAAACAAAGCGCCAACAAAAGTGGCCTTCCAAACAGGAGTGTTCACCAAGAGAGATGGCACAGGTGTAGAGTAGCGGCTTGAGGAGAACCAAATTGTTGATTACTCCATTATTGAAATAGTTGTCGATTAATTTGATAACGGATTCATTGTCAAATTGATTTAATTTTGACACTTCTACACTACACAGTACAGTGTACAGTACAAAATTGAAATACACTGTACCTGATAAGAATTACAAAGAGCTGTCCTCTACTTCCTTTATGTGCCCCCTCCCCTTTCATCACTGTGACTCTCCAGTACACCCCTCAGCAAATCTACCAGTGTCTGTAGCCTCTTGTTAGTTGACGTAACATTCCCTGACAGGCTAGTCCCTATGGATTGTGATCAAATGGAGTAATAGTGTACACAGCAGCAACAGCAATCCCAGCTTGCTACAACAGCAGCCGTAATATGGCAAAGATCAGCGTCTTGCCAAAATGATTTGACATGTTTCTGTGCTGATTCTACTTCATTACACGGAAAAAGCACTGAAGTGGGTAGCCTTAAAGCAGTGGAACAGTTGAGGTTTGTGCAAGAATATATTCAAACAAAGCATCAATTTAGAATACAAACTCGTACGTTACAGCTTCATGGTATATCTTGAGCTTTTTGGTTTGTCGTTACATCCTTCATTACCTGCTGAAAATATGATTGATTGCATTATTGCTTCGTCGAACATAACGATCAGCATAAAAAACAGTATAAAATAATCGTACAATCGAGTGAAAAAAGTCTATATAGTTTACTCCACAATTAATAATTGAGAATTCACTGACTGAGAACGCCGTTATGACCACAACATACAGACACAGCATACAAATGCTGTATCCAAAATTTTGCCCATACAAAGATACCCATGTTCAGTTTTTATTGACACCATCAGATAGATATTCATTCGACAATTTGTTCATCATTGTTGTTGAAACGTTTTGGTTTGCGTCACAATGAGAGATGTTCCCAATTTTTTGTTCATTGGGGTACCTGTTTAAGTCACCACATTCATACAGTCAGGCTTTGCAACATTGTGCTTCGACATTTAGCAATTATTTTTGTGTCTGTCAAATTCATTATGGGCTAATCAAAATGACAAATAAAAGTGAGCTGATTAGATAAACAACAAATGTCAGTCAGTCAGGAAAAGTAGGAAAACAATGTCACCAAAATGAAAATAGTTCCTGTTATTTTAAATGAATGGACTTCTGATCAAAATTCAATGATTAAATTTCTATTTGACATCCAAACCACGACTGTGGCTGCTGGCTCAAGCTGCTCAAGCTGCTGGCAAGGGCACAAACTGAATTACTTTTTGACCAATTAGATCTTCTTGAAAATTGACAAAATGGGCTTGTGACAAATTTATACCCAGCTGTTTTTTCTTCTTAGAATGAACTTGAATAATGTCTTTTTTCCAGTTTCACATGTTTTAAATAGCATTACAGCTTCCTTTGGTGTTGCGGTTAGTTTTTCAGTCTAGTAAAATCAAACAAAACTGGCGTCCCCTGCATGAAATGAAACCATTGGTGAATATGTATAGATTACCGTATTTTCTGGACTATAAGCCGCTACTTTTTTGCACAAACTTTGAATCCTGCATCTTATAGTCCAGTGTGTCTGATCTATGGATTTTTCATGACTTTTATTGTATTAAATGATTTGTGTATATTCTCCTATATATGGAAATGAAACATTAAAACACCTGCGCCTTAAAGTCCAGTGCGGCTTATATTTGAACGAAACAGAATTTCCCCCAATTCCAACTTTAGCTCGTGGCTTATATTCGTGTGCGGTTTATAGTCCAGAAATCACAGCAAACACCATTAATATCTGATTAAAGAAGTTACTGCAGAGTCAATATATAAAACCTGATATTAAGCTATGAATTTCAGGAAAGTTGAGATTTTGTTTCATAAATATATATATATATATATATATATAGATAGGTGCAATTTATATATTATCTATACTATGTTAGATTTCAATTTGTAGGACATTGCATGACAGTAAAACAATGAGCAAAGGCAGAAATGATATCACTCTCTCCTTTGGAAAGCAGCAGGCACAGTCAAATCAAGAAAAATGACATTTTCAGATCTAATTTCGAGGGGCACAGGGAATGAAAGGGTGAACTTTAGAATACACCGGTGATCCGAGAATCTTGGTATGATATTGTTCGGGAGGTCCCAAACCAATGGGCTGAATGATCATAATGATGAGATGAGATCTTGCACACACATGCAGGGCATCACTGCAGAGCAAACATCCTAATAAGAATGTGGTGTGCAAGACTAAAAAAAGAATTGACAATTTGTCACACTAAATTATAATGTCAGCAAGAGGTGTTAAGTATAACTTGACACAAATATAGCTAATTTTGAAGGAGTAGGGATTATAGTTATCACAACCGGTTTGTGATGATTTAAAATCAACGGCGGGGGAGTTATAGCCACCAGGCATGACACAGTCATAGAATATTTATGCATACGTCACACTGATGTAAAAGATGAAACTATAAATAATCTTACTGAATGCATAGAATGAAATAATGTGTAGCTTGGATGTTTGATTTGTGAGAATTTACTGAGGACGGCTAACATTCCAATCAAAGTAACATTTGATGCACAGAATATCATCACTGTTGTATCCTCAGTTTATTCAGTGGTCACTGCCAGTGTATAAAACTCATTGCTTCTTTCAAACAGTGATGATGTAGCATCACCAAATAAATTACAACAGGAAAATGGGGAACAAATTAGCAATATACAATTGTGTTCTCCCCTATGATTTTTTTTCTCACTCTGTGTTTTCATACAGACAAGCACCTATTCCATCCTTTTGTGTGTAGGTGTAATGGGGGACTTTAAAAATGATCTGTTAACCTTTTTATCCTCGGTGGAAACTCCTTTTCAGTCGCTTTAGCAAACACAAAAATAGAAACCCTGTTTGGATGCGTTCCTTTTAAAATAGTAAGAAACAATAGAGGACTCTTCTATTCCCTTGCAGCCCACTCTCCAGTTCCTTCCCTTGTTCCTTGATTTTTTTTCCTTCTCCTTCTGCTCTTTTCCCATTTATCTCTGTCAGCCTGTGTTCATAGTAGCCATGGCTTTATTAATGGAGAGAGAGAGAGAAAGAAAGAAAGAGAGAAAGAGATAGAGGGGGGAAAGAGAAGGTACAGAGATGCTGGTTCCAGTGGACCGAGTGCTAAAGAGATTCATGCGGTTTCTGTGTCAGAAGAAAAAATAACAAGTCATTTGTCGCAGTTGTGATATACAGTTGCGGCAAAGAACAAGAAATTTGGAAAACAGGTTGAAGTTTGTGGCTGCTCAGTATTGCTGGACAGCTGGAACATTATCATGCTGAACAGCACCTCCATTTGCGCAAGCTAGTCCACAGTGGCACTGGCTCTGCATCTCAAGCCTATAAGATTGTGCCTTTTCTTGCCAGAAGGTGCACACAGCGCTCAAAGGGGTTTCCATTTCATGTTTTGCCAGAGTAGAATGTCTCGGATCAGCGAGTGACACACAACGTGTGTCTCTGACCATGAAAATGTTATTGTAGGACTTTTTTAAACAACTGAGGGCCAGATTGACATGCCCTCCCATGGATAAACGGTTTGGATGATAGATAGATAGATAGATAGATAGATAGATAGATAGATAGATAGATAGATAGATAGATAGATAGATAGATAGATAGATAGATAGATAGATGGATGGATGTCTTGTACATGTCGGACTCAGAGCGTTCTCTCACAATGATCTGGCAACACAGATGCCAAGAAGCTTCCGCTGAGTAGCGCCATTTTTACACCAGCTTTCTGTAGGTGTTATTTGCGCCGCCTCCAAAACTGTGTGTGGCTGTTAGTGCTGGTGTTAGCGACTTAGATGTTGTTGCTCACTAAGGCTCATTTGCATTGAGGTGGGCAATTTCTCCACCCCATTTAAATACACCCAAATACCATCGGCACACCGAGAGCATTCCACCATCTGCACCTTTCACCTTGAAAAAACAGCTAAAGACATTATCTTGGGATAATAAGCATTTAGTTTAAACACATTTATTGAAATATGGTTTCATAATTCCCCAAAAACCTCTGTGTCCCATGTAGGATTTTCTTAATTCATAGTCACTTAGAATACTCGAGATTATTCTTACCAGAATCCTTTCGAAAAATACCCGTTAAGCAGCTCATATTCCACGTTAATTAAAAATGTTGGCCAAGATGTGAATCTGAAACGCTTGACAAAATGCGTGTGTGCACGGAGAGGCAAAACTGCAGATTCAGGATTCCTGTTTTCTTCCTTTACCAGTATACCCTATTTACTCACTTTCATCAACTCGCCCGGGTTCATTTTGTTTTACTAAAGCTATGGTTGTGCATGTGTGTGTGAAACACATTTAAAAAAAGCAAAAGGCAAGGGAGAATTCAAAGGGAGACTGGAACTTGAACTCAAACTTGCTTATGTAAATCAAATCTAAACAACAGCTACATGGTCCTTACAAGCAAACATGATGAGCTAATCCCACCTCTCTCAATAGATGTATTCCTGGGAATATGACACACATAGAGAAACGAGGCCGCTTGTAATTAAGTTCTACATGTGCAAATCTATTTGTGAAGCATTGCTTATGAGATCCGCTGTATAATCACACAGCCCCAAAAGGGAGACTGCTTACTTAGCATTTAAATAGGTTCCTTCTCCCAACAAATATGTTTGTGTGTGTGCAGCACAAATCTTGCATGGCACTGTTTCCTAATGCATGCTTCTCACTGTGCGGGATATAGGTAAGAATGTTTCTGTACGTGAGCCAGAGGAGTTGTTTACGCAGCAACACATTGCATGCGTGTGTCCGCATTTGTGACTGTGTGTGAGCAATAAATCTTGTCTTCACATTTTTTCTTAGGGCTCCCAGTGGACTATTATAGTGTCAATAGAGCAGGTTTTAAAATGGGTGCAGAGGGAATATTAAGGGAAATGAAATGCGAATTGATATGTGTCCGTGCGTGTTAGTGTGTTACTGATGCATTATCATGAAACCAACACTGAGGTAGTGGTTTCATAATAACGCTTTCAGGGATAAATTCACATTAGTTTAATATCCATGGAGGCCAACTATATCACCACGTCGGTCGTTGTTTATGCGTGTCCATGTGAGATCTCAATGTTCCCGCTGGAAAACAGCCTGCTTCACACAAGGCAAATGAAACGTAATGTCAACTTGTGCCCAGGAGCTTATCTCGTTTACCTGCACTGAGGGTTTTGCCTATATCATCTCAATTGTTCCATTCTGTTCTGTCAATGTTTATTCAACTCAATCTCAGCACGGAAAGAATGAGCCGGATTCTCGCCTGAGAACGGCGGGAGTGGGGCTGGGGATGGCATTGTTAGAAATGTATTTCTTATTGGGGATGACATTGTTTCACTGTCACCACATGTCATTTAAATTTAAGTCCACCACAATACATCTTGAATTAGCAACTCAAATTGCTATTCTTCCACTTTTGTCTGCAGCTGTGCAGGTATCACTTG
This sequence comes from Syngnathus acus, assembly GCF_901709675.1. NCBI lineage: Eukaryota > Metazoa > Chordata > Actinopteri > Syngnathiformes > Syngnathidae > Syngnathus > Syngnathus acus. The sequence goes on along the minus strand of NC_051095.1, from coordinate 20,875,833 downwards.
TACAATCAGAATTGAGGAGTTCAATAAATATATCTGAACATTTGCGCGACCAGGTGACATATTCTTAAGTCTCAGGGGAAATGTAATATGTTCTGGAAGGCTCGTTGCCATTTTTCCAAGGATAACTAATGGAAGGTAACTGTGTTGCCATGCATCTAAACATCTTTAATATCTTATCCTTGGAAATCTATCATTAAATTTTAAAAAGAAATTAAAAATAAAATAAAAAAGTGTGTAAAACGAACAAAAGACTCTGAACCTTTGACACCGTGTGTATGTCATATTGGACTGGCTGATCCTCTCTGCAGTCCAGGTCTTAGCCTACTATCAATACGGCCCCTATCCCACTGAGGGGTGATTAATTGCGGCTGTTGGCAAAGGTAGAGAAATGCACGTTCACGTCGGAATTTGTCAGGTTTCCTTCAAGGTCGCAAAGGTTTGGCAACAGTTTTCGTGTTTTGTCTTGTAAGGAAAATTTTAAAATGTCCAAAATTCCCTGGCGACAGGAAAAGTACAGGTGACTGTCTGGAAACTGTATGTTGAACTTTTGCGACCTTGAACAAATCCCGACATGAATAAAAAATGTGCTGCTTTTGGAAACACACAATTGTTTGCTGCTCAGGGGCTTTAATGTGAGCTTTGTTCCTGAGAGACCTCACGCAAGCAGAGGGAACAGCTCCAAACCCACCATGAACCTCCCACGCAGCTGAAACAATCAAATTTGAACCTCTATGGTCAACACACTTTGGAGGTACACTACCGTTCAAAAGTTTGGGGTCACTTAGAAATGTCCTCACTTTTAAAATAAAACGCTATTGTTTTCAACAAGGATAAACTAATCAGGAATACACTCTAAACATTGCTAATGTTGTAAATGAGTATTCTAGCTGCAAATGTCTGGTTTTTAATTCAATATCTACATTGGTGTATAAAGGCCCATTCCCAGCAACCATCCTTTCAGTGTTCCAATAGACTTAGACTCAACTTTAATCATCCCTTGGGATTGCTCTGTCAGGAAATTTTGTTTGCTAATTGTGTAAGAAGGCTAATGGATCATTAGAATACCCTGGTAAACCCTTGAAAACCCTTGTGTAATTATCTTGGTTTTCATGGTTGACCCCAAACCTTTGAACGTTAGTGTGTTTCCAAAGCCTGTGGAAATCCTTAGACTGGTTACCTGCTAAAATAATTGACAAGTCTAATTTGGACGGCTTGGTGATGAAGTGCTGCATTCAGAATCAGCTTTATTGGCCAAGTTTGTACATGCCAAAGAAAGAAAGAAAGAAAGAAAAAAAGTGGAAAAAAAAATATTAACACCTGTAATGCAATTAATGGATTGCCAAAAAGATGCTGGTCAATGCCAAATGGACCAACTAAATTTTGTGGGTGTTTTCTTTAGTGTTATTGTGTCTTTGTGCCATTCAGCAGACTGTGTGGTTATTTGTTATGCATTTTTATGTTTAATGGATGAGCACATATGGTGTTTCCATATGGGATTGTCATGACTGGAATGTCTCAATCCTCTGATTTGAAGATTGTTTCTTCGAGTCGCTGCAATATTCCCACACTGTTTTGTTGTGTTGACTTTTTTTCTTCATAACCTCTTGTGAGGCTTCAGCTCAGTGAGCATATGGATTAACTTTGCCAGAGTGTTTTGCTTAGTCATTGGCTTTTTGTTTGCGTGTGTGCATGCATGTGTGTTTGTGATTCCAGCATAATTCAAAAACCATAAAATTACATTTTGTTTTAATGTTATAACTATAGCCCAGTCAGTCCTCTGAGCACAACAGATGTAGTTTTGAATACACCTTTATTTAACCAAGTGCAATAAATCAAAATGTAACTTTCAAAAAAGATTAAACTCTGATAGCAAAAAAATATAGGAATCTTCCACACATATTGTTACAAGTCTGCTCTCTGTAACTCAGGCTCCCTAAGACACTTACGAGTGTGCTTACATGAGCACAATATTGTATACAGACATTATGGTCTGAAAGGCTACGTGCTGAATGTGATGTTATTAGAAGTGGCGTAATGGTGTCTGCTCAGCCCCACACACACACACTAAGACATTCACATTAAGACAGTCTCAAATCACAGACGTTACACGAACACATGCCCACAGAATAAACTCATAAATTCGCAAACGTGCAAAATTTGAGGCTGATGAACAATGCACCGAGTCAGTTTTTGTCTTTCACTCTGTTGATGTAAACTTTCAAATATACTGTCATCATGTTCTTTCAGGTTTGTCTTATCCATCTATTTCACAATGCTCAGCTGACGAATCAATGACAGTTTAAGAGGAAATCCATTCTTTCCCCAGATCACTTGGCCTATTTTAGAAAGACTCCATGGGATTGTATTGCAATGCTATAATTTGCTGAATAGAGCAGTGGAAGATCATGGCGAGGGAGAACTAAAGCCACCTGGACCATTTACTGTAAAAGGCAAAAGTGAAGAAAAAAAAAATCAATTTTCTCTACATCTTATTGTCATATTCATTTGGTCACATGCCCCTGGGGCTTGCATAAGAACAATGCAAAGTATGCAATTTAACAATCTACGACTCGAGCGCGAGGACGTACGTAAATTCACCCGAAGCTCTGCCCGTGTGTACTCACACAATATTGTGGTAGAAAAGTTAAACTACAGAGAGAACGGCTATACATGCATAATCAATGAGATGAAATTGAGGGTTTGTCAAAGACAGTTGGAGCAGTAAAATAATTGCACCCACATTTGATTGAAAGCCCATCATGCAACAAATTCAGCTATGTGACGAGGGAATGATTTCAATCAATCACTGCACAAACAATGTGCAATCTTTGTGGGCTGGAGGATTTAATGTACGATTCATTCAAAGTGCAGACTAACTCTGCAGCTGGGCGTTTCCAATTTGAACCTGATGAGGCCTGGCTGCGCTAAAATGTGGTGATGTCACGTATCCCCAACTTGCAATATGAGTATCCATGTGACTTGCTTGTCCTATTCTGTTTTGTTTCCGGTTCTCAGATCTCAAAATCAGTCATGAAGATTCTCTTTACCCCCTTGGCCATGATTTCAAATCTCTTAAAGGGGATTTCTGCCACTGTATACGGTCAATTGAGGGCATTTCTCAATGCAAATGGGCTTGTGCACAAGCGAGGTCGTTTAGAAGAGCTGGGATTTATCAAGGCAAGAGGAGGCAGCTTTATTTATATAGCATATTTCATACATCAGGTTACTCAATGTGCGTCATATAAGCAGACACAACACCCACAAGCATTTATAAAGGAGCAAAGCTGAGAATAGCTTAAAAAATATTATTAGAATATACGTTGTCATTACTTTACCAGAATATTTTAAAATACGTCTACAAATAAAGAAATACTAAAAACATTATTACCAGTGTTTGAATTACAGGTGTTCACATGTAAGAATAATTAGGTAAATTTGGTCATTAAAAGGTTGAAAGCAGATCAGATGTGTATGGGGGACACAACAGCACGAGGTCACTTCATAGGTTATTCTCTAATGCAGGAAAATAAGTAGTACGCTAGTTTAGTTGTGGATGTTTATTTCAAAAGAGAACAGCCTTTATTTTCTACCTTTCTTGCAGTGTTACTATAAATATATGTCTGTGGCCTTTCAGTCTCTCCCTTACTCTCCTACTTTTGTTTGTGTGTGCAAGTTTGTGTGAGTCTATATTTGAGTGTGAAATGTCGAAATGTCATTTTCAGAGGTGTTTCTAAGCACAGCGGGTTTGGGTTTACAGAAATAGTAGGGTGGACAGAGCACCGTGTGTGTGTGTGTGTGTGTGTGTGTGTGTGTGTGTGTGTGTGTGTGTGTGTGAGCGAGGGGGGGGGGGGGTGTTTGTGGGAATGTATGTTTAATGCCAGACAAAATTAAGCAGTAACTACTCTAATCACTTTGACAGTAAAATATTTGTATGACTTCTGTCATATTCTTGACATGCTGCCCTTTCTCTCTCCCTCCATCTCTCTAAAATTGGTGTCATTATCATAAAAATCCATTCATTTTTTTTCAACTTTGTTTCCCTGAATTTTGTTTCCTCCATCCCCTCTCACATCTTATCAGACTGTCCACCTCTTATTATAAAAATCCATTCATGTTTTTTCAACTTTGTTTCCCCGCATTTTATTTCCTCCATCCCCTCACATCTATGGAAGAGGATTAAAAAAAAGGGCGTGACAGGATTCTGAGCACATTTTACCAGACTGTCCACCTCTCTTTAAATCATCACGGGTTCCTCTATCATTTTCATAATTTATTGATAAATGGATGAAAACAGGAAAATGTCAGGACTATTCCTTCTTTTATTATGAGGAAAAAAAACAAAAAGACGTACTGCGTGTGTCAATGTGGAAAGAAAAAGAGAACACCCCCATTCTTGCTGACCTACTAAATGGAGATTATTGTAAAACCAATTGTTTACAGTGTGTAGGTTCATAATGCTGACTTTCTATCACTGAGCTGAGCTTTTCCCCAGTTTGAAGTGATGTCCTTGTCGAGTATTTCTTTTACCTTATTTGTTAGAAAGAAATTGTTAGGAATTGACCATACTTTTTCACAGTTGATATCACTGACAAAAGAATTCCGATGAGAAATCACTCGGGGAAATGTGGACATTGCTTCCTTATGTCTAGCCTCTATGCATCATTGAAAAGCGTGATTTGTTTCTCAGTTGCCAAAGGTGCTTCACATCCTGTGGTATACATAGATACAGCCTTTGTCATCATATTTGGCCTGATAGAAACTGTGATGGCTATAAAAATTTGAGGTTGTGAAATTGTAATTTTGGACACAAATCGCATCATTACAATAGTTTAAAAATATCTGTTAATCATAAATTGATACTATACTATAATGTGTGTTCCAAAAACTCATTTATGATTATTTCATCTTCAAATCAACTTCATGTTGTCCACTATTTTTTTTAAACCTACCTTTAAACCATACACTGGTCATCTGAGGTTCCATTTTATTAGCTTTTTCCTGACTCAATGTCATTTGGTGAAGTGGGAAGGGGGATTCAAGTTGACCTGGCAATCTACTGGGTTCCGGCGGGTTATCAGAAATGTAAAAGACTGAACGCCACCAAGCGCATCTCGAGTGTGGGGGTTTAACACCCGAGACTCGTTGTCCACATCCCTTTGTGTTAAAAGTAATCGTCAGTCAATCTGAGGTCCTCATACATCTAAATTACCAGAAAGCAGCGTTCTGTCTCACTCTGTGCAATCTAAATAAATCCAATGAGATGTCTTCAAAGTTAAGTTAAAAGTTAAAGTCCCAGTGATCATCACACACACATCTGGGTGTGGTGAAATTTGTCCTCTGCATTTAACCCATCCCCGTGTGATTTTGATCCATCCCCTGGGCGAGAGGGGAGCAGTGAGCAGCAGCGGAGCCGCACTCGCGAATCATTTGGTGATCTTGAAAGGACACTTGCATACATCTAAACTCCAAACTTGAATTCCTCACCAACACCTCTGATGCACCAATTTGTGGGGAATACAGTGTGAAAGTAGCACTAGTGTCTTTACTGTGTGAGCATGCATCCAAGACTGATTCTATGTCTATGTGCGTGCAAGCATCCTTAGCGCGAGTCCCTTTCATGCACTCCAGGAAACACTTGAGGACATTGGTTGATCAAACAAGATTAGTCCTGACAAATGTGGATTCAGTGTATGAATCATGAAAAAGCATGTGTTTCACAGCTGTGTTTGTGTATTTAGTGTGTGAGGTTAGGATGTCATATGTTCTTGCTATCTTCAGGCACATTGGAGCTGTTAACTCTGCAGTTTGACTCTGTGCGTGTGTGTGTGTGTGTGTTTCGAGTCCCAGAGTTAATTTATGTCTGTCATGCAAAACTGAATGACCTGAAGGACTTGGGCTGTGCTAGTCATTAATTGCTTCATCAGAGTGTAACGTGTGAATACAATTTCATGTTGTTTTTATCCTTGTACATGTCAACAACTTGCTGCACTGCATTGTATAACTATGAAAGAAAATTATATATGTTTACATATTGATATGCACTGTGGAAATCAGTAATTTAAAAATGTGATAGTTGCTTATGTGGTGTGTATTTTGTGAAGTTTTTGTTTGAACCCTCCCCTTTTCAGGTGAGAGTATGCAAACTGACAGGTGTGTCTTATTTTTACATTTATTCTCCAAATAATAAGTTGCACTGAATGTCTACTTGGAAGTATAACCAGCATTAAGATGACACTTTAATTTTCCTCTTAATTAGCCCCTTGTATGGCTCCAAAAATATTGAAAACTTTGATAGGAAATCACATTAATTGCAACGAAACTGTTCTTGTTGTCTTGGTCAATCAAAATTGTCCTGTTGCAATTAAAATAGTGCTTTGAGACTACAAGGACGAGAATATATATGGGCAAACGGCTAACGATAATGTTCATAGGAAGCTTGAATTTATTAGGGTACAGTCTGGGGAAAAAAAGAAGGAATTAATAGTTAAATATGAGAACGGTGGTCATGTTTGTGATTTCACAGTTTGGTATGGCAAAATCTTTGTGTATTATTGTAAACGATAAATGCAATACATTTTTAGAGATTTCAAACGCCAAATTCTGTTGTGGTGGGTATGTGATGCTATATTTGTGACATCTCACCACTTCTTTCTAACCTGGAGGCCTAATTGTTTTGCTCTTGTCATCATTATCTGTTAACCTGGTGCCTAAATATGTAATCAAAATGAGATGAGCTCAATGCAGGCCACACGTTTTGTAGTATTTATTTATTTATTCAATTCATGCATTTTTGTATTTAAAAAAAAAAATCTGAATTAGATATAGGGATTTCAGAAGTCCTCCAATCACAATTGTACCAAATGTGAAATGCTTGAAGCAACTATGGCTGCTCTGCTTTGGCTTTAAACTTGATGAAAACATATGTTGTGCCAAGCAAATCTCCATGGATCTCCCCATATAACTTCACCATGTTTTTCAGTAGTGTCAGTGGGAATCTGTATGATGACATGACATTACAGTTAAACGGAAGGGACAAATTCCCCATCTTGTACACTGCCAGAAGAGACAGTGGTAAATGTTCAGCATTATTAAATCTGACTGGTGAAGTCTAGTTGTGTGTTGTTGTAAAACACCTGCTAAGTGCACAAGTCTGCCTACATAGTGGCTGATTTGTATTTTCATAGTCACAGATGTGACTTGGGCTGCTTGACGGGAGCTTGGTGGTATGGAGCCATACTTTGCCTCAATGCACTTACTGACATGGAACACGAGATGTTAGGCTTCTTCAGAAAGGAAAGATCATGCACGTAGATCCCTTATGTTCTTTATTTGCTATAAGTTATCACAGTGCAGACGAATATGAGAACAATTACATCAATTGCATTTTTGGCTAAAGATTCTGAATGCAACTCTTTACTTTCTGGCTCATATTTTTGCGTAGGACCGCCTGGAGGTCTGGACAAACTTATGAGTCTTCTTATTGTAAGTGGATTTAAGGATGGGGCAACAGTGGAGTTCCTGCACCTAAATGAAATGAGAAAAACGCCAACAACAAGTTTTGCTTATGAATAGACTATTTAGCATTTTGCGCGAAAAGCACAAATATTCTAAACACGGAAGCATGTTGGAAATTCTTGTTTGGAAATGCTCCACAGCACTTTTTAGTTTGTTCCTACAAAAACATCTATAACTCAGCAGTTTGCAGTTCGTGTCGTCCTGTATTGTGAGTCCCTCTCTCAGGCGCTGGAAAAAGGTCTTGGATAAATATTGCATGAACAAGCTTCAGCATAACTGTTTCAAATGTGGAGGTCGATTCAAACCGGCAATAGGGCAATTTGGTGCAAACTGTCATTTTAAAGATTATGCGTGTAACTTAATGGCAATAACTGGGCTGTTGCCCTGTCTTACGCTGATATAATTTGTAAACTGTTAAAATCTGTCCTGTGATTTTATTTAGAAAAGCAAAAGAACATAACAGAAAAAAAAATCGAATCCATTAGTACAAGCATTCGGCTGGTACCGCTGAATTGAAACTGAATTCATTTAAAGCCTCTACACTGCTTCACCACTTTGTGGCAGGAGGAAAAAGGCGATGGAATACAAGCTTAGAAAACATGTCAAAACCGCTCTAATTGTTATGAATGTTGGTTGTGCTTCAATAATTGACTTTTGATTATTTATTAATTTTGCAGCCAAAGGACCATGAAGGAAATGAAGACAAATATAAAATGTTTCCTAACTATTTAAAATTGTTCGTGCATTTATTGCTTATGCATCAACACAGGCTCACTTTTTACATTGCTGTAACAATTAAGATTCTTATTAAAATACAAAAATAATACATTGTTTTATGCCTTTTTGTTTTCAATTTTTTTAGTGTCATGTTTGACAATCATTGATTAACTCTTTTTTTTCTCACTCCTGTAACCATTCTGAATAGTCAAATGGTTCCAATAAGTTGTCTGTATAGTTAGCACAGGTTTAAGATTGACAAAAATCTTGACTAGAATATGCACATAACCAGCTTTGAATTAACCTGTAAATAAAATTGACAACTGAGCATTTTTAATTGTTTGATATGAAATGTGAAAAACATACGTGCTGGCATTTCAAAGTTGAGATAGACTGGAAGCAGGGACACAGTGCAAATATTTTGCAAGGACTTGATGTTTTTGGAACGAGCTCCCTTTGGTTTCTGGACTCTGTGGATGCTTTTAAAAGCAACTAATGACTCGCCTTTTTGAGTAAGCATTTTATCTTCCACCGTATTCCCTTAATTGTATATATGTGTCATTTTAGAATTATTTTTATCATGAAGCACTTTGTGACCTTGGTCTGTGAAAAATAATTTAATTTTTATTTACTGTACAGTGTCACATGAACATGGGGTGAGTCACATAGCTAACCAATAGAGCGTATGATACATTTGACATGTCTTTTACAAAGTCTGTTGGTTCATGTTATTGCATATTGACAGACTTGCCTTCACACAATTTCTGAAGTTTGCCTATCATGACACTCAGTTGATAGTCACACTGAATTGGATTATGCTAATTTCTGCACCACGGAAGCACAGTCAGGGTTGAATAATTTGCGTGGATACTTTTCTGCATGTTTCATTTTTGACTTTCACAGCATGTAAGGAAGGGCCATTTTGTGCCACTCATTGCACTTCAGTACAATAATACGAATCAAGGTACAGGTATTTAAGAAATGGGGGAAAAAAAAGATTAAATATGAGGCTGATTTGTGCAAGTGTGTATTCATTAATATGAACGTTCTCATATTGAATGCCTTAAAAACTTTACTGCTCATATCCTTATTTAATTATTCAATCTAATTAAGATCCGTAACCTTGTCATCCTTGACCATTGAGGTGTTAAGATGTAGCGGAAGACGTTGGTATCTTTTGGAAAATTGGCTGAATGGTATCAATGAGCAATGCAAATGATGTTGCCTGCCCGACTGCAGCTGCTTGCTTTGCAGGCTGCACAGTGGCGAGGCCAGCCTTGCCATGCGGTTCATGTCTTTCCTGAAGATCTCTGGCAGGCAAGCAAACACCTCATCACTGGAAAGGAAAATGTATGTATTATATCAGTGTTGATATGCCATGTCAGTCAAAGATTGCACAGTAAAAACCATCAAGAAACAAATATTCTCACCATTTTTTGTATTATTTTAGCTGCAAATTACACTAGAAAGTGAAATTTCAACCTGCATAATCATTCATACTTCTCTTCAAAACTGGCATATCCAAAGTTATGAATTTCAAGTGGACTAGAACACTCTGGATTAGAGATTATGACTGTATGACAGTGTTGCAATAATTGTAACACTGACAAGGAATATACTGTATTAATGTAAACTATTGTGCATGGAAAGACTATTGAAGGCAAGGTTGTAGCAACATACATATGTGCCTGAGGTTCCACAATTTTACTTTAGTACTGGTTGTATTTATTTGTATTCATTTGCCTGATCACAGACTATTTCACTCGATTCAATACAAACATCAAAGGAAGCGGGAACTCTGTCTGTTGTTTGTGTTGTCATTATATCAAGTTTTTCTTGGAAAGAAGCTGCTTGAAGGGAAAAAAAAAATGCATTTGCAATGGTGAATGACTTTCATGTTCTCGTGGTCTTTTATTTTTGTAACTCTCACATCTTGGGCAAATTGCTGATCCCCCTCCTTGAAAGAAATCCCCACAAAGGTAAATCAAACAACTTGTTTATGCCACGGATGTTATTTTAATTGGAGCGGCCGTGGATCAGTGGTAGAGCAGTCCAAAGACCAACCCGGTGGTTGGCTGTTCGATACCCGATCTGCCCAAGTCCTGGGTTGTTGTGTCCTTGGGCAAGACCTCATCCTCCTTGACTCCAGTGCCACTCACACTGGTGTATGAATGTTTGGTGGTGGTCAGAATGGTCTATTTTGGGCATCTATTTTGTTTACTTCAATTTCCATTGTTATTCGAAAGTTACAGTTCACTTTGACCAATCAAGGGGAAGCAACACATTTGATGTGACTCTACAAAACCAAACCATGTGCTGAATTTTTGAGACTTTTATATGTACTAACATTCATACCCTTGTACACTTTAGAAACACACAGTATATTCTCACCATACCCAAAGAAAACCCAAACAAGCAACCATACATGTTCGGAACCGACACCATCGTGCTGCCACTGATGAAGATCCGTTATTTTGGGCTCTCTGTGCATCTAGATTTCCATCTACTAACTTAGTTGTTGCTGCAATATATATATTAAAATATGCGCATGAACACCTATTTCATACCGTAGAAAGTAATATGAATATATTGAATGCTGAAACAGGCTTACATAAATGGCAGATCGCAAGTGCTTCTTCTGTTTGGCTTTTGCCAAATTTGAGTAGTGTGACTGCCTTAGGGCCAGCTCACACATCACTAACTTTTGAGGTTGTTGCTAACAAGATGTGAAGTGCCAAATGTGTCTAACATATTGGTATGTAGGGTTGCATGTGTCTACGTCAAGGAAATTATTCGAGAAAAAAAAAAAATCTGATATTCGTCAAATATGCAATAAAAAGCCATTTTTCTGCCCTCTTAAAATGTTGAACACTTCACAAAATGTACAGTACATTTTTAAACTTTTGTTCATTAAAACAGCTTGTCATTTTTTTTCAATTGTTATTCAATGTTACTTGTTTTTTTTCAACTTGAAATGAATTCAAAACAGGATTAAAGTCTGTCATTATCTAATATTAGTGAATCCCTGGAGTTAACGCTATTTGTATTCTCTGCTGGTTCTACTACCCTGCTCAATAGACCACACAGTTTTATTATTCAGTAAAGGAATTGAATGAAGCACAAAATAACATTATTAACATTGAACAATTCATTTTAACCTTTCATCATTTATCATTATGCTAATGTTTGTAACACTCTCTTCAAGCCACTTTCCCTTTGCTAGAATTCCGTTACACTTGTAAAAGAGGCACAAAAGAAAACAATATCACAAAAAAGTACATTTATACCTCTAAAAAAGGTGCATCTTTCTCCCTATAAGTTAAACAGTAATAGTATGAAATATACTATATAATAGTACCAAATATACCAGTGAATGTTCATGACCAGAAAACCATGTATATTATATATGTACATGTCTGTGCTTAAACTGTCTCTCTCTTTTTTTTATAGTATAGTTGCAAGATTACAGTCTCAACAGAAAGAAAACCCCAAAGGTGTTTTCTTTTACACACCTCTGAATGGATTTGTTGGATGGATGGATGGATGGATGGATGGATGGATGGATGGATGGATGGATGGATGGATGGATGGATGGATGGATGGATGGATGGATGGATGGATGGATTTGTTGGGTGGATGGATGATTGGATGGATGGCTGGATTGGATGGATGGATGGCTGGATGGATTGTCTGGATGAATGGGTGGATTGTATGGGTGGATTGGATACTCCCATTGGAAATATTCAGCATATTGCTCTGACAATCAATAATTGATTAATCATACAATTCAATCTTTGATCTTTCAAGTGTGTTTTTCCTGCACTTGCACACTAATTTGCTCATCTTTGCCCTAGCCCTTAGAGCTCATCCCGGCATCCTTTGATTTTCCTTTTAAAAGCTACCTTTTGCCCACTTCCCTTTCACCATCTTAGCTTTCTCCTCACTTGAAAGCAACTGGTGTCTCATCACAAGAGATGCTGTTAAATGTTGAATTAGTGAAGGTGCGAGGGTAAGGATGGCTTGCGGCAGCAGTCTCTTACCTGTTAAATGGTGCTGTAACTGTGTAAAAGTGAGGAAATGGGAATCTGCTGAGAGCAATTAGATCATTTACTGAACAGGTGGTACTGCATTCATTAGCACACACCTCATGCTGTGTATTTCTCTGTGCATGCATCCATAAATGTTGATGTGTTTGTCAGTGTCATGTTGCCTCGTATTCCTACTGTGAAAGACTAAAAGACTTCCTTTTAAATCCCTATGGACCTATACTACTACAGACCAAATGTGTAAATATTTATTCGATTTATTATTTAGTGTCCCTTTTGCACCATAACAGGGTGGCCCCGAAGAGACTTTTGTTCAGTATTGTAATATTCAGGGATCTATTTTTGTGCCCATCATAAGTCTAGCGCAATAAGCTCTGCGTTGAAGCTAGCTTGGCTTTTTTTTTTTTTGTTATACTTATATACATTCTTTTTTATAAATATTTAGGTTCACCGAGGGCTTATTTGCTGTTTATGGTTGTATGTTAGCCTTCATCTACCATGGCCATGGTTGATGGCATTGAATTTCTATATCTTCATAAATAAGCCTGTCCATTAATGATGATGTTAAGAGGGCACAGTATAATTGCAAGCGCTGCAACACAATGATATTGGTTTTACTTGCAATTTGTTTAGCACTTCACACTGACATCACATTTACCCACTGATGGCGCAGCATCAGGAACAACTGGGGGTTCAGTACCTTGTTCAAGGACACTTTGGCATGGTTACAGCAGACAGAAATCAAAACCACAACCACTGGATCGTCCACTAACCTACAATTGACACAATCCATTTTTACCTGGCAGCACGGCTGGTTATCACATCCATCCTACAGCGTGGGGGTTGTGGGTTCAATTCCGGCTCCAGCCTTTCTCTGTTGAGTTTGCATGTTCTCCCTGTGCCTGCGTGGGTTTCCTCCAGTTACTCTTTTTTTTCCTTCCAAAACATTCCAAAAACATGCATGGAAGGCCAATTGAGCATTCTAAATTGCCCGTAGGTGTGTGAGTGCTAATGGTTGTTCGCCCTGCGATTGGCTTGCAATTCAGGGTGTCCCGCGCCTGCTTCTCGAAGTCAGCTGGAATAGGCTCCAGCACGCACGAAAAATAATTTATAAGGAAACGTGAAATTGAAACACTTCGGCCACATAAAATGGTGTGACTGGCCAGATCAGGCTGCCCAAGCCTTGATTTAGACACCTAGCTGATAGTTGGTGCATCAGCGCCATAGCAACTTGCTAGATAAAATTCTAATTTTGCTCAATACAGCATCGATGCGAGCAATGTAGTTATTACATCAGGGAATCTGCGTAACAGAGTTATTGTTTTCTTCCTTCAAATGCTGATTCATGGTGGTTAACTTTGAAATGTTTTTGTAAGTTTGCAATACTCCAATGAAGGTTATGAAATGGGTTCTCTCATAAATTACAATAGGGATTTATTTTTGGATTCAGCAATATCATTAGTTGTGGTGTTTATAAGATGGTAAATTGTTATCAAGTTTTTAATAATAATAATAATAATTATTATTATTATAATGACTATTATAATGCAATAGAAACATGGATGCTTTTTTTTCATAAAAATATTATTACATTTAAGAATTAATCTAGATAACATATTCAGAATTGACACTTGAAATACTGTTTACTGACGAGTGCTAGTGTTATGTTTTTTAGTTTACGTGATAAATGAATGCTTCACTGCACATGCATAGGCTGACTGACCATTCAAATGTGTCTCTTAAAGATCTACTTATTTGTTTTGCAGCTTTACACACAACCTTGGAGTTTGTCTGTGAAATCACCCAAAACAACCACATGGCAAATGAGCTAAACCCCTCCTTCCCTCACTTCCTCTCAACAGTCTGTTTACCAGCTGTTCTGTGGATGCAGCGTGTTAGTGTGTTGTGTGTATCTATCTGTGTGTGCCTGTGTGTGATCTTCGGTGTCAGAAAAAATTGTGCTTCTCAGAAATAGCTGCAATATTTGTGTGGTAATGCCTTGAATTGTGAGATATTTGAGTCAGAAGCAATTGCAGTCTCCGGGCCAGTGTGTCAGCTTGATGAGCAATGTCTGAGAGAGTTGTAAGACTCACAGTATATGGATAAACTATCTTGACAGTGGCGGTCAAAAGGGCATCTCAGCTTCCAGAGGTCGGATATCCAAGTCAGTGGGCTTAACAGAGTAAGATTATACACACCTGTGGTCTTTTTAGTTGGTAAGCGAATGCTAATAAGCTTCAGTTGAGCTGTTGTATTGCAGATACGTACTGGAAACAGTATTTGGTCCAACTATCATGATAGGGTCGGAAATTGTCATAAAGATAACAGTTTGGTGCCAAATGTGCCCACTGTACATGGGGTGATGATGTGTGAAATATGTCCTTGGCTCGCATTAGACTTATTCGGCGCCAAGCATAATAGTCTTTTGCCTTGCAAGGTGGAAGCGCTCAGGCAATATTGCCATCAAGACAAATACGTTTTGGTCATTATCAAACATCTACGTACTTCCCCAAAGCAAGTTATGGCGTGTTATGGGTTTGCATAAAAAAAAAAAGTGTTGTCGAATTTATAGAGCTTTTAATGCATGCACCTATGCACGCACACATACACAATGCACATAAAAAAACAATGTCCAATTAAAGGATAAGCCGCACGGAACATTATATAGCAAAGAAAATCTTTCCCTCTAAGCAAAGACATTTTGTGACATGAATACATGTGCACCGTCAGATGGGTCCACTGTAAATCCACCACCAACATTGTTTTTATTATGAAAATTTCTTTCACAGCATTCATTTTGACCAGTAAACTAGGACAGAAAAATGTAACGTGTTTATATGCACAATAAATAAATAAATAAATAAATAAATTCTCCTCAAACTTTGTTGAGGGGTGCTGAATGAAACTAGGAGGATACAGGTTTAACCACAGATACAAGAATATAGTATTTTACATGCAATATTTTATCATTTGAGTCCTGTGGCATCAGTGCCACTCATCCACCTCACAGTCAGAATGACACTCATTGCATAGGTAATTGCACAAATGATGTCGTGGGTTTTAATGGTGCTTCTTTTACATTGCTGAGAAAGTTACGTAAAGCACAATACAATTTATAATGTGATTTTACAAAATGGCTAATGAAAGACTACAATAATGTGTAAAATGTTAAAAGTAAGTGTAAATGTTGAATAAATACCAATCTGACAGATAATATATCGAAACTGAGCGTTACCTTCTTCGTAAGCTGTATTGGATTCCGTTGCAATTTGTAAGTATAATTAATATTATGGCTCTGTATAACATTATTGTCTGTTAATTATTCAAATTGTAGTTTATGTTGTTTTTGTAGTCAGTGTTTTGTGAGCGAATTCTGTCATCCTCAAATCCACTCTGTGAGAGATGTGCACTACTTGCCAAAGACCTAAAATGAGAAAGAAAACTTAAACTGTTGCTTTTTCACAAATGAGACTACACAGTGGACGACAAGACTGGCAAAGTCAAAAGCATAAAACGTAAATCCAGAGTGCACAAATCATGGTGTGCAGACAAATACACTAAAGCGTGTGTCAAGAGAGCAAAAGGGAAATACTAGTATTAAACATTGCACAGCCTCAATGTAATACACAATTTATATCCACCCTAAATGGAGTACGACAGCACATAAATTCAAATTCAAACTAATTATGTGTCCTGATGAGGAGATTAAAAGGACAGATATCACATTTTTCATAATGATGACAAGGCGGCTTATGCTTCCATGTAAAACACAGACTGCCTCTGTAACCAAAACAGCATGACTCATGCAGTTTGGGAGAGAAAAGATAGTGTGACAGAAAAGAGCTCCAGGCTGTCTTTAATATTGGATGTGTGGCTGATGCACCCTAATGGCTCAGCATTGGTGTATTTGAGACCAGAATAGTTTGCTATCAGGGCTGTGTGCGTGTGTTCACACAAGTGTCTGATTAAAAATCAAAGCTGTTGTTATAAATCTACACAATGTAATTAACTAGTGAACCTTTCACCTTTCCCGTGATATGTTTACGTTTAGTAAAGGTATCAATTCATCCTTAGTAGTACTGTATATATATCTCGACAGAGATGTTGGATTCAGTCTAATAATAATAATAATGGATTTTATTTATAATGCACTTTACATTTAAAGGCAAATCTCACATTGCTACAGAACACAGGACAGGAAAATTAGGTAAAATTACAGCAATAAAATAACAAAGTTATAAAACAGATAAAATATCATTAAAAAACAGCAAGAGTATGCTTTCCGGAATAAATACATTTTTAGACCTTTCTTAAAAGCTTCCACCGTCTGTGGGTCCATAAGATGGTCTGGGAGGGTGTTCCACAGCAGCCTTGAGGGCCCGGTCCCTCAGCTTGAGGAAAAGAGAGCATGGTGGTAGTAGTCCCCAAAACAGAAGTCAGGCGTTCTCCAATCAGTGTCGAATTTACCACTTGAATGCCAAAGGAGGTGTTGTATAGTATGTTGGGATAATAAGCAGTGCGTGAGAGCGCATCTCTAATTAGACAAGCTGCGAGCGTTGCTATGTGAGCCATGGGATGACGGTCTTCGGCTGATCCATGGCCTCATGCACCAATGATGAGTCATACACTTTCATCCAGTGACATGATGAAACATTTTGAGTTATTGTTGTTCCTGGCCATAATGTATGTCCAAAGACTAGTGAGCTTTTTTTCACTGTCAGCTTGAATACACATTCACCCTTGTTTGGATGCCCCCACTACGTTAGATGCCCGGGGCCCTGCCCCATCAGCCCCCCTCTTTACACGCCACTGCATCCAGTAACACTTTGTCATTTATTCTTCATCTGCATGCCTTGCACACTGCTTTTCTCACTTCATTCTAAGACCAAACACAGTCCATGTGGTGGTGTTTGTGTGGTGTGGCTTTGACCTTTGCTCAGCCAGAACTAATTGGACTCTCTTAGTCACCGGTGATATGCTGCTGTGATGATGTCACTACGGCAATGTTTCCAAAGCTTTATCGAGCCAAAGCGCATGTGTTGCATTGGAAAAAGCTCACTGCAGAGAGCCAAACAAAAATGTCACCAAAAAAACTATATACTGAAAAACTGAAATTCCCTACATTTGCCTACATACTGTGTAAAATTAATCTGGCCATGTTTAGTTGAACACAAAATTGATACACTTACTGATGCACGGCATTCTATTGAAGATTTCTGTACGTGTAAATGGACATGGAAATGGAAAATATCGTAGGAAACTGGACACCAGGTTTGAAGACCCCTGCCCTATACCAATCAAATGATTTTGAGTTTAGTTTAATACAATTACTAAAGGAGGCGGCATGGTGACGCGCTGGTTAGCACGTCGCCTCACATTTCGGAGGTGGTGGGTTTCCGAGTGCGAATGGTTGTTTATATGTTCCCTGCAATTACCCTCGTGAGGATAAATCGGTTCAGAAAATGCATGGATTGATGAATAATTCCTAATAGAGTTTGATTTGAAAAGATATTTTTCCTTCAACTTCAAGGGATGAGAAGCAATATACTGTACTTCTGAAGTCGACAGAAATCAGTAACATTATGAAATCCTAAAATATTCTGTTTTGTGTACTTTGTACTCCACAATGGTCTCATGCTACTTAAAAGTCCTTAGGCTGATTTTGATGCTAAATAGCTATGGCTCCCATATCAAAAACATCTCATGCGCCATCAAAATCTTACTAAACTGTTGTCCAGAATGTGATGTGATTTCACCATCCAAGGCAAAGTACGCATACAGTATGTCCTGTTGTCATATTTATTGAAAACACAGTGGAATGACTGATAACATGTCTTTTATGACTCTGCCGACCCCCGTTTGGGCAAGTGAGTGTGTGTGTGCGCATATAAAATTAGTACAGTATGAGTCCGCAGTTTGTTCAAAGGTTGTGTGCGTGTGTGTGTGTGTGCTTGCGTGTGTCCATGTGTGTTTGTGTATTTAAGACCTATTTTATCAAATTGTCAGAATAATGATTTACGGTGGCAAAATTGGCACATCTGCCCAGAGCCTCAGACTTTGACTGTCACAATTTGTTTGTGTACTTTTTTGAATATTTTTAGTTTTATTGGAGTCTTTTCTCCCCGTCTCGTCAACTCATTAGATTTTCATCTCCACGTGCTCTTGTCAACCCTGTTTCTGGTGTTTACCAATCAGCTCCCTCTAGCCATAAATAATTGATTAGAAGAATGTGTCCGAACTTGTTGTAAGGAGTTTGGATTGAGCCTGGACATTCAGATCATTAAGTTTAATGAAAAATTTAGCGGGCATTCCTACTGCAATACTGGTAAGAGCAGACTACATAATACAATACTAACTAAAACATTTTTCAAATAAATTATAGTGGGATGTAACAGGTAGCTGTGTTCAGAAGGGCAAGCCTGTCTAACATTAACTGTCGAACATGATTTTTGTAATGTTATTTTTTTTGCATTTGGTTAAGTGACAGAACGATGCATGGCATTATTATATGTAACACCATTTCTCTCTTGTTTGATCTAAAGGTCCCGGTCGAGAGGAGAGCGATGAAGACGTCACTCTTTCTCCTACTCCTCATCCTCACCCTCCTTGCCTCAGGAGCCAGCAGTGATGTCAAGTACATTTCCAAGAGAAATTCTGGTAGGATGATCTCTTTCTGTTGGTTGTTGCTGTCCTTGGATTCTGTCTGTAATATTACTTTATTCTGTCATTGCAAACACCTGTCAATCTTCTCATTTTCCCATTCCCTTTTTTATTGTATTTCTGGTCACTTTAATTATCTTTATTTCTGTGGTGCAAGCTTTGCCCCCCCGCCCTCACTTCTCTCCACTCTTAACATCTCAGATGTCTCTTGACTTGAACCCATGGTGATAGTGCCGGTTGAGTCAGACATTTTTTCCACTTTATTCCACTCTAGCTCTCGCTCGTTCTAGCAAAGCTGAACGCTCCTTCATCCTCCATCTTTTGTGCAGGTTTTCTAACACTAAACCTATGGTGTTACTGCTGCTGAAAATTTCTTCATCAATGAGCACTGATAGGATTGATTTGTTATATGCTTCTGATAATTATGGTGGAATTGCTTGACTTAGTTGCATGATCAATACAATGTGAATTTGATAATGCTTTGCAGTATGTTAAGATAATGAGACAATAGAGCTGAGATGCCAAACATACTTGGCTCACAGGACAAATCTTCAGGGGCCTGGTCGAAACAATGAAGTACATGCTGGGGGTGTGATTGGTATATATATATATTTTGTCTTTTGGCGTAAGGAGTACTGTAATGCAGTCCAGTGCAACACTTCAGTCTGTGAATGATAATACTAGTATATAATACTTTTGTTAGCTTTATCTGACCTCTTGAATGCTGCTGGAAAATACATTTTTACTTTTTTCTTTAAAATATAGGGCTAAAGACGATGATGATATATGCCAGCCAGAAGCTGCCAAGTTCTTGTCCCATGTTGCCCCGTTAAATTACATAATTGTCTTTGTATTTAGTTATTTTCATTTTCATGTCCAGTTTTGAACAGAGGTCAACAAAAAAATGAGGCAAGGTTTTAAGGCCACACAAAATGATGTGGTTGGTTGACACCTACGTTTGAATTCTGATTCTTCTTTTTTAACTCCCCTACTTACTGCTCGCAGATTTGACTGGTAGGATGCTTTGCTGTATAATTATAGCAGTCGTTCTACTGTACACCCCCGCTGAGCCTTGGAAAATGATGAAAGCACAAAAAAAATGATTCAATAATTTTGGAAATGCTGGCCATGCAATGAAATCAATCTAGTTAAAATTGATTTTCCTGTAATGTAATCCTTTGAAACAATTGTGCTTGTTAAACACAGTGCTCTATGATCGCAAACATACACACATACATGCACACACACACACACACACACACACACACACACACACACACACACACACACACACACACACACACACACACACACACACACAGTAGAATCATAATTTCACTCCACTGAGAATTGCAAATTTTCTGAAAACAATTTTTTGACACTTACCAAAAAATTCATTATTGTCTACACAATTAAATAAGATCCACAGCAATTTCGCTACCAAATATATATATTTTTTATGTAGAATTAAAGTGTTAAAAAGCGTCTAATAGTATCATTCTCAACTGAGGAATATTGTTTTTGTAAAGGTAACATTTAGTATGACGTAGCTCTTGTGTTGTATCCCATTAGATCCACAGGTGATGTATAATGCTGAGGCTTATGGCCTCGTTATTCTCCAAAGCTGTTTCTCAGCCAGAGAGGCACATATGGACAAACCGCTCAGGACATACATGCAGATGCATTGGAGTGTTTGACAGATTTTCAAGCTTTCACAATTTCAGCTTGCAAAGTGCTCTTTTCCCCTGCTTCCTTTTAACAATTGTGTAAGGGGTCAAAGTCAGTATCTTAATTGAGCCTCTGGCAGGGACATGATGATATAATAAGGACACAAAACGGAAAGGCTGAGTTGATGTTTCTGTCCTGTTTTAGAAACATGTTGCAAAATGCTGCAGTGCGCTGGACCTTCAACTCTGCCACAGTGACATGCTGTGTGTGGCTGACTTGTTCTTTTCTTCACCTTTACCATTTGTGCGCTTTTGTCAGGCTCCGACACTAAACACACACTGTGTTGGTGGTGTGCTGGGGGGACAGACAGGATTGGTATTGTCAATCTGTGTTCTTCATGATTTTGTTTGCGTTCAGTAAGCTACAACATAATGTGTGTTAGCACCAGGGGTGTGGAGCTGTGGAGTGTGTACTGGCGCAGCATGCTTCCGTGTGTGTGCTCTTTTGAATATTTGTGTATGTGGGTGAGGTGTGCACAAAGCAATTACGCGTTCAGAGCAGAGCCAAGCGGACATTTATGTGGGCGACTGCTACATGCAGTCGAAGATAGAGTGTGAGATCTCCTCTCGCTCGGTGGTTGTGAGTTTTTAACTGGACAGCATGTGGACAGGAACTACAATTTCCTCGTGCCAGTTTCTCCGCTCTGCTGCGACACAGCAACCAGTACAGCCAAAAAGCGACACGCCGTGATAAGAAATAAAAGGTGTGGAGGCTAGAGATGGTGGTGAGGAGGAGAGACTTTTGGAAGATGATACGGCTGCACCGTATATGATCAAAATATCCAACAGGCTTGTTTGTATTTATAGTTTGTCACGATATATTTGCAATGGGACACAGAAGCTTTTTGTTATCACGATGACGTCTTCTCATAGCCAATCCCAATTATACTTACTAATGGAGGCTTCTCAGATGAGAGTCCAAACATCCATAGCCCAGTTGTGATTGATTCCATACCTTGAGAAAGAGATTACCTGGATGACTGATATTTACAAGCATATATGAAACTAAAAAGTGGGTTCATCTATTATGACATCTGATATGAATACCATAGTGCCACCAGCAAAAAAGTATGCAATATGTACCAATTGAAAGTTGTATCTTGGATGACACACTCCACTTTTTCTTTCTCTTTCTGAAAATAGGTCTAATGCGAAAGAAATTAGTGCAATGAAAAGCAATGTCTTTTCACATCTTTTTTTTTTCCACTTTGCAGTTAACATTTTTGGGGGGTTTGTTTTGTGACTGAGAAATCACAGAAATGAGAAATGTTTTTCATAAAAAAGGCAGTGAATGGGAGCTGTTCAACTGCTATTGGCTGGCGAACAGTCCGGTGTGTAGTGAGCACCACGCCTCTCACCCAAAATCAGCTATAGGTTCCAGCTCACCAGCAACACTAATTTGGACAAGCACTTAAGTAAATGAATGGCTGGATGGGATTTCTTCAAGACAAATGACCTGTTCTTTCTTGACATTATTTACTTTTCTGTTGTTGTGGTGGAAACCTCTCTTGGCATCTAAAGGTGCCACTTGACCGTATTTACATGGCACGAAAGCTGTTTTTGCAATTAGATAATTTCCACTAACGGTGCTTAGTAGAACAGTTGCAAGTCTGGAATGTTGCTATTGAAACTAATGCCTGAATTGCATACAGACATTATTTTCAAACGCAGACTCCACACAAAAAAATACTCACCGGCAGCACTGTGCTTTTGAATTACAAATGCATTTTATAGCAAGATGTGCCTTTATTGTCACTTTGAATAGTTTCATTGTGTCCATCTGTGGCAATCACCAGCAACTTACTAGCTATACCTCCATCATCTCTTCATTGTTGCCACAAACTCCCTTGTCCTGGTCAAGGCCACAACTTAACAGTTTCATCACTCTACACAAAAGCAATAGATTATTTGAGAAGGTGAAGAGAGATAAGATAAGACTCTTATCTTGATTCCAGCAAGGACAGGCGGGAGAAATAAATTCATCCATTAACTAGAATGACTACACACATCCAGGAAGTCTTAGAAATAGTAAACATACTCATCTGACATGTGCCAGCCGGTACCATGCATAGCATTTATTTGTATCACCTGTCAGAATCATCTGGCTGTCAGTACAGTCCACCTTTATCATGAGCTGCACAAAAATCTTTCATGGTCGTCACTCCACCTCTCTAAAAAGTTCATCATTGTATTTGTGTATTAAATAGAAATATATAATACAAAAATACATGTTCAAAATGGCAAGGACAGCAGAATAGTCTGTCATATCATAGCAGCTCTCCTCACACAAAACTGTGCATGTGTGTGTGCTTAAGGGAGGGTGCTCAGCCACCAGCCGCCACACACTGCACATTTGTTGCATCTCTAAGCCAAAGATGACAGGCTGTTTGTGTGAAGGGGGTGTTTTTTAGCTCACTAAAGAACTAAAAGAAACATGAGCAAAGGCTCATTTACTAACCAGCTACTGTGCAAGCAGATATGTGATGTGTGTTTGTGTTACATCGATGAAGATAAAGCAATTCTTATTTCCAAGATGTATGATGATTTTTTATTTTATCATTTTTTAACTGTGAGAAACATGACTTCAATTTCTGATGCCTGATAGTCAAAACCCCTCGTCTCTTAGCAGCAAGATCGTACATCACTTCTCAAAACACTTTGTTCCTCTCACTTCCTGTCACTGTGTCACTTTTTCACTTGTCTCCATGTCTGCGTCGAGTTCCAAGGTCAGATTAAAGATTCATCCCTTCTCTTGTTCTGCATTCAAATATTGATAAAAGCTGACATAGCGTTGACTCTGTACACGGAGGGATTCCGCTCCACAAGCACACATGCCCACACGTAGACGCAAGCGCACACAAACACAAATCCGATTTTTCATCCTGCATTGCTGCGTCGTGGCTAAATAACTTAATTCAACATTTCCTTTTCTTTTTTTTACTGACGCACAAAAACACTTGATTTTTTTTTTAGTACAACTCATTCACTCTCAAACATCATCACATTGCAGGTAACAGGTGAGTCCGCCCTCTACTGGGAAAACTTGTAACACAGCAACAGTCTTTAATGTTTTCACAAAGCGAGGAACAGTATAAACGGCACAATTTTCTATTTTTATTTCAGCATGCCAGGCAATTCATCGAGATACCCGGGAGCTGTTTTAAATTGTGAAATAACATAAGACTGCTTCAAAATATGCACCTGTGTCTATGGTTGCTGATGGTGATGGGGTACACTCACCTGTCCTGTGTGCAGCCAGCGTGTGATTGATTCTTGCTCAGTGATCGTGTGCATGTGGGTGCAGCTGGCTCTTCGTCTCTTTATGTGCCCTGCGACGGGCTGGCGACCAGTTCAGGGTGTAGTCTGCCTTTTGCCCGATGTCAGCTGGGATAGGCTCCAGTTGAATCCCACGCGGGTAAAAATAGGCCTTTATATCTCGCTACAGGTAACCGGCGTCCCTTCCATACCCCAACACCTATAATAGGCATATAGCTACCATGTGGAATAAGTGATTTTAGGCTGTCTCTAATCAGAGGGAGAGAAGTATAATAGAAAAAACATGTTAGAAAAGATATGGCTTTAGTGTGTTGAGTGGCTGGAAAGAGAGAAACAAAGAAAATACAACACTAACACATAGGCCTTTCTGTCAGCTAGTGTGTAATTAAGTTCTGCACTGTGTCAGGATTGCTCCGTACAACTGGTAATTTAACTTAGGCTAAGCCAAGAGCGCAGACAGAGAAGACCGGGGTAAACAAGGCTGGAGCAGAACAGAAGCAGCAGAGAACATGAGACAGCTCGAGATGTGTGTTCAAATATGATTAGTGTTGTCAAGCGATTAAAATGTTCAATCACAATTAATAATTTCTTTTGTATCACATTTTATTTATTGGAAAAAAAAAAACTAGATTTATTTCGGAGCCATTATTTTAGCTAATTTTAACAGGAAGAGGGGAATTGATTTTCTTATGCAGGCATGTTTTTTTATTGAATTGGATTAAATTTCCCAAAAGTTACACAAACAGCCCCTCAACAGTCCATTCTAAGAATAAAACATTTGGGGAATATAAAAATATTACATACATATGAAATGTAAACAACGACTCAGCCTGTAGTTCAACAAACCATTTTTAAAGTTTGTTTAGAACTTAGCAGCAATATAATGGTCTTGATTCACCATATTAACCCTGTTTCTGATTTCTCAAGAAATAATGAACAGACCACTCGCCATGATGCTTTTATTTCCAAGAATGGTTGAAATCTCTGCACAACAAGCCAAGACTAGTGTCAACTGTGGCGTGCTGGATGTTTATTTCCGCTCCTGCAAGATTTGGTGAGGTGTAGTTTTTCTATGGCAACAGAGTAAAAATTGTATTAGGCCAAAATGAGCTTTAATTGCGCGATTAAAAAAATTAATAACGCGTTAAACTGACACCACTAAGCAAGCCATGTTAGCTAATGTATTAATGATGGTATTGCTTATCTAAAATAGAATAAAATTCCCTTTTGCTGTCTGAGCCATCAATGTCAAGCATAGTAGAGTTTTGTGCACCCGAACTCTGCCCTTTGCTGCCAAACATGACAGAACTAGGATGGTGCTCTTGTATGTCATGAGACAGGGGAAGTCAAGCTAACACTGTTCCAGGTGATCGCTATCCTGCTGTGGGTGCTCTGCCCTCCTCTTTCATGGGTCAGCAATCATTCATATGTCTGGCACCAACATCTTTAAAATACTTGAAATGTATTTATTTATTCATTTATGAAGCCATGTTCTGTGTGGAGTTTACATGTTGTGTTTCTACGTGTATTCCAGTTTACTCCCACATTCTAAAAACATGCATGGTAGGTTGATTGAACGTTCAAAGTTGTCCAGCGGTGTGATTATATGCATGAGCGGGTGTTTGTGTGTGCGCCAGCGATTGGTTGCTACCCAGTTTGGGGTGTACCCTGCCTTTCGCACACAGGTAGCTGGGATAAGCTCCAGCACACTTGTAACCCTTGTGAGGATAAGCAACTCAGGTAATGGTTGGATGCATTAATTAAATCTTATGAGACAAGCAAAGATAAGATATATTTGTGTTATTCAGTAACTTTTCTCAAATCGATCAAAACGTATTAAAAAATGCTAAAAGAAATGAAGAAAAAACAATTGGAAAGAAGACAGAGGAAGAATTGAATTGATTTTAGGCAAGAGGTTAAGGTTAAGTAAGAGAGAATCTCAGAGTGAGTTGGAGATAGGGAAGAGTAAATGGCTTTCAATTTGCAAAGCTCCTGGGACCGGATAGAGAGAAATTATAGGGAGGAGCTTAAAAAGAGTGAGTGTGATGTGACACTGATGAACCCATTCCCAAGTATTTGACTGTGTGTGTATGTGTGTGTGTGTGTGTGTGTGTGTGTGCACGCGCACGCACGTGCACGAGAGAGATACCAGAAATAGAGCATATAAGAGGATGGTGTAAGCATGTTGCAGATATTCGCCGCAGGCAGACTGAATGGACCAATGCACAAGTGGGACTATGTATGTGTGTAATGGATGCAAAGAAGTTCTAAAGTATTTGACTGAAGGGCAATTAAAGAATAGTGTTTGCCTACTTGTTAAAGAGGGGGGGCAATATGGAGCCACATTGCTGTGTATTGACAATATAATTACCGGTGAATAATGGCACCAGATGTGTGTCTATGCACTGGCTGGTTATAGGCACCATAATTAGGCTGAATGATTCACCCCGGTTATTGAAATCAATGCAGAACTGTACATTGTGCCATATTCTTATGTTAGCCGTCCACCATGTTGACATTGTCCCTTCTCCATGGCAGTTGCTAAGTAACTGATGAAGTTACATTAAACAATCAGCATCAATCTACTGCATAACTCCACTTATATTTATGTTCCAAGTCATTTAGAATTCTGAATGTTTGTCTTGACTGACTGTGGTTACATGGAACATGTACAGTGGTATTAAATTAGAGCGAGACGGAGAAAGACAGAGAGGCATACAGAAAGACGGTAAAGACCCTGGAATTTGGCCGGGCTATGAATCCCAGTCAAGTCGAATGGTGGTATCCCATATCCAGTCTTGGGGGGAGCCCTCCATTCTACATGCTGATACCTCGGATGAGTGATATAAAAATGATAGTCATATCGGCTCCGACGTTGCCGGGGTCAACAAGATCTGCGCCAGCTGTTGGGAAACCAGTACACACTTGTGAGAAATGTGCTATCGGAATATGAAAAAGATTCAGGCATTCGTGGAAAGAGAGAGGAAACATACACAGAATGTGGAAAGTGAGGAACCCCAAATCCACATTGAGCAAAAAACATCTACGCCGATCACAATTGGAGATGGATATGTGGAGATTTGGTTTAAAGATGCTACGGGGAAACCATGACACAAGGTTGTTAGCGTGGACCTACCCATGGCTGGGAGGAGGAACTGTTACACCATACTAATCGTCAATGTCTGGCAGATTTGCAAACAGAGCATAGAAATGTCCCAAAACAAGAAACAGTAGTCATATCAGTGGCAGATATCCAAGCATGAGTGGCGAAGATGAAGAGCTGGACAGCACCAACGCCCCTCCCGATACATGCCAATTGGTTCTCTCGATGAACCAACGCAAACACGCATATACAACGACATTGGAATGTCATTCAAACGGAAAGACTGAACGAAAAACTTCAATATCGCTGATTAACCAATAAATCATCAGCAATATTGAACTGTTTCATACTGATCTCTACCTGGTGTTCATCTGTCAAACTGCAAAAGAGGAATTGATACGGATCTTGATACATGGGGTGTCATAAGATTCAAGGACAGTACATGTTAAAATGCAACGATTTGGCTTGGTTCAGTATAATCAAAAGCAGTTTTCTAATTGAAATAGTTTTTTGTCACACCCCTAATATTCAATAACACAGTTCAATAGCAGTTTTTAAATCAGAGATAGCTTTCTGTCCCTAAATGTATTTTTGATTATTTAAAAAAAGTCTTTCTTCTAACACATGCCTTTCTTTTGCAATACTCTCATTTTTATCTTGTTGTTTTTACGTTTGACCTATAACAGCTTGCGTAATACGGATTTGACCAAGTCTTGTCATTTATAGCTATGACGTTTCAGAAGAAAATGCACTGAAACTAACCTATAATGCACAATTATTAAATATATCACTACATTACATATTATTACTAGTATTCTTATTTTTATTATTTATTTATAATAATATATTATATGTACTATTATTATAATTATTACCGTTATTATTATGAAAACCTGATGTGCTAGGGAAAGAACAAGAGCAGATTCTGAATCAGTGTAAAAAAACAAATTATATATAATGCTAATATATAAGTATATATATATATATATATATATATATATATATATATATATATATATATATATATATATACGTAATATATAAAGGTTTACTTGCTATTGTAGTTAAAAAAAGTTCAGCAAAAATTTCTTGACCAGTGTAATTATTGTCTCATTCTCTCCTGGGTTGCAAGAATGTAAATATGAAAGACGTTTTTATTTTGTGTCAGATATTTTGTCGATAACTAATTATCTAGACCATCAGGCAGGCTACAATCTGCTGCATATCAGTTGCCTGTACATTGTGATGCATGACATGTGGCCTGAATGATGGAGATGCACATCCTTAGAGTCTGGTGTGATGTTGCACAAGGAGTTTCCTGTCTCCTGCCTTTCCACTCTTGAACACCACCCCACCCCATCCCGCCCCTCACACACACTTTTGTGCCTCCTTCATTCACAATTGAACTTGACAGAAAATCATTAACGGCATAATGAAAAGCAGCAGACCAATAATACATACCGTCACTGTCTATTATAGATCCTTAGCCTTAGACCCTGAATGTAAATGAATCCATATTATATTCTGTTAAAGTGTTGGGGTGCTGATGCAAACCGCTCATTGCCATTGTTTCCATGCATGAGAAAGCATGGACCATTTGCTCAAGTGTTTGGCAAATTGACATAATTCCCATTGTATGAGTTCAATATAGTGTAGATAAATGGCTGGATGGATGTGCATAGGATTACCAATTCACTATCCTATTGAATAACTTTCGTAGTTTATTTTCATCTTTGTGGTTTAACGGAGTTCTCCTCAAAGAGTTTAAATTCTGGATTCGGCAACATTGTTATTGGTTACAAGTCATTACAGTATCTGTCTTACCATGAATGACCTATGAAAGACGGCAAGGTGTCACAAGACATAAGGAATTAGCATGTAAAAATATTAAACAGGTTTAACATTTGCAATTGTAAGCCTAGATTGTTTTGGGGTGAAAAATCCCTCTGGACACAGCCCACAACACAGGGTAATCATATTAAGGGAATCTCTCAGGGACATCCAATAATAAGGCATTGGTTTTCATTTATCAAATGGAAAACACTCAAATTTGGCCTAGTTGTCTTTATATTTGTACCCGGCCTAAAAGGACTTCAGTAAACGTTGCTTCCGTAAATGTTTTTCAAAACCCGCGTATGGAGATGAGAGAGTTCAGATTTCGTATCCAAGGCAGTTGCTGTTGCTTCAGCCATTTGATTTGCATTTACTGTTTACTGTTGTGCGTAGACCTCTACTCCAGGAAGTGGAACATATATTATTTTTGCTTGCATTTCTTCAATAAGATGATGATGATGTTACAGACGACTGCCATGGATTTCTAAAATGAATTTTTCAATTATTAGATAGACATCCACATCTCATTATCAAAGTCAAAGTCAAAGTCTGCTTTATTGTCAATTTCTTCACATGTCAAGACACACAGAGATCAAAATTACGTTTCCCACTATCCCACGGTGACAAGACATATTACACAATATACATAAAAGTAAACAGCACAAAAAGTAAAAACAAGAAGGCACAAACAATGAATAAATAAGAGCGATGAATAAATAATAAATAAACAAATAACATAAATAAATAAGAGGAGCAAAAATGGAGCAAGTGTGCATACAGCTGACAGTCAGAATATAGCGCAAAAGTATAGTATAGTATTGAAGAAAAGATTTAATTTGTTGCGTAAATTTATTTATTGTTTAATTACTACCAACTTGAGTTTTGTTTACTTTTATGTGTGTGTGTGTGTATATTCAGCTTCTTCTGGCCTATTCTCCTTGTGAATCTGTCTTTCCACCACCAGCCAGTTATTGGTTTTCAGTTCCGATTACACACCTCCTTCATCAAGGTTTCCGGTGCTCTTTGAACCACTTCTTCCTTGCTTAGGGCCATGCACAAAACACACACACTCTCATGTAGACACACACGCGCGTACACACACGCGCGTACACACACACGTGTACACACACATGCGCGCACGCACGCACACACACACACACACACACACACACACATTTTCACATCCACGTTGACAAAAATACACACATGCAGGGTAGGTGCCAAAGTATGCAACATCTTGTGTTAGGTGGTGAAAACACAGCTGCTTATGAATTGTAGTGAACCAGTATTCACCCATGTTAGGCAATATAGGGCACTAACACAGCTCATGCAATACCCAACAATATTTTTGTCTTTGTATTAATAGTAATGCTATGCAGAACTTGTGAAACACTGTGAAAGCTACTGAACTCCATAAACTACAAACAAAACAGACACGCAACAGTTCAGTTAATTTTAAGTTCAAAACATCTAAACTTCAACATTCTGCATAGACTCATATTACCGTAATTTTCGGACTATAAGTCGCACCGGAGTATAAGTCGCACCAGCCATAAAATGCCCAAAAAAGTGAAAAAAAACATATATATGTATACAAGTCGCTCCTGAGTATAAGTCGCCCCCCCACCCAAACTATGAAAAAAACCGCGACTTATAGTCCGAAAATTACGGTACTTGCAATCTGTGTTTTTCTTTGTGCTTTTGTCGTCTTATGAATCATGATGCAAAATGAGCAAATTAGTATGCAGACAATTGCGTGTAATATCCTCACTAAATCAATGCATCGAAAGTTGGAAATCATCTCAGCCGCTGATTCTGAGCTGCTTGGCAGAAAAGCGTGAGTAACTTGTACCCAGATCTGTGGGAAAAGACTGATTGACTGGAAAGAATTATGATGTTCAATCCACCCTCGTTCGGAACTGAATCCAAGACAATTATGTCTTTTGCTGCCTAAACATACTCCAATATAATTATCATCACATACTTACAGCAATTGGATTCCCCTCCCGCTTTGTGTTTACTTGACATAAACTGATCATTTACTTTAAGGATGAATGATAAACTAGAAAGCAGAAAGCTGTTTATTTCTCCGTCCCCCATGGCTCAGTTGGACTCTTGTCTGCCTGTGTAATGAGGTTTTCTCTAATTACATTTTAATAGACTGGGAACTACTTCTCTTATCCCCTTTTTGAGCTTCTCTGCTCTTATGCTTAAAGCCACATTTAAAATATGAAGTGCAGACAGACTGCAAGTCTTAAGTGAGCACTAGTGATAATCAAATCTGCGTCGGACATTTTCCCTTCTGAATGTGGATTGAAATCTGATATGAATCTGTTATTTAACAATGTTACTGCACCATAAACAATCTGTTTGAAGCGTTGAAGTCTCCCAGCAGAACGAGCGAGTCGGAATCTGAATTGACTTTATTGGCCAAGCATGTAACAAACACACACAAGGATTTTTTCTCCGGTAGTATGAGCTGCACTAAAATTGCAGTAACAAGCAACTATGACACAGACGTGACACGTAAGTACAGTTGTCATTTATGACAAAATAGTGCTCTGGTACAATGACAACTGTGCAAATGGAGAGTCATCAAGCAAAACTAAAGTGACTAGTATTGTGGTAATTACAACATGGCGGTTGTGCAGATGATGCAGTTAATTGTCATACCATTTAAAGTGCCCAGTAGCGCAGCAATTTGTGATATAACTTCAAATGTAAAATCATGCAGCAAAACCTTGAGCACTAGTGTGGGATATTGATAACCTGTCATTCTACAAATATATAGAGAGCTGAAGCTACAATAATCAATGCAGTAAAACTGCCAGACAGGGATGTGGAAAAATTGGAAAACATTTTCATAGTGCCACTGTGGAATTTTGAGTTAAATGTTTAAATTGATAGCAAGCGGGAAAAATCTATTAGAATGTCTGCTGCTTTTAATACGTATGCACTTAGTAGTGAATAGAAATAAGCAAAAAAAAAAAAAAGATTCCGTAGCGGACTTGTCTCAACCATGCTCAACATAAAAGCTAGTGAACAAATTGCAGCTACAACAGTGTGTTGTCAGCTGTTAAGACTTCCACAAAATGGAGGTGGTTTTGATTAACTTAATTAGATACTTCAGGGAAATGAATAGTCTGAAACCCTCCAGAGCTATTAGTCGGTATTGATTAGGTTGAGAGGGAGAGTACGTAGGGAAGGAGGTCGTAGAGGAAAGAACGGAACACACTCTTTCCTTTACGTCACATACTAAACGTTGTGTTGCATAAATTCATCAAACGATAGAGTGGTGGAGGGATGGTTAGTAAGCAAGGTACATTTTTATTAGAAAATAGTTATTAACAGCTGAATTGTCAGCTCATGGCTAAACATTCGCCCATCTGCTGTGTGCAATCATTTTCTAAAGTCATTATATCTGGAGAAGCAACAGATTCAGATTAACCAATACTTTTTTCTTCAGATTGCACTGTAGTGAATATGGTGTAATTAAGGATCAAATTAATTCAATAATTATCAATTAGTTAGTTAAATAATTATTAAGTTAATGATGGCGGAAATCTACTGCCAGCAGTACAATGAACCGCCACTAGAGGCAACATGGTTTTCTCTTTATGGTTTAAGAAGGCTTAAACAACGAAAACTCTGAAATCAGTTCTCAGATCCAAACATGGCCACAGGTAATAATAGAATGAGTTTGGTTGGAAAAACTCTCCCTAGGTCCCTAACTTTAGTTTAGACACAACCCCCCCCCACACACACGCACACACACGCAACAAACTTGAGTCTTGAAAAAGAGGGGGGTCGTCTTATAATCAGGGTCGTCTTATATTCGGGCCAATATGGTATTTATACGTGGGAATCATAACGAGTACATTAAGAAGGAAAAACTAATAACTATGAAAGAATAGCAAAGAAATAAGAATATCAGGGGCGGGGGGATGGTTCAGGCACCCAATCTGGGCCGCACTGTGAGTAGAGAGAAATCTGAAGGCGAGTATCGCTACAACACTCATTTCTATAGAAGCTGATTCAATTATTCACTTAATCCTAAATCCACCTTAATATCTGTCTGAAACTTATCACAATGCAGTTTTGTGGACCATTACATCCCCTGACTTTTGTTTTGATAACCTATAAACCATACTTTTAGTGACTCAATCAAACAAAACGGGTACTCATACAATGAGGCATAATCAAATTTTTTATCCATGTTCGGATTGATGGTTTTCAATTCATGCAATGTGCCGGGTCACAGAGCTCTGATAAAGATGGAAAAGTATGTGTGTGTACGCACTGGCTCCGTTTTTTGTGTGTTAGGAGACAGTGTGTCAAGGTCACTGTCTTGGGGTTAATAACTAGTGACCCACAGAAGGGAGTAGATTGGGGGGGGGGCTTAAACTACACATTCGCATAGACATTTTTAATAATACAGTCATATATAAAGTATCACTTCATTCCCTCATTTTGAATGACCTCTAAAGTAGCCTAAAACTGTTTCAACCCCCCAAATTGATGATTTTAACTTTGAGGACTATAACCTCATCACACAGGTGCCATTGGGAAAAAAGGTTTTCCTTTTAATTTATGTCCATAAATTTGAGATTCAGTCTGATTTTTTTGAATAACTAGCGACAAATTGTGGTGAGAGTTATATGCTGGTGATTTTTTTCTATTCTCATGACACAGGTGCCATTGGTACAAAAGAGTACGGAAGAGGATTAGGGCCAGTGAAGAAGAAAAAAAGGGGGGGGGGGTGACAGGATTTTGACTTTATTCTCAGAATTCTGACTTTAAAGTGGTAATTCTGAGAATAAAGTCAGAATTCTGACTTTAAAGGCAGAAAGTGGGAATTTTCACTTTAATGTCAGAATTCTGAGAATAAAGTTAAAAAGCCAGGTGCGTCATGCAGGTTTTCATCCGAGTTGCTCTGATCAGGCCGCGCATTTTGATAATTTGTCAGGATTTTTCATTGTTGATTCTGTTCAGGCATCATAATCAGTAGACTCACTGTGGAGATTTTGTCATAGCAATGTTTTGCAGTCGCAGATAATAACTCCTTTGATTTAGGAGTTGACGATGTATGGTGGTGTTTATTTATTTTGATGACAAGATGTTCTTTTGTATGATGGTTTTGCTTTCAAAATTTAAGAAATAATATATTGGGAATATGATTATAGTGTAATGTCATCAACAATCAATGCCATTCAGTTGTGTTTGCAGTGTCTACTCTTTTATGGTATGGTCAATAAATACAATAACTCTACCAGGTGCCAGATGTGGTCCATCTATGCTATCTTCCATCCATCCATCCATCCATCCATCCATCCATCCATCCATCCATCCATCCATCCATCCATCCATCCATCCATCCATCCATCCATCCATCCATCCATCCATCCATCCATCCATCCATCCATCCCAGCAGTCATCGGGCAGTAGGCGGGGGACACCCTGAACCGGTTGCCAGCCAATCGCAGGGCGCATAGAGACAAACAACCATTCACACTCACACATAGGGGCAAGCTGGGATGCTCAATCAGCCTACCATGGATGTTTTTGGGATGTGGGAGGAAACTGGAGTGCCCGGAGAAAACCCACGCGGGCTCGGGGAGAACATGCAAACTCCACACAGGGAGGGTCGGAGGTGGAAGCGAACCGGCACCCTAACCCTAACTGTGAGGCGGACATGCTAACCAGTGCACCACCGAGCCGCCCCTATCTATGCTATCTTGAAATACACAATTAGTCTCTACTGTACTGTAATTAAAGATCTATTCCTGTGCGTATAATGGGCTGAAGACCAAGTCTTGTGACTTCTCAGTGAGCAATTACCAAGAGCTGTCAGACTTTTGAAATAATGAGCCGTTTTATCAGAAAGGTAAAAATGTCTTGATTTACAACCAAAATAAAATACACCATGACTGTTTCATTCAGGGAAAAAAAAAGTTTTCTTCTTCTGACTGACTGAAACAACGTTTTGGCTGTGCACTTGTAGCATGAAATGTGTGACAGACAGATATGCACGCTTATTTGGAATACCATATTTGCATAACGGCATTTACTCTTTTTCGTGATGTTAAACCACCCCTAGATAAAAATGTCAATATTTGGCTGGATCATGTTTTCGAATTGTTTCCTTTAAAATTAGAGTAGTAGATGGAAAATAACTAGCAAGCCGAATTTAAGAAGGAAATCAGATGTAAGATTTAAAGAATGTTGTAAAAACAGATGGCTGAGCTTCTCTTTTGCAGTGGGCATATATCTAGATGTCTACTAAGAGAATCTACACATAGAAGTACACAGTGTAATTGGGTACATGCCGTAGTACAAGCTTTTCCTTCTACAACTTCAGAGTTAATTTAATACTGAAAATAGCTGTAGGTTAGAAAGCTACAAGACTGACCTCTGTTATTGTGTGTTCATTTAAAAGAAGGCGCAGTCGTGAATAAAAGTGTATACTTAATAGGTTATGCCCCACAGTCTAATTGATTTTCAGAAGAGCTTTCATTCTGAAATGTGCATCCATCTGCCTGTTATCTTGCACTTTGGTCTTTAACAGCAAATAGCAATAAAATATTCCTCTCAAAAACAAACGTTAATATACTAACTGTGGAATCCAGCAATGAAAAACCTGTGACTCAAATGTATTCATCATTTATTGTTCTCTTTCCCTATTCCGCTTTTAATAGGCTGAAAAACAGCAATGTGTTATGAATAACCTTGAATAAATGCATTTCCTTTAATTAGCATATCATTTCTCTCTTAGTTGTTTGTGTCAGGCTGCCAAATCGTCTCGTAACACATGCATAATTGAAAGGGTCATTACTGCAGTTATGTTTCAGATAGTTGTGCTTGTTTAAAAGAGAACATGCAGAACATAATGGCTTTGCCTGACCTGGCCTTAGGCACCTTCATACTAAAAACAAATACAATGTTTGTGATCGAGTGTGTGAATGTCATCAAAAAAGGTCGACATTTATTGCATTCAATATTTTACTTTAAAAAAAAAAACGCTTACAAAAACACGTTTAAAATTTGTCAAATGTGTTGTTTTTCATTTTGAAGTCAATTCAAAGACATTTTAGTTGTTAGAGTAGTTTAGTTTGAACCATGACCTTTTCAACTTGCATTGTTGCATAATAAATGAAAGCAATGAATAATTAGTAACTAACACATTAGTTATCAATACTGTTGACGAAATAATATACTGGTCCAATGAAGTTTTTCCACCAGGGTCCCATTCAAGATGGTGCAAATTTTTCAGCGATCAGCTGTTGAAGGTGGTGGTGGACGGGCGGGGCGGGGTAAGGTTGGGGTTAGGTTGGTGCTGATGTACGTACGTACTATATTGCCGATCAGAAACTAATAACCAATTGGGGGGGCTACTGTATATGGCCAGGTAAAGCCCAAAGGGGCAACATTGGTCCAAGGAGGTCGGGTGCAGTGTGAACTGAGTGGCAGCCGAAGGCAGAAACATTTGCGGTCCAATCCCTGGGTAAATAAGCTTACACTATGGATTGTCACCTCTCTAGCAGGTTAACAGTCTGAGCTATTGTATGGGGTCGAACGGTTTCAACTTGATAGTTAGACTCACTTCAACACTGGAACCAGTGTTCTTGAGGTTGGATTCTGCTTTTGGGTGGTGGGAAAAGGTCCTGATTGTTTGGGCCTATACACCAAAGTAGGGTATCCTTTCATTTTGGATTTGTCAGAAAGGGCGCTGATGACGCGATATGGGCAAGGGTGTGGTTGGGAAGAACAGTCCGGCACGCCTGATCAGAAACAGGAAGTGGTGATCAGTCAACTTCGGCTCTATTAGTTACGGATTGTCGGTAACAAACATTGTTCTAGCATGTCCGTGCATGCATCTGACATCAGCACAGTCTAGGCCGCAGTTCGATGATCGAGTTTGTGGTCATGTCTGGTCAACCAAGCACCACCTGGTGGTGTGTTGGCTCTGATTGTGGGGGAGTTCTACCACAGTGATAGCCCAATGATTGTTTCAAGAACAAGCTGTATATGGTTTCTATCAGCATTTTGCCCACACCACCTATTGCCTCTTGTATCTATAACAGGGGTGGGCAAACTACGGCCCGCGGGCCACATCCGGCCCACAGGGCCGTTTAATCCGGCCCGCCAAACCTGAATAAATTGTATTATTAATTTTTTTGGGGTCATTTTCCCTGCAATTACTATGTTTCCCCAGTAGATGGGGAAGCGCCCGCCCGCGCATTTACTCCCGGGAGCCGTGTCAGAAAGCTCGGTGCACACTCACAAGTGCGTGTGCGTGCGTACTCAGTAGTACGTAGTAATTTCATCTATCAGTGCCGAATTTCGAGTGTAGGCTGTGACGTCAATATTCTCGTAATTCGCGCGCTGAGTTTTCAGATACAGTTTTACGCTAATGCCACCCACAAACCTTCCCCTGGAATCCTTCCATTAAAATGAGTGGCCCGAAGAAAAGAAAGGTGGACATTGAGTGCCGAATGTTAAAAAAGAGTGGACAATTTGGCTCGACCTACGTGTGTGAGAAGACGTTCAGCCACATGAACGTCAACAAAGCCCGTCACAGATCTAGGTTAACGGACCGACACCTCGGCTCTATCCTAAAAATTACCACAACAAATTTTACTCCAGACTATGATGCACTAGCCAAAAAGGGAAACCAACAATACTATTGATTTCTTTATTACTTTATTTAGATGTATTCTTTCACTGATTCTTCAAGATGATGTATTTGGTCAGAATGTTTGCCGTTGGATGTGATTTCGCCTCATTAGATAAACATATTTCATAAATCTGACCTGCAGGCGCTGAAGTGATGG
The DNA here is from genome assembly GCF_901709675.1 of Syngnathus acus. NCBI lineage: Eukaryota > Metazoa > Chordata > Actinopteri > Syngnathiformes > Syngnathidae > Syngnathus > Syngnathus acus. The sequence continues at coordinate 20,838,125 of NC_051095.1, read as the reverse complement.
AAAATGTTATTCATCATAACAGTGTCGTATTTAATAATAATCACTGATAGTAGTTTTTTGGTGAAATATTTTTTTAATGCTGTTAATAAATGCATTTGTTTTCAAAAAGCTTTTTTTTAATATCCATGCTTTAGTATCTACTAAAAGTAAAAACCTTTTATGCAATGACTTTTACATGTCATTTATATTACTTCACACAAACACTACATCCGTCTGCTCCTGGTTCGGCCCCCCGGTCAAAATTTAGAACCCAATTCGGCCCGCAAGTCAAAAAGTTTGCCCACCCCTGATCTATAAGGACAATCAGAATGAGATATGATTTGGCAGTTGGGCTGCTGACAGAACAACTTTCAATTCCATTACAGAAGCACATGTAGCCCATTTTAGGCTGGAAAACATGAACCATGTTCAGGGTATAGCTATATTGGATTTAATCTTTATATATTGTATGGTTTCACTTCACTAGCAACAAAAGTAAGAATGTGACCGTTGCTTGTTGCTGTTAAATTGAATGTCATACTGTGGTATCAAAATGGGTTTGGACATTGAGACAATTCTAAGCAACTCTAAGAAATCTCTGAAACATCGAAGAAATGCAATGAGCTGTGTGACAGCACTGCCACTCAGGTACATGAAACCATTAAAATAGCGATTTTATCCTCTGTCGCCAAGTCAAACGCACCAACACGACAAAATGAGAGTATTTGAATGAATTTGACGCGGCCAAGCTCAAATCAAACACACAGATGCACAGTACTATCTCATTTTCTATCAGTATGTACACTCCCTTTGTCATTAAAGCATTGTGTGTTTTTGAAAAGCCACCTCTGCTGTTGGCAAGTAGGACTCTGACCTCCAAGTAGAGACAGACAGAGAAAGTGAGTGAGAAAATGTCCTTTTAGCTCCCAGAGAATGTGTCCACCTCAGTAAATAACAAATGCTTGCAGTAGCAGAAAGTGGGAGAGAATGAAGAAAGGTGTTAAAAATGATGAGGGGAAATAGAGGAAAAGATTGACGAAAGAGAGTGAACCTGGGTGTTAACTGCTCAGTCGAGGCTAAATTGTGCACGCCATGTAGAACCATTTATCGGCGCATTCTCTGGAAAAACCTCAGGTTGTGGCGACACCTGGTGAAGTGTTGTACCGATCTATAAATCTTGCCCATCGAAAGAAAAAAGCAGTAACATCACATTTCTCCCTCGCTAAGTTGTTGAAGAGGGAATGAAGTAAAGACAAAAAGTGAAAATAAAATACAAAATGTAGAGAACGATAGAGAACCCGAAGACACAACAATTGAGTTTTATGGGTTCTTTATTCCAAAAGAAACTATGCGATCAACTAAATGCGCTATGTTGTCATGAATGTGTTTGTCGTTTGCGTTGCTGTGCTGCTTACTTTAAACAAGTCGTGGCCTAATTTTGAGAACCATCTCGTTTATTCATCATATTGTGCAACTCTACGTCCATCCACATATACAAACAAGGCAAATATCTTTCTAAGACGGAAAATAATATTTGAAATCTTGATTTATAGCTGTATACAACTGCACTCGTACAGAAAATTGCCTCAACTCAGACTGTGGTGGATAGTATCCTAATTTTTGATTGGGGGGATTATTTATCACACTTAAATGTTTCCAATTATCACACCAGTTTTAATATGGCATATCGAAAAACAAGTCAAGCCAAATCATTTCATTTATGAAAGGAATAAAAATCCTAACCTTGTCTGACCCTACGTTAAAAAGTAATTGCCGGCTGAATTTAATAACTGGTTGTGCTACCCTTGGTGGCAATAACGAAAATCAAGCATCCACGGTAATTTGATTTGACCCACTCCTTTTTAACTCCATCATATTGAAGGGTTTTTGAGCATGAACTGCGATAAGGTCATACCATAGCATCTCAATTGGATTCCAGTCTCAACTTTGACTCGGCCACTCAGAAACTTTTTTGAGAGCAAATCAGACATATGGACGTAATCAGACGCATACTTGTCATTATGCTACAGGTCATTATCCTGCAGGATTGCCCAAGAGCTCCTGCGCTCAAGGGTAAGGAATGATGGCTGGACGTTCGCATCTAGGATTTTCTGGCAGACTACAAAATTCACTGTTCCATGAGCATGTTGTCCAGATCCTGAAGAGGCAAAGCAGGCCAGGCCACCTACATATCTGCCACTAACATCTTTGAGTATTGCATAAACATGTTATTTTCATCAAATGCTGGGAAAACAGGGAAAACAGCGCCATCATCCCCAGGCAGCACCTCGAAGGGCATGCATAAACTCTCTGCTTCGGTGGACCACAGAAAGAAAGAAAAAATACATGGGGACCTTGTGAACATCGTGTGGAATATTGAGGATTAATAGTGGTTAAATCAATCCGGAAGTTTCCAAGGGCTTGCATGTAATTGCTCCACTCCATTCATCGAGAGTGGTACAATATTTATTGACTGTATAAATGCGTTTTAAATGATACATTTATGTAATGTACTGATTGTACTGAAGTGAGCTAAGTCTGCTTGAAAGGCTAAGCCCATCATCCACTACATCATTTTAGCTTGTGTATCCCTGAGGCTCAATTAGACTTTCAAACTGGAGGCGGATGTAGTGGCAGACATTGGGGGAGTTATGAGGCCAGCAGACACAAATGATAAGGGAGGTGATGCACGGTCTCCCGTGAGTGAAGTCGAGTCAGTGGCAAAAGACTAAAAAATATTCCCCCCAGCATTTTCTTCAACAAGTCATATATTTGTTATTATTATTAAATGTCAGCATGAGCTAAATTAGAATATTCACTAGAATATTAAGCAACAATTAGAGTTCGGCCTATATTTCACATATTCTACTTACATTCCTTGTTTATTACTCAGAGCACTTTAAAGTCCTAATTAGATATTGTTACTTAATAAGTTAGAGGCTATGCCAATTTACAGTAGTGTGAGGGCAGGGATATACGGTCAGAGGAGTCTGGTGAGGCAGAGCCTCAACCACATGTGGAACAATATTCTGAATATATGGCTGGTAATTTAAAGGCAAAAATGCAAGTCTATTTGGCTCCTAAATTTGTCATTTTGGTCCTAATATCAGTGCCTCACCAGCCATAAACCTCACTGTGTGAGTACCAAAATGCATGTTTTGACAAGGGGACCTTTACTGAACATAAGTCATTTTTGCTGTCACTCGAGAGATTGTCATGGCCAAATGCCAAAATATAGTGGTATGGGTTTTATTGGTCATTCAGGGTAGCTAAACAAGCAGTAAACAATACAATCGCTTCAAGCCAGGCAACATAATTGCCTCATCAGCCTTCCTTCTAAGACTGATGTTTTTTTGTATCATTTTTATAAAATTGAGTTCAATCTCATCCAAAAATATTACCTGTTCTTTAACACTTCATTTCAGTTTTCATTTCACTAGATGAAGCATGATTAGAAATAACATGACATGACATGTGCAGCTTTTTAGTGCAGTGAAATGGCTTTTGCCCTTTTCCTGATTTTAGATTTTTATCACACTTAAATGATTCAGGTCATCACACCAATTTGAATACATTACTAAATAAGTCAAGTGAATATACAATGGATTTTTTTAAAGGACAAGGGAAAAAATCCAAACCCGTGTGAATTGCAATCTGAAGACTGAAATTAAGCTTCCGCGATCATTTTATTTGACCCACTCATCTTCCTCGAATTATTTTAACTGTCATATTGAAGGATTTTCTAGCATGGTGTGCAATTAGGTCATACCTTTATTTTGTGTATTTTTGAGCCATTCAGACGTACGGTGGACATGCTGTTATGGTTCAGGTCATTGTCCTACTGCATTAACTCAAGAGCTCTTGAGCTTGAGGGGAGGAAATGATGATTGGAGGTTTTTGTCTAGGATTTCCTGGAAGACTGCAGAATATTTTCCATTAACTACAGCATGTAGTCCAGGTCCTGGAGAAGCAGATTATCACTATGCCACTAACATCTTTGAATAAAGACTTGATGATATATATCAAATGCTGGGTTATTTCCAAGTTAGGGCAAACATTTTCTAAAAAGTTAAACTGTGTAGAGATCACACAGCATGGAACACCATCTCTTCATTGCAACGACCCCTGACCCCTCGTCGGGCGGGTAGAGTGGAGGGAAACGATACAGAAAGATGGATTTTGTGCTCCTTTCTCTTTTTTTTTTTTTTTCTTTTCCATTTCCTCTTTCTTCTTTTTCTCTCCTTGGCTCAAGCCTCATGCTGCAAGTTGTGCGACTCAATGCCACGGCAACCTACGTATGTCCTACTGATGTTTGGGCACAAAATGAAACTTAAGCGCTCCTATGAAAACCCGCTGCTCAATGCAAAAGAGACAAGCTGTTGAGTCAGACTCTGCAATAAGCTTTTTGCCAGCAATCAGGTGCTGCCTTCTACACCCAGATGTGCACATTGGAACACAGCAATGTTCATTGTGTTGCTGTTCAAATGATTTTTTTTTTATAAGGCTCGTTGTTCATGTGAGATTGTAAATACATGGCATAATTCACCGAACTAGAAAGGAAAAATGAATTATCTGCAACAGCGAGGACATTGCGGGGCTGAGTGCATAAAAGGCCTTTACTTTTACTTGGGCTCTCTCTTTGTGGTAGTACAATTTGCTCGTGTGTCAAACATTAAAGTGTGACACATTTGCCAATAATAAATAAATAAATAATTCACTAAGTGGGGCATTACGTTTTCATGGCACTTAACCTTCAATCTGTGTGAAGTACTAACAGCCATTTTGATGTCTACAGGTCCATTACGGCAGTGATATTCTAAATCTGCGCCATACTCTGTATTTTGAACACCTTGCAATAAGGACTCAAAACATCCACCCATCCATTTTCTGAACTGCCCTTCCTCAGAAGAGTCGCTGGTGTGCTGGAGACTATCCCAACTGACTTCGGGTAGTAGGCGGGAGACACCCTGAACTGGTTGCCAGCCACAGATAGACAAACAACCGTTCACACCTACAGGCATTTTGGAGCACTCAATCGATTGAGATGACGGGCACGCGCTGTGATTCCAGCAAATTTTGAAAACTTCCTTCTCACAATTAGATTTTAGTCCGAGTTTGTGAAAAAAAACATTAAGTGTAAGAGCATAAAATAATTTCAGAGCTAACTATATAAACAGCAACATTTCTTTACCAGCATTCCTGAAGTAAATAAATTGTAGGCTAGTTTACATTAAACTACATTAAAATATCAATTGTACCTGTTCTTTCTGTAATGACTTTTCTCAAGACAAATGGTACAATCCCTAATTTGAATTGCCCCAAAGTGACAAACTGTGTCTTTAATATTTCAGTGACAGCATCTTTGTCTTGGCTTTTTAGCTACCATAGCAATTATACCTAGAGCAGCGGGAGGAATTTAGGTAATCTAATTATGGTGACAACATCCACTTGGGGGGAGATCTGGGAGGATGAATAGTATAACGCACATCTGGCTTTTAAATGAGAGGTGGAAAGCACTAATCAGGATCATAACGCCTAAATGAAATCATGCGCTTGTTGTAGTAATGATGGCAATGAAAATTTCAACGTCAACAAAGCCAGGATATTTCCCCGGACCTAATATATGTTAATATTTCACGAGAGAGCAAATGTAATCATTTTAATTTAGCAAAGTGTGAGTGTGTGATTTTATATACAGCTTTGAATGTCCCTTTCTTGAACATGTAGTGCAGCAAACAATGATCTTGAGCAGTTGCACATTTGATGTATGTGAGGATTCACAAAGACATCAGGTGTTTAAGTATGCATGTTCTCATTTTTTTCCAAAATATTTGTGTCAAATGTAATCCCATGCATTCAAATCTACCTATGGAATCAAAATACTGTATGTATAGAATGGCTTGTTGTGAGAGTAGAAATGACATATTGTCTTAATTAATAAGCTTAAATTAATTAGCATAAATGTCGATTTTACTGCTTGGTATACAACCTGAAAGATGTGTAAAGAGTGAAAGTTAATACTTCTTGCCAGTGGCAAATATAAATAAAAAAAAATTGAATGACAACAAAAAAAGACAAACCAAATGGCCAAATAATAAAGTTACAAAAGACATGTTTCAACAGTTTACGGTTTGTAAAATCCAAGTAACCAGAGCAATATATTTCCAAGTTTTTAAAGTCAAGATTAAAACAAAGCAGTCTGCTGATGTTGACATCAGCATCTAACTATTCTGCTTGTGTTCTACACATCTTGAAGAGCCAAACTGCAATAGGAAAACATAACACAAACACAATTTGGAGCGTTTTTGAGCCACCTGTTATTGCTCATTCTAGGTCTTGGTTGTTCAAAAAGTGGGTGTATGCATATGAGTAAGTGTCAAGCAAGTTTAGCAACAAGCATGAAGAAGATGATGCTAACTTCCTTCCCGGTAAGTACCTAATGTACGTACGTACGTGTGTGTATGTGCATGAATGTGCGTGTGTGTGCATGGTGAACAAAAAAAAAAGTTGGCTAGGAGCCTGGTGGATCTTAGCAGAGGCCCCACATCTATCTATCACTCAGTGGGTGCAAAAGTCGTTTTGTGAATATAACTCCCACACAAATACACAAAGCACATTCATGTACAACAAGCAATACACAACAAAATAATTTCAAACCCTTAATTCAACTATAATCTATATTTTTACTGCTATGTAACGTAAAATATATTTTTTTAGTAATTGCGCTTTTACATATATATATATATATATATATATATATATATATATATATATATATATATAAATGGACAGTTTTTTTTTTTTTTAATAATCACGATTGTTCCACAAACTGAACATAAAACACACTTTTCTTTTTGTTTTGTTCTATGTTCTGGTTTAGAAAAAAATAGTTTTGGCTTAATTTGTACACATTTCCTCTCGTTTTGAAACTGCTTTGCAAACTATTTGGTAAAAGTTGGTGATAAGCTTTATATAAATATAATAAATATATTTTCTTAAAGACCCTGCACACTGATATTTGCCTCCATGTCAATATTCCTACAACTAAAAAACATAAAGATGGTTTTGGTAATATTTAAGGATAATCTGTTGAACCACTTTAAAAAAAAAAAAAAAAACTAATTAGGACTCATTTGGATTTTTGTGCGGTTTCTGTGTGTTTTCACACAGACTTTAAAAACCCGAATACTGCCAGTATTCACTTTTTAAAAGAGTTATTAACTGCATGTAAACATGGTCACAGCGTCATTCAGTTCAAACTGTATCCACACAATTACCCAAGCTAAAGTGGGATTTCAACTGTCATATTAGACCTTACACATTCTCAACTTTCCAATGAAGGCCCTCGGGGACATTTTCTCTTTGGAATGCCGACGCACACACATATGACACACGCACGCCACATGTCACAGTGTTAATTCTAAACTACATGTCCATTGAATCAGTCACAGTATCTTGCGTTTGTATGGGGTCACAAATAGAACTGTCTTTTCTCAGAGACAGGTGCACCAATTATCTCCCCATCTTGCTCCTTTTCTGCATTTTATTCTATACTTCTCCCTGCATCTTGCCCTCTATACACACCTGCTAATTAGCCATGTGCATATACTTCGCACACACACGGATCCGTACGCATGCACGCACACGCACACACACACACACACACCCGTGCACTTTCATCTGAAAGTTTATATGCATTGTGCTTAAGCCTGAGAAAAGTAATAAAAATATGGCCAAAACATTGACTTTTGGTAATAAAAGGCTTTTAATTATTTAAGGCTTGATTCGCACTGCAGGTCTTATAGTGCCCAATGGTCTCTAAAGAAACTAAAAGAAAAACAGAAATGCTTAGTCAAATATTTGAAACTTGAGTGATTTATGGCTCTATATCGCTCCCTCTCTACCAGAGTATAAGTATAGTATCAAAGTATAATACTCGACCAGGTGGTGTAGAAAATTTTTAGTAGAACATTGTGGTTTGAAAAGGGGTAGTAGAAACCGTTTTAATCGTTTTATTAGATTTTTGCATGAATGAGGTAATAAGACCTTTTTGTTAACAATACAATGCATATGAAAATGCAGAGTAAAAGTGGTGATTAGGTTTGAATTTTGTTTAATTTCACATTCCAAAAACATGTGTGGTAGGCCGATTGACCACTCCAAATTGTCCGCGTGTGTAGTTGTGAGTGTGAAAGGTTGTTTGTCTATGCATGCCTTGCGACTGAATGTCAACCAGTTCAGGGTGTACCTATATATATATATATATATATATATATATATATATATATATAATTTAACTTTCATACGTCACTATCTTCTACAGTTTGTTGGGATGCGATTTTATGATTGAATTAAATACAGATGTTACTCGTTTTGTTTTACAGGGTTTATTGGGTACATTGAATCAATCTAGGATCTAATGAGGTGATTTATTGATCATTTGCTACAGTCGGTACCATCGGTAAGGGCTGCATGTGATATTGTCAAGCCAAGCTTGCAATGGAAAGCTCTGCCTTTATAATACATTTCTTCAATGACAAATTTGCATATAAGCTCAAATCCTCAAAGAACTCTCGTATATTTTATTGATGTGCATGATGATTTGGAAAAGTGGGAAAGATTTGAATATATTTGCAGATGATACGTTTTAGTGCATACACAAGTCCACAGACTCTCCTATCCATCCATTTCCAGACGACTGCCCTTTCCTCCTCTCTAGATCGCCACTGTCTTTCATCAAAGGTCATATTGAATAAGTGCCCCTGATAAATGAAGAGCAGTAATAAAGCGACCAGCAAGAACAAATATGTCGTCGTGTTTACTGTTAGAGTGAGTTCGATGAAAACTGATAGCAAGATGGTGAGATTGGCATTTTCATTTTCTTGTGCGTTTGAATGGCTGTAATGGACAATAAACAGCCTGCACATGTGCATGCTACCCACAGGCACATTCAATCACAGAGAGATATGGCATTTAGCAGCCATTGTCTTTTATAAGGAGAGTAAATCCAGTGTATGGGCTGGGGTATGACAGCGACCAATGTTAGTTTGTCATCCAAATGTCGGCTGTTGAAATGTAATATGCAAATGTTCTGGAAGTTCTCATCCATTTGGTTCTATTGCGCTTAAGAAATCATCTTTACACCAGAGACAGTTGTTCACTTATTGAAGGACATCGGTCGAGCGTCTGCGGACTCCTCTCAACCTTCTGGTGGGAAAGTGTAACAAATCAAAACGTGCAACAGCGACGAGACGGTGCCGACAGAGAGGGTCACAAATCAAAGACAGTGGGTCAGAGCACATAACAAATCAACCCTACTCCAACGTGTGTATGCCAGCTGATACAAATCATGCCGAACCTGTCTCATGGGACACGTGTCCGAGACGTAAAAGAAGCGGGTGAGAATAAAAACACACAGATGCAGCCGACAACAGACAGAGCAGTCAAAGAAGGGACCAGAGATGGAAAAAGATGATTCTTTTGATGATCCTTTTCTATTTGTGGGTTTGCTGTATGTGATTGATCCATTCGTTTCATTGCAGATGTGTGTGGCATATGAGTATCCACTCGTGTGTGAGTGTGTGTGTGCCTTTGACCATGTGTAATGGTATTCCAATTGGAAGGCAGCCATGTAGAACCAGAGAGTAACTGCCTGGGAGATTCTCAGCTCGACATGCAGTCGACAGCAAAGAGAAAGAGAGACAGCAATTGTTTGTAGAAATGCTTTGCCATTCGTTTAAATCCTCCCTCCCTTCATCATGGCTCTGGAGCCTCCCTCTGTGCCCTTGTTTAAGTGTGAATTCACCTGTGAAATGTCTTCTTGTATTCCAACAGCATGCTTGACAAGCTTCACAGATAGAGATAGAAAGATTGGAGCTGATGACCCCTCTTTGCCTCCATGTCAGTCAGAGTTGCTCCATCAGACAGAGGAATTATTTCCACCAAGTAAATGGTGCATTAAGATGGAAAATGCAAAGTAGAGATGGGAAAGGGTTTTGAAGGCTTGTGTAATGATTTATTTGTTAATTAAATGATCCAGTTGGCACTGATGTATTAGTATAAGCTGCTATCTTTACCAGTGACTCGACATTCAGTCAACGGAGCTCTCCAGGACTGGTCCCAAGACTGGTCCTAAGACTAGAGAAGTAATAACTTAATGAAGGCATTTGTCTTAAAACCTGATGCAGAAAAAAGCAAGTAACTCGTTGGTGCTACACCTAAAGGGAGGAGCCAAATGTGACAACATAAAATGTGTAACCTTGGGCCCTATCCCTGTATGTTTACAAGAACTGTAAAAAAAAAAAACCCTGTCTTACAAAAATATTGGCTCTCATTTACTAATAAATGCATGAAAACATTCCTACGCGCAAGTTCAGAGTATACGCAAAATCACCATTGGTTCAGGATGTGCGTTCCAACTCATTTTGCATACACTCCAATGTGGAGTCAATGCAAAGGCTTCCACCGCATTAATTATCATTGATAATGATATTAATGCATTATTATTAATAATAATCATTATAATCATGATAGTAATAGTAGTATTGCAATTTACTTTTATGTACTTTATTTATTGGACTGTATCAGATGTAATTTAACCACGATTTTATTTCGGTTAAACAGTAACTTTTTATTGTTTTACATGAAGTTGCATAAGGTTGTCTATCAGTAGAGAACAAGTCTTAACTTCTTAATGTATGGTAAAAACTGCTGTGTTTTTTTGTTGTTGATTTCTAGAGCATTTTAGTTGGTCGTTTTTGTTAGTTTGTACTCCACATCGAGATATTGAACTCATTTATGGGCTTTATAGGCTAAATGCTAAAACAACATATCTAAGGGTAGCCCTGACGGTTCACTCACTATTGACGTTTCACTCAATTTGTTGTCTTCCTATTTCTTTTTCTCCATTTGGTGTCTTCACTTCTCTTTTTATCTTAGATGGATAAATTCAGTTTAATCCCTTTTTTATAGTCTGTGAACATTTAAACAAACATCCGCGCTGATTAACCTTTAAAAGGCAGTTTGATTTTGATCAAAACATTCACTGAAATGATGAATACCAATATTTGTCCTCGACGGGTCTCAACTCAAGCTGCAGCTTAGATCATGAGCAAATTGGAGCATGAAAGTCGTATGCAAATAATTGTCGGCATTTTCTTTGATTAAATATTTTTTCCCGACTTGCATAAAACTCAGCGTGTCTGATGACAATCCTGCATGATCCCTTTTTCATTGCAAAAAATAAAAACACTGACACTTTTATCTTCTTTTTTATATCTTGACACAAGCTGCCTTGCAGAAAAAATTGTTTCTTATGAATTCCAAGGGGAGCAGGTGGGCTTACAGAAGGCATGTGAATCACACCTACAGTAAATTCGAAAAAAAAGTCTCACTTTCTATTTAAAAAAAATGGTAAATGGGCTGTACTTGTATTGCACTTTTCTACCTTAAGTACTCAAAGCACTTCAAACTGCTTCCTCATTAACCTACTTATGACATACCATCAGGAGCAACTGGGGGTTGAGTGTCTTGCTCAAGGGCTGGGGATCGAACCCCCCAACCGCGTTGGGAGACGGCCACTGAGCCAAGCTGCTAGATTTTAGTATGCATCACTGTTGTGGAAGGAATGTTGAAGGTAGGTGTGGCCAATTGCAGGGCAGCAGTGCTGGTAGAGTCTTTTGAAAAGTTGAACACAACTGAGTACATCTTCCTGCAGCTCTTCATTTTGACTTTTTCTTTGGCTTGTTTTCATATTGTGTGTTCAATGCTGCCCACTCTGCATCCTTTGCAGCCTAGTCGTCCTGGAATGGGGTGCCTCCCATCTGTGGTACCTTCTCGAGGTTTCACAGCCTTTTGAGACATGTTTGTGATTAAGGGCTGGACAAATGCAAATGACTTGACTTAACACGCTTTAAAAACCGGAGGGGGCTACAATTTTTCATCAGTGTATCACGACTTGGGGTATAATCAAGGGCCCACTTAGACTGTAGTCAGGGGACCATGGAGCATCAGTTGCGTATCACTGAAATAGCATGTCATTTGGTCAACGCCCACAGTCTAACGAGCTCCGATGCAATTCCTCTCTTAAAAATGCAGTTTTTACAAATGCTGTGCAATAACGTTCAATCTTAATTGACACGCTCGAGTGGTATTGATTAAACCGATTATTATTTCGGTTACAGTTTGCTTTGTTTTAGAACTGCACTGCAACATTCTCACAGCTGCTTCTATAAATTTACAATTAATTTAATTTAGAATATATTAGAAAAGCTGCTGAAACATTTAAATGAATTCATGCCTGACTGTGTCAATCAAACCTGAGCATTCTAATCTTTGGTGTGGCAGGAGTAAATGTATAAACATTTTAGTTATGTTGATTATGTTCAACCTAAAACAAATGTATGTTTTTAAAATCCATTCAACATAGGCAATGTATTTATCTCATATAATGTAATCCATTATTCAACTTTATTCTCCTAAATTCATTTAAATGACATTATGGCGGAGCAGTGGTATTTGTCAGTATGCGGTTGAAGTTTGTTAATGTAGCAAAAAAAATCAATGTCATGGCCATGCACCTTGGTTCTGTTATGGCAACAACATGCTGTCGTTCCATTAAATTCAGATCATGGAAGGAATAACTACAGTTTCCATGCACAATCAAAGACAGACACTCTAATATGGTCTCGCGGGTGCAAGTCACACGTGCAATGTTTAACCATTAAATTGTTAACAAAGACTTAAGTGTCATTTGCACAACTGCGATTGTTGACATATAATATGCCACAAACACCCTCACAGCCTGCAACTCGTCACACTGTCTCCCACACATATGCCACACTCCTGTCAAGCCCAGTCCGCATCACAGTAAGCACACATGATGAAAATGCCACTGTATTTATTCTTGGCCACATAAATTCGAGTCGAGAAAACAGCTGATTTCTTCGCCATCCTCTCATTCAAATGGAAGTTGTTTTCTTCCAGACTAGTTGACAGTTGCACTTTAATTACCTTGGCTATACAATGCATTTTGATCAACAAGGCATATGGAGGGATAGTTATGTTTATATTATTGCCATTGTTTTATGTTATATTTTTGTATTGTTATTTTATATGTTTTAGTCAAACTTTTTTTTTTTTTTAATTATGTTACTTCTACTTTACTAGGAATATGGTTGAAATCGGGATGGGACTAAATAAGCAGAATTGCTTCAACCCGCTTCTCTTTTCAAGTCATGTAAAACAAAATGTGAAATGAAGTTGTAATTAGTGTGTTGACTATGTACTTGCTGAAATAAACAAATCAAATATCTCATCTTATTATAGTAAAGTTCAGACGATAAGAATCCCCAGTTTTAACTCCTACTTAATGATGCATCCTATTTACAGCTTTCTCCTGATCCCACGACCTTTATGTTCATTTCTACTGTTCAAGAATTGCATTTTTTATTCACTGTTAATGCTATCTGTGCATCTGAAGCCTTTGAGGTGATTTTAAAAAGACCCACAGAAGACTATATCTCACACCTGCTTACATTTAAAGTTGAGCTATAAAGTTTTTAATCTCATTCTAATCTTAGACTGAGATTTTACATCAGACTGCATTTTGCAGGGTCACTCTACGTATACGAGACTAAAACTAGATTCTTTAGGCATTTGGTTTTGCACGATGATGTTTTTCCCCGCTATACATCATCATAATCATCATCATGAAATCAAACCTAGAAAATCGCAGACGTTTTTGGCTACTGCTGCCAAAGTTAAACGTTTTTTAATAAAAGAGCGGACATCGCAGAATGTGGGCGCGACTCTAATTATAACATATTACATATATTATGTATGTTATATAATATACATGTACATAAAATATACATGAATATAACATAGTACGTGCACATATTTGAATTTATTTATAATTTATTTTATTTTAATATTGTTATTTATTATTTTTCTCACCCATGGCATTTATTCGATTCAGTGATTGAACCCATTCACACACCCATTAGCAACTTGAGAGCAGACAGTGCTAACCACTGAGATAGAAGTCTATACCACCTGTAATACAATCAATACAGCAGTTGTCATTAGACCACATAGCTTTGATCTCGTTTCGATTTTAGTGGTGAATCTACACTGTTGTGGTAGAGTATCGTAACCACAGCTCTACCACTTGCTCCTCTTTTTGGTGTGCGTTTCCTTTTCATCCGTGCCGCTTTCATGATTGCAAAGTTTCCTATTCACAGTTTTGTTGGAGCATCATCTATTGGTTGTGGGTTGTGACCTGTAGCCACAAAGCCTGAAAGGCTGAATCGGTATTCAGATCTGCTCTGCTCAAGCGCACACTCCCATTATGCCAAAAAAACACAACTTCAAGTTAAATGCAATTGACTGGTCCTTTGAAAAGTTATCTGAATCCACTGAATCCTAAAAAAATGTTGTGCATATTTTATTGCACCTCCAGCAGTATTTTTTTTTCTGTTTTGTTCCTTGGACCTGTGTCTTACTGATGTTTATTTTCTACGACTGGCAATTATTTTCCTCTATATTCTGTCCTACCCGAATGTACAGTGCTCAACTCAGCAAAATACTAACAATTCTAAATGAGAGCCAATGTGTTCTTGCTATGAACTGTTTAGTCGTCACAATAAATATTCATTTAAAACATACAAGTACATTAGCTTATTGGTAATGTAGATTGGAAGGCCAAATACATGAGCTAATGAAATTTAGCATCGTCAATTTGTAAAGCATCAAACAGCAATTTGCACACAAACGCAACAATAAAACATCCAAGAGTACAAAAACACAGACATTCACTCTGCTCTGTGGAAACACTTAGAACTGTTTTGACTTTAGGTTTGGATGTTTTGAATACGAATCATCTACTTTGTTTGTCATCATCAACTCAACCTGTGTCACACTATTGCCAACATCGGGCTACGATGAGCACACTAGTGGAGGCGGCATAGTCTTGTAAGCGGTGTGTAAATATAGATATATTTTTTGATGCATGGTGTAGGCCGTAACGTATGGTACATGTACTGTAGCTTGAAAGGTTTTGGCCCCATTTGGTTCATCTACTTATGTACCATATGTTTAGTTTAACTTAGAGTTTTTCCCTTACTTCACGTTCCAGTAAATATCCCCTATAGCTTTATTTTGAAAGCGTATTCAAATGTTTTTGTTGAGTGTGAAAAGAGCAAACTGAGCAAATAAAAATGCTTTCTCTCTATCATCATTCTCCAGCTGCCTCTGAGGCACGCATGCCCTGGTGTTCCCTGCGGTCTTCCCTCAGTCATTCATGCTCAGAATATTGAACACCACCAACAGTGACTCCTCTCAAAGTGATACAGCACAAGCAGCGAGCCAATAACAGGTCATTCCAAACTGCTGAGTCCTTCAGTCTATCTGAGGGAGCGCAGACGCCCCCAGAAGTAAAGGGGTTACTTCTGGGGGCGGCTGCAAAGGCTAAATGTCACCTGACATGCTTTATTCGCTCTGAAAATATTATAATACTTGCCCTTGATACATACCAAAGTATTTGATGTCACCTACTTGTGATTCTTTTATGTAAATTTTTTGTTACACCCCTACTATATGTAACTAGATACTTTCAAATGTAATGCTCCAGTGCTTCCCCAACAGCTGCCCTTTGGGGGAATCTTTGCAATATTTCTGATACATACATGCCTACATACATACATAAATACAGTTAAGCCTCGATTTTACGTGGCCTTTGGGGTCCAGAATTTGGGAATTGCGTTGATCCTGAAAGTGCGTTATTTAGAAAGACTTGGAATGGGGAAAAAAATATATTCATACCAGTGTATCGGGAAATTTGAGTGGGCAAATACAAGATACACGTGTTTGCATTTGGGGAATAACCTCATTGTTCTGGGTGAAAATTAATACGATACAATTCACCATGTATAGTTTTTGTTATATCGTCACCCCGCCTCTGCTTACTGCCAGTGGGTTTGTTCGATTGTGCTGATGTACAACATTTATGTTATTGCTGTGGTCCCTTTAAGAGAGATGCCCAACGGGTTGATGGGAGTGAGGAACATGGAAGGAGAAAAAGAACAACACAATGTTAGGTCGTCAAAAGTAGAAAAGCAGAAGCTGCCATGGGCATATGTGCAGTTTCACTGTCGGCTGTGGTCAGACCGCGGCATGGACACTAGCTTTTGAAACACTTTGCTTGTAAAGAAATTTTAGAATTACTACTGTAATTCTGGTAGATTCAACTGTCCAGCAGAGATAACAGACACGGACGGCATTGTTTTGCATAGCTATTAACTGTTTTCAACCGTAATAGTATCACTACTAACACTACTGCAATCTTCAGTTTCTTTTGAGCCAGATGGAGGGACAATTTAGAGCAAAATTAGAGCAAATAGATTCCTGTAATGTGTGATGCAGAGGTCAAATGAAATTATGCGGCACGTGAAAAAGCACAACCGGGCTCCATTGTACTATTCCATTTAATACATGCAGACATCTGACTACTGAGTTGCTGTGCATGATATAATCTGCGTTACAGTCCATTTATCCAATTTAAATGTTTCTGTTACGGATTGGAGGTTGGAGCATATCCCAAGTAGCTGTGGGCCAGAGGCAGAATATATTCTTGACTGATAGTCAGTCAACCACAGTGAAGATTGAGACAGAACCGTTTACAAACATACTCACACTTACGCTAACAGAGTGGGAACTGATTCCACATTATCTGCATACAGTAGGAACCACGATACTATTGCTGCGCTATACTAGTCTTCAGTTAAATGCATTTCCTCAAGAAAGAGCATTTATCATCATTCAAATATAATTAGTGAGGTTAGTTTAGTTCGTAGGTTAAGGTATTGTGAAGTAAATGCTGAAACACAGTGATGGCTCTGTATGATATGTTGAGATAGATTATAATCCTTACATTTTTATTCATCATTTTGGATCTGAGTTTCTAGTTCACCATCAATCCTCAGCAAAAACTGATCACTTTTTGCACACTATTCTGTAACCGTTCTTTTTTTGTTCTAATTTGGTACTCCTCTGCTTGTAATAGTTGACATAAGATGACTGGCACACTACAAATGTGCTAATTAATCTTAAGGATAGTTGTGAGAGTTGAATTAGCTGAATTCATCTTTTTGTTTGTGGCTTGTCGTCCGTCTTTGTCTCACATTACCTTCATCTCTTTCAATCTACTGCCTGTCCTTCTCCTTCCTTCCATTTCTCTTAGTCCCCTCTCTCCACCCCACTGTTTGCTAAAGATGACTACGATATGATGGAGTATTTCCTGTCATGATTATGAATTAGCCTCTCTGTTCACTCGCCAATACACACTGCAGCAACCACATACACAAGCGTCAGTACACACCTCAATAGGCCCATGCATCATAGCAAGGTCTCTTGAGTCAGTTGAACAGTGATGTCATTGATCTCAGTCAGCTTTCAATGAGGAGACTGGTGCACAGAGCAGCTATGACACACTCATAAAAAGAAGACAAAATGATGTTTTGCTACTTTCCATTGCAGTGGCATTATTGATATTGTCGAGGAACCAACCAGTTAGCTAGGCTGCATACCGGCAAAGCTGTTGTTTTACTATTTTTTCATTTTTAACTCCAAAAGCAATTTTATGGAAACAGATAAAAAAATATTATTCGTTATTTATTCCTGTCAATCTACATCCCTACAAACTGCAGCAACCACTCCCTATCATGGGGACTTGCATGTGGTTTAGCAAATGCTTGATTTTTTTTTTTTTTGTCACTGGTCTGGTGAAAAATTGATGTCATTTGCTGCTAGAGCAGAGTTCAGCAATCTCAATCATAACTGGCCCATAGGCTAGTAAAAAAAAACATCTTCTATGCTGTTTGAATAGCAAGTGGGGGGTGCAAAGGTAAATGTGCCCCGGGACAAGCAGCTGGCAGCTACAGGATGTTACAAACAGTGGATTAGGAAAGTGTTTTAAAATCAATTCAAAATGATAAATATAAATAATTTCACCACTCAAACCTTGCAATGGTTGTATGCATATTACAAAGACGGGGCAGCAGGGAGGTATGGAGCGGTTGGCGATAGTCATATTGGATCCAGCCCCAAAGCCAGACTTGCCATTGTGCCATTATTCCTAATGTTACACTGATAATAAGGACATACTGAAGTTACATTATTTAAATGAATTGATGAATCGCCCGCAGATTACCTTTTCATGCATGATCACACATATTGGCGCCCAAACTGTACTTGTTGCAATCACAAGCCAATCATTCTTTCTACCACTTATTGATAATATCCACCACCTTGCACAAAAAAATACAGAACTCTAAGTAGTGCACAAAAGCGAAACCCATGATGCAATTGCTCATGCATTTCTCCACAAATGTGTGCAAAAAATGTACGCATTGCATAATTAATGTAAATGATTGACAGTTAATGACCAATGCGGCCTTGCAAAGACATACCAAAAGATGTAATGAATTTATGATTACAGTAATAGAATGACTCAAAATTATTTATAAATCAATCAGGAAGGTTGCAAGGTTGTAATGCTGTATTCACTGCCATCAGGTGGAATCGTTGTAAACCAAAAATGTTCAAATTCAGAAAACCCCTAAAATGGCCCGTTTGTTCAACCATTAATGTTGCCATGTCAAAGAGAACAATGACAATTCAGCAAGATAAAATTTACCAAATTGTCACATATAATCATATTAATAAAGTGAAACATGAGCCCTTTGACGGATTAATTGAATTGCTTTCGCATCCAACATGGTAAATAAAATATAATAAAATGGGGCCATTTTGTGTGAACTAAATGCTGTGAAATGAACTCAGCCTTGTAATTACAATTTAAATTATTTCACTGCGCCATGATGAAGTGTCGCACAAATGCGTTTTCCTAAACAACAAAAACAACACACACAGATGTGTTCCATCACTTTGCTGATGGTGCTAAGTGTACTATTTTCAGCATGACCTGGCAATCGTCTCTCTTCACACATATCAGTCTTGCGTCACGCACCCCAGTCTTTCGATTTCTAAAATGCTCGCAGTAGTGTAGTTTGATTGAGTGGGCCCACGCCTCAAGCCAGAGGAATCCTAATAAAGGAGAAATAATAACCAGGAAAGAGTAAATGTACTAACTTAATGTGAAAACATGAGAAAGCAGGAGGCTACACATACAGTATCTACCCGAATGACCAATCCAAAAAAAAAAAAAAACAGCAGAATGTGTACGGGTTAGTGAATAACGTGATTTTCACTTAGCGAGCAAGAATTCACTTCCCCTTTTGTGTATATCAATTGATTGTCTTCGATTAGTTTTACTTTCAACTTCAAACTACGGATGTCCCCACCTGAGTAATAAGTTACGACAATAGACAGATTAAAGATGTATTATGTATATACTACAGAACTAAATGGGATAGATTTTTCTTGTTTGTTTATTGTTAGGATTTCTTTTTTCTTCATACTTATTTGCACTAGAAAGGGAGAAGCTCTCCAATTTTGTTATACAATTGCATTGTAAAATGACAATAAAGGTCATTCATTCATTCCTTCATTCCTTCATTCATTCATTCATTCACACAACTTGATTAAAAAAGAGACCAGTTTACTGTATATAACAGTCTTTCTGCATTCAACAGTGTCAAGTGCCCCCTAACAAATAGTTAACCAAAAATAATATTTTTAGAATAAGAGACCCAAAATATGTACTGTTAAGGCCAAACTCAAATCTGGAGCGGCAGTTGGGCTGTAAGCATGGAAAAGTTATGTCTAACTTATGTGACTGTTAGGACAAACTATTTATTTCATTTCATAGCTAAGGTTTGAAAGAGCTAAAATAATTCGACATATTATTTGGCTTGTACATTCGCAAGTCAGTGTACTAAATTTCAACACCTTGGTATACAATAGGGCCATTGTAAATCCCAATGGAAGATAGCCTTTCATTTTAAGAAAAAACAGACATCGTCAGGAAAATCTGTCAGTGATGTTAGACGCGCATGCACACACACGCACGCTCCTGCGCGCGCACACACACACACAAACACACACAGAAACGCAGTGACCATGAGTCCAGTGGGAGGCTGGTTGACTAGTGGGGAGTCTGTCAGGGCTGTCTTTGTCAATCAGGATCCAGCTCCACCCCTAAACCGCTGACCTCATCATCTTTGTGACAACCTAAGGCTGTCAGAGAACTGTGCTTGGATGGCATGTTTTGTACTCGGCCTGTGCATGTGTTTGCGTGGACTGTATCTCTGGAGTGGAAGTGGTCGATGGGGGGGATTTTTAAAAATGTTTTCACAACAAACACTTATCTGTAATTATACCAGTATCGTTATTTAAATAGCTCTCCCACCCACCCACGTCAGTTTATTATTTATTGCATCTGGCTGCTGATGACAGTTGTATTTATATGTGCTAAATACTGACCTACCCATTTCGATCATCTTAGAAGAATGAGCGGCTTTTCCATAATGAGATAGTGAGCACGGTTTGAGAGAGAACCTAAAGTTCCCTGTAACCTCATTGTTACTATACCAACCATCAAGGTGCCTGAGTTGGGTGTTTCTGTCCAGCCTCCGGATACAGTTTTTGCTATATTGACGTAGAATGATCATAATTTGTATATATTGCTCTCGTTATGTGCCCACTAGATATTGTTGAGAATCCCCTTGCGCATCTTCATTCATAAAACCAACCTTGATAAAGAAAGAACAAGATGTTTGTATACCATTCTCAAAAACTGTATTGAATGTGACTAGCAAAAAACTAATTTGCCTTTTTGGATTTAAGGGAACGGCATGGTTAGGGAAGGGTTAGCACATCCGCCTCACTTATTTAGAATTTGTCCATACAGTGTTCTAAAATCATGTCACCTTAATTGTGAGGAAATAAAATCAGTCCGCATGAAAATGTAATTCTGAGTGTGAAGCAAATGCCTAATCAACAGATGATGGAAAAGTGCCTAACTACAGGATTTACTAAAAAAAAAAAAAAAAATCAATGACAAATAAGTTATAAGTGCAGAATAAATGAGTTTGATTAGTGTAAATAGTTGTTGATTGAATCAAACAAATTACAATGGCTCCTCCGAATTTTGAACCAAAGTATATAAAATATGTAATTGTGTCTTGATACAAACACGCCTTATGAGTTGTCTGGATGCAGACTAACTGCAATGGAAATCAAAGTATGTTCAATGATGTTTCATTTACTTTTTATAGGACCCATTGCTCGGAAAGTTGAGCAAATAATACGGAAACCAACTACCTGGAATAGATTGTTCCTAGTACGGGAGAGTCACACGTAAATAATATGGCGCCCAACTGCCCAGAATAGATTGTTCCTAATACGGGAGTCACATGTAAATCTGCTATAGCATTTTGGACAAACGTTCAGATTAAACTGCCAGATGAGAAGCACATCTTTGTTAGCCCGGAACCACCTGGAGCCATGGAGTGGTGTTTAAATCGCCGTGTGACCTATTTTTAGTCATCCAATGTCTTGAAATCTAAGTAACTAAAAGCTGACAAGACAATCTAGACTAGTTGTTTGCACGTTAGCATACTATCTATTTTTGTTTGTGTGAATAAGAAGCGAGCAGCGTTCTTAATGCTACCATGGGACAAAGACAAATCTGGGGCTGGTGTACTGTTATGCCCGCAGGCACAGCTTTGATTCAGTGTCAGCCCTTTTCATTTTTCTTCCTCCAAACATCTTTGCACCATACCAGATACAAAGGACATTTTTTTTAAATATGACACTGAACGACTATGGCAGTTTTTTCATCTGCCTAATGAAGTACAGGGTGTCTTAGAATTAAAAAAAAAAAATCAATATTGCATCCTCCTGTATTGATACTTCTACTTCAATGTAAAACGCACAAAAAACAGCAGAATTAAGTCTTTATGGAAAATCTCATTTTAGTTTTTTTTGTACATGGTGGTTATAAACTTGGTGACTCAATATCCCTTCATACATCAATAAAATCCAAGAATTATTGTGAACGATGACTGAAGTGGTCTCTTGAACATTAGTTGTTGTGGGGAAATTTGTAGACAAGGTAATAATAATAATACATTTTATTTATAAGGCGCCTTTCTAGGCACTCAAGGTCGCAGGGAACCAAAGTATATATTTTTTAAACAACACTTTCATGTACTGTATCTGACAGTGGGGAAATTTTCTTGTCACAGCAGCGTACAAGAATACAAGAAACAAGTGCTAAATATAAAAATGGATAAATAACAGACAAACAAGGACAAAGACAATTGCCACTAGAAGCGGTAGAGACGAAACAGAAGGAAACCAACACATGATGAGGTGCCGCACGTGTTGTAGAGTCTGTCAGTCAGTTAATCAGTTAGTGAAAACATTTTAATCATAGCAATAATAATAATAGTAACTGCATTTTAAACGTTTTCACTTAGCAACGTATTGCAGCGCCATTGGGATGTTAGTGTTTTGTGATGTTTTATTCCTTGGTGATATGTCATTAAAAAGCATTGATGTTTTTCAGACAAACTAGAATCCTCTCATAGTGAAGTTAGTTAAGTTAAACAGGCCCAGATGTCGCACAAAGTACATTGATGACTAAAACGAGACAAGATCATAATCATTTCCATATATAAATACGTACATTTTGAGAAATATTTGGGGAGTGAATGTACAATGGATGCTCATTATTTTTTGCAAAACATTGACCTTTTTATAACAGCCACGTATAGTCCCAAGATTGGTAGCCTTTTCATCACTTTCAATGGTGGTGTGTCCAGGCGTGTGATGGTTAACAGATGACATACACACGTTGAGTTCTGTCACACCCTCTGGGAGGGTCTGTCACATAATATCCTCCATTTGCCATCCTCAACTCTTCTAAAGCTAAAACATGTTTAATTTACCTTCAATGCCATGCACACATTTATATTATAACACATTGTTCTCTACTTTCATCCACAACTGTATGTTTGCCAATTTGGCACTTTGGAGTTTTGGAGATGAAGTGACAATTTAGTGGCAGAAAGATGAGCTAAAACTTAAATCTGCCCAAACAACGCTTGCTGGTCTAGCAAGTCGCATTTAAATAAAAATATGTGAATGTTTTGTTATGTGTTGTAAAATGAGCCCACTGGGTAGAACAGCTATGGAAGGGCACACAAACAATCGTGAATGGGGTGTAGTCTCCCACTTCATGGTGCAGATGAGCTTCTTTTTGCCGTAAGATGGTGGTGCATGACTAGTGAACCACATTTAAATTGATGAAAGGAGCTACTTTGATTGGCCATGGTTGAAGTTGTCTGTGACCACTCAAGCAGATTTATCATCCAGCGCTCATCTGCAATATTACCAACATTGGCTACAAGTCCCTCCCCCGTAGAGATACGCTGTGGTGGATTCACGCTGGTCACGAAAATAGTGTCCTTAATGTGAGAAATTTAGTTTGTGCACATTTGTGTTTTCTAACAATGCAAACACACTCTGCAGTATCTATGTGAATAACGTGCTCTTTCACACGGAACAAGAGATGGATTTGTGAAAGAGTTGAAAACTAATGTTATCAAACTTTTAATTTAAGAAAACAGTTTGTGCCCCCCACACGCACGCTGTCATTGACTCCCGAGCAAGTAGCTCTATTTTCCATCCATAGAAAGCCATGAAAGAATGTGATGGATCAGGAAGAAACATACTGGCATCAGTGCTAAACTGCGAGCCAAACCGCAGTGCTTAATCGCCTGCGACTTTGCATCCCTGTCCCCCAAAAGCCTATCACTGATAGCAAAAAAGGACATGAGAAAGCTTATCAAGACTCGAATACTGAGAAAACCGTGGCCAAAATCCAATAACTCACTTTGTTTCGGGCTGTCTAGTGAATGGGGGTTTTACAGTACATGGTATTATTTTGTATTCACATTTATAAGACACTAGCAAAAGTTGTGTTGTTATTGAGTATGCATTTTTCACTGTGCATCTATCCGTCGATCTATTCTCTTCATTAGGATTGTGGGCATCGTTATATGGCAGCTGACTTTGAGCAAGAAGTAGGGTACAATCGCAGGCAACATACGCTATAAATGAACAGCTAGTGACACTCAAATTCCCGCCGATGGATGATTTGGAGTCTACTTACATTTTTGTTGGAATGTGAGAGAAAACCCACGCAGGGACAGGAAAAACATGCAAACTTGACACAAGAAGGCCAGAGCACAGATTCAAATTTGCAACCTCAGAGATAAAAGGAGGATGTACTAATCAGTTATTTATATTCTTTATTTTTACCTCCCATGTTTTATAAACTGTTTGAAATAAACTGTAATTAATCGCAATGAATATTGTTAGCAAAGACGCGATCAAATACTTTGCAATACCCCATTAAATAGCCTTTTTTGGACATATACCTATTTTCAAGCTGCCAAAGAGGTGGCATTCGTTGTGGGTGTAACATGTAATAGCACATTTGCAGAGTGATGGCTGCACCAGGTGGCATGCTGGGTGGGCTGGTAGAAAGCATGCTTTTTTTAGTTTGTCATGGTTACAGTAATTCACTGACACAGTGGGTGTGGATTTTATACTTTCCGATACCAATATTAAGCGTTTAACTTAAATAGTAATTAAAAATAAAAATAAATCAAAGATGATCATTTTTGGTTATGTTGACTGCCTGGTTGAGTTTTGTCATACATCTGTTGGTAGTGTAGTGCTTTCTATAGCTGACTTCTGCAAATGAGAAATGCTTAGTTCTAACTCAATGTACTCTTCACAATCACCAAATCAGCTACTGTTAATTATTGCCCTGACACCATAAATAATTGACTTCTATTCCACATTCTATATTTCAAGTGACAAAAATATAGCTAAATTTTTCAGTTGAGTAGCTCACTCATGAATTTAAGATAAATGCAAGAATCTTGATTTTTATCTGTGTAATAGTCCATACGAGATTATTATTATTAACTTTTATTGAAAATGATTCATTCAGGTAGTACAGTACAACCGGTCACCACTTTTCCCTGTCACTTTTAAAACGGCTGTTTTGGGGAGGCCCAACTTTGCCACTTGCCCCACTGAGGAATAATTTAAACCAATGGTCTTTTCTCGACAGTAAGACTTAAAGGCTAATGCAATATCCAGTGGCACAATGGCAGAAATTAATACCTGATTTGGTCAGAGTATCGTGACAGCGACTCCGCAAGCGGAGTTATTGCAGCCCATTGAGGTATATTATGCAAGTCATTCACTTCTTTGCTTTGCTCACTCTGGACAAGGTTGCTCCACTTGCTAGCTTGACACAAATCAGCACCTGACCCCACACTGAATTATAACTGTCATTCTGCAAAATAAAGCCAATTTTACTACACGTACCTATAATCGGATTATGTATTTTTTTCTAACTGTGGCAGAATACAGAAGCCTATTTTATATCCTACTTACAAAATGTGTCTGTTTACTCCACTAAGTCTGTGCATGAGAAGGACATTTTTCATTTAATACATTTTGTCTTGGAACAGATCCTAACTGTCAGAGTTGCAGCCAGATTACTTTCATCTTGATAACAAAACTAATAAAAATTCCAAAACACTTTTCCCATCATTCATCCAGAAATGGAAGTAATGCAATTAAGATGATTCTTATCAGGAATTTCAAGCGTAAAAGGTGAAAATCTTGATATTCTGTCGCTTAGGACTACGATGGAAATATTCTTGGATGTCGCCGCAAACATGCAGGCCTTACTGAACGACAGTACTGCTAAACTGTGAATTCCCCGGGGTTTCCTTTCTTTGCACAAGCTTCTACAATGTTCCCAGCTACATACCCACTCTCCTCAATACAATAACCTCTTCTCTATTCCCTCCTATCCCAATATGTGTTTCCCCAAAAGACAGAGTCGAGTAAAACTGTCAAATCCCAGTGATGTAGGGCTGGTAGGGCAGACTAGCGAAAAGCTTTAGACAGACACACACCCACAAAAACACACAGAGTGCAGAGGTAAGCGGGTATTTGACAGTAGACCTTCAGGGAGATGGAGGAGCTGCTGCTGCCCTAAGGGAAGACGGTGAGTTAGGAAGAGTGAAACTAGGAAATCAAATATGGAACAAGGCTTGAGAGGATAACAGATGAATCACAAACCTCTCAACGGCAGTGATTCGAGATGAAGCACTTAGTATGTTTCAGTTATGAAATGCGGTGTGAGAATCGTCTTTCTCTCGCAAGTATTTTGTAACGGTCACTTTCTTTAGCAGTGGGTTCTGTAGTATATACTAATTGCATTAAAGAAATAAAAAGCTCATCAGTAAGCTTTACACCTTCTAACACTCCGAAACCTCAACGCTCCATCAAGCCTATATCCTTCAAATGCTCCACTTAACACATCGGTCTTCTGAGTATTTCTCCCTGCTGGATATGGCCACACTCGTTGAGTGTGTAAATAGTTGCCTCACACAAACACAAGATTCTTTGAAACTCTTGTCTTGGCACCATTGCAGCCAGAAAAATAGGCCTTATTAAATACTAGAAATTGTAACATACTTCCATTAATGGAGACATTAACATGCAGTCAATAAAGCTTTTAAAACCCGAATTTTGGCCGTATTTGGGTGTATGAAAGCCATGTAAAAGCACACAAAAACCCAAACATGCCCTTTAACGGGTTTTAAAAATTTTGAATAATAAATTTTGAATTTTCTAACCTGAATATCTCGGCTTGTAAACGCAATCGGATCACGTCCTTGTGCCATTCGTGAGGAAATAAATCTTGGTCTTTATAGTACAAGAAGTAACTGTATGAGCAGATTCATTGATCCAAACTTGAATACAGTGATTTCTCCGCAGCCTTTCGCATTATTTCCTGTCTCTACCGCGAACGTAACGCAGTTTGTGTCTATAGATATAAGTCCGTCCGTCTGGCGCACAACTCACACAAGCAGATGTACACAATCATGACAGATCTCTGAGGCCCATCAGAAAAGCACACTTTTGGAGCGATGGGGAAACAGACTGCCTTATTCTTGTAGTGAGTGACATGATATAATGGGTTTTATTTATGGTAGGAACACAAGCGGAAATAACGTCTGTTTGGGCCATGATGTCGATGGTGTTTCAGTCGGGATATTTTAAAAGCACAAGGAGCTCTGGCCGTTGAGGCATGTCAACATGTTATTCTGATTGTTTCAGAAACCCAAATTCTGACCTTAACCCCAATATTGACTGCATGTAAGCATGGTTAGAAAAACTGTGGTGTCAGTTGAATAGGTCAAACCCTGTGGTCAGGTGAAAAGACATTTCCAGCTCAACTTTTTTTTTTTTTTTTTTACTCTTCACACCAAATAGCCTAAAGGGAAGTTAATATGCATTTCGCACTCAGTGATGCTGTGGATGTGCGTGTTTAATGGTTGTTCATCTCTGTATGTGACTGGCATCATGTTCAGGATGTAGCCCAAAGTCAGCTGGCTTAGCTCTATCACCCCCATGACGCTGGACAGAATGAGCAGTGTGAAAAGAATGAAATATGCAGTGGTCATGGAAAGTAGATGCCCTTACAGAATAAACTGGTGATAATCCACATGTAAACTTGAATACTAACACCCCATGACGGTACTGCTTCATGATGTTTTTGTTATATTTTAGTCATTTTACTCCTCGTCAGCTTATTGAAATGCAGGGCAATATTTTTCTCTGTATTCCGTGTTTCTTAATTTGTTAGAAAGCAACTTCCTGTTTCATCAAAGTTGACAGCACGAGAACATTTTGGTTCATATGAATTAAATTACATTGTGGCTCAGATGGCATCAACTTATAAAAATAAAATAAAAAGTTAAGAGGCTATTATCAAAAACAGCAAAAACAGCATTTATATCTTGATTTGCTTCTTGGGAAGGAAATATGCCACCCATCAACAAAAAAACATTAACTTTGTGTAATCTTGCGAAATAATGAACTAACCATTGTGCGCACACTAAAGACTTATGACAGGGAGCTTTTCTGTTGAACAAGCGCTGCAAGAAAAAGTCTTAAAAGAGAAGACAATTATGAATACAAGTGCAAAGTTGCATTTGTGTAAAGGTCATCTGCCACCTCTCGGGCCACTCAGCTACAGCTAGTTGTTGGGTCATAGTTCAGAACTTTAAAATCCTTTCAGTCTTTATGTCACTCACACACACAAACAAAATCTGTTGATACTTATTTGATGCAACTAACCAGTGACATGATGTGTTTGAATGGGGAATGACAGCAAATCCCTGAATATTTACACAAGTTACTGTCTAATCCTCTCTGATATTGTAGTGGTCATCCATTCTGCTAACTGTCTGACATCACACGTGTACAAGAACAAAAGATCAGAGAGGACACCAGACTCTGGCAACCAGTATACGGAAACAGAATTCAGTGGTTCTAGGGGAGTAAGTGAGTTGCTGTGCGTGAGAGTGCATATGGTGCAACCTTTGTTTTCTGCCTTCCACGTGTGTGTCCTGAATATTAATGGTAAAAAACAGCCTTGTCATGATGCTGATCATGCTGTTTGCTTGCGTCGTCTTGCATTTTGCATATTATGCAAAATGTATCAAGAGTAATATTTGTCTTTTCAAGAACATTTAGCCACAATTACTTTGAAATCAAAAGATGTTGGGATTTAGAGACCACAGAACAAACAATGTGTTATTTGAGAAGGGTCATCTAAGACAAAGGTTGTGGTTAAGCATAAGTCTCTTATTTGTGGTCTCATTAAAATGTGAGTAGCCAGCATTAATTTACTGCCGTACTGTACTGCTGTTGCATTGTAATCTACACCAGGCAAGGGCAAGTCTTATTTGCATTGGGCATTTCATACATAAGTGTGCTTCAGTGTGCAACTAAAATCACAACACCTACACACAGTAAAAACAAACTGCTTGTGTTACTTTGATATTTAAATGGATTCATCTGGGTCGATAATTTCAGCTTTGTGCTATCCATACAGATATAGAATTAAATTACTTACAAATACTAAGTCATGGGCTTGATAACATAGTGGTTAAAATGACTGACCGTTGTTATACAACTATGATTGAGGAGTGATGAGTACAGCAATGGGTCCGGAGTTTGCCATTAAACTGACAAGCAGCAGATTAATAGATTACAAAATATTATGATGCATCATACCCCACCTGATTTGGCCAATTGTTCAGTTCTGTCAGTCAAAAGCACATACACATATGTACAGTAGGCAAACATCCAAACACACATCTGTGTTTGAATGTAGCGTAGTGGGGGACCCATGTCGGCACAACTAACAAATGAAGGTTGGACCAATATTCAAATCCATCAGGCAGATGATGTGACCATCACTCCACTGTACTACTACATATGTTAAGATTGTCAAATATTAACCTCCCTTGAAATACCAGTAGAAAATGAGAGATGCGTTATGTCAACCGTAGATTTCGAATGATGCTCACACCTCACTCTTTTCCATCACGTTTTTTTCTTTTGTCTTCCTTTTTGGCCTTTTACCGTGCAGCATTGTGAGACTTTTATCCTCAAGGACTTTATGCGTCTATAAACTCTGTACCATCACATCAAACTCACACACGCACGCAAACACACACACACACACACGAAAACAGCCCCACACCGTACGTTTCTCCCTCCCTCTTTATGGAGCTATCCAGCACTCTCTCCAATTCTTAGACTCTATGTCTGGTCTCTTTGAGTGATGGAGGAGTTGGCTCAGAGTGGGTGGTAGTGAGCAAGGTCGGGACTTCTAAAGGCATTGCTACCACCATTTCTATTTCGGATAACAGTTCAGAGGTGAAATAAATCACAAGCTCTCTTTTGTTAGAACACAAGAGTTGATATGCACATACAAGGAACAATAATAAATGCATGATGACAACTAATATATCAACTGTATAAAAATGTGTATTATTTTAGATTTTTATGATAATGTTCCGTTTACATTTACAATGACAGTGTCAAGGCTGCTGAGATCGTCCAGAAGTTGTCATGTTGCCACGAATGTTTCGTCTAATGTTGATTGGGTGATTCAGGACACCTTTTTCGTAGACATGCACTCGTGCGCTCAATGTAAAAAGTGACACATCGTCATTTTCGTGCGGGAAAGTTTACTTTATTGTGTTTGGGAATTTGGCAAACTGCACTGCGCCATAGTGGGCACCATAGTGGGAGATTGACACAAGACAAAAGTGTCACACAAAAAATCATGTATTTTTAGCACAAGCAGGCCAATGCATGCACGTGCACGTATCTCCAAACACACACACACACACACACACACACACACACACACACACACACACACACACAGACTACTTTGCAAATAAAGCATCCAACAGGAGAGATGCAATTTGTGGTAAGAACTATCAAAATGCATTATGTCATGAAGTCAAACAAATTATGTTTTATTCAGATGTTGTTGGGTTTTTTTTGGAGGGGGGGCTGTCAAGGTAAACCACAAGCAAAGCTGATTTGGACACTAAGAATTACATGCACATAAAGTATGCAAGTCAACAATAAATGACAGCTGAATACAGTCCATTCATCCATCCATTAGTCAAAAATAATATTTTGTTTAAGTTGTTTTTGTTGTTGGGAAATGCTTTACTACAAAGGGATTTGATGTTGTTGTTTTTTGTCTATTATAGCACTAATTTCATTTTTTTTTCATTTGTCTATTATAGCAATCATTTCATTTTAAATGTAAAACATTTCTTAAATGTCTGTTAGTGAGTGAATTAGGTTGATTTGTCATATATGTTGAAAATCATATTTACCCATGGCACCTGCCCATTCACAAGCACGTCAGCAACCATTTGAAGTTTAAAAGTAAGTGTCTGTTAAAACTGTCACATTGAATTACCTATTAAGGTTTTGTACCTTATATTTAATGCACTAAAGGTGCTTGTGGGTGCCAAGGAAGAGAGTCATCTTCTCTTAAAACCATAAAGATAGACACTCTCATCATTCATCTCACTCTCATCAAATTATAAGTGGCTGCCCAGGCATAGACGATGCAGCTCTTTGGTTTGAAGTGATATAACGTTCAAGCCCCTTCAATGCCACCAGTAAATGTATTCACACACTTAATCAGCAGCTATGTAGGAACAACTCCAGAATCCAAAGACGTAAGGTTCCTCACACATTAAATTGTATTAACGTCAGAATAAAAATAAAATAGTGTGGAATATGTGGAAGTTCTTTCAATTGTTTTTAAATATTGACTTTCTATTCAGTAGGTCTAGATGAGTAAACCAGTATACAATACATATGTATAAACAAGGTCAATGCACAGAGCAAAGACTGTAACAATAATAGCAGCAGTGGGATATTATGTATTTGCAATCAAGGTCTTCTATCAGCATGACTTGCTTGTATGACTCATACTATTAAAAATAATAAATGAGTCAGACCTGAATCTAAGTTTTATCAAAAGGTAATATTTAACATTGGGGAAAATATGGAAAATTATTCTTTGAAGCAGGCGACTAATAGCAGAAGGCTCTACCTCTGCTTTTATTGATTCTGGAAATCACAAGCAAATATGCACTCTTGAAATGTAGTGCTCTAGTAGGTTCTAATTGCAGAGTTTGATCTCAATTGGTTGGGAGAAAGGTTTCTAATTCTATTCCAAATTTTGCAGTAAGCCCATGGAATCAAGTAAATAGAGAGGTACAGTTTGGCTCTGGTGATCAGTCAAGCAACAAAATTCTGGCTTGTCCTTAGAAATTAGTTGGATACTCTTTAGAGATTTGTAACGGTAGCTCCTTCCTAAATTGTATTTTAAGTGGACAGTTATTGCAGACTTTAGATAAGTGTAAATATAGTATGTATCGATCTCGAAAAATGGGACATGAAATACATACCAGCTCAGTGGCCTAGTGGTAGAGTGTCCGCCCCAGAGACTGGAAGGTTGTGGGTTCAAACCCCGGCCGGGTCATACCAAAGACTATAAAAATGGGACCCATTGCCTTCCTGCTTGGCACTCAGCATTAAGGGTCGGAATTGGGGGGTTAGATCACCAAATGATTCCTGAGCGCGGCACCGCTGCTGCTCACTCTTCCCCTGTCCCCCAGGGGCTGGATCAAAATCACACGGGAATGGGTTAAATGCAGAGGACAAATTTCACCACACCCAGATGTGTGTGTGACGATCATTGGGACTTTAACTTTTAACATGCATACATAATGAAAATGTTCTCATATGAACTTGACCACCATGTCTGTCCCTTTACTTAAGTTCGGAATTTATCAAGCTATTGTAGTACTGCACATTTGCATACAGTATATTGCCATCACAAATCCCATAGCCTTTCTTGCAACATTGGCTAATTCGTTTGTTTCTAATCTAATTTGTCTGCTTTCTTGCTCTTTCTGTCTACCTTCATTTCCACTTCTTTATTTGCGTCCATCAAGTGTTCTAACTCAAATTGTTTGTTTAGATTATCGGGTCATTAATGTTTTAATTTCCAACATCTAAATGAATTTACCCAGCCCTTTTCGTTTCCTTTAGTCATGCTTTCCCTCTGGTTTTCATTTCTACCCTTTTGTTTGCTATTTCAACTGTGATCTAATATTTCAGATTATTTATATAATCAACATTTTTAGCTGATTCAGTTTTAACACCGTTTGGAGAACCCTCTCAAGATTCTTCGCCTCTGTTTCCTTCCTTGATTTCAGTGCTTATATTTAATCTCCTTGAGACTCTCCATTTCTCTGTTTCTCTGTCTTAATTGAACAGCCCATGATAGCAAAATGATTGCTGTATTATGCAACTGACACCACTCTCCTCCATGACAGACTGAACTAATTGTTAGTATGCCACTAAAAAAGAACTTCTATTCGCTTACAACATTCCGCTGAAAAAAGATAGTACAATGCCATCCCATGATTATAATAATAATAAATAATAATAATAATAATTATCAGCCTCTAAATTTTGAGCAGGTGTCATGGAATTTTATTAGTCAATGTGATCACTGCACTACGAACGTGAGATGGATGTCGTTTTGTCTTACAAGTTTGATAGAATGATGAGCAGTACCAATGAGCAACTTTTAGCACCCATTGAGTGACCCATTTTTTTTTATTTTAAATATGTTTGAATGTAGAAATCTTAGTGGGTCAATCCCAAAATTGTATTTCTAAAATGTTCTGTGCAGCCCAGCTATTCAAAACACAGTGTTCTGATTAATGTTTTGTTTGTGGAATATGAATTAAACTGGCAAAATCCACCTGTTTTTATCATCTCTGGGGGCGCCCATTTTGCCACTTGATGTCAACTGAAAATGACATCACCTTTGCCATCTCAGGTCACAACCGATCATGGCTCACCAATTTTTTTAAAGATGAGACCTAGATGAGATGGTTGTAACCTGAGAGCGAGCAACTGTGATGTCATTTTCAATCGACAGCAAGTAACAAACTGGCCAACCCTTGAGATGGATATGAACTGGTAAATCTTTGCTGCTTAACTCATATTCCACAAATGCAATATTAATCAGAATGCCATGTCTAGACTAGTAGGGACACATATTATTGTAAATAAAATGTTGGCGTTGACTTCCCACTTTAATGAAACATTCTGAAACATTACTGAAACACCAAACTGATTTGCAAAAAAATCACCCAAAACATACTGGCAACGGAGTTCAACGGCACAAATAGCGCACTGTCAGTAGCTCTCACAGTGTTTCTATAGAGCATGATGGAGAAGGGTATTGTTTTCTAAGAGTTTCATTTCTGATGATATAACAATGGTAATTTATCACGGGCTTTTAATCATCTAATGGTGTCATTAAGTTTGACGAGTGTGTACCTAAATCCGAACAGGTTGGCCTACTGAGGCCAACTTACTTATCTAGGGCTGCGTTTCAGTGGGACTTGGCTGTGTGAGAACACTGTCTCTCTTGTTGAGAGTATCAGGAGGTACTTAACAAGCAGCTATTAGTTTTTATTGCAATAGCTATGGGACTTTTTGTTTAAGGTGTGTAATAAAGTAAAGCTCAAAGGCGCATAGTTTTACCATAGCCTGGTGCTCGCCACTTTTCATCCCGTAGCACAGTGAGATTGTTTTCTGTTGCATTATACAGCAGCACGTTATTGATCAATGGAATCTCAAGACAAATCCCAATTACAGTGGAGTTCATTAGAATATTGTACACATTGGTTCAGGTCAGAGTTGTAATCAGAATCTAGCATTGATTCTGCAGTAACTTTAATGAGAATAGTGTTATTGATTATTTAATAACCGTGACTGTACTCAAGGGAGGGATGTATTAATTGTGCATATACATTGAAAGAAAGAAAAAAATTCAAAATAGACTATTTGGGATTTGTCACCTGGAGCAGATGGAGATAATGAAACTAAAATGAATTTATTTTATTTCGGTAAATTAAAAAAGTCCAAATGCTGCATGGTGGAGCATTGGTTAGTGCGTCGATTCACAGTTCAGATTGATTGGCCTTCCTGTGTGAAGTTTGAATGTTCTCCCCGTGCTTGCGTGGCTTTCTACCGGGTATTCCGTTTTCCTACCACATTGCAGAGATGCATGGTAGGCCGATTGACCACTACAAATTGTCCGTAGGTGTGAGTGTGAATGTTTTTGTTAATGTGTGCCCTGCGATTGGGTGGCAAACAGTTCAGGGTGTCCCCCGCCCACTGACTTGATGTCAGCTGGGATAGGCTCCAGCACACCCACAACCCTCGTGAGGATAAGCGGTGCAGATAATGGATGGTGGAAAAAGTCCAAACTGATGACATGACATTGATTAATATTAGAGAACTGTAAAAATAAGCCTTTGGATAACCAGTCGAGTAGATTAATATTATTGTTATTATGAAAGCAAATCAGCTGTCAGACACTGTTGTTGCACTCACCGCTACCAGTTAGAGGCGAACACTTGAATCTTACAATGACAGCATAATTAACTAGTGGTTTCTTAGCGTTCTTAATTAGCGGATGAATATGATTTGGGATGGCAGTGTTGATGTTGTTCGCAACTCTGTGATGGCAACAAAAACTTGGATAATGCAAGCCAAAATGTCGAAGTACAGTCAAGTTGGCCAAAATACCACCACACGCCGCGAGAGCTTACTTCAAAATAAAATCTTAGGCTATTGCATTGATGTCATTGTATTCTTTATTAAGTTTCTATTTTGAAGTAAACTTTTGCGTTGGCGGCGTTGTTACGTATGTTTGGAGTTTCCTTTACATGTCTAAATGATGTCATGGACAGCAAATAACCTGTTACCAGAAAAAGATAAAAATCCTTAGTATTTGCTGAATGTGTTTGAAGTGCCTGAATTACTCAATGACTTGTATGGGTATCACAAAGAGCACGAGAGAAATAGAGAAAAGAGGGCAACAATAGGCTCATGTGAGGTTCAGGTACCTCGTAAAATGTCCTGTTACACTCGAGGCTAGAATTGAGAAGTGCTGGTACCGGTGTATATCGGCCCACTTAAAGCACTGGGGGTAACACATTGCCATTTATGCACACTCACACAAACAGGCATATTTCATTTTTCTTTCACTACTCTCCCTGTCATATTATCCACTCTCCTGTTTCTTTTGATTCAGAAAGAAGTCATGTGCCATTCCCGTCAATACGATAGCTACCCACGCTCAACACTATATATAGTACTTTTAACGTCTTCCCACAAGCCCCCCTACCACCCAACTGCTTCTTATGCGCTACCTCCTCCACTGCTACTATTCAGCTTGCCATCCATAATGATCCAAATGAAAGTGCTCATGAAGATGAAGAGAGCAAGTTTTGAAAAACCTACAAATAGCTGCAACAGAATGGGATTGGGAGAAGAGAAATTAGACAAAAGGAGAGAGGCCAAATGTGCTTTTATTCAGACTGTGTACATCAGATGCTTAGGTTCTCATACTTGAAGTCACTCAATACTTTTACAATCAAATTATTCGACTGCTTAATGAGAAAAGTTAAATGTGTTCTCCAACTCTCCGTAGAATGACAGAATAATAGAACTCTTCTCGAAGGGATAGAAAGATGCTCAGCACATATTGCAACATATTTTTCCTGGTGAAATAAACAATAAATCTGACACGTGTGGCTGCAGTAATCACACCCTGAAATGACCTAAAAAGGAAGAGAAGGTAGCATCGATTTTAATTGCAATGATAATCAGAAATGACCACAACGACATTGCATTTCTAATGTGCCCATGAGTCAACATTGATCTGAAAGTCTTAATTGTGCCACGGAAAAAGGTGATGCTCACAATGCAGAGAAAATAACCCAGAGAGCCATTTCACAGAAGCATTTGCATAAACAATTTATCCCCACGATAATATATGCAGTTGAACTGGGAATATAAAAATAATTTGACAACAAATTTTACATAACAATAACATTCAAATGCCGAATATCAAAGCCATAACAAATTCAATATTGCCCTTTTTTTTATGAAAAGGGCCTAAATTATTACAATTGAAACAATATATTGCATTATTTTGTCTCACCTCTTGTATATAGCTTGACTTGAGAAAATTTGAACTGTCACATTGGACAAACGTTTCTGTTACAGTAAGAACAATTTCTATATTTAATGTGAGAACTCTTGAAATCTCAATAATGAATGCAGAACTTGTCTTCCTGTGTTTGTTTGTGCATGAATGAATGCCTTTTAATTATGCATCTCCATAGGAACATCTCCATTTTGGAGATTCTTTTATCCAAGATTATGTCCCAAACTTGACATGTTGCTGCAAATGTATGCTTTGACAATCGGGCTTATCTTTAAATTGTCAAATATCAGTGAGAATAAATAAGGTGGGCGATCCAAAGTCAAATGCTGCTGATTGACAGCCAATTTAGTTGGACCAATCTACTGTAACATATTGAACACTGGAAACTAAATTGTACATTTCTACTCTAGGGAAATAGGCAACTGCATTTGTTTGTTTGGCTTAACAAAGAGCAATCAAAAGGTTTGCAAAAATATATATATTTCACTTAAACTTTTCTACATTTTATACTAAGTGATAACTGCAAACAATGTTTTATTAGGATTTCCTTTGACAGACTAGCGCCAAGTAGCACCTACTGTAATGTGAAGTAAAAAGTAAATGATACATGATTTTCACATTTTTCACTTTGGAGTGCAAATGTATTCAGTCCCCCTGAGTCACTACTGTATAGAATCTCCATTTGCTGCAATTAAAGCTACAATACTTTTGAAGTTTTGAAGTGAAGCCTTGAGGGGGGGTGATCCAGAAACCTATTCCAGCTGACATCGGGCAAAAGGCAGACTCCAACCTGAACTGCTTGCTAACAACTCACGGTACACATCTAGAGATGAATTACCATCCACATGCACACCATCACTGACCAAGAATCAAGTGCAGAACTTTGAGCATTTTAACAAATGAGTATTTTTGATCGAAACCAAGACTGCATCCACATGCCCATCAACTGAGATAAGCTGAAAGGAACAGGAATTTCACAGAATGTCGCCAGTTTTTCTGCTATTTTGGTCTAACCTGCAATAGTTTGTGGGTAATATGTTTCAGCTAAGGAAACATGCAGGCTCAGCAGAAGTGTGGAGGTGAAAGAGAGCGTGGCGATAGAGCACTTAGGAGAACTGGAAGACCTTACACACTCACAACCAATTTCAGTTGTCAATTCAATTCAATTCAAATAAATTGCTTGGACACTGTGCAAATAATCTCAAGGTATTTTGGAGCATGTTTCCAAAGATCAACTGAACCCTGTATGAGCAAGCTTTAGGCACAAGAGGCGAGAAAAAACACCCTTGAGGAAGGAACCCTTGCCCATTACTATAGATGCATGGCCAATGGGGAAAAAAATGACCCTTGCTAGAATGAACTTTTTTTTTTTTTTTGCTGTAAACGTTAACGCATTTGTCTCATATACTGATGAAAGTAATGATTTATTTTTTATGTTTTGGTCAGAAACAGAAATTGATTCACATTTGACATGATATTCTCGAGTGCGGGTCCTGGCCTGACTCTCATATTGTGGCTTGGTGTTTTGGCCTGGCTCGGAGTTATCTACAGTAAGAGCCCTTGTGGCCCATTCGCTTGCACACAATAGGCCTATCCTCCTCCTCCTCGTATTCCATTTGTCTTGCTCTTCAGAGGCCTCATCAGAAAACTCATCTGTGTCCAACTGATACTGTTCATCATGAAGAGGGGGTTGATTTTTATGTGACCCTGTAATTATGGATGGACCAACAACAGTCTGTGCCCTTAATTCGGGAATCTTTTGAGGATCTGTGATGTCAGACCCTGAGTCATTTTTGACCCCATGCATGGAAAAGTGTGGCAAAGAATGCACTCACTTAAAAACTGTCACAATTACATACATAGAAATCAGACTCCCTTTTGCATTTAAGGGTTAACAAACCAGAGATTGAATTTGTAGTGGTTGTCTTTTTCCACTCTGACCGGTGTTGTTAAGGGACAAGGAGCATCAGTAGGGCAGTGTCTGCAGCAAGGAAAAGGGAGCAGTGAATATTGTTTTTAATTGTATTAGCAATAATAATGTTATGGTGATTTACAGTATTAATATCAATAGTAGTAATACATGAATTGCATTAATTATCGCTGCTGTAAAAGTTGCCTATTTTTGCTTCCAGCAAGAAAGGGAAATGTGAGGATTTTCAGATGGAGAAACTTACTCTGCTAAACTTTCCTGCCTGGTGTGCTCTTGTGGCTTCATGGTGCTATTTGTTTTCTAATATTCTCTCATAACCCCCCGGGTGCTTCACGGAACAGCTGTGTTTATACTGTTAACAGAATACACGTGTCGACGATTGACTAATTAGATCAATTCTTTAGGCAATTTGTTGCAGTGGATTTTTTTAGGGTTGTAAAGGCGGGTGGATATGCACTATATCTGTGCTCATGATGTGTAAATAATAGCTGTGTGTGTGTTTGCCCTGAATAATTTGTTTCTGTAGTGTATGTATTACGTGTGCTTTTCATCTTTTGCAAGGTTATTGTAACATTCGTTTAGAAATGGCAATGAGAATGTGATGCATAATGGATTAAATATTAGATAACAACATCGTGCTGGCCCTTATGAAGTCACCGCCACAGCACCAGCGAACATCCAGGGTAAGGACATTGAGGCAGTGGTCTCTTAGAAGTACCTTGGTGTTCACCTCAATAACATGCTGGACTGGACTACAAATATCGACTGTACAAGAAGGGCCAGAGTCGAATCCACCTGTTGAGGAGACTGAGGTCTTTTGGAGTCAGCAAGACTCTGTTAGACGTTTATACTTTTTACTTTTCTATGCTGTGGTCTGCTGGGGGAGCGGATGCACTGTGAGGGACAGGACTGGGATTGACAAGCTGGTACGGAATGCTGGCTCTCTGCTGGGATGTCCTCTGGTGTCCGTGGTGGTGGTGGTGGAAGAGAGGAGGATGTTAGCAAAGCTGACATCCATCATGGACGATCCCCACCACCCTCTACATAGGTAACCTGAGCAGCTCCTTCAGTCAGAGACAGAGACATCCCCGCTGCAGAAAAGAGCATTTTAGTAGGTCATTCATCTCGACAGCAGTTAGACTATCCAATATATCGGGATGTCATGGGCCACTGAGTCACCCTACCATCATCACTGTCCTCACCATATGCACACAACATACTTTAAATATTTATCCTACATATATATTAACATTACTGTTCATACATCTCATATTGCGTATTGTGTATATTGTGTATGCTGCATACTGTATTCTTGTTTACTTATTATATTGTAGTTGTCATTCTTTTTTCTTTTCCTATGTTGGGCTGCTGGAATGAAAAAAATGTCCCCGTCGTGGGATCATTAAAGTTCTATCTCATCTTATATAAAAAAAAAATTACTTAATTAGCTACACTAAGCATAAAAAAAGAGGAAAAAAGGTTCCCCTGTAGTTACACCTGTAAGGGGTATATGCCAGTTTCCGTGGTCAGTAAGTGCAGTGTTTCTTCACAACTATTTATGGCTGAATTTTAGCGTTTGTGTTCATCCTAGCACCAGCGGATTAGCATGTAAGCTCTCTAAAGACCTGTATACTGCATATTGAATAGTTAAAATCTATAGCTCTAAGTGGTGTACACAAATAGGAGATGATGCATGGGTGTTTTCTAAAACACAATCTTAAGTGCTGCAATTTTTCCTTTAACGTCCCTGCAAGTTTTGTTGGTACCCTTAATGTTTGTGCAGTGAGCGTCTAAATGTTCAACTCTCACGAATGAATTTAAAGTGTCTAACCACTTTGGAGCTGGAATGGACATAACTGTATGGACAATATGGGCAGATATAAATAAATGCTTGCCCTGTGTGCGTGTGACCCTGTTTAAAATCAAATGTGTCAAGGCCTATGAAACATACATGCATTTCATGGTTTGCACGTGAAGAAAAAAAAAACACAGGGTCAAAAAGATGCAAGCATGCAGATAAGTAGAGTTTCATTCTTCCACTTTTGTACAATCATTATCATAACATACAATTAATACAGATATTTTTTATATTTGAGTTATCAGCGGTACAGAAAATGGATGGATGGATGGATGGATAATCAGTTATTTGCCTTTCATATCATGTGAACTGTAGATCCATCAACAATCAGTAAAGCTTGAGCTATTTCAAAGTGATATGTTTTTGCAAATCTTTGCGTGCTAATGTATGATCATGATGTCGTGGGAATCTCGGCTGAGCACGGTTCCATTTGTCAAGCAAATACTATACAGAGAGAAGAGTATCTTGATGGTTTCCATACATAATAGAGTGCACAAGTGCAACGTGCGCAAGATCATCCTCGGGAAAGACTTGAGTGCGAGAAAAGCTACAGTTGTCATCC
This sequence comes from Syngnathus acus, assembly GCF_901709675.1. NCBI lineage: Eukaryota > Metazoa > Chordata > Actinopteri > Syngnathiformes > Syngnathidae > Syngnathus > Syngnathus acus. The sequence continues at coordinate 20,797,297 of NC_051095.1, read as the reverse complement.
TATTCATGCCGGCTACATATCGTAACAAGCACAATTTGAATCTCGGGTGAGGCTTCCCTATGGGGATTTGCCTGTTCTCCATGTGTTCTATGGTTACATGTCAAACAATATTTTCACGGACCGGCCTTTATATAAATGTATAAATAAATAATACATTTATAATAAAGACCGCTTAAAGATAAAACTCACCATTAAGTATCTGCTCCGTAGCTTTGCGGGCTCGACTGGGGAAACAAGTTACGTGACCGGGACGAGCGTCTTGACCTAAATTAATTGATCGTTGATAAAAAAAACATTTTTTTTTTTTCCTGTGCAGCCCGATACCAAATGACCCACGGACCGGTATCGGTCCGCGGCCCGGTGATTGGGGACCTCTGCTCTAGATTCTCCCCACCATTCCAAATACCGTAATTTCAAGACTATAAACCGCTACTTTTTGTACAAACTTTGAACACTGCAGTTTATACTCCGGTGCGACTTATCTATGGATTTTTCACAATTATTATGATATTGTAAAATGATTTGTTTTGGTAATACAGGTAATAGAAATGAGGACAATTTAAAACACCTGCAGTCCAATGCGTCTTATATATGAACAAAACAGGATTTCCCCTTAAGTTTTAGCTGGTGCAGCTTATAATCAGGTGCGGTTTATAGTCTGAAAAATACAATACACACATGCTAGGTCAATTTAACCCGTGATCTTAGGTCGGGCTAGCGGAGGGGGGCTGTGGAATTTTATAGTTCTGGTTAAGTTTCAGCAGTAGATGTTTTCACTGCAGGGAATTGAAATTTGGTTAATATAAACTTCACTCCAAGTGAAAGAAAATGAAATTTCAATCAGCTGGATGTTTATTAACTGGCTTACATTTTTCCTCAAATGCATCAGCTCAGGCATTTATTTCTTGCTTACATTTACATGTGGTTCTGCATGTTGAGATTCATTTGAACCCCACTGCTTTAATTTAATTTCATTTCCTCCCTCGCCTTTTGCTGACCCAAATAAAAGACTGTGGCCAAAGGGGGGGATTTTAGTCATAACCCTCCATTGGGGGTGGAAGGCGCGCTGGGGTGGGTGATCAGTAAGTACTATGATGTCTTATCAAGGACTTTGGTTATCAGTTTGACACAATTCTACTTAAATATGCCCCTGTTCTACTATGTAACAATTATTTCTTCCCACTGCTTATTGTTTTCCTTATTCCTTTCTGAACTCTTAACAAAAACTACCATACTTCCCAGATGATCATGCGTCTGACCTACAGCCACAAGGGTATCTGGGTCATCTGCACACCTCAGGGCAGAGCTCAACTAATTTTCTTAGAAACAACACAGTCTCATTTGCAAATGCTAAAATAAAACAGACTGTATTATGTGGCATGAGTCTTGTCTGTATTAAGATGTCAGGTATACCTGTGGGGCTACACACCCACTGGAGATGGCATAACAAAAGATACCTTTACTGCCTCGCCATTTTTTACTGAAAACCTTCGTATCTGCTATCACAGAACCTTAAACGTTACATTTTATACGTAGTTCTTAAAAAACATTACAAGATGTCAAAATATTTTTTCCTAGAATATGCAACATTTCAGCAAGTGAGACTGAATTACACGGGTTCCTCGGTTTATGAAGTTGATCCGTTCCTCCGCGGCAATGTAAACTGAATTTCGGTGTAAGTCGGAACAGTAATAAAATGAAACAGTACAGTAATAAAAAAGAGAAAATAATTCCTTACCTTTATTCCTGTGGTTGGCTTGCACACTGGAAGGGGCGTTGCAAATGCAGTTCCGCATTGGTGACGTGCGCCCCTGAGGTCGAGCGTCAACCAGCCAGCAGGGCCGAAGGAAAAGTGCAAAAGAAAAATACACCGCCATGCAGAATGTGGCGGGACAACAGCAATGAGCACTGATAGCACATGCGTAACTCTGAGCAATGTGCGTCACTGCGGCTGTGACTGAGGACTGCCTAGAAATTTGCCTTTTTAAAAAAACAAGACTTTCTACACAACGTGCTTTCGGGGTTAGCGCAATTCCCAAATTCTGGACACCAAAGTCCGTGTAAAATTGAGATTTAGGTGTATTAAGGCATCATATTTAAAGCCGCATTGTTTAAAGCGTGAGAAAAAAAAGGTTTTCGCTGTCGACTGAAAATTACATCACAGTGTCTAAGGGCTCAGGTCACAACAAATAATGGCTCACTTGTTTTCTGGGTTTTGCCATGTTCACAAGCTGAACCCTTACGCGTCTGTGATGTCTTTTTCAGTCAACAGCAAGTGGGAAAATGACCACCTTTTGAGGTGGATAATATGGATTTTTCTGCTTAATATTCCACAAACCCAATAATAATCAGAACATTTTGACTTGACTTTCTTAAGTTAACTTTTTCCTTCCTCTATATTGGCTTCCGCCAGTAGAGGCAAGCAGACGGCCTCCGTAAACACTTGCCACTTAACAAAGTGCAAGAAGAGACAATTGTTTCCTTTTTCAGTTCTGTAATTGGCATCACAGCTTTAGTCTTTTTCTTGTTTTCATGGGATGAAAATATCCCCAAATGTGAGACAAAAAGCAAAATGAAAGCTTTTTGAGCTCTTGTCAAAGGTGTTTGTGGAAGTCTTCCAAGATTTATCAGATATCAGTTCAAGCTAATTTGTTGGGTTAAAGGGATTCAAGTATTCCTAGTGCAGTTTTAATCACATCTGTAATCATGTCACGCTTCATTGCCTGAATGTAATGACAACTAAGCACAGTAGGTGTGCATATGCATATACGTGTGTAAGTGTTTCTCTGTCTGCTCTAGTCAGGAAGAATTATTATTTGGTTTCAGAAACAGTAATCGCACATCTTAGTTGTTCACTCGCATACAAACATAGACACACATTGCTGGGCCCATTCTGGGTTCATAAATGAATGAGGAAGAAATCAAGAGTCAAGCTGTGCATTTAGGAAACAAGATGCAGATGAATTGAGGTCTTGCCAAGACTAGAAAGCTATCAAGCTGTTCTGTTTATTGCTGTCTAATCCTACTCACATGTACATGCTTGTACTGCCAGTAGCACTGTGGAATTTCTTCAAAGGCGCAATCCATGGTGCATTTACATATAAGTATCTGCTTTTTTGCTTCCTTCTGTTGACTGACATTTGGACCCAGAAATTGAAGGATCTTTAATGTCAAAATACTTCATTTTTCACTAACAAGCTCACTCTATGAAAAGTTTTGCTTAGGAAAATGCAACTGACAATGTGCACTTTGAGATTTACCTTTAAATATAAAGTATGTTAAAAGAATATTGATGATGATGATTTTTTAGTATTATTGGCTACATTATATATACCCAAGGGGAGGGGTTGGGGTTTTGGGGAATCTCAGCCGCATTTGACATAATTTGGATGAGTAAATGATTCACCAAATTAGCTGGAAATAAATAATAAATCAAAATCATTTCCAATTTCGCGGACAACCACGGACAACTAGAGGACTGCGAACCACCAGGTGACAATCCCTGCCCAAGGGTATATTTGCATATTTCTACCATTTGTGTGAGCCTAGCAAGCTCGACCCAATGTTGTACTACAGATTCCATCGTGACTCCGCTTGGCATGAAATGAAGTGACAAATCAAAATTGGTTACTTGCTGTGACGTATCCTTTGTGTGCAATGACAGTTAATTTGTTTAATTCAGCATGAAACTCCGTTTTGAATAACACATAAACACATAGAATCATTAACACTCCCTCAACCGACGGCAGTGGTAGCGTTTTTTTCAAAAGAAGACGTGGAATTTCTTCCTTGATGTCACGTATGCTCTTCGCTGATTGGTTCAGTCATATTTCCTGTTTGCTCAGGTTTGCCCGGCCTCAGAAATGCGACTCACCATCAGACCAATCGCTGGCACAACATTGGTCTGATTTGCCAGGCTACATTTGTAGTCATAAACAGTCCTTATTTGTACCTACACAGGCATTAAATTATAAATCCCCCATGGTACATACTAAAAATACTTTGGAGAACAAAAAGGGACACCTTCAGTACTTGTTTTTTTTTTGAGAGAGATTGGAGACAAATGGAAACAGGGATAAGCCGCATGTTCATTTTCTCACATTCCCTCAAAAAAATTCAAAACATTTGGATGAAAAGCCATCACATTTTTCTTTACAATTCAAGCTAGCTGGAACTTTGTACACCAAGAATGTATCTGACAAACCAGCATGTCTTTACAGAAAATGAATACCTATTGACTAGGTGGTACATCACAACTAACAAGAGCAATCTCTCTAGGACTACAATATGGAGAAAATATTTCATGGGCCGCTTACTGGATCAATACTGAGAATAGGTATGTGATCAATAACAGATCTGATTATAATGAATATGGGATACACTTGGGAGCAAGTGTGAGTAACAAATGCACACGCAACTGAATATGTGGTTCTGTCACCAATGATTTTAATTAAGAGCTGAAAAAAAACTTCAATAAAATAAATCTCTTGAAATAATCTCTATTCTTTTTTATGATGTTAAAGAAACGTCGTAGGGTCATGTTACTATGGACTTTGTGCTAGACATATGTAAGCTCGGCATGAAATGGGAACCACAGTGTTTGATGCTGAAGTGTTTGACAATATAGACCTCATTGTCTGAAAATTAAAATCATGGCTGAATCGGGTGTTCACTGGATGGTGGTGAAAACCCTTCTAAACAAGTTTGCCTCTTTATACTCCGTGTTTGGACCGAGGATGGATGACACCTTCAAATCAGTATTGCATTTGTGACACTGACCTGATTCTTGTATCAACCCCTGAGTTCCGAATCTGACTACTGTTGTGTAACATGTCAGATTCGAGTGTGTTAGAGGAGTTCAATTATACATCAACTCAACAATGAAGCATACCATGCAAAGCATCTGCCACAGTTAAGCGTTCTCCTCCACCAGTTGACAGCTCTGCTGCCTCCCTTAGTCCCTATTCTTATCGGACTGCAATAATGAGCATGAGAACCTTTAGCATAGGCATAAGGACTCATATTTTGACAGTTCTAGTTTTCCTTTTACCAATAATGAGTTCTGACTCAACTCTGTTGATATCTGCACTATTGTTATTTATCGTATAATGAAGCATCTCAGCTTACTCAAACGGGCAGTTGGAAGCCTTTTCCTCTATATTTGACACCTTTATACAGAATTATCCCAATAATCAGATGACTTTGTAGATGATATCATATGTTATTACAGTATCACTGCTTTTTTTCCAAATTCACACCTTGCAGCCTCAAAGTTTGCTAGTCAACATAGCAGTTGTTACGTCTCCGCTCCACTCTCGTCCTGCTGGTCGGCAGCCCCTCTCCACGTGCTTGTCCTCAGGAGTCCGCTGCTAATACGGAAATGCACGTGCTAAGTGGCGCTGATCGCTGCCACCTGTCCCGTGTTACCCACTGACTATGCCGTGTGTATAAACGCTGAGCATCCGAAAGTCTTTGCCGGTTCCAACCTTTACTTGATTAAAGAGTCCGTGTTGCATTTGGCTGCCCTGTCTCGTCCGTGACAGCAGTGGAGTAACTGATGGGATCTCCAGAATGTGCAAGTTAGCGCCATTCAAAAATGATATCTTCATGTTATTTTCAGGGTTAAAAAAGACAATTCAAGTTTTTCTTCTATGGAATTGTCTCTTTTAACTAATAAAATAATTGTTAATTGAATAATAAAAGTTGTCCTTTGTGTCGATTATGCTTTTACCAGACCTTGTCACGTTTAAACCATCCATCCCATTGGCATATACTTGTGATTCTAATTTTTAAGTATCCTTGGGCATTAGTGCCACTTGTCTCATCGGGAGCAGGAACCATCTGTTTTCCTTCCTTCACTCAGATGGCGATCACAGTGGTCGGAAGATGGTGTTAGCATGTCAGGTAACAGAATCCCGGAGCAGACTTGATGAAATTTGCAAAATACTTTTACTAAACAGAGGTGCACATAAAAGGTGAGAAAGAACAAAAGGTGCACACAAAAGGCGAGGATGAACTGAAGGTTAGACAGACAAACAATAGGATAGTGTAAGGAGTTATCACAAAATAGCAAAAAGAGTTACATTTACTTACGGTGACAAAAAGAAGAAAAAAAACGTAAGCAATGGAGGGCATATCTGACAACAGACATGACAAATGTTTTATATAATGGCTCATCTTTTAATCACCATTGCTCTTACAAAGGAGGAAAAGACTGGAGTAGCTCAAAGAAACAGTTAAAATCCTCTTTTATAAAGCAAAATAGTGTGGGATTCAAGTGAATGTTCAATTGCTTGCATAACCTTTTGACCTTATCTTGAAATCCATGAAAAAAAATAACTCTAGCGCACGCACACACGCACGCACACACACACACACACACACACACACACACACACACACACACACACACACACACACACACACACACACACACACACACACACACACAAAGAATGTGATAATTTGAGTCAAAGGTTGAAACTGTGTGGCTCTGAAAAAGATGTGGAAGCGGATAGTACTTCCAATGTTAGTCAGAGATGATAAAATATGCGAGTCATAACTTCGGTATTCTGTCAATCTGTCTTTTCCTTTTTGTTACTTATTGGAGTTGAGCCAATTGTTTTTTTCAGTCCAATTCAGCATTGCCTGACTGGATGGATTGGTGACTAATTGACTGGCTAACTAGTAGTGGACTGTTATTCTGCTGTCGGCTTGGCTTTGTTCTGGCTCAATTGACAATAGATGATGGTATCCGAATACTCATGGAAGCATGGATTAATGGATAATGAGAAATTAAAAGCATTGCAAATCAGCAAATTGAGCAAATGATTGTATATATCCAGTGTCTTCTGGTATCTTGAGTCATTCCCTTGGTCTTCTCTATCGGTGAAATGGGAAATTATTAATGAATCGAAAGACTCATATCACTATAAAACACAATTTTAGATGGATAATAAAATGGGATTGAACCATCCACATGGGTACATACTGTATTCACTTATCTGGGGAAAATGCCTCTGTCCGTATGTGGCCTAAAGGACTGCAGTTCACTCACACTCTTTCAATCTAATGCATCTAAAAAGCAAACAATGCTCTGCGGTAGTTAGGCTTCAATATGTCAGTCAGCAAACCACTTTCTATTTGCTGGAAGGTGATTGTGACATTCAAGGACAAGAACAAAATAGCTTTGAAAATACGTTATTGAGGCAGAACACATTATCATTAACTCCATGTCTTTATGGTCCCCACTCTGTAAATGGCATGATGTTTCTTTTTTAAAGATTGGCTGCAACCGTCCAACCAGCCCTAGTATTAGGGATGGGCGGATCGATACCAAAATATCGATATATCGATCCAAGCTGCTCATTTTTGAGTATCGATCTCCCTAGCTAAAATATCGATACTTACAATTATTTAATTATATTTTTCCTCATTTTTTTCTGCTCCAATTTGACGACTTGCACTCATGCTAGCACTACTTTTCCTTCCGCCTGCTGCACCGGCGTGTCCTGCTCTGCTCTGCTCCCGCCCCCTTTTCTCACAAGCCAAGCCCTCCTCCTCCGCCCCCCGTTCTAATCCAAACAAACACAAACAAGCATGGCCACGGTGGCGGCCCAGTCCGAACGCAAGAGAAGTCTGGTTTGGGGATATTATATTTTACTTAATAACAACGAGGCAAAATGTGAAATATGTCACAAAACAATTAAATATTGTGGCAACACCACAAACTTGGTTAATAATTCATGTACATGACGTAATACTTTTTTCTACAAAATTCAATAGATGACTCTCCAAGAGCAAGTATCATTTGCAGTGAAACACCTGCTGTAGTATACAAATGTGCAGGTCAATAGTCACATGTAAGGCACAAAATATTGATGCAGCATGCCACTGCATTTAAAAAAAAAATTTGGCGGGAAATTACACTTCCGGTATCGATATCGGATCGATATCGGGTATTTTGGGCAGGAAATACTTGGTATCGGATCGATTCCAAAATCATTGGTATCGCCCATCCCTAACTAGTATATTATCCATTTTAAGTATTTTTAAAGATCTCAAATTAATATGGCTGTAGAAAAAAAAAGTCTAATTCTGGTGATTGTTTTTACACAGTCACTGTGTTTTTACACCATTCATATTCTATTGTTTTTATCATACAATAATGCAATTACATCAGGGGTATTGGGAAAATATAAAACCCTCCCCCGCAAAAAAAACCATAATAAAAGTGGAGATGAGCATGTACTGATGTCAGCCCATTTTTGGTTATTACATTTATTTGGAGTCAATTTATATATGTGCCTAACTTTGTGCTGTGACAAGAAAATTTACAAATAAGTTGAGAGGCTACATTTGCATACAGATACACACGTGACTCAGTATTGTCTGGTGATGGTAATGCGGTATGAACACACTGACAGAAATTTTCATGATATTAAGTAAATGGATTTGAAAAGTGAGTATTGATGTTGGGTGATGCTTCAAACAACATTGTAAATTGTCACTTCACACACATAGCCTACTCAACTAGTGGTCAGCAACTACTGATTAATTTTTTTCTCTTTCATAGTTTGGAAGTTGGCTGACAATTTTAAAATCTTGCCATGCAAACCCGGCTTTAAGTAAATATTATGGAATAAATTACCACCAACCTCTGTTAATGGCTTGATGACCAGTCCCTGACTTGTGTGTCAAAAACCCATTAAGAATTTCTCAGCTGCTGTCTTTTTGTATGGAGTTTAGATGTTGTTGCTTGCAGGTGTTTTTCCCCTGGCTTCTATCCACATTCCAACAACATGCACGTGAAGAGACTAAATTGTCCATCACTGTATTTATTTATTTGTTTATTCATTTGTTTATTCATTTGTTTGTTTATGTTTGTTTGTTTATTTATCTTTTATTTTGTGTATTTATTATTTTATGTATTTATTATAATGGTAATAATAATAATAATATAAATAATAATAATAATAATAAAAATAATATAGTTGTTGTCATGTATTGGCCTGTTGGCCAAATTCTGACTAAACATAGGCATATCCCCGACAACTCTAATAAGGCCAAGCTCTAGCAAATGGTTGTATTGATATTTACTGTGCTGTTAAAATGTCTTAATGTGAAGCCTTAGTTGTTTGGGGTTTACTTGACTCATTGAATCAACATTAATGATATGCTGTGTTTTAATATCCATGCAAATTAGAAGCACATTAATAAACACTACATTTTCATCAATATCATGTGTGATCCAGTAATATGCATCATTTTCTTTGTAAATGACACAGTAGTGTCTCATACTCTGACACGACTCAGTCCATTTGTAAAATATTGCAAGCATTGTGTCAGGAGGTAAAAAAGTCATGATGAGGAGGTCAGGTAGGTGATTGACAGTAAATTGTGTCTGCCTGTTATGACTCACAGTGACACATTTTCATCCCTACTCTGATTCAGCATCAATCTTGGCAACGATGGCAAAGTTGGCACACTAGTTTCATTCTTCCTGAAATACTCACAAATCTAGCATGCTTGCACGTCTGCTTAGAAGGAAGTCCTACATTAGCTATTAAATAGATATATTTATAATTATTTCCGGATTCTATTCATGTGTCAGATTTTTTTTCATTTGTGAAATGCTTAACTTTAATTAGATTGCATAAGTCAATACTGAACTTTTATCTACCTGTAGAAAGCTTCGATTTCAGCAAAACATTATTAGACAAAAAAATAGTAATACAAATGAAAATAATATGGTTTTGAACTTGAAGTTGACCAAATTGTTCATTGATTACCTCAATCATTTTCAAATTGTTATTGTAAAACGCTCAAAGCATCCTGTGCTACCCTCTGCTTTTATGATTAAACTGCAAATATCTGGGTCACTTTACACACGGATGTTTTCCAATGGGGATTATTTGAAATACGTGAACAGCAAACGGATCGAGGCCGAAGGCTGAATAAACGACTGAACCATTTGCGCTAGCGCTTGAACATTAACACAGTAACTCTCTTTGATTAAAATGAAAAACATTCAAATGTGTTCATTATGACCATTCTATTGTGTGTTATAGTTTGAGCTCTTCCATAAATCTGGCACCAATACGCACGCACGCACGCAGACACACGCAAAAAGCAAAAGCACAAACACACACAAAGCAAAAGCACACAAAACAGTATTGTTAAAGTACATAGTGCTATGTCAGCAATAGTGACACGTTATTAACTGGAAGAAGAGTGCCTGTTGGCATCTAGCCATAAAAGTATGTTTGCTTGGGTTCAAAAGTTGCTTGTAATAAGCCTGCTGATGTGAAATCCACAGCTAAGTGTGTGTGTGTGCGCACGTGTGCGTGCATGCGACACCTGCAGTTTGTATAATTTAGGTGTTATGGCAGAGCTATGCTGAATCTAATGACATTATTAAAATGGACGGATGAAGCATGCGGACAGGTATAAAATCAAATTAGATGGAAGGGTGGGGGAGCGTCATGACGGTGGAGGGGAAGTTGCAAGGTGTGCACCTGCAGCCAAGACTGAGTGTGAGTGATAATGGTTACAGGATGATCATTACCACTTCCATAAATGTCGAGTACTGCAGTTAGTGTAAGGGTGATCGCCCATACTGATGTTAATGTTAAGTGCTTCAGTCATGCTAATTCGATTGCCCCGACAGCTATGACAGAAGTTTGGAAGCTGCGAGTGTTTGCCATACGATAAGTGACTGCACTGACACCCCTTTGGCTTGTTAAGGAGCTCTCCATTTTATTTCATTAACAGTGTTGACGGAGAGTATCATGTTGGCACTCGAGCGTGGCTGCCAAACACTTTCATTAAGGTAGTGAGAAATCGATGTTATACAGTGTACCTGTTGTTAACATCCACAGCAACTGCACAAGTGAATCATCATGGCGTGTTTTGGGGCGATGTAACACACGTGTATAAGGCAGCAGCAGTCACAGCAAAAAACATAGGGACAGGTGAGAAACCCTCAATGAAGTATGGGCATTGCTATAAGCTGAAGACTTGCCAGTTTACATCTCAATCATTGCCTTGTGCAAGGCACATACGTACAGTCATAGATTCCTACAGTTAGCACGGTTATGCAGAAATACAAAACCAATTTCCAGTTTCACCAATGCACCCTTTGTTTTACGTGTAAATGTTACTCCCTTTTTTTAAAGCAAGCAAAAACTCTCACTGCAAGTAACAAAATGGCTGTAGTCTTACAGAGCAATCTTTTTGACTATTCAAATGTATGCATTATTGGAAGTAGATCTCAGGTCCCTCGTGATGAAACATGGCATTACAAGCCTTCATTTTTACTTAACTGTGTACTCGAACAGAATGCACAAACACTAATATTCCAACAGGTGGAGAAAAAACATCCCAATGGGACTCTCTTGGCTTGGCTGTCAAAGCAAGAGACTTGAAGTCACAGTGACAGCACTAACCACAAACCACTCAACATGCTGGGGTCTTCTGTGGTGCAACCCAAAGAGACAAATTTTCTCAAAGAGACTCTGGAGTATTTCACATGCTTGACCTTCTGAGTCTCATTCATTCAGATTGACAACGGGGGGGAAAGTATACTACTAAGATGACGGTAAAGCACGAGACATTGTGCAGTTTTTACCCCAAAGACCAAAACCAGACATTCACTCCGTTCACATGCATTCAGAAGCATTTGTTGCTCAGTGAGATACCAGCTTTAGTTAATTGATTTTACCGCCAAATTGCTTTCGATTATTTCTTTCTTATAATTTCCTTTGAGTTAATATTTACCTCCTACTACTTTATACAATGGCAGCAACCTGAGACCATGAAGCCATATGCATTAAACTAGTGAACAGGTGTTTAATGGCGTCTGGACAAAGAGACTTTGACCTTTGCACTCATATCTATCTATCTATCACTCTCACACGCATACACACAAACACTCGCAAAGAAAATGATGGATAGATGCCAACACCAGGTCTCCTTACTGTTTTTTTGCCTGTTTGTGTGCGTGTGTTGGTGTGTGTTGGTGAGTGTGGATATGTTGAACAGCAAGGCCCAGTAATGAGCTACAATATGGTTCATTTCAGGATTTCCACCTGTCCACTTCATTAAAATGTCATACGTCCCAATGTTATTATCTCCCTGTTGCAGACAAACACTGTGGCATTTCACACCTGTCCTCTATTCTTGTAACCGCATGCACATTTTATGATTCATTTCTGTGACGCGTGCTCTAGTTTCTGTTTACTATATGTTGTCGTTGAATTTGCCGTATTTAAGAATATTAACTGTGTTGCAGAATAAAATGATAAAAGTAAGAAAAGAAAAGTTAATCACCAGAGGTCTCGTAGTTGCTGAATTTATATTTAAAGGGGTCATCCAGCTGTGATGGTCCATTTTCACTAACAAGCTCACGGGAGGGACTGATCACAATTTGTCCATTTAAAATTATTGTCGATATATCACTAATTATTTCTATATAATAATATGATTTTATATGTACGTACGTATATACTGTGTATATATATATATATACAGTGATCAGTGATATATATATATATATATATATATATCACTGATCACTGTAATCAATCTGAAATTTATCACAATCGGTAATCACAATCACATAATTGCCCAGACCTAGATGGCTTGAGAATTGGCACCTCCAATCTAGAGCCATAGTCTTCAGTTTAAAAAATGTGGAGCACTCTCTTTGGGTTGGGGTTGTGATTTTACCCTGTGGAGGAACTGAAGTATCTTCAGTCTTATTCACAAGTGATGAAAGAATGAATCAAAACATCGACCACTGGATGATTGCAGCATCTGTAGTAAAGCAGACTCTGAATACTATATATTTCATGTTGGAAAAGAAGCTGAGTCATTAGCTCTTGTTTTACTGCTTGATCTTTTGTTCCTTTCCTCATATCACAAGCTGTGTGTGGTGACCAAGATCACAAATACAATCGGCTGAAAAATTTGCTCGCTGGGTGTCCAAATTCTCCCTTAGGGGGAGGGTGTGGAGCTTGATCCAAAAAGACCTGAGGCAAGTCAATGCAGCTTTATTTATAAAGTGTATTTCATACACAATGTGCTTTATGTGACAAAAAGTACAACATTTAAAAGCATTTAAAAACAAAAAGCTAAAGTCATTCAAAGTACAGAAATAAAACTGTGTGGACACCAGAAACAGTCAGCACATCACTAAATTGCAACTACACACTTGCGCTTTTGTTGACCCTAAGGCAAAACGTTTGTAACGCTACACTTCCATTTCTCTGGAGACTTTCCCGTAAAAAGGGTTTATTTCTGTACATACCATTTAGTTTGGCCTGGATTGACTCTCCCCTCCATAGACTTAAATGGCAGCTAACCTCACCATTACTCCACTGGCTGCTGCAAACCTTTGTTTTCCATATTTGGTGGTCTACAAATCATTAAGTTGGGTGGATGGATGGATGGATGGATGGATGGATGGATGGATGGATGGATGGATGGATGGATGGATGGATGGAACTTCGGCCACAAAATAGCATCTGGTGGGCCGCAAATGAACCTGGAAATGATGCCTGCAAAGTTGAGAATCCTGATCTGATCACCAGATATTTGATTGAGGGCAGATTTCCCCACCTGATAAAACTCAGACACATTTTTCCGAATTAGTTGAGATTCTCTGGTAAAGTATTGTGCTGTATTGGATTTTGTCATGGTAATATTACATGGTGGTGATATAATTAAAATGTAAACATGTAACTAAATGAACAGATACAATGCAATATTAAAGGCTATCGCCTCTCTATCTGGCTAGGATTTTTTTTATCAATATAATATCCCAATTGATTGAAATCAATTTAAAAAAGAAAAAAAAAGAAATTATACATGGTCAAGGGTTATTTCAAAAGATAAACATCACCAGCATAATGTGTAATTCCCTACAGATTGCCTACACTGTTCAAACAATGCCAATATGGATTAAACTAAACTAATTTAAAAATAGATTGTTCTCCTTTTTCTCCTGTTGCCTCTGCCTCGCTCTCCTTTTCTCCCTCATCTAAACAAATCATGTTTAAAGCCTTGTAATATTTTGCTATGAGCCGGGTAGGAAATACAGGTGTATATTTGAACGTTTTTGGGAAATGTAACATTGAAAGTGGTCATAGAATTTATGTAGAAGGAGCAGGACGGTAGTCTAGTGAAGTCTCCCACACATTCGGACAATTCCAACATACCAACACCCCCCCCCCCCCCCCCCCAACCAGTAGAACTTTTGCAACGTACTGAATGCATTTAGTAACCATTAAAGAAAAACAAAGAAACCACATGCGTATACAATTTTGAAAAGAAAAGTTTCACAATGCTCAGGATATACAATTGAAAACTAGTAGTATAAAATAATGCTCAAAAGGAGTAGGAAGAAGTATGAAGCCTGTAAACGGCTACGCCCCAACCTCACCCTAAAAAGTCTATTATATAGTTAATCTTGGCGACTATTCAATCCCCACAAGCTCCTGAAAATTGTGATTGTAATATTACAGCCAAACTTTCATTCTCTATGTGTTTTGAGGCTTTAAGCCTCCAGGTCAGCCAGTGTCGCTGTCTCTGTGGCATTTAATCCATGGGTTGAGTGAAGGGTGACCATGCTTGCTTTCTGTCTGCATTTACTCCTACTGTAAGCCGCTTTTCACCCCAATTTAACACAAATCGTCTATTTCACATACTATCTCAACATCCCAAGTCAAGCCCGACTTCTTATTGTTAAACACCTTTAAATTGGTCATGCAAATTCATTGTACAGTCCTTATATCGTCCTTTTAAAATACAGCTTGAAAATGTTTTTAGGACAAAAGAATTGGGGTCCATTACAAAACCGCGTTAGACAGAAAGTCACGTAAGATCAAAGTCAGTAAAATCGAGGTTTAGGTGTATATTAGTTGTAGCTTCATCTTCCAGCTTTATTATATCAGAGACAATCGCAAAAAGTGTTACCAATAAAGCAAAAAGGACAGCAATAGATGATAAGTTAGTTGTAATAGGTGCAGCCAAGAAAGTGATAAGCTTAGTGAGATGTGGGTGAATATGTTTTGGATTTTAAAACTCGCCTCACTGGCCATTCAAGGAAGAAGCATCTCTTGATGCTGCCTACTCAATTTGCCCCCAAGCTTTAACAGGCCAGTGTTCACAAATGGTCAGATCACTGTCGGAACTACACAGGACTCAGGATTTGTCTCAAACCTCTGCATTTGTATATGAGCTGATGACTTTAGATTGATCGAGCCCGATATTTAACCTTTCACTCTGTCGAAGTTTTTTTTTTTTTTTTATAAAAGGGAGTGTCACAATATTACGTCCTTGTGTGTTAGTCCTCTAAACACGCAGCTATCAGCTACCCTATATAGAAAGTAATGTACAAAACAAATATGTAATCCAAGCTGCTTTTTAAGTTAGTCATTTTTGGACTGTTCTCCACGTCTTCTTTGGCCGGCCTCTCTTTCTCTTTCCCCCTTCTGGCATCCAGTCCATTGCCACACTCGCCGGTCTTTCTCTTGGCAGTCGGAGTACGTGCCCAGCCATTTTCCTTCTCCTGTCTGAGACTATGTCGGACAGTGGTGCCACCCCTGCTCTTCTCATCATCTCTTCATTGGTGATGTGGTCTCTCCATGAGATCCTCAAGATGTATCTGAGGCACCGTCGGTGGAAGACATCCAGCTCGTTGGTGATGCTTGATGTCTTCATCCACGTCGCGCAGGTGTAGGTGACTGTAGGGATGATAACTGGCAAGTAGAGGCGCAGCTTTGTGAACGTACTGATGGATTTTGACGACCATTAAAACACCCGCATCTTATAGTCCGATGAGGCTTATATATGAAATAAAAAAAGATCTTATTTTAGCTGGTGCGGTTTATAATCAGGTGGGGCTTATAGTTCGGAAAATATGGTAGAAACCACAGGTGTTTCAATGTTTAATTTCCGTATATAAGAAAATATGCACCAATCATACAATATCATCGGAGACATGAAACATCTATAAATAAACCGCACTGGACTATAAACCGAAGGGTTCGACTCTTAGTAGTGCCTTATAATCCGGAAATTACCATACATATGATACATTATCCAAACGTTTTGAGACTTGATTTTGATGTGCAGAAGTTACTGGATAATTATATGCATTTTAAATGAAAACAAAGTGACACTTAAATTGGAACTGACAACCAATGGGAGGGAGCAATATACTGTAATAATTAGAATTAGAAGAATACCAAGACAGAAAAATTGCAAATGGTGTGGCATACAGTAGAGACCAGTAAGGGAAATTCAGAATTGTTTTTGCTGTTTAGTTGAATATAGTCTTGATGGTCAGGGGCTGGGCTGTTATTGTTTGTGTGTCTGTGACTGTGAAGGCTTTCAGAAGCGTGTGCCCTCTAATTGGCCACTGTAAGTCGGTTTCCTGCAGCGACACGAGCTGACTGCTCGGGTAGGCACATGTTCTCTTACACCAGCACACGAACAAACACAGATAAGGCTCATATTAATGATGACAATAATGTCAGTGCAGAAACAATCCAAGCGACAGAACTAGAGAACGAAGTAAGAGCAGATGATTGATTTGACGATGTGTCTCAGCTTCTTCCTGTGCGAATTTCAATTTAAAGTAGTAGGAAGGAACTCCGAGTATTTTAATTTAAATCATTTGTGATAACTATCTAATTTTCATTAACCCTGTCACTTGAACATTTCTGTATTTTGAAAAAAAATCCTCCTGGTGATTGACGAAGACAGACAAAGATTTAAAGCTATTGTTACCTTTTATTCAATATTGCCTTTATCAGTCAAATTAAGCACAGATTTTTGATCATGTAACCATTTTCTTGGATACAATTGATTAATCAGTTGTAGTACTGTGAAACCTCCTCTGAGGTCATAGAATCCAACTAGCATATATTAAGGAAAATATTACAATCACAGGACATGTTGTGCAGGTACATGCTGTAAAGCAAAAACTAATAAGCCATTGAACTGCTCACATTTCTTAGTTCGTCGAAGGCTTCAAAGTTTCCGCATTCATTATGTACACATGCACGCTACATTAGCATATTTCCAATAACTTATCCCTTATAATTTATAACTTTAATTTACAGTTGACAGATGACCAAGAGACCAAGATATCCAAAGTTAAAAAGATAAATATGTAATCAAATAATTACTTGTCATGAAGGCTTTATTTTCATTATTCATTTCAATATCCATATTTATTCCAACAAAGTATATGTAATAATTTCAATATGTATTCATTGCTGTATATTTCATTATTTTTATATTTAATTTCACCATGAATATATTGATTGATTTATTTACAAGCTACAAGGCGCCGATCTTGCGCCACCATAAACCCTTCTGTCAATAAATCACAGACATTTTAGGAGAAGCCACGGATTTACCAGTGAATACATAGACCAGTATCTTTCATGTGTTCAATGCACAAGTTAACAGCAGACATTTTAGGAGCCATTTCTTTTGCCAACCCCTGCATCCGTGGTCACCCATTCGCCTCCAACAGAAGGAAAAGTTAGCTGTATGAATAATATCTAGACTTTGACTGGTTTTATATTTTCGGACCATATATTTTATTTGTTATGAGAAACACAAGTGTGTGTGAGAGGGTTGAACAGGCAGGTGTTGAACAAGCCTTATCTGGCATGCAAAGCTGTTTCCTGAGATCAACAAGATACTGTGTCCATCCACACGGATGGAGCGCTGCTGCACTTATGCAGAAAAAAAAATGGAAGGTTTTCCCAGGTGTGACAACCCTTCTGCACGAAAACAAAGACGGCACCCACTCATTCATGGGCACATAGGTCTGACCTTTTTAAATAATCTAACCCACGCTTGGATATCCGCTGTGTTTGTGTGTGTGTGAACCCGAGTGGACTTTTAGTGTAAATACGTGATTATGGGACTCGGTTGAGTTCATCTCAGGAGTAACAGAACTCACTTTTTGACAGATTGTCAGTTTGAGGGGTAGGAAGTCAGGCTTATAAGATCATCATACAGGTTTATTAAAATGTATGATGTCACTGAAGACCCACTCAGATTTCAGGTTTGTGTGTTGTGCACACTCACTACATGCACCCTCTTCATTTAAAAGGCTACGCAGCTCTCATGCATATTGCATATTCACAGAGAAGGGACTGCGTGTAATCTGTATTTGCTCACGTGTATATTTGAGTGCATGCATACTGCATTTGTTTATGTTTGTGTGAATACATTTATGGTACTCATGTACACAACTGCCGACCACATGGTATGCGAATGAAAATCAATACAGAATGATGCCATGGCAAAAAGATGATGTTTTTTGATTGATACAGAATATACTGTATATAATTGTGTGTAAGTGAGCAATTTTATTTGTACACATTGTTTTTTTAAGGGTGTAGTTTGCAATAATGGAGTATTTCACTGGATCAAACTTTAACAAAGTTTAATTACTTACATTTAGCTACGCTATTACAAACTAATCTGGCATTAATAAACACATTATTAGAGTAATACTGTGTCAATCAGCATTGAAATTTATTACTTTTGTAAAATACAAAATGTTTGCTACAGCGCTTGTATTGGAGTTCATTAGATTCTACAATCAATCATAACATTGCCATGAAAGTGTGTGTGAGCGATACAACTGCTTTTATAATCCACTTTAATTAACCACTCAGATGGAGACTGTGTAGGAGGTGACATTTTGTATGACCATTCTTGCATTAGCTTTTCAGTATCCGGCAATTTTCTGTCTTTCTTCATGTTCCTCATGCCCAATATTTTCTCCTTAATCTTCACTTTCTGGCTTTGTTTTTCACTTTCTTAGCTTCACTTTCTAGCTTTTGTTTTTTCTCCCTGCTCTGTCAATACAGCTCAACTCAAATATATTTATAGAGCACTTTAACAACAAGGTTAGGTTCTCTTCCTCCTTTTATCCACTTGTGTTCCAGCATGCTTGCGACCCTAGTGAGCATTAGCGGTTCAGAAGATGGATGTTTTCACAAATTTCTTTCCTGTTGAAACCTCCACTTATCTTATCTTGCCTCTCCGAGCCATTCCAACTCTAATTTTTCAATCCTCATCCGTTCCCTTTTCTACTTTGACCACCCCCATTGCCCTACATCCCGCCACCGCTCCTCTTCTCCATTCCATAACATTTTATCATCTTTGTATGATTTTGCAGCTGTGGGAAGAGAGTGTGTGTAATCGTTGCTGTCCGATTAGATCTTGCTGTGCCATTGCTGAACCATGAGATGATTTATTGATATTTTGCAAGCGTTTTCTGGAGATGAGAATGTCTTGATTTTATCCCAGATCTAACTAGGCAACTTGGGGATTAACAGCTCCTTTCATCTAAATCGTGCTGTAGGCCTCTTTGTAAAATAAAATAAATAAATAAACTGTAAACACTTTAACTTCAAGTGGCATATCAGTTTGTCAAATATTTATGGGTCGCATCCTAAAATGTCTTGGGATATATTCAGTTTAGAACATAAAAAAACTTTGCTTCCTGTTAAAGCCAAACACTTTCATATTATACCAAAGTATACTAGTTTATAATATCATCGAAGACGACCTAACACTATTAACGACAGAAAACATCCTTGGAAATAAACTTTTTTTTTTTCCGGATAAAATGAGGCAAAATAATATACTATAACCTTTATTAGTCGGACAATGAGGAAATTTTCTTTTTTTTTGGCATATAGCAAAAAGCTAAGGTGCTTGAGAACCTTCCAAATGGGACTGTATATAGTTCAAATCTGTGCTTTATCATTTTGACTTCACAATCTAAATGCAGGTGGCTATATGGCTATTGAAATCAAATGTGGACTTCACAATTGCTAGTAGATATGAATTTGAGAACGATGAAGAGTTGTCTGTCTCTATGTGATCATCCAATAGGATAGGATGAACTCACATGCAAACATTTCATCAAAGGGTCAAGCATGGGTTGTCTTGTTAAAGGTAACGATTTAAGGAACGATCACTAAATTGCAAATTTATCTCTTAATTTAATTCCTGAAAAATTCACTTCATTCCATGTCCATGTCCCACCACCTGAAATGATTGTGTTTATTCCCAGATGTCCTGCCATCTGCCTGATAAATGAGCCGATGCAAAAGTAAGGGCCCAAAAACAAAACTTCTTGAATTTTGCTCCCAAAACTGCCCAAACCCAAATACTCCAATTGTGTTCATTGCACCATTTCAATCTGCTTCTGACATGCACACATGCACACACGGGAAGAGATGTCACTAAAGATAGATGTTTAAGTTAGGTCCAACATCCCATATGGCATTGTGTCATTTTTGTTTGTGCGCAGATGTACTGCGTGTGAGTATCAGAGGGAGCTCATCCCTCGGGTTGTGCCACATTGAATTTTCCATCGTTCACCTCTGCTGCAGTCACTCTGCTTTTGAAATGTATACCAAACACAGAATGTATGTGAGCATTGCTAATACCAAAAACAACAATGATGAAAAACCATCTGTGAAGACTCGTTTGAAATATAGCTGCAGGCCTGTGCATCATCTTCTGAACTGGCAACCGTTTGGACTCTGCTGCTGTAAAACCACGAGCTTTTCCAAAGGGAGTCTGGATAAGGAGTGCTGATGTGTTTACTGAAAGGATTATTATTGAAACTTCACTGTGTAGCACAATATGCTCATGGTAAATTAACATTATGTTTTGAAATCCAGACCACAGTTCCCTGTCGGTGTCTGCCTCCTAAATAATTTGCTATACTTGAGAAATTACCTTGTGGCTGAGTACTGCTGGCTGGTTTGTTTTATGTCCATTGTTTCTTTCATTTTATTTTATAGTATCACTTCTAATGATGATGACCATGTTAAATCGTTTAACCCACCAGACAATCATCTTCCGATTGTGGAAACAGCTTTCCTTTGAATCGGATTTGAAAGAAACTTGATTTGGTATTCCAGATAAAAAATTGTAATGTCAGCAAGTTTCATCAAGTTTCATCCATCGAGATGGCACATTCTACTTAATTGAACAAATGTGATCCTATTAACTGTGTCCAGTTGATCTCTGTCAGATCTCATATCAGTTTTTAATTAGTTGTGCTGATGTAAAATGCTACTACATATTCCCTGCTACAGCTTTAGAAAAGCTGTCATTCTTTTTGCTATTAAGATTTCAGCTTGCTTCCCATAACTTATCGAATGTGCAGGTGGCAAGAGCTTTTCGTTTTGAAATTATTGTTTTGTATGTAATGTTACTCTAACTTTCCAAAAATTATTCTCACAGCCAATAAAAAAAAAAACTATCACTGAAATTATGAGTAATGGTGTAAATATTAAGAGTAACACACACAAACACAAACACACAATTGCAGCAGTTTGCAGTTCTTTATTAATCCGGGGAAGTACTTATTCACTTATTCACTTCTAGTCTTATTATATGATCCATTTTAAGCATTTGAGAGCTTTTGAACAGCTCAACATTTTTGAGTCTCAAGGTTTTCTCCCATAATTTCAGTGCCGAACACATCAATGTGCAGATCTGATCTTACATCTTCATAAATTATTCAAAATTCACTTGCTGCGCGTCAGCAGTGATTTAACAGCTTGTGTCTCACACTAACTCATCAGCTGAGTGACACAAGCCACACACACTGCAGCCAGCCCTCCCACACATACAGTGGAGTGCTTTTTATAAACGTACCATACCTTTATATGCTCGCACGCAAACACTCTCGCACACTCAAGAGTGTGCGCTGACTGTGCCTGAACGCCCACACACATACATTGAGCTTAAACCTTGATGACTGGGGCTTTTCCTATCTGATTAGAAGTGCAGTGTCTGCAACTCTTACGCAGTCCTTCTGAGAATCACTCTCTGTAGCTCATCTCTGCTGTCTCTGTGCATCTGCTCATTTCTTCTCAAAAAATCTTCCTTGTAAAAAAAGTTAAAAAGTAACAATTTAAGATGCTGTGCTGTCTCTTTAAAAAGAGGCCCATCAATTGGCAAAGCAGCTGGCAGTTGATAAAGGCTATGCAAAAGCAATGATTTCTATAGGTGTCAGAAAGATGCCTTAATGGAAGGCAATAAATCAAGAATAACACAGATTTTTCACATTTTCAATACCAAATAAGCAAGGAGTATTCGAATAAAAATAATAATCTGCCAACAAAAAGTCTAGTGACTGATTGCTTTGTTTTCACCACCTCCTGCTTTGTCAACTGTAAATGTCAATTTATTTTATTTACCAATATTTGGTTTACTATTATGCTTTTGTCTTTATGCAACCAAGAGAGAAGAATAATTATTGTATGTTATCACCGTATCAGCTTCATGCTTGAGTTCATAGCGGAACTATCATGGAGCCCATTTAAAAAAAAAATAAAAATTCTCCCTGCAAAATGTAAATCAATTGTTACCTTTGGCTTCAAAAATGACATTGACTTAAAGCAGAAGTCAAGTTAAAGAATACATTGCATGTGTAAGCAAGTGTCAAAACCTGGTTTTCTGCGAAACATTATATTTCTGGAATAAGCTGGACAGATGTACAACGTCATATTCTTGCTACTGGAGAGCAAAAATGGCACCTCCCTCAAGTGAGTAAGTGCCATGTTTTGAATGTATTTTTATAGAATGAATACTTTGTCAACTTAACGTTTGCAAAACACAGTCCAGTCATATGCTAATTTTAGATTAAAATAAAAGTTTTGAAGTCTTGGGTTGAAATCCGCTCCAAATTGACCTTAGAGGTGTAAAGCACAGAAAGAGGAAGAACCCACTTAATTTTATCACAAATAAAAATAAAGGAAGTTATTTTTTCACCCTTGGGCAGGGACACATCAGTTTCAGCGGGTAAACAAAGCTTGCTGTTGTCTCCTACAGGCCTGGAGTGAAACTGGATGTTTGTGACTTTTTGATAGACTTTTTGAAGTTTATTTAGCCTCGGCAAAAATGGTCTACAAACTCTTAGGGGGATGTCTCTGTCCATTTTCGGTCAATTGAATTTATTATATTCCTGCCACACATTCTGGTTCCATAAATGAGTTCCAGAAAAAAAAGTGCTGAAAATAGAGGCACACTCATTAGCATAAAAGATGTATCAAGCCTAATTTTGTATATTGTCAGCATCATGAAAGGAACCCTGATTGTGATGATGTTTGCTCTATATGATTTATTTATAAGATAAGATTTAACATTTTTGAAAATAATTTTGGATTTTAATACATTTTGTAGAAACTTTAATTTATATGCCGCGACACTTCCGCGTGCTCAATGCATTCTGGGATGATAACATTTTGGTTGAATCCCACATTGCTGCCCACTGCCAAGCACAGCAAAACAACTTCTAGCATCAGCAAAAGGAGCAAACATGCCACACTGCATGTCTTTTGGTTGTCATTTTCGATCAAAGGGGAGTAAAGAAATGAAGGGAAAGCCTCCAAAGCTTTTCGTCACAAAGTTAAGAAAACAGTAGGAGGATGCCGTTGGAGGAGTCCACTTGCCCAAAGACCTGCGAGAGCCCAAAGAGAGCTTAGTGGTGTGGCGTTTAAAACCAAAATCCACTGCCTACCGTAATTTTTCGCAAGGAGCTTAAAAGCCCACGAGAGAAAACCGTACTAAAGGACCCGAAAGACAAGAGACGTTAGAAAAGTACCTGGACCAAGCTTCTTCACATCAATAAATGCACAGTACAAGGTTCATCGCTTCTCTTTCTCAGTCGACATGAGTAAACAGTAAACACAAAGACCACAGATAATGACCAACTCAAGCTTCTTCATGTCATGTCAACACGCCGTGTCTTTTTTTCTCTCCTTATCTTCTACATTTTAAACTGAAAATTATTTTTCAAATTTCAGTTCATACTGTTACTAAGAATAAACCATTGAGCAAACATGTCCATGTTCCTTTTAAAAAATGTGGCTAATGTCATATTTTGATCAAGATTATTATTTGTTTTGCCTTAAACATCTCCTCTGGATGCTGGCCAAATCTCCTTAAAGCTACTACATCCTTTGCTAAAGAAATTATTTATTTCTACCCCTGAAATTAAATTAATAATAAAAAGTAATGTAATCAAAAATGTGGTTCAGTTTTGTGAAAAACAATCATAGTTTGACTTTTTTGGTATATTTTCTATAAAGTCTAAATTGAAACACCTTTGGGTTTTTAACTATACATTTTAGACATGTTACACCCCGAATTATTATAATTGATACGGAAACTACTAGAGGGTCAAAATGATATGCTAATCTGGTCTCCCATTAATTTGTATAAATTTAGACTCTGTGACAGTGGGACTCCCAGTTAGATGTACTGGAATACTAAGACCTATGAATCCAGTTTGTCCTGTCTAAAATAATTCAGAGCTGCCCCTCAGTTTTATTATGAGGACTAATTGGGTGTCTAGTGTGCCCATGAAGCCATTTTGTATTACTCTTTGCACACTGTCATATGATGTTCAACAAGTTTCATCTGAATGTTTCTCAGTGTTCAATTTCTCTTCAAGGGGCTATTTGATGTATGTGATACTAGCTGAGAAAAGAGCTTGGGAACTCTTGGCCATAAGATGTGTTCTTTGCTGAAATACAACCTCGTCTTCTGAAAATACAACCACTTCTCGTAAAAAACAAAGTAGTTACAAACTACTCCATGACTTTAACAGCTCCAAGATCTAAGTGATCCTACTTGATATGCACTTCATGTTGGCTACGATATACAGTCCAGTGTAATATTTAATAGGTACGCTGAAATCATTTACCAGAGGTTAAAACAAGTGGGTCTACCACCTAGGTTTCATATAATGCCACATTTTTGTAGTTTCACATGAATGTTTATCAGTGAATTTGCCATGATGCAAACTTTCAATGGGAATTAATGAGCAGTTTGCTATTTTCAAAACTCCAGGTTATACTTTAGAATGTCCATGTATGCCTCACATTTCTCACTTAAACACCCTACAAGTTGTGCTTGGCCACAGACGTGTTTAAAGACTTGCAAAGTCATGTTCAAACCTCCTACGAGACAAGCAACATGGACAACTTATTTAGTTTGATCAGCACATGATCTTGTGTACGTGACTCTGACCCAGGTCTAAAAAGTCTAACTTCTTGACTGAACTATATAAACGTAATATAACAAAACTCAAATTCCTCAGGTACGTGATATATTTAATGAGTTTATGAACCTGTAATAGATTCAAAGCACCTCACAACAAAACAGCCCGAGAAAACAGTATATAGATTGAACGCTTTAAAATTTGATCACTTGTCACGTTAATTGCATCAAAGACATGCATTTGTGAACAAACAAAACGTGCCTTGTAATGAGAGCATAAATTATTAAACATTTGCGGTGTCAATTACAGGCGCATCATTAAGTACCAATGATAATTTGTGCAGCGCTTCACAAAACAAAGAGCTTGTGACAGTGGGAGTACTATTAATGGAGCAATGAGAAAGCAATGATTGGATCTGTGCAAACATAGATAAATCACCTGAGTGCCTTAGTAAAATTTCCCATCTGGTGACAATGTGTTGCTATCTGGATAGGGCGTTGCACTTGAAGCAATATATCCTGCATTATGGGGGTGGGTGAAGGGTGAATCGCAGACAGGTAGTGACCAAATAAGAAAGAGGCTTGCTGATTGGGTGTCTTAGTTTTCTCCCAACTGCAAACCCAGACTTCAGAAGGACCAGCAGAAACAAAAACACCCACAATGGACCCTGTCTCGGCTGCCATTTGCCACTTCAATGCAAATACATTTTATCTCTAGTGGAAAATCACAGTCACAAATTGTACAGTGCGTCCTCATTTCCCAAAAAAAAAAAAAAAAAAACCAGTAACAAACAATTATTGTACTTCACTATGCATTAGTGCATAAATACACCTGAAATGCTGAAACAAGCTTAAAACATTTTTTTATTTGGAGCAAGTCAATTAATTTCAGCTTGGCATTGAGTGTTGTTTGAACCATTAACTTCTTTTCTTAATCTCTATATACCCTAATTATGAAAACACATCACTTTGCTTTGGCACAAAACACACACATGCACACACACACTCTCTCTCTCTCTCATTAATACGACGCGCCTCATGTGCTACAATTATTATTATTAAATATTTCCTTGAAAGGATGCTGAAGAGTATATTTTCTACATGTTCCATAAAACCAAATGAGAAAACAACTAAATTTTAAAGAACAGAATCAATTTCAAGAGATGATGGAGCAAGGGTAGCAGGGACAGAAGGTGGAGAAAGATGATACGTATTTTTAAGGGTTGAAAGAAGGGAGTTGAGAAACCTCATTCCACCCCAATTTGGATTCTATCATAAGGAAATGTGTCCAAATGCTAGAATAAAAGTGTTTCATTTTCAGTCGCACTCAGGGACATGTTCTCCCGTTTGCATGTAAAGCTTTTTGTACATGTCCGAGCTTGTGCAAATTTTATCTGCGCATATTCTCCTGACCAGAAATCTGACACTCAACTCTCATCCAATGGGAATGAACTGACATCATTGCCGGCCTCCAAATCCAGGAAACCTTTCTTGGGTGTTGTGGATGAATATAATTCTGTAAAAGTGCAGCGACTGTTTTGATATTGGTCCGATACAGAGTAAAGATGAGGCCAGTATCGCCGATATTGATAATGATTTTTTATAATAATTAAGATAGATGCATCATCAAAGAGTCGATCCTCAATTATTTTCATGACCTGTATTTTACAGTATTATTAAACTGTTAAAACCCATGGCATCATAAAGACAACGTTTATTGGTTAATCTAAAAAAAAATACTTTTTAGCAAATTTTGCAAGCCAGAAATGGCAAGTATGTATGGCAACCTGTCTATCAGCTGTCTATACAGGAACTAAACTATGTGTTTGTGTGTGTTTGTGTGTGTATGTGTGTGTATATATATGTGTGTGTGTATATATAAAGAGAGAGAGAGAGAGAGAGAGAGAGAGAGAGAGAGAGAGAGAGAGAGAGAGAGAGAGAGAGAGAGAGAGAGAGAGAGAGAGAGAGAGAGAGAGAGAGAGAGAGAGAGAGAGAGAGATCTGACACACACACACACACAGACACACAAATATCTCACTTCCATTTTCTTTCTCTGCTGGGTGCTGTCAGTGAGCAGGTGTGCAGCAATTTCTTTATTAATGACAAGCACGAGGAAGGCCAGTGGGATGCTGGTATTGTGTGTCCGTGTGTGTGTGCGTGTGTGTGTGTGTGTGTGTGCACGCATTTGTAACTGACAAATATGGGAAATTCTGTGCTCTAAATCCCAGTACCATTGTGACAAATGGGGCTGAGGGAAGTCTGTATATAAAAATATACTGCAGACGATAGTAATATGTTTTAAAAAAAAAAATGAGGTGGGTGAGGAGTGTTTAAATTGTCTGCTACAGTGGTATGAGGAGCAGATGCCGAATTACGTAGTACAACAGCAACTCTAACCAAATACCTGGAGGAAGGTTAGGATCCCAAGACATTAATTTAGCGCGTGCAATGACATTTATAAAACCTGAGACAAATTGTTGTTGTTTTTGTTGATGGTGAGAAAGTTGTATAGGCAAAATGGGAGAAAATGTGGAAAACAGATCTTTTGCAATCGTGTTTCTCTGTGGCAATTTCTCTATGAAGTTCACCTTCTGTGAAAATGTCCATAACATCATGTTTTCTTCAGAATCAGCTACTTATCACATATAACGGATACAACTTCCATCTCATTCAACTCGCAGTGCCACAGCGCTTTTACACAATCGAACGCTGAGCGTCTAATTCTTTGACAGAGAAGCATAGGATGGATTGTTCCACTGCGCAAAACAGTCATCGGATGAATGCTGGGCTCTTTATCGCACCATCTATGGGCAGTGGGGTTGCCCGGATGCTTCCCTCAACTGTAATGGGGCATCTTTCGACAAGGGTGCATTTTTTATAGTTTGTGTGCCTTGTTGTTATTAGCCAACATTCCGTCGTATTCATCCGCTGCCGGGGCGGCAAAGCACGCTCCTCTCAGCCTGCAACTGTGTGCAAATTAATTGGGAGTGCAGCTAAATGTGCTACTTTTAGTGGTTGCAAAGACATTTCAAAAGAAAACTGCACAAGCAGTTAGAAAAGATCTGTGTCAAAACTTATTTTGGAATACTTGCCGCCTGTACAGAGCTAATATTCAGTTTGATTGACAGTGTCAGAGGGGTTTTATTTTAGACATTCTTTGGTTGTGCAGCTACACCACATCATGCTAATTAAATGGTAATCTTAATAAGCAACACCAAATTGTGTAAGACAGAATTAATGTAATTCTTCACTTCACTGGTTCTTTTATCTCAAACAAGATATTTTAGGTTGCATTACCTGACATGTTTCGGCTTCTACTTCCGCCTTCATCAGAGTGTCACTGGTGTGGTTGTGACGCGTCTTTATCAGCTGATGGATGAAGGCGTGGCTCACCTGTCAGATTTGACAGGTGAGTCACGCCCTCTGCTGTCCGTTCACCTCTCCAGAATGCTGTTCCAGGTGGTAGAGAGCATGTAGGCTCCCTCGTCCCTGTTGATGGTCCTCGGGCCCCGCTTGCGGATCTCAATGGCCTCCCTGATCCAACGTTGATGTTTGTAATGCAAAGTAATGCGACCTAAAATATCTTGTTTGAGATAAAACCAGTGAAGTGATTGACAAGTGAAAACAAAATGAACTTAGTACAACTAATGTAATTCTTGTTTGGGATGTTATTATCTAATGTGGATGAAGACAAAACTGTGTTTAGCATCCCAGGGCAGTCAGACTCATTTCCATCCTTTTTTTTATGTCACTCTTCATACTCTGTTTATTCTTGTCTGCGTTTTATAGGATTGTCTTTCTGCTCATAGACCTACAAACTTATGTGTCAGGATCTAATCAAAATTAACAACCACCCACATTTCTAGGATTGTGACTGGATGTTGACCTGTAAGAGGGTCGAGACTGTCACTACTGAATGAAAATTACCATTAATTTGATCATCTAGAAATCATCTACAGAATAAGAATCACCTTTATTGTCAAACAGTGCAACAAAATTTGAGGTTGCTACTCTGTGTATAATAATGCAAAAAGAATCAAATGTAATAAGAAAAGATCAATAAACTAACGATTGAGACTCGTAACCAGTTATTGCGTGAAGGGATTATGAGCCACTAAAATACACACTCTTGCTCTTACAGTGAATCACAGAGGTTTATCATTTATTACACAGACGATCAGTAATTATTATCTAGTTGATGATTAAGGGTTTGATTTTTTTGAAGTGATAGCTCTTTTAGTCTGTTTGTCTGAGCTTTGTGTGACCTGTGGCCACACTCGTCACTGTGGGGGTAAAGTTGGTGGAATTGCTGGCGGGGAGACAAGGATCTCTTAAAAGAAACTATTTTAAATATATGTATATATCATTGTATCGTAATAAGTGTTTTTGCTTTGATAAACACTAGTGTTGAGACTCTTTCAGCTAGCCATCAGTGCTAACGAATTCAACACTGTGCTTTTGTTTGATTAATGGCCAATTTTAGAAAGCCTGTCACAGAAATTTATCTTAGGTGCACAGGCCTGTGTGACAAAAATGTTGATGTTGATGGGTCAAAGACCTAGGCTTTTTCCAAGTAGATCTGTGGGTGTTTTTGTTTGGGCGTGATGTGTAATATCCATTTGAACCCGTCTTCCACAGCAAAGAAAATACGAGAACCACTAACACCTTTAGACTTTTAGTTTTGTTTTGAATGCAACAGAAGTAACTTTGTGGGAAAGGACAGGATTGAAGCTTAATTACTAAGACACTACTAATACTTGATTAGGCAGGCGTAAAAACGAAAGTGCAATTTGCTCCTGAATGCATCATCAATTTATCACTTGTACTGTGGCGTGAGCTTCAGCATCCAGCACTTGCTTTAAAATGTATCTGAATGTGAACATAGACACCTCCTTGAGCCAGATGCCTTTTCTGTGCAATAAGTCAGTGTGTCTGCCATATTGGGTATGGCTATTTTGTACGTATGTACTGTATTAGCCAAGCCGTCTTGAAGCGTGGCCTTAAATCAACTGCACAAGTAAATGCATGAACACATTTTTAATAAATATTAATATAATTCTTAAAGTCTTTGCTCTTTTGAGCCTTTAGATTCTTGAATCAAAGATTTAGCATAGGATCTGCACTTTTACTCAGTCTTTCAGCATTAATCTTGCATGGAGTCTTAAGGCAGCATTTTTGACAGAACTTAACAGCAAAGTACTGTGTGTTTCTGTTTTTATGCTGTCAAGTAC
The DNA here is from genome assembly GCF_901709675.1 of Syngnathus acus. Lineage (NCBI taxonomy): Eukaryota > Metazoa > Chordata > Actinopteri > Syngnathiformes > Syngnathidae > Syngnathus > Syngnathus acus. Next base: position 20,766,998 of record NC_051095.1, on the reverse strand, counting down.
TGATATGTCTTGAACTTGCTTTTAGTCCTCTGTTTTTTGTTTTCTGGGGATTTGACATGTTTTGGGAACATAGGTGGGTCTGGAATTTATTCCCAGGAGGAAAAAATTGGGTTCTTTGTATTCTAAAACCTTGATAATTTAGGCACTTCTCTACTATGCTCATTGTCACGTGTAGTTCATAATTATGTTGTAGTTTTTAAAGGGAGTCAGTTATATTGCATTTTATTTATTATCCTACAATTGTTATGACCGCAATCGACCAAATTAAATTTTGGTGGGTTTAAATTTCCCAGACCACACCAAAAGACGTATATGCATCGAATGTTTTTGAAACTTCCTTACTCATTCCCTCACTATTCAAAAGACTGGTATTATACAATGAAAACTTTATGATGATTGCATTTTGGGTACACAAGCTGAAACATTGACAGTATGACGAATGATGGACTCATTCACTGCAGTTTTTAATTAGGAATCTCCTGTCTGTGTCAGCTGCTGAGCGAGGGCAGGGCTCCGCTCCTCACAGTCACTGAGTGAGATGGCGGTTGCCTAAGTTGGTAACCCAGCTGAAGCCAAGTGACAGAATTTGCTTGAATCAACAACACAATGCTCTCTGAGTTTTGGGGATAAAAAAATCACTCATGTTAAGATAGAAAGGAGATATATTTCCAGCAGCTTTAGGTTGTCTAATCACGTTCAGAAATTTTGTTTACCTGTGGAATGAACCTGAGAATGAGAAACAATAGTCCTCCCCAAAAGTTTTGACTACAATCAATTATGTTAGGTTAATGGGTAACAGCAGGAGTGTCCATGAATGCTTCTGTTATTAATTAGGTTTGTGTGTTAGGAGTGCTGCAGGACATGGTGAGACACATGCAGACAGACTGTGAACAGACGTGTCCATTATTTTTGTTATTTATGGAATTGAATAAATAGTGGGACTATTTCAGCAGTACAAATTTGAAGGGTCAACATCCTGATTCCCATCATCAATCCTAAAGGCAATTTACATTGGGATGTAAAAATGGGAGAATCATGTTTAAACAAGCCACACCTCTGTAATAATTAACATCAGCAATAATAAATGTATTTCGTACGTGGTTCAGAATTAGCTCATATTAAAGCCGTTGCTCAATGCTGTTCCTATATTACTGTGAAAAAACAATTTCATTTCCACTGGCATGCAACAAGGAAAGAGGCATCAGCACAATAAAAAGGCCTTACATTCACTTAAAACACCACAATGTTTGGAGTTTAAAATGGCTCTGCTTTGTAGCCCAGGGTAGAATAAAATCCAAGTCGGTTATTGCAATGTCTTACAAAATATTATCCGGCAGCCATCCTAAAGCTGAGGAAATGTTCTTTCTGAGGAAATGGCTTTCATTTTTTTGTCATTTGTCACAACGTGAATGAGGAACTCATTGGTAGAGGTTTCATTCACAAAAACAAATATTTAAACGCGATTAGCTAGTTTGTTAAAGGATGACGCAGAAATTTGCCAAATTCGATTCCCAGCATAACTGTTTGAAAAGAGTTGTTTGTATTTGTGTCAATGTTACCTCGAATAACTCTGATTTTGACCCTCCTGCATGAAGAAACAACATTTTTTTGTCACTGTTTTCACGTTTACGGCTGGGTCATTTCAGCTCATCAAGCGATACATTTCTTTTTTGTAGCTCAGTTGTATGTTTCTTTGTCTTCCACTGATACATCCAATTCCATCACTTTGCGATTCCCCCCCAAAGAAATCCATGTTGAAAAAAAACGTCAGCGTTAGCTGAAGCACAAAACTATCCTTTAAATACATTAGTCTCCTCCCCTTTTGCACTTCTTGCTAACGTACAGGTGATCCGTTTGAGTGCATAAACATGCATCTCAAGGCCTGCTATTCAGGACCATAGTGAAATATCGTAATCTCAGTAAATAAAGTTCACCAAGACCAAATTTGTCAAAGTCTTGTCAGTGCTTGCTATTTGGGGTCTTAGTACATAAGGCACATGGAAAATGCAGATATTTTTTAGTACAGAATTATTTTATATGATGTGGGAACATGCATGTGCAGATTTAGTTGCAGGGGATTGTTTATTAGGTCATGCTAAAACCTACCCAGTCATTCAAACACAGCTGTGGTCGTCCATGCATTCTTACACGTAACCGTGACTAGAAAAATAATACACCCACTCGTGCATAAGAACGTGAAGAAGCACTTGAGGATGAAGTTACTATTTGATCCTACATTTGTAGTGGCCCACAGATACATATGGCCAATTCGCTACAGTCTGAGAGTGCATATTTTTCAAAGCGCTGTTGTATCTTGTCAGTGTCTAGCTGACCCATGTCAAACCAAGACCTAAATGTTCATCCACCTTCAATACTTGTCAGCTCATTCATTCTTAATGGTCAACTCTGGCTTGCTTCTATTAATTCCCCTATTTTAACACGCACGCACACGCGCACACATTCACATGCACACACATTTGCATGCCTTTTTATAATCATACATACAGATCTCACGATGCATACACTATATAAATGAAAATGTTTTGTATGTATTGTACTGTGTGTGCATGTGCGTGCGCGCAAGTGTTTCTTGAATGATACACAAAAAGGCCACCAAGTAATCTATTGAGTCTTGGTGCGTGTGTTTAATAAGCTATTAAACTGCAAATATTTTACATTAGGGTTGCCAGAGGTCTGTATTCTGATTGTCCTCTCTATGAGCACCACAACAGTGGCCCCTCCTAAAGAGAAGCTCCATTCTGACATACTTCCAAATGACATTAGAATATACAGTGATAAATAGAAATGACACCTGCACTATGCTAGCAGTGAGCACAATTTATGTACAGATGTGAGACTGAAACAAGAAAAATTGAGGTAGTCTTGCTCGTTTTGGGTATAAAAGAAGGGATGAGGTGTAAAAGAAGCAATAAGGAGAGGACTCCTCCCGTCTGATGCAGACGACTATTATCATATATTGAATAAATGGTTCTTTAAGGGAAAGGATACAAAGTCCTATCAAATCCAGTACATCTAGATCAGGGGTGTCAAACTAATTTTTTTCGCGGGCCGCATTGTAGTCATAGCTTCTTTCGGAGGGCCATTATGACTGTCAACCCAAATAAATGTATGAGCACCTCATATTATATACAGTAAAAGCTACAAAACTAACTGACAAATAACTCATTTTCAAATCAGATGAGTAAAAACTGGTCAAATATTTAAAAAAAAAAGATATTATTAAAAGTGAAGACAATTTGCAATTCTAGTCCTGACACAAATTTGATGCACAATTTGTCTTCGCGGGCCACCTAAAATGATGTGGCGGGCCGGATCTGGCCCCCGGGCCTTGAGTTTGACACCTGTGATCTAGATGGATGACGGTGTGTATTTTCAGAGAATGCACAATTGATCAGGTCTCTTGAAAGCATTTCTCATCAAGACTTGTCTTTGCACCTTGATGTGTTGAAGGTCAGAGTGAAAAATCTTTACAAGTGCTGAAGCGTAAGTCTTTCTTCTTGTAGAAAGCTTGTCAAATTTTTCTCAAGATTTGGTTATATAAAATGAAAGAATCAAGGCTGGAACCAAAATAATCTAAGTTCCTTTCCCCCTGAATAACAAAATGACAAGAAAATGATGAACATCCATAAATGACACAATGACATGCATGAGCACACACAATACATTCCTTGTACGGAAACTATGACAGTGACAGAATTAAATGGAGCCAGACTAATCGCAAAGAAGAAACATAGAAACACAAGGACCGGTACCGACCCCACCCAGAATGTCTGGAGTGGAGATTCCAAGGCAATGTAACATACGGGAATTGATTTAAACAAAGTTGTTTCAAGAACTAACAATCACATATAGAAAGAATAATAATAATAATAAAAATCACATACACACTAAACAGTATATATACCTTACAAATTGCATTCGGGAATTTAAGGAAATATGTATTCTATGTATTAAAAAACACCACAGGAGCTCAACTGTAAATCAAGTTTTGTGTAGATATAACTCTACAGAGTCACATCAGAATCAGAATCAGCTTTATTGGCCAAGTTTGTGCATGCCAAACAAGAAATCTAACTCCGGTTGATCTCAGCCTCTGTACAACATTTAAGTGACTAACAACATTCAGGTGACTAACAACATTTTAGTGGCAAGAACAGGATATTATTGCCCAGTGATGTCTCTGAGACTCAATGAGTGGTGTGAGTTCATCAGAGCGACAGCCTGGGGAAAGAAGCTGTGTCTGTGTCTGCTGGTTTTGGCATACAGCGCTCTGTAATGCCGTCCGGAGGGGAGTAGTTTGAACAGACTGTGACCTGGGTGAGAAGGGTCTGTAGAGATGTTGCAACGCCGTCCGGAGGGGAGTAGTTTGAACAGACTGTGACCTGGGTGAGAAGGGTCTGTAGAGATGTTGCAACGCCGTCCGAAGGGGAGTAGTTCGAACAGACTGTGACCTGGGTGAGAAGGATCTGTAGAGATGTTGCTTGCACGTTTCCTGGTCCTGGACAGATACAAGTCTTGGATGTTGGAGGTTGGTCCCGATTATCTTTTCCGCAGTCCTGATTATCCGTTGCAGTCTGTGCTTGTCTTGTTTGGTGGCCGATCCAAACCAGACAGTGATGGAGGTGCAGAGGATAGACTGGATGATGGCAGTGTAGAAGGTCTTCAGCAGCTCCTGTGGCAAGTTGAACTTCCTCAGCTGTCTCGGAAAGTACAGCCTCTGCTGGGCCTTCTTCTGGACAGAGTCTATGTGGCCGGTCCATTTCAGGTCCCAAGAGATTGTGGATCCCAGAAGCTTGAAGGTGTCTGTGGAGGGAATAGCATTACTGAGGATAGGCAAGGGGTGGAAGGTGTGAAGGGTCTCTCCTGAAGTCCGCTGTCATCTCCACGGTCTTGAGCGGGTTCAGCTCCAGGTGGTTTTGGCTGCACCAGTGGACCAGCCGCTCCACCTCCTGTCTGTCGCTTGAGGAGCAATCGTTGGTGTAGAGAGAGAAGAGCAGTGGGGAGAGGACGCACCCCTGGGGGGGCGACAGTGCTGGTGGTCCGGGTGTCGGATGTGATGATCCCCAGCCTCACATGCTGTCTCCGGTTGGTCAGGAAGCTGGTGATCCACTGACAGGTGGAGGCAGGCACCGCGAGCTGGATGAGCTTCTGGTGGAGGATGTCGGGAGCGATGGTGTTGAACGCCGAGCTGAAGTCCACAAACAAGATCCTGGCGTACGTTCCTGGGGTGTCTAGGTGGTGCAGGATGTAGTGCAGTCCCATGTTGACCGCATCGTTCACCGACCTGTTTGCCCGGTGGGCAAACTGCAGGGGGTCGAGCAGGGGGCCCGTGATGTCCTTCAGGTGGCTCAACACTAGCCTCTCAAAGGATTTCATGACCACAAATGTCAGGGTGACAAGTCTGGGGCATTACTCCTACCGTCGCTACGGCCTGGACTTCCGTTGTCTCCGGTAGGGGGTTGGTTTCTTGAAGCCCGTGATGCTCTGCAGGCCTTTCCACACTGTTGAGGGATCAGGATTGGCAGAGAGGTGTTGTCTCTCCAGGCTCTCCCCATAGCACCTCTTGGCTTTCCTGATCTCTCGGTTCAGTGTGTTCTTGGCCTGCCTGAACAGGTCCCGGTCCTTACTCGTGTAGGCCTCCTCCTTGGCTTTGCGAAGCATCCTGAAGTTTGGTGTAAACCACGGTTTGTTGTGGTTGTACGTGCAGAAGGTCTTAGTCTGCACACACAAGTCCTCACAAAAGCTGATGTATGATGTCACAGTATCGGTGAGTTCATGCAGGTCTGAAGTTGCAGCTTCAAAAACACCCCAATCGGTGCTGTCAAAGCAGGCTTGGAGGTCCTGCTTTGACTCCACTGTCCATTTCCTCACGGTCAAGTTTTTAATTTCTGCCTGTAGGTTGGGATCATATGCAGCAGCGTTCAGTGAAAATGGCTTCAAAGATTGAATGACTCCTATTAAACTGCGTGTATGAGTGTGTGCAAGACTATTCTAAATCTCCCCTGACTTAATGCTTATTGCTAAATCTATAAATGTAGCCAATTAAGTGTGGGGTCTTAAATATCTTCCACAGTCTTAAACAAATGAAGTCTTTAAATCATTGGCAATGACTTAACTGCATATACATTTCACTGAACGAAGTACGAGCCAAATATACATGCGGAATTACGTTGACATTGAACAGCATCGTTACTGCAATGGGCAATGCTTTATGGTGGTAAATATTGAAAAGAAAAATAACTCAGCGCTTTCACAAGAATTGTTAATGGCTTCTAATATTGAGCAGTGTAAGCAATTTGAAGAAAGCAGCTCATTCTGCTTTTCCAAGAAGTGTCAATGGAAGCATGCAAATGTCACTGCAGCATCAATCAAATGAATCATTCTGTCTCTCTCGTTGTCACGATGGGGCTTTAAAGGCCATAAATTGTGTTTTAAAAGTTCTGTTTTTCTCTTTCGCAATGTCTTATTGGTGGTGTTTTTTTTTTTTCAATGTGCCAGTTTTACTTAAACTGACTTGCATAACATAATCCAACGGGCCGACATTTGGTTGCTCATCAATCACCAGACATTTGTAAGGAAATACAGACAGCTGCTTTGCATTGTGCCCCTTGTGTACGCATTTTGGCTGTGGCCAGTCAACAAAGAGGATGGGGACAATAAGGATATGAAGCAGATGAGGTATTTTGGGGTGGGTGACTGTTCAGAAGCTTTATCTCTTCTGGGCAGGACAGATTTAATTCAAGGCCTCGCAGCAAGTACCTGTGTGCCACGTTTTAAACAGAAAGCATCTGACTTAGCCCAAGACTAAGAAAAACATGTGATTCACATTAGCCTGAGAAGTGAAGAAAGAAAATAAAATATTGAAGAGAATTCCATGCACTACATCTCCGTATTTTTTCCTACTGCACCTTGTTTTTGATTCAGGGCGTCTGACCAAGTCTGATCCTCACATTGTTGCTGCAAATTTTACAAGAACAGATTGAAGAACGTTTTGACAACAAAAATCATTTTTATTTAATCGCTCCTCTCACATGACCAGCGTGTCTGTCACTGGATGAACAATGTGGTATTCTCTTTCTCTCTTTCCTCAGTTGATGGGTGCATCGACTGGTCGGTGGATCTTAAGGAGTACCATGTTCTGGCCGGCGAACCAGTAAGGGTGAAATGTGCCTTATTCTACAGTTATATCCGGACCAACTACACCATGGCCACCAACGCCAAACTGCGTCTCATCTGGTACAAGAACAAAGGGGATGCTGAGGTAAATTTACTGTTTGACTTTTTTTTTCTGGAGTGAATGGATATTACAGGTAATAAAAGTATAAGGGATCCAATCTCTCATGAAGCTTTTTTTTTTTTTCTGTGATTTGTAAGAACAAATCTGAAAGGCAACTTGTTGATTAGATAATTGGCTCAAATGTTCATTCCTATCCTACAGAAGCCAAAACATTGTATATTGATCTAACCATACATTCGAGTCATGTTGTTTAGCATACTATTACTTTTCCAACTATCATTTTAGTATGTTTTCAGTTTCAACGGCCGTTGTATCTGTAGATCAATGTTGATATATTGATTTGGTAAACGGATAAAACCATAAGAGAAAACAATGATGTAAAACAAGACAAATTACACCTGTTTTTTTTTTTTTTCATTGTACTTCGCTGTAATTACTTTTTAGAAAGACATTTATTACCAAGGGTGCACAAAAATGCACTAAAAATGTAAGGATCCTTGAATCGATTTATAATTTAATACCGTTTTATACGAATAAATACAACCGTTTTCCCATTACCTTCCTACAATGCATTTACTCTGCACCCTCCAGGAACCCATCATCTTCTCAGGCCATAGGCTGAGTAAAGAAGACGATTCCATCTGGTTCAGGTCTGCTGAAATGGAAGATAATGGTTTCTACACTTGTGTACTAAGGTAACATACATCCACGTGGCCTCAGAAACACTTATCAGTTCTCTTGGGTGAAACATCACAGATGGAAATTGACATTGCTGTCATCACTTTGTGATATTGTTGCCAAATATGCGTGTCTGTCTTCAAGTAAAGTTATCAATACTTCTTTGATAAATATGGTTGGCAATTGAGGTGTCTGCAAGTTTTTAAGTTACAATAATAGAGATTTTTTGCTAATCACCAAGTATAAAAAAACTAAATACTGCTCCTCATAAGAGTAACATCCAATAAGTTATGGAATGCAGATGTTCGTTTGTGCAACTGATTTCATATCTTCCCCGTTATAACAGTGGTTGAAAAGCAATCATTTCAACTATTAACATTGACAAACAACACTAAGTTATCTCTGTTCCATTTAAACTTGTCATAGAATGAACATCAGGTGAATTGGCGTAGTCGTAGCACTTTGCATTTTTCGGCCTCTTTGCCATCCCTCCCTCCAACTCCGCTTTTCTTTCTTCCACACAGAAGCTTCTTTTCTTTATCTCACCAGCTGCCTCCATCTTCCTATCATCCGCAGATCTCCCTTTTTTTCCATCCAGTGCATCTTCCTTCCTGTATTTCTCTGGCTCTGCCTGTTTGCACCAAATTCCCCTTCACACCATCGTTCCCTTCCTCACTCTCCGCCTACCTCCCATTCCTGCCAGAGTCTGACACCTATCCTCCTTAATAAGACCCCCCCCCCCCCCAACCCCCTTTCTCGTTCCCTGCACTCTCAGCATGACAACCTAATTAGGGCCTGGTGACTGTCATTGTCTGAGGGTCTGTTATTAACAGTCTTACTCCCCCCTCCTCTCTCTCTTTCTCTCTCTTTTCTCACTCACTCACTCACTCACTCACTCACTCACTCACTCACTCACTCACTCACTCACTCACTCACTCACTCACTCACTCACTCATGCATTGCTAGAAAACTGACTATGTAATGTGCTACTACTATACAGTACAGAGGTCGCTGGTAGTATGTTCTTCAATAAATTACTTACCTTCAATGTTCTTGTTGCTCATGTACAGTATGTGAAAATGTGTTTTTCGGGCTGGGCAGCGGCCCCCAACGACTTAAGTCCGTCATTTACATACCTTCATGCCAGATAAGTTCTCTGAGTGGCACAACCGTAAAATGTGGGCATTCCTTCTCAAATCAAGCCTTGTGAACATTCTACCCTCGACCTCAGTATTTTTCCTCCTATGTGTGCCAGAGATCATGGAAATTCAAGCACCCCACGATGGTACCAAACCAGTGTACCAAACAATCACGGAGAATGCAACACCCCTAGTTTGCAAGCTGGAGACATTCACGGCAAGAATGCTGCAAAATTCACGAGCAGCTGTGTGCTTCTCTATGGTCCCGTAGTTGGCAGGATTTAAGGGATGATAACAGTATAGCAGCTGCGATTACTATGTTGTCCATTGTTGCTGAGGAAATGAAAAAAGGGTTTTTTTTTCCCCTTATTCAAATGCGTAATAGCCCACCCTCTTTCTGATATTTGGCGGGAGTGACACTCGCACAAGCAAGTGAACAGCCGCAATCAGATTCACATGGGTGGTATGTTCTTTATGCTAATCCGATAAGAAGTCATGTAGATGTTTTCAATTGTAATAGCCTGGATGTGTCTTGTCAATGCATGTGCTGTGATGACATAAGTTTACAGTGACATTCATGCACTTGAACCCATGGCAACTTCAACCAAGCTGTTGCTTTGATAACATGTGAAAAAATTGCAACCAGTGCTGAACAGACAACCGAGCCTTCATCTCGAGAAATCATATGACAAAAAGTAGGCATCTCATTGTTCTGATTAAACGTACAGTATTTACCAGATATGAATAGTTTGTCACATTTGAACAGTTGACCAGAGATCTTCAATTGGAATGACAAAACCTGGCTAACATATTGTCATGCGGTGGATGTGTTAGACGTCTGGCTAGGATAATTTGCATAGAGGAAAATTGTACCAAGTGTCCAAGGACATAAGCACAAACGGGAGAATAAGGCTTTATATGTTCATGGACAATTGATTAGCTGGTGTCAAATTCTGTCTCTTATCAACTTTCTTCAGATCAAGCAAGTCAAAATGTCATGGATTTGTAGACAGCCTAATAAATGTTCATCCCATGCACTCAGTTTGCAAAGGTGTGCCTCAGTAGGAAGGTAATCTCTCAATTGCGGTGTGTGTTGGTCTGAGTGTGCCTGTGTGTGTCAGGGCAGATATCCAGACAAAAAGGAACAATCTGAAGACTCTATTACAAAGCCAAAGGTGCTCAGGCGAACAAGCAGTTAGTTGCAATCCTTCTCAGGGGAGTGGAAAATGTTTTTTGAGACCTGAGCTTTAGCGAAAAAGGTTCATACAAGACAGAGGGTGAAACGCAATGAATTTTTGGAGAGAAGTGAGAAATGTGGGAGATAAAAAGACAAACTCATAATGTAAGAGGGTAATATGAAACAAAAAAAAAATCAAATGTCAAGATGTATAGGGAAGATTGGATTTTGTGGAGAGTCAGTGAGGAAGGGAGAGAGAGAGAGAGAGTGAAAAAAATGAAACACTAATTTCCTTCAAACGTCTGAGCTCCTCAGTCAGGGTATATACTGTCTTAGATGAGGTAACACAGTGGAAATTGAGCCTAACATTAACATAGGAAAATAATACCAAAGTAAAGCGCATACGGGAGAGAATGATTATTTTTTCCAAAGAGCAGCCAAAAGAGAATAGCCTAGATTGTATGAGTCAAATCACCTCAGACAGGCTCCAGAGACCATTTTTGAGGGCCTATCTGAAAAATAAATACCTTCTCTTAGTATTCTGGTCAACAGAATAATCAGTCATGTATTGAGTGCTTGATAATGTGGAACAATTTACAACATGAGAGACTTCATTTGTTCATTATCCATTCTCAAAAAGTAACAAAAAACAACATCAAGGTTTTTTTTTTGTCTGTGTTGAAAAGTACCAGCCTAGCAAACTAGAAAACGTTGGATAGCGGACATTTTGCTAGAACAGTAGGTTTGGTTTCGGCAACTTGGCTGTGTTTTGGGGTAAGCCGAAGTTGCTGAGCCGATTTTTAACTGAGCTGGATAATCATTTTCAACTGTTACTTCGCTGCTGTAAATTGATTTTTGACAACAGTGAATGAAAACTGAAATTTTACAACTGAATTTTTAGAACTTCCAAAGATTGACATTCAGTACAAAATGAACCCCCATGATGATTAAAATCCCTCAAAATTAAAGCCCATATTCCACAGCAATATAATGTGTTGACATGGATAAAATAAAAAATAATAAAGCCCATATTTCACACCAATATAATGTGTTGACATGGAAAAAAGAAACAGAATTATGCCACATGGTTTCAAGTAATACGAAATGATGTGTTCGTTATTACCTTTGCTAAAATCAAAGCTTTAGTAGAGAGATTTCCAAGAAACGTTGTTGGGGTTTATCGCATGGGCCCAGGAGGAAAAAACATTTTGTCACTGCTTCAGGTAGGAACATACTATTTTTATGCTTTGTTTTTATACATTTTATACCAAATATAATTATTTTCAGTAACTGTTTGTAGAATAAATGAATAACAATTAAATGAGAGTCTCGAAAAATGTAATAAATCATGATTTTCATATGGATAGGCTTCAAGTGCCATAATGCTCATATCGCGGAATAATGAACATAACACTGATTGTATTCAATAATGATTGATATTGATAGGGCCTGGAGTCCTAATGATTAGCACACCTACCTCAGATGTTCTGGGTTTAAATATCACCTTTGGCCTTGTATGACGTTTGCAAGGTCTCCATGTGCTTGGACCATTTTTCTTTCAGGTGCTAGGGCTTCCTCCATAACATGCATGTTCAACTAATTAATGGCTCTAAATTATCTATAGGCGTGAATGTGTTGTGTTTGTTTTTCTAAAGAAAATAAAAATAAACGATTATAGCATTAAAGCATATCACAACTGATGTGCTAAATGTCAATAGGATATATCAGGATAGATCCCCTCCACTTTTCCGTTTTACATTTCACAGACATTAATTCAACACATTTTGCCTCTGCAACTGACTTGATGGTAGAAAGTCCCTTAAGGATATCCTGCTGCATTTTATATAATGTAATAAAAGGCATGATTTGTCTTGGTTACATAGACGCTGGGAGCACAAGTACCGGAATCCTGCTGCTTCAAGTCAACAAAAACAAAAGAACTGAAAATGAGTGCTATGTTTTAAAAATAAATTCTATTGTAATGATCTGGTCTCTCACATAAGCAGAAGGCAGAAACAATGAAATCTCATCATAGTGTCAGAGAAGTATTTTCTGTATTCAAACTATAAGACCCATTTGACAGTGGAAACAAAGTTTTACTCTAATCCACATTTTCACATTTTATGTGAATTTCTTTCCATTTGAGGATGATTATGCCTGCATTTATGGAGTAGTGCCATCCGTCCATTCAGTTACAAATTGCCACCCAGCAGTTTTGGTTGCCAACATGTACCAAAAAACCCATAGAGTTTTTCATGGATTGAGTCTGAGTGAAATTATGTTCTATGGATCATACATGAAAACAAATTGGAATTGCTCTCCCAATGTCTGTCCACATCCAGAAGAACATTTGGCAGGTTCGATATCAGTGATTATGGGCCTGGCTCATAATCTTTAGTTACTAAAGGTGTTTGATGGAGTTGAGATCAGGGTCTCCACAATATTGGAAAGGAAGAGTAAAATTGTTCAAATGTCTGAAGTTAAATGATGTTTTTCTTCTGAAATGTCAGTGTCGTTCTCACTTCTAATTGCATGAACCTGTTTTGCCATTTAGCTTTTAACAATGAATTCAAATGAACAGCTGATTTATGTTTGCCATCTGTTTCTTGGGGACGTTTGCTCCTTTGTAGCCTTCTTCTATCTCAGCCGCTCCCCTGTGGTATTTCTAGTAAGCAGAACCACCTGTCTTCCTGTACGGGATAATTACACTTTGCACAAAAGAAACTCACACATAGTCACAAGAGTGTTTTGTGATGCCAGATAAATATTTAACCTTTCTCTTCATCAGATTTTTAACAATAAAGCCAGCAAGCAGGCACAAGTCCACACAATGATAGTGGAAGAGGCAATAGAGGGGAGAAGTGGGGAGCGGTCATTTGAAGTGTCTTTGGCAGTCCTCTATGACTTGGCAGCCACTGAGTCAGAACCCTTCTCATGCCAGTTTGGGCCACGTGCCAGTTCATGCCCGCTTGAAAGCTTGAGCCATGCTTTTGAGAAAAGGGAAAAAAAAGGCTTTTATTGCATTCAACTTCATTGCTTTTTAAGGTGTTGTTAAATACTGTACAATCTAAGATAGGGTGATATGGAGGAAGGCTTGAAGACAAAAAAGTGACGAGATGAAGACCACCTGCAGTGAGGTCTACAGTTACAGAGTCTGCGGTTTTTATAATGAGGCCATTCATTTGGTTTCCACAATATTCAAAAGTAGTCCTACATACCTGTGAGAAAGTATTCTCAATCATTAAAAGGAGAGTGGAAATTATTTCCTTTTGCTTTATTATCTTTTCAATTAAAGTCGTCAAAGTCCACTTAACATGTGAAAACAAATTGTTTGTGGTTTGAGCATAACTATGCAAACGGAATGTCCAAAGCCAGTCAAAGGAAATTTAACAATCAGTTCAAATCCACAGACGAAGTATTTGTAGTCAACATCCTAACTTTTTAAACCTCTGAGGTTATTTTCCATGACTATCTATGGCCAATATTTTTAATGCTGATATTTAAGCCTCCTCACCGCAATACCTGTATGAATAATAAAAATCTACGGTGGAAAGGCGTCTCTGAGTCCCTGCAGGGATTAAATATGCTGCATGCCAATTTTCAGGCCCAAATTTCAAAGCCTTGCTTTCCACCTCATTACATGAAGGACGTAACACTTATTGCACTACCAGCAATTGTTGGCCTTGGCTGGAAATGATGAAGTGGAGAATCGAATGATATGGACTTAAGCCATGTCAATGTTGCAGCAGTGCTGCTGCATTTTTTTTTTCTTAAATGTTTACCTAGCGGAATACTGTACGTTGTCATACTTTACTAGGTCTTTTGCGGATCTTAAATTTAATGAGCGCTTGTTGAAATGCATTTATCAAACATGAAGGACAGTAGATGTTGCTTTTTATTGAACTTAGTTGCTGCTTTAAAATTTGAATTGGTTCTCAGAGTTCTCCGACCGAATGGTTAGACACTGACCCACTTTGAAACTCATTATTTTCTTTCTTTAGAATCCCCAGATTTCACCCCTTAAAATATTGCAGACATACTGCAGAGATAAAATAAACAACCTGAATGTGATTTGTGCTATCATTTGTATGTGAATGTATTGTGAGGGGTGAAAAATAGCCGTTCCACTTTCTAGCCGTGACATGACAACACATCGCAACACACCCATATATCAACTTCAAAAACAGTTTTTAAGAATAAACTGAATGTCAATGCCACATAAAACCATTTAATGGACTCCCACAGTGTCTATAAAGTAATAACACATCTCCATTAAAAAATAGGTGATGTTTGTTCCTCTACTGCTTTCACTCTGTTACTGTAACTTACTGAATACTTCCAGCTGGATAACTTGAGTCTGTTGAAGCGGAAGTTCAACTGGTTCCTTAGAAGAAAAAAAAACAATGTTTACATTTTTTTTAATAAAATAAGCGTAAGCTGTGTCAAGTATTGAATCATTAGTGTTGGTAGCGCACATGAAATAAAGTGGATTGATTAATTATTTCACAATAAATGCACACTTTGTATCTTTAGTGTATAGTGCGTTAGTCATCAGGAATTCAACAGGTGCAGGCATCACGTATTTCGAAAAGCGTATTTTGCTAAGCGAATGCTGATCATTTGTTGGTGCCTCATGAGTAACACTACATGAATGACAGTGGTAAATTTTAACGTATAATTGGTCATTTGTATTGAGCTGAATTTCTGTATGAAGGAATTTGAGCTGTTCAAGTGTAAATATATATATACGTATATAAAATGATATATTATTGGTAAATATTGGTAAAAATGTATGACTGCCATAAACCGTCTGCATAGATCGGGGAGGGGCGATCACCACCGTACCGTAACAACACATTTTAAAAATAACCGACTCTATTGACATCCACTGGGAGTAAAACAACACCCATCATTTCATCTCAATAAATTGTCTGTTTATTGATTGTCTTGGTAGAATGAAAACAGTAGAGGGCAATCACTGACTCATATAATTGAAAATGCAATTCATAAAATCGTCCAATATAATATACTGTAGTTGAAGCATATGTGCTTTTCTGTGTAGATGCCTCAGTGTGCGCAGGTGTCATCCTCCCCCTTGCTGCCTGTTAGTTAGATTGATAGTCAAATTAATCTGCAGCTCCATCCAGGTATAAACACGCTGCCTGCTGGCCAGGATACATCCCCCTCTATTAGCACCATAACTCAATGCACCCTGCAGCAGTCTGGCCTGATCAGTGAAAGGTAATTGCAAGGAGGACACTTGATTTATTGACAAGGTTGATACGGTGGATTACAAGATAATTTGGGGATTCATTCATTCTACATTTTAGGCCAATGATTGTCAACAGGTAGTCCGCAGCCATCTAGAGGTCTGTGGCGGTATTGCAGGTGGTCCACGAAATTGGAAATGAAAAATAATTAACATTTTTAAAAATAAAATTGATTTATTATTTAGACTTGATTTATTTTCCAACAGATTTTGTGAACAATCAATCGACTTTTTCTGCCTTCTTGGGGTATTTTCACAAAGTGTAACAAATTTTAATAGATTCCCCCCTCCCCAAGCAAAGTTACAAGGGGTGTGGCTCGATTATAGAGTGATAGACTTCAACCTTGAAGGTGGTGAATTCAATCCTCAAGTCAATTTAGACTTGGTTTATTTTCCAGCTAATTTTGTGATTCATTTAGCCATCCAAATGACGTCAAATGTACCTGAGATTCCCAAAATAGACAAACAGATGCAAATAGATAGCTTGTATAGGTCTATCCTCCTTCGGTGCAAAATAAAATAATACTCCGCCAAAGAAGTGGTCCCTGAGTTGCTTCTTGGTTATATTGGTGGTCCCTTGGACAAAAAAAAAAAAAACAGTTGAAAACCCCTGTTTTACGCAAATGGCATTTTTCCTAGAGAATATTGGTCCGACATAAAAACGCAGAGCAGTATTTTGAATGCAATGATAAACCCTATGTGGAATATACTTGAACTCAACTTTGTGCTTAGTCACTTTACCTTTGCACTGATTTAGTGTTACAGTTCTATGCTTAAGATTATTTTGGTGGTTCAATTTATATTTATTATGGGTTCTGATATGTCATTTGCATTAAAAATGTTTCTCAACTCATCAGTTTCAGAATGATAACACATTTCATTTGTCAATTGACAAACCAAATACCGTATTGGCCCGGATATAAGACGACCGCCTCTTTTTCAAGACTCAAGTTTGGAAAAAAAAGAGTTTTTGAACACCAAATTTAATTTTTATACAGAAAATAATTACAGTACATCTGAAACAAATGATTATAACAATATATTCGAGAGAAAAAGCATGTTATTTTGCCTCATTCAAATCATGCAAAAACTGTCTATCACATCTTAATATCTGAACATTTAATTATGTAAACTAAAGTGCAATCACATTTGTAAATGAATGGCTACTGGTCTTTGAAATGTAAATAAACCTACAGTTTTGCCATTTTCTGTTATCTCTTCTCTTATTTTCTTGTCTTTTCTTTCTTACTGCTATTTTTTATTTTTATTCTTCGTGCTCCTGCTATTTTTCTTTTTCTTCTTCGTGACAGGGATTCGCTTTGGCCTGGGGAGTTAAGTTCAGCATTCGCTTTAAAGATATCTGGCGCCATCTAGCGTTGTGAATGGGTATAATGTCTAGACCCCAAATGTAAGACGACCTCCACTTTTTCAGTCTCATTTCAATGCAAAAAACACTGTCTTATATTCGGGCCAATACGGTATATTAAGTTTATTTAGGAACACATTCACATAATAAAATTATGTACAAAACTTTTGAGGTTTGTAGTTCGCCATCCCTTCATATGAGCCATCTATGTGGTGGGAATAAAAGCAACATTTTAAGGGAATTGTGAAAATGATGATACAAGCAGGAACATTTTGAACAACTCTCTGTCTAAGGGGCCACTAAATATATATGTATAGTGTGTGCATGCGTGCGTGCATCCGTGTGTGTGTGTCTTTAAGGTGCTATTTCTCAGCCTAACATCATATGAAGTCATCTAATACATCTGACTAGGTGTGACTCCACGCCTAATCCAATCAATTTGATCCTCAGCAGGAGGTGCTAAATGTCGAATGTGCTTGGTAAATCAAAGATTATTCTATTCTTATTTTTCAGTAAGATTATTCTCACATGGATAAAGGGTCTGAGGTGGTGTAACGATTGCTGTTAGGTAATTTATGATGTGGAAAGTCAAGGCAACTGGGCATTTGTCACTGAGTTCTATAGATTTGTGGCTTTAGGGAACAGGGGTGATATTAGAGCACAAGAGCCACAAGAGCAGACGTCTTCCAAGATGTCGACTCAAGTTGAAGACATAGTGGAGGGGTACAGCCAGTACAATACAGCAGCACAGAGCCAAGTAGTCAGAACTGCACAAAAAAATAATTTGCATTCATTTAATTTGAACATGTTCATCAGTTATTCGTGATTAAAATTTGTGAAACTGACAAATTATCGTATATTCAAGGGGAACATGGGACAAACAACTTCAGTTTACCACCACATTTCAATCACCCATAGTTTTTTTTTTTTTTTAATTCCAGTTTAGTCACTTTACATGAGTGGGCTTCCACTGCTCTTCTCTGTAATTATTGTTCTTAATTATTAATAAGATTCATATTGTTGTGGAGAAGTGTAGCGTAAGTACTCAGTAGCAGTCTGGTAGGACCTATGTAATGTGTCGAAGAGATGAAGATGATGGCCGATTATAATGATGGAGGTTGCACTGTTCAGAGGAAGGTGTTGGCAAGACAAAGCATAGCAACATTAGGTTGGAATTGGGCAGGGCATCAAATCTATTGAAGGATGAGCAATTGTTTTGTTCACATTCCCCTCCTCTGCTCTCCTTCTTTGTGATATAGCCTTTGATGTCTTTATTTCACCCCACACGTCCCTCAAGCTGTTCTCTTATAATTTCCGTTCCACCTTACGCTCATTGCCTCCTTTGCAAAAGGAAAAAAAAATCTCTCGCCCATCTCCCAAACCACCATTAACAAATTGTTCTCTGTTTTGTAGCCCCAATGAGCAAGCCCTGTATACAATTTAGAATGTTTTCTTATCAGGTGTCCTCAAGTTTATTTCCGCCACGGACTGCTTTATCCATACCCTTTGCGTCAGTTTTACAATTCACATTCAAGCTTGCGCAACATATGCTTCTGACGCAATGTTTAATGTTCAATCGCGTATTGCAAGACATCCATACAAATTTAAATGGCCATTGTCACTGTTTGGTGACAAACAAAAACAATTTGGGTTGAGATGAGCACAAGCAAAACCATGACACACGATCAGAACACAATAAATAAAAGAAGCTATTTTAATCAAAGCTTTTTTGTGCTTCGTAATTCAGTGTGGATCGTAAACATACAAATACCATCAATGCTTCAGGATGTGTTTACTATATGTGAAGTGTGACTAATGTTCCGCCATACATTTTTTTATTCTTACATTTTAAGCCTGTTGCGAGGGAGGAGCTGATATTTTTAATTGCATGTATGCTGTGACATTAAATGATCCATCTTAAGCCATTTACACAATGTGATAAAATCAGAGCTAAGCAAGTCTGAAGACTGGGTCATAGCGTCCAAAGTCAATTTGCGTGATAGTTTGAGTACAATACATTGGGGGAAAAAAGAGACAGCACATTTTGCCATTATCTGCATAGAGGTCAACAAGTTTCACAGATGATAGTGTTTTCAAAAACAGAGAGAAAAAATCAGAGGCGCATGCTGGTAAAGGTAAGTGAATCACTGGAGGAGAAAACAAGATGCTGCAGGCTAGAGACGGATTGATGAAGAGGACACAAACTGAGGGATAGATGGATGAAAGGCTTTTCATTCTCCTTTTTAATGCTCAGTGGTCCTGTTTAGGTCGCTGACTGGAAAAATCCTTGTGTGTGTGTGCGCGAAGCGAAAATAACAGAGATCAATGAGGGCTTTTGTGACTGGAGGTGAACTCGGCACAACACTCACACGCATGCGTGCACACGCACACTCTTTTCTCTGTCTCTCTCACTCACACAGAAACGAAACAATTACCTTGTGAGGTTTGGACAACCAACAATGTGTTGCATCGTACAGATCATAGCTTGACTTTGCACAATTTTCTAGGGAAACAGTAATACATTGAATCGTTTGATACATTGGTTGTGAGTTACTGCGGACTGTATTGAACACTATACTTTTTCAATCCATCCATCCATCCATCCATCCATCCATCCATCCATCCATCCATCCATCCATCCATCCATATATCCATCCATCCATATATCCATCTATGCATTATCTGTACCGCTTGTCCCCATGGGGGTCGCGGGCGTGCTGAAGCATATGCCAGCCGACATCTAGCAGGAGGCTGGGGACACCCTGAACTGGTTGCCAACCAATCGCAGGGCACACAAATACGAACAACCATCCGTGAAATTAGCAGGGAACGTGCATGTGGAAATACCTACACATTTTGTGATATAAGCAAGCCATTGAAACATGCAGTGTACAGTATAGCAATGTTTCAGGATGTCAGCAGAAGTCAAAATAATTTTACACCAAAAGTAGTAATCACTTAATACAAGGCTAGAAACAACAGCCCTGTAACTATATTACAGACTCCCTGTACAAAATAACACATTATCAATGAACAGTCAGTGACTGTATGCTACTGCAGAGCATCCTGGGACTGCGGATTCACTCATGGATTGTTGTTACGCCAAAAAGTGATTTGTTTTTTTTTTTTAGTCCAGTTTTAGCTACCTAAGTGTTGCTGACTTGGTAAATTTGCCTTGAAAATAGTAAAGTATCTCATCCAATGTTGTCTATGCTTGGCTATTTGTTCATTTTAGAATTGATCTTCTTTTTAATCTAAAACAATGCGAATGTAATGTTAAAATTGATGTTGGAGGGAATGGTAAGCCATATTAGATTGATTATGCTACCACTTTGATATTATACAACTTTATTAAACACTGCCAGCTATTTTACATTTTGAAATCTTCAAGACCCACAGGATATTGTGATCAATGATGATGATTATATATAAATACCAAACCACTAATGAAAGAATAGAATCTCTCATTTCATTAAGAAAATAATGATTCTGCCTTTTCCCGTTCTTTTATAATTAGCAGTAGAATAAAGGGTTGCACACAATGATCTCATACTTTATTTAAATTTGGCATTTATGTTGTCTCCTAGTGCATCAGTAAAGATGTTTTTAAGTTTGAAATTTACAGTGGAGTAACATCAGATGCTCCTCTACCCATCCCCGTTGAAAAACGTGATAGACAAATGCAGTTGTAAATGGCCGTGAAATAAGCAAGATAAAAAGGTGAAAAAAGCCCATCGGAGAGCTGCCAACCAATAGAAATCCACTTTCAGAACAAGTTGGTTAGCTTCTCTTGATTCCGAGGAGCTGCAGCTCTAAACAAAGAGCCAAGCAGATGATGAAATTTTTCCCTACTCATGAAAATCTGAGTTTCCTTGCAAAGGAAACTCATTTTTTTTCCATTTGCGTCCATTATCTTGTTCTTCTGGTCATGACTCATAGCTTGTGACAAAAGATGGGTTTATGAATGTAGGTTGACTCAGATCCCGAAACCATGAAAGACCAATGTGGAATCTGTATCACTGCAGATGCTGCACCGATCCAATCTGACATATGCCAGCTAACTAAGACCAAGATCAATCCAGGGTTTACCCCATCTCTTGCCAAAAAGTCAGATGGCACGCTGCCAAAGAAAAGTGATCAATTCCAGCACAATGTTTGAGTGTCAAGCCTGAGTTTCATCATCATCATTAGCTCTTGATCTCTGTTGTGTTTTTAGGAACTCTACATACTGCATGAAGGTGTCTATGTCTATGACTGTAGAGGAGAGTGATGAGGGGAAATGCTTCAGCAGCAATATCCGCTATCTGGCGAAAGCTGAGGTTACCCATAGCAAAATGATCACATGTCGTGATATCGATGATTATTTGGCTCCATACAAACAACCTCAAATGACCTGGTACAAGGTAAGTCAAATAAACACAGCTGAGATGAGAGTAACGCTGTTTAACCTGTCGAATGTGTGCCCTGTCAGGAGTGTGAGCGGGTTGAATGGAGAAGTTCAATTATCGTCAATAATACACACATCTGGATCCCTGAGGTGGAGGAGGAAGATGGGGGGAATTACACTTGTGAGTTGCAGTATGGATCCAGACTGGTACGGAGGACAACACAGCTCAAAGTCACAGGTAGGACACAGACCATTCATGGACAGATGTAGGTTCAAAAGAGAGTTTCAAAAAAATGCTGGTAAGCGTGAAAGGGCATAGTTCTCTTTTTCTATTCTATTCAATTCTATTGTATTCTATTCAAATGGAATAATCAGGGTGAGAATTATAAAAATGTTGCATATATTACACGTTAGTTAATGTGGAATTAATGAATTGCTCGATTGAGAGCCTAATTTACAGTCGGTCACTTAATTATTTTGCCAAGTTTGACAAATATTTTTTATACAATTATTTCAGGGGCACTACTCTGTTGGTTTATTAATTGTGCACAGAAGACACTGGTTATAGTCTCAATGTATTTGAAGGCACGCTACATGTTTCAGTTTGGTAACTCACGCAACATAAACTTGGCTCGAGAACTAAAAAAAAAAACGAATAAAAGCACAGCCAATTATTTGGATAGCAGGTAGTTTACTGGATAATATGGGAGTAAATCCAGGGAGTAAATAATTTCTGAGGAAAGAAAAAAAAAATAATGCCAGAAATGTGACATATGAGAGCTACCGGGTGGATAGTGCTGTGTTATGAAAACCGCAAACAGCTAAATTTTACTTCTTGGAATTTTTTTATTCACCAGTTTGCACAGTACAAAAATGACAAAGTACCCTTGAGAATTAAATTCCAATTCAATATAAGACATATGTAATTATACTTCTTGGGTAACTGTGGTCAGAATGTTGTGTTACCCTGGCTCATTAGCAATTAAATGAACATATTTGCTTGACAGTAACGGTGAAAATAGATTGTTAATATCAACAATGGACGACATCAAATGCAGTCAAATAGGTCAAGAATGTGGTATGCAATCTAAAAGTTTATACAGCTGTAATGTTCAGGAGAAAGAAGAAAGAAAAATTGTTATACAACAGAAAAGTCACGTCTGTATTTTAGGCTATTTTCCCCTGAATGTCGACCAAAGACAACAAAAAACTATTTTGAGCTGTTCTGAGGATCAGAATCGGTTTATGGCCTTTCTTTGGGGCTGGCAGAGATGTCCGAAACAGCTTTTGCCACGTACTGCCGAATTGCGCTTAGTGTCCTGATACAATATAGACAAGCCATGTAGCCTTTGGCTACCGTTGTCATGTCATGTCAAATCCATGGAAATCGGTCCTTTGGTGCTGATAAGGGTCATGACCTCACACTACACGTACAAATGTCATTCTGCAATCTCAGACTGCAGCATCCATTATTGGAGAGATGCAGATACTCAGTAACATATCAGCATTATGAAATTCGGTAAGTAATGCAAAGCTCTTTTTTGAAACCGCACTGGCTCAAATTATGTAGTAGTTGTATTTTGTGCCTTCATCACATTCCCGAATGAAACATATGTAGTTCAGTCTTCTTTGGCTGTGGACATAAGACCGAGTTGGCAGTAACATCTGACTTCCATCTGCAGTTTAGTCAAAGTGAAGGGATAAGGATTGCAGTGCCTGCGATTGAGTGTTTTTGTTTTGGCATGTGCAATTTGAGGTTTTTCAACAAAATTCTTTGACTTAAAACGGAACCCTCTGCTTTTTCTCTACAAAATGTGACAGACGTACATTTTAGTGGAACTTCATCTTTCTGCTATAACTGTCAATAATGACGTCCTATGTGTCAAGTGTTTCCCAGTACTTGTGCAGTGCTTGTCAGGTTGTGGATGACGAAGCATAATTATTAAGTAATTTTTCATATTGTCACCTTGTTTTTGTCTTAGTAGGAGGAGTTTTCATTCATTCAATTCATTTTTTGTTTGTATGTTTTCCATTTTCGTTTTTGACAGTTCATATCAGACATGAGCTTTTGGGGTTCATTTTAATCATATATTTTGATATTGCTGTACATCAATAGCTACAGAAAAGCAAGGTCAAACTGTTGTTTGAGAGTTGTAATTTATTCTGTTACACAATACAATACTTAGAAATATTTGTTTTAATCTTGCACTTGACAAATGCTCAATAAATTAAAAAAAAAAAAATCAATGTAGCAATAATCACAATCTCACGATTCAAAGTTCTGCCTGGGTGGGGTCTCAGACCTTTCCTCCCATCCTGCATGAGCACATTACAAACATCCCACCCCCTGCAGACAGCAGAAACCTTTGAATGTATTGCTCAACAATTGAGAAATTGAGAACCCACGTGTGTATGCAATTTAGGGAAGAACTTTGAGAGATTGATTGATTTGTGTTTCATGTTGTGATCCATATCTGATTATGTTCTGAATGTGATTTCCCTTGATTCATCTATTGCAATTTATAGAAATTAATCTAGTAGATAATATTCCAGATAGAACTCATATATCACTCGGACATCAAATCTAACTCATATTCCAATAGATTAATCTTAAATTGTCCTGGGTCAAGTGCGTGTGTGTTCGCAGATTGGGCACATTTGCGTAAATGTTCCAAATTAATTGCTGAAATGTTTACCATGATACCGAAACATTCTCTCCTTCCTTCTGTCCTGTATTCTAGCGCCAAGGATTTCATCTGAGTCCTCTCTGATTATGTTATACTTGAATGAATCGGCCTCTAAGACATCTGCTTGTGTGTAGCAACACTAAACATCTTTTATCTTTACTTGGTTGTGCATCTTTTGGCAGCAGCGTTTAGTCACTGTGCTTTCATATGAAATAGAATATTGGAGAAAAGACTGTCTGTAAATCAGCAGGCGGCTATGATGTTTATTCCCTCAAACACTTCAGCTTGAATGGTGTACTGAAAATAGTCCCAAAGTTTGGCATCAAGAATATGTTCAGTAAGACTTACCACTGATTTCCTTTATCCACGTTCAGTGTTTAATTAGCAGCTGTGCCTCAAGGAAGCGGGCTAATCTTTTGTGTTTGCAGTAGTGTTTGTTGATTTGCCAGAATGCCAAACTCCAGAAAATACACAACATGGAATTTCAAAGGGTTTGACACTGTAGAGGCTTGCTCAATACTGTTGTAGTACAAGGGAGAATAACTGTGGCCCCTGAAGTAAGTCCGTCACTTTTGTCTTGTTTGCTTTTTTTTTTTTTTTGCTTTTTTTTCTTGTTTGCTTGCTTTTGTTGTTTGGAATTAATTTTTCTTGTATGCTTGTTTTTGTTTGCAATTCTTTTTTGGAGATTCCTTGCTTTCTTGTTTCTATTTTTTCCCTTGTTTGCTTATTTGTTTGTGATTCATGTGTTTTTTTAATTTTTATTTAAATGTTGCAACATATTTTTTTATGATTGTTTTTTGTGATTTGCACTCCAGGGCTGTAAAAAATGTCTTTCCCCAAAATATCTATAAACCAGGGTGTCTTTTTGGATACTGAGTAGTGTGAAGGGCTACAAAATCGATGCATACTTCTGAAACAACTTTGCTCAAATTATCTTAAGCTTCAGCGGGGATAAGATCAGAGGGGCATTCTACGAAGCGAGATTAATGGTTTAGCAAATTGTGTTGTAAATAAAGCCAGGATCTTCAGCATTACAAAGCTCTCTTTAAACCGGGCTAGATCAACATGGTAATTTATGCTAAATTTACAACCTGGTTGGGAGCAGATTATGTTTTGAGGTTCAGGATGAATCAGTTATAAAAGCACCAAATTTTCGCTGTTGAACCCATCATGTCAACTGAAATGGTCTGGACTGGTCAGTGTACCTGGGTTTCAGGACTTTTTTTTGTGTGCAATAAAGGCTCATAAAAGGATTGCTACGAACGGAGAGAGTCTTCCACGATAGCTGACTTTTCTTGCTGATATTTTATATGAGAAATACAAATTCTCATCTGAGGGAGTTAGATACATCTGCGCGCCGATTGCACCAAGCATCAATGCCACAATGAGAAACTGTGCGTTCATGGTTAACCAAACTGTGTGTGGCATTACGAATCTTTGCCACAGATTTTTTTATATAAAAACAAGTTAGAACAAGATAAATAAAAGCATTACGAATCTTTGCCACATGCATTTAGTCGATGATGCTGAAAATCTGAGCAAGAACACAGTCTGCTGCATGCGCAACATTGGCCTTGCAACTTTAAAATGTGACACAGCATATTATCCAAACACTGTAAACAAAACAAATGAACCAGTTACATACCACTTTGGATAATGTTCTTATGCTTAACTTTGATTTGATGCCATGTCCGTTTTACAGTGATGGTACCACAGCTAATACACAAAATCTTCATTAATTGATCTGTTTTTATCACGTATGATAATCAAGCAAAGACTGACTTCACTTTAAACTGGCCACATAATAAATTGATTTGAGCGAATGCCTTGTTATTGGACAGATTTAAATCATGAACTAAATGGGTTAAGGTTAGGGTTAGCCAACCTTAACGCTAAAAGACTTCTACCATGGTTAGCAGTGAGAAATTACCCACTGAGTCTTGCAATAATTTATCCTTTGCTTTGACACGGTGAGAAATTTTCTGCAAGCATTCTTCTCTTGGTTTATTTGCGACAACATTATATACTGTTACTATGATTGTATCAAAAAATTACATTGATGTGATAGGGTTTTTTTTGCATATTATCAAAATTAATATTTTTTTTATACCAATGAACATTGAAAAATCTAACATTTCTAGCAAATTTCTATATCAATGAACAATAAGAAATCGGACATTTCCAGATATATGTCTCTTTGATATTATGGTACTTGAACTAAATGATTAACTCCATGTTTTAAAAAGGTAACTCGTATTTGTATTGAAATACATTTTTAAAGTCACTCTCCCATTCCTGTTCTGTTCAAATATGCAACACAATGCTGAAGGAATAAAAATCTTAAAGCCAGGGCTAAACTTGTAAATATTAGTCATTTTCCACATAGAAAGAACATTTTTATAAAATCGTGTTGTCCTTGACTTATTCAAGCACATTTTCACCCAGGATCTCAGACATTCTATTCCTCCTTTCCATGCACTCGCTACCCATAACCTATTTAAAATCACAAAAGAAACAAACCAGAAAGACTGTCATGCATTTTTCAGAAGTGTTGAACAAAACTGCGCACTGGTAAACTATTCTAAATTCTAGCTAAATGTAATACTGGTGAAAATGCCTGTGTTGAAATAATGGTTTGTCTGCATCTATCGATAGCGCAACAGACATAGAGGGGATTACAGCACAGAGCAAAATGTTCTAAAATCTCATTGGAATATTTTAAGCCTATTACATTACAGACACACGCACACACTTACACAAACGCACACACACACACACATTCTCTACCAGATCACTCTCTCCGTGTATGTTAAGGTCTCAAAATCCATTAATTGTCCCTTGACTGCCCACATTTTACTTCCCTTTGTACCTTTCCCTTTTCTTTGCTACTCTCCACGTTTCTTTTTCTCTCTGATTTCTGTTTTCTCTCTTACAGTTTAGTCATTTTTCCTGCCACTTTTCTGCTCCCACACTCCTTCACTTGACACTTCCACTCAGTTGGACACACCATGCATGTAATGAGAGTGTTCGTCTATGTGTGTGTGTTAACGTGCACACTTGGCCTGTGACCTAGTTAGAGACTCACCTCCTAATTCATTGTGAAATTGTCTCTGTTCTCCAAAGACAGAGGATCACAAATGAGATTACGCTCTCTGTCTCTCTCTCTCTCTCTCTCTCTCTCTCTCTCTCTCTTTCTCTCTCTCTCTCGCTCGCTCCACCCCACTCACTCAAGAACACACACACACGCACGCACACACATACACACGGATACACAAACTACTGGAGGCAGGAAAGGGCAAGAGAAAAACAACACAATGAACAGAATATGCTGTCATTGTTTGGGATGTTATTGGAGCTTATTTAAAAGTAAAGAGCTCCAGGGTTATTCACGCCAACATTTTAAAGTTACATGAAGCCCATTTTAGCATGCGTCGTCAGATGTTGCGTTCCAATTTATGGTTCTTCAGTTCAGGGCCTAGCTGTATTTCTCATGCACAGTTGTAAAATATTTATATAAACTATATATAAACGAAGTTCCGGTTTAATGCTGATTTTCCGAATAACACATTCCATCCATCCATCCACTTTCTGAACCGCTTCTACTCACGAGGGCCTATCCCAGAAGTCTTTGGGCAGTTGGTGGGGTACACCCTAAACTGGTTGTCAGCCAATCGCAGGGCACACAAAGATAAATAACCATTCACACTCACAGTCACACTACGAACAATTTGGAGTGGTCAATTGGCCTACCATGTATGTTTTTGCAATTTGGGAGTACCCGGAGAAAACCAATGCAGGCACGGGAAGAACATGCAAACTCCACACAGGAAGTACCCGCAACTGCTGCATTATGGGGTGGACGTGCTGACCAATGCCCCACCATGCAACAATTTTGTTTTTACAAAAAACAAAAGCGAATGTGCATTCCAGCAAAGTTATCGTCCCTCATGCATGTATTTCATTCCATTTCATTAACTTGTGAGATTTCACATTTCTGTGATGATAAATGAGATACCAGTTTTATGAAAAACGAGCTGTTTTTTAAACAAAATAAAATAAAATGTAGCCACCATCGCCCATGAAGAGAACCATACCACTACTGCTTGATGTTCTGTTATTTAATTAAATGGGCACAAATTAGTTTCCCATTATTCTTATTATTTATTGTGTGTGCGTATGCATGTGTGCGGTGTGTGTGCGTGTTTCTTTCAATTTGAAATACAAGTTAACAAAATTCAGCCAAAACAGAAAAGTCAAGAGGTTCATTTTGTGAACATTCACACAAGATTAATTTGTCCATTGGTGTTGAATACACAAACACATTTTGTTTTTCATCCTTCTTAGCGTGCACACACACACACACACACACACACACCTGAGAAATCCCAGAGGTCAATTTAATTGCGTGCGCCACTCTTTTACGGACCCTTCTGTCTCTCACACATCGATACCTCTGCAAAGAAGTAAAGCAGAGAACCGCTAAAGTGCAGCAAAAACAAGTGTGGGGAAAACAATTGGGGCAATTATGCAAATGCTTGCATGGTTTGCGAAACTTTAGACTAAATAACATGCTGTTAACCTCAGGTGAACCTCTTTGTTTTGATCTGTGTTTTTCAGACAATAGTACGGTCTGTTCGCTTCTTTCGGGATCAAAACATGTATAGAATAATTGATCAAGCGGACTCAACGCTCGCAACTGACTTCCTAATGTAGTCAGGAAAAGATTTAAATGCATGACTGAAAAATGGCTTCAGCGCAAGATGTAAAAAATATCACAAAATAAGGTTGAAATAAGATTTGAGGAATCATTTTTTTATTTTTGTTTTTTTTATTGGGAATGCTACAATATGTCAAAAAGTAATATTCAGTACCAAACAAGGTAAAGAATTAGACCTCCACGAGCAGATAATGTAAGGTTGGCCAGGAAGATCAGAGGTCACCTTCACTGGTGTTGTTTTTGGCAGCTTTTCATCGTTTCAGTCAAGTCTTTGTGTCACGTTGTGATTTTAGTTTTTATTAGTTTCAATTACTATTATACAATTATATACTATATTATATTCCTACTCTTTTTAGTCCAGTCAAGTTTCAGTCAACTAAAATTCTGAGCATTTTAGTCAGAATTGTCCATTATTTTAGTCCAATTTTAGTTGACAAAAACATGACATTTTAGTTGGATGCGCCGATCAATTGCTAGCCAATAATTATCGTCCAATATTAATGAAAAAGTGTGATTGGTTAACATGATCAAAGTCTGTAATTGCCATTCCATCACCCAACGTGACCAACTGTTAGCTTATCATATCAAAAGACATCACATTCAGTAACGTCACTGATGATTTGTTCATAGTCGTCAGCAGATTGATATTTCATAAGGGTGCACATTTTTTGGTGTTTTCAGGAACTGAAAGATATTCTGAAATACAATGCTGGTGTAATTACCCTGAAAGCAGAGTGTGAAAAAATGTGGGTGAGGGAGACATATGAGAAAGAGAGGAGATGAAATGTGACATAGGTCATTAAACTGGACTTAATGAAGCCTGTTTGCCTTGATAACCACCCATTTCATTAACTACTTCTTTGCAACATTCACCACTCAAACAGCACACATCTGCACACACACACGCACAGTGTCTATTGTCTGGGACCATGGAGTGAGATGTTATGTTAGACGAGAATGTGAATAATGAGCCGACAATTAATTACAGACAATTACAAGTACCCCTCACTGCCTTTGTCCTGTCTTCTTTTTTGGGGGGTCTGATTTAGTCATCCCCCTTCCCTCTCTGTCATCTTATTGACTTTTTAACACAGACCACATAAAGAATGGAAGAACCATTATGTGCATAAATGTTAACTTAGAGTTAATTGTGTGGTAACAACCTGAAAACACATTCGTTTATGGGAATTCTTGTAAATGAGCGTCACAAAAGAACATTCATGATGCACACACTTTTAATGGTAGAGTATGGTGCATCAGGTGCATAAGTGCAGTAAGACAAGGTTTCTCATTGCGGTTTAACGAGAAGTGAAACAAGCAAGTTAAACACTGCTTATTTATTGGGGAAACACTACAAGACAGTATTCTCAGAAATCGAGGTGCCTCTTCCTGCACATACAGACATTGAAATTCTAACTATAAGCATCATTTTCATTTTTTTCATTACTGTACATACTTTTACTGTGCAGAAATAACAACAGCACATTGCTAAGCTAATAATCTTTCAACGGGCCATGAGATAATGAAATGATTCATCTTAAAAAATTATTGTTGTAGCACAATTTCAAAAATATCTGTTGCAAAATCTATTGCAACCACCTTTTGCCAAAACTTACTCATCAAGGGACAGCCTTAAAACAAGGGAAGAGTGATTATCACATCCACCAAAGAGATATAAGGCACATTAAAAGAGGAAGAGAATGACCATTTCCACTGTCCATTTGACTCTCATCTCTCCAATTATAGTATCCTGTCATTGTTGTTTACTGTATAGTATCACCATATTGTGTTTTCAGTGGAGCACATGATTCAGTGAGTTTGTGCCTAATTCGGGGGGAGTGAGGTAGGCGTTTTACAAGATGAATTTCTCTTCTGTTCTTTTCTCCTGTATGAGACTAAAATGGAACATTCAAAAGATTTTTGTCTAAGTCCAACAGAGAGGAAAAAAATGGACAGGATGGTGTGTGTGCATGTGTGCATGCACAGTTGTTACTCCAGCTGCTCTCATCCACATGTTGTTTTCCATCAGATTGTCAGACACTGAAAATGAGAAATTCTGACACCTTTACAATTAACTGCCAGATTGATCCACATGAATTTGCTCTGACTTTGGCAAGCAGTACAGCAAACCCAGCGGTGGCAAGAGCAGAAAATACTGAAAGATTGATTTGTACACTATAGTTGGTGTGTAATGTCTATTGGTGATAATTGACTGTTTCGTCATTTACCCAAAAACTTAAAATAGTATAGTAGAAAAAAAAGTCATGATGGTTTCTGAGCTGTGGTATACAATGATATAAGCGTAATGCTGATTTTGGATGAATCAGAGTAATATGAGCCTGAATGATTCATTCTGCAAGTCAAAAGACGGCTATTTTTCTGCCGTTGTGAAAATGTTACTGTGAGCAAATTTAGAAATTTGCCATTTCCCGACATCACAGTGTGAATTTCATCATTATGGCAAAGAGCAACTCAATACATCAGTTGCATTTAAAAGAAGCCTTGACCTTTCGACCCATCACAGACTCATTAGTTGACATCAAGTCAAATAATTATAGCAGCGTTGAGTCACATTTAAATGATACTTAACCTGCAGCTCATCACATCTCTTTGGGATAGAATTCTCGACGAGTAAGGCAAAAATTGTAATATTCCCTTCTATTGTCTTGCTAGAATAGTTTTGTCTTGGTATCTTGTATTCTTGAACGGTTTCACATATATATGTAAACCATATATTTAATTGTGTGTGTGTATATATTATGTATTATTTGTATGTATGAATATATATATATATTATGTATTATATACGTATATATGTATATATATATATATATATATAGTACGTATATATATATATACTATATACTAGATAGATAGATAGATAGATAGATAGATAGATAGATAGATAGATAGATAGATAGATAGATAGATAGATAGATAGATAGATAGATAGATAGATAGATAGATAGATAGATAGATAGATAGATAGATAGATAGATAGATAGATAGATAGATATTTCTCAAGTGCAATCCCATTCCCCATACAAGCCAAGTACCAATCAAATGCTCAATCTCTTCATCTTTTGTTTGAGTGGGCTGTTTCCCATCAAATGCAAAAATTCCTACAATCTTTTAGTAAGACAAGAGTGTGTCATAAAATGCTGAGAATTGTCTTCTATAATGTGGCATTCTAAATATAACTGTAAGATTGAGCTCAGGCAAGAAAAAATGTTCCTGGATTATGGGTCCAGAATTAGAAATGCAGTATCTGGGGGTAGAATGCTTCATTGGGACAAGTTACAAATGGGTCTTGTAATTCTTCACCATATGTTTTGCTTGTCTTTCTCCAGCCCATGTTTCGTCCCATTATATTGCTCATGTTAAAGTCTTCACATCTCTCTCTACTCGAGACTCTCTCCTTCCCCCTTAGGGCCTCTGCGTCGGCAACTGCCTTATTCCCTTGTATTATCTTCCACCATCTCATCCATCTCTTATAACGCTGGGACGGGCTTGATAAATGTTGGGCAGATTTTATGTAGAAGTCTTGCTCTGGGTTGCTTAACCAAATAAAAGGGTTATGCATTTGCCTCTGTGTGTCGCCCTAGGTGGCTTTCGACGACAGGATGCGAGAGATATAAAATTGCCCCGAGTTGTAGCCAATACATGTCTTGCCCAGCTGCAGCCGTGTGTGAGGCTGTTAGTTCATGCTCAGAGCAAAAAAATAAATGAGAAAAAAAACACTTCCATCTGTTTAAAGCGTGTACTTAAAGAGGATATGTCATGATGCGTTTTTGATCCAAATTGCTTCACATCTGTGTAACCAATATGATGCGCACTCACTGAGATGAACCTATAAAAGTTCTGTTTTTGAACATGTTTCATGATGCATTTAGACTGCATGTCTATTTACTTTCAAGTGACTCGTGTCCGCATGGTTAAAATGTGCATAAACAATGAAATGTCGCTACAGAAACAAACTGAACAACAACAACCACAAAGTTGCTAAACATAACACACTGAGTCAAACGTCATATATCAACGATTTACTGAATTGTCAAATCATTGAGACATTTCGCTTGACTGTTTTGCCGTTGGCCAAGCAACTCGGTCACTGTTTTTATGTTTGTACCTAATTGTCCCCCTAATTGTCAGCCTTTTTAATGATGGAAATATGAATTTAATGTGCCTAAAGGGAGTTTATCAAAATACTGTAGGTATTCAAAGGTTTTTCCAAAGTGGCTTCATCCACACTCACATTCCCACAGTGATTCGTAATGATTTCGGGAGCAATTAAGGGTTCAGTAGCTTGCTCAAGTACACTCCATCCCATCTCTTCAAGAATTAAATGCTCACTATGCAACCTTGTTTTTACATGACCCTTGAGTACCAATCCAGATTCTGTGAGATATTTTAGAACTCTACTCCAGTCTCTTGTTGCTATCATTTGATCTTCCTAATGGCAAAGGTTTTTGTTACTTTAACTCAGTGTTTATGTCGTTCATGTGAAAGTAACTCAAATTGTAGCGATCATCATATTGCCTTCACCTCAGCGTTGAGGTCCAGTCAGTGATACAAAGTGATGAATGAAGTCAGTGGCCAGTGTTTGTTAGGCTCCCTTCTTGACACATCACTTCAGTGCACAGAAGTAATAGCTGCTGTGTTTGGTAAAGATGATTGACAGCAGGCTGCAAACAGCTTCTGATGCTTTAATGTGTTTTGTTCCACACTATTCATACGTAACTGAAAGCATTTGAGATACATACATACATAAAAACAGAAAACAATTGGGTCAGCTAAAATTGCTGACGCTCCTCCAAAAAAGTAAAACTGAAAAGGCGGATTCCTTGATAACAATGCAAGTTATCAATGAAGAGGAGTATAACAATCTCAATGTCAGACTTTTCATTGAGGTTTGCCTTCTCATTCTCTAATGTGCTGTCAGGCTAGGCATCCTTCAAGCAATGTTAAGTAATATTGGAAGGGGCCTTTAGGGCAAACACAATTAATTTTGCAACTCTAATTTCCCAATACACCCAAGCGGAGTTAAAAAAATATATTAACACACATCCGTAATGACACACTCTAATGCATATACATGAGGCCATTGTCCCAGGAATATTACCATGTAATATTCATGACTTGAAAATAACAATGCAAAGCATTCATACACGATTCAATAATGTTTTCAAAAACACACAGTACGGTTTAAAAAACACATTGATTAAAACACACACACATGCACATGCACACACGTATGCACACACAAACACATTTATTGGCAGTATGGTTGTGATGGTTGAGTAATTACTTTCTTTAACCTAATTCAGTCTCCACTGAAGGCTGAGTTAACCACAGATTAGTGTGTGTGTGTGTGTGTGTGTGTGTGTGTGTGTGTGTGTGTGTGTGTGTGTGTGTGTGTGTGTGCGCGTGTGTGTGCGTGTGTGTGTGTGTGTGCGCATGCATGCGTGCGTGCGCGCGCGTGCGTGCGTGTGTGAGTGAGACACATCCTTCTGACCCCAATAAAAGTGTTAGAATGGGCTCAAAGTTCGACATGAGATTCTGCTTAGAGCTAAACATAATACTCTATTTTGAATATATTATCTGACTTTTACATGGGGTTAAAGTGGATTTTCTTTCAGGTGGTTGATTCTTTGTTTCTTTCATCTTACTTGCATTAGTACGCATTAACGAGACCAGCATCGCCTCATAGCAAAATGTTTGAATATCACGTAGTGTACTTGATTTGCCATTATTCTAAACGTGATGGTTTTGTTAAATTTCTATTTAAAAATATTATCATAGTAATTGAGAGGAATCCAAGATCAATGGTTCTGAAAGCTGTTGAAGAAAAGGAAATCACTGGTATTGTTAAAGTGTACCTCAACTGCTCCCAAATTGAGGGTTAGCACTGACGCGCTCGCTCTTGACTTGCCTGAAAGGCAGTGGGCTTTTTTTTCTGTCGGGTTATCTAAAAACCTAAAAAAAAGGAATATAATAAAAGGCGGCAATGTGGCGTATCACTCCATAGAAAGTGATGAGTGCAAGGGGCGGCCCAGTCAACGACTTAACATCACATCCGTTCCCAACATGGCGCTATGCATTAAAACAAATCAGGAGGATTCGGGGAACCCTTACCATAAATCCCATATCTTCCTAAAGATAGAAATATTGGTTGTTCCGGAAAGGAACATTATTGCAAACTGTATTAACATACTATTTGCATCTGGATTTTGCATACAACAGCTACTACAAGTGTAAATCCCTTTAAGTGATTTTTACAATTTACATACAGTGAAGAAATTCATATTTATTGTGTGCCGTGTAAAGCAGATGATAATAATTATAATGCATCACATTTACATAGCAATCTTTTGGACACTCAAAAATGCCAGAACAGGGAATGGGATAGAAGAGTAGTGCATTTCTGTTTTCTTTTCTGTAATCTTTTAATGTGTACTGTACAGTAATTGTATTATCGATATCTAACATGCTTTGCAGTGAATTACAAGTGATAAAAAGAGAGGGGAATTCCACGATACAAAAACAGCCCAAAAGAGATGAGTGTTATTGTAAAAACATAATTAAACAACATAAAGGGGTACACAGTTACAAAACACAACATATACACGCACACACCACCACACAGAGGCGTGCCACCCTGTTATCTCCGCAGCTTCCAAAAATGATGAGCTTCATATCAGGTGGCTGCCCTCTGCTGTTTTCCAAATAATAATTTCTGAGGGATTTAAAAAACAAATTGAGCTGAGCTATGGTCTCAATGTGCTCTGAAATATTGTTGCACAAACCAATTTTCATGTTGCATTGTATTTTTATCAACATTTTGTGGTGAGTGTTCAGTATTATGATGTGATAAAATAACTTTATTGTGCGAGTAAGGGCTACCACACATCACTCTATGCTACAGAATACGGCTAGAACGTCGCTGAAGATTACAATTGGCAACTCACCTGCGCACATTGGCCAATTTAGCACAAGGTCTCCTGTGCAAGCCCTTAGTGCATTTAGAGGCTTCTCAACATGTTGTACCATATCACATTTTTTGATCCATAGAAATTAGAGTGTCAGTCAAGGAAGACGCAGGTTGCTAGAGAAAGAGTACAAGGGTGAGAATAAAGACGAAAAAATGTGGACGTATATTGAAAGATGGAGCTCACTCCATTTCATTTGAATGTACGAATGGTATGTACGTCGCTTAAATTTTTACCACAAGCTTCGCTATTTCATCCACAGGTACATGTTGCTAGCATCGGGCCAAAGCCTCATAAGTCCCATTTAGGTGAATTTCATATTTCTTTCCAAAATTCTTTACTTTTGTTCAGTCCAGATGTGTGGGTGGGACTTTTTATTATTACTTTTTAATTATTGACCTATCTAAAGTGTTGAAAATAGCTTTGGCTTTTTCACAATGCAATGGTAGTGGTTGAACAAATGTGCTATTTCTTAGGTCTGAAAAGTGATGGCTTTGAACATACATGGGATTCTCCCCGACACCATCAATATGAAATTAAAACCATGTTTTAAAAGTATTCAGACCCATAGAACTCCAGCAGGTCAACACAGCATGTTTGGATTGTTATTGATTGTCAATTTTTGATCAGAATTAGGTGTAAATCTGGATAAATATGCATCTGGCAATTGGTATACCTATCTGTCAAAGTGTAAAAAAAAAAAACAATCACTCTAGATTGTGCATGCAGTTGACAAAATGTATAAAAGTGGTGGGGACCAGCGAGTTTAAAAGACTTTGCACTCTTGCTCGCACTGATGATTTGCACCCTAAAACATACACCACATTGAGAATTTCCAGATACCAGGCAGGTATCGATAGGATCAAGGAAACACTAGTGATAAATCCATGTCGTGTCTAAAGAAGCAGCCATGCCCCCATAGAACAGAAGAGGTTACACTCCCTGTTAGCCCACTGGCTGTTTACAACAGCCCTGTTCGTCCGAACTTATGTTCCCCGTAATGATCAATGGAAAGAATGGTTTAAATCTCCTGTACTGCTCAATCTTCACTATCACTTAGGCTCCCTTCCCTTGGTGAGTCCTTCTCCATATCGCCTCGAATAGTAATAGATTTGAAAGTGTTAGTGGAAGAGAAACAAACATAAGACTGAGTTACATAAAAGACATTTACTCCTCCAATAATTTTGGGGGAGCTAGCACCAGCATTGAAGCCATCTTTTGATTGAACTCATCCTGAGTGTGGCGATTAGATGTGCGTATGTGGCAATCCTGCATAAATGCATTTAAAACGTGGGACAGATAGCCCATAAACGTGCTCTGGTAGAGGCCAGCACCAATTGTCACCATGCCCTAAAATGACCCAGATGCAGAGTTGAAAGGATCTATGTCATAGGTGATAGAAATGAAAATTTAGTGCAGATTTTGTATTTTTGTTACAAGTTAGGCCAATGTAAACTTTACAGACAGGTCCATTCCTTTCATCGAATCCCTTGTTCTTGTTATTTACTAATTGCAGAAAGTGCTGATTGCCAATTTGATCAATTTGCATAGTGAAGGGAGCATGTCAAATTTTGACTGTACATTGAAAAACAAACGAACTAGATGCAAATTTGGATCTGAAAATTGTCTCATGAAATAAAGATTTATATTATCAATGGATTTGTATAATGCATTAAACTGCTCACGTGTAATTCCATGGGCCAACATGAGTGCTGTTGCATCACTGGCCCACGATGCCTCAGAATGAACCGGATGTTAATCTGTTTATGCAGCACTTCGTTTTATAGAGAAATGTGCTGCTGCCTAAATTTTGATCCACTTTGCTGGTGATTCATTTTATTGCGTCAAGCACATAATATTCTGTGCTTTCAGTTAGAATAAAACAAAATTACAAAGAGAAGATTTACATTGAACCCTCTGAGGTTGTTCCCCACTATTATCTTTGCAGAGGAATTGGATAATAGTGTATCGCTGTTAGTCTTGTCTGGTTGCCCTATTGCAGTCTTAAATGGGTTATTGGATTTTTGTATATGTTTCACCCCTGTTGCATCATAAAACTGTTTTCCTGTTACAGAGCATAATATTTAGCCATTCCCACATGTCGTACCTTCATCATATAATCCCTCGAGAACGTCATCATCAGCCCAGCAGAGGGGCTTTGTGTATGTGATCATATCATATTGAACTTGCATTAGAAAAAAAAATTGACAAAAGAAGAGTAGGAATTTTTGGACGCTGTCAAACAGATGCAATCATTGCCAATCCATTCTTGATAAAAATACAAATCTGATTCGATGTAAGGTTAAATTGGTTGCATATGATTAGAATATTTAAGAATATTGCATTATTTCTCTGACTTTATTCAGTTTTCTTACATGGCAGCGTCCTACCCCAAGTTTAACTGTTGTCAATATGAGCCATAGAAAATCTCTGGATGTAATCAGATCAGTGTTGCATGTAATTGTTTAATTGGAATTTTGCCCCAAATAATAGAATATGTGAGCACTGATCTCTTCCTGATTTTGGTGTGAGTTCAACTCCTTTATCCGATCTACAGGTGGAGGTGCCAAGTGGTCGTCTTGCAGCCTAATCATGCAATATGTTCAATTTGGCATGCTTATTAGCATTTCTTTTCGCTAGTGCTCCTCAAAGACACACATCCTGTATGCTCACTTTGGCTGTTTGCATGATACACTATGTGGTACTACATTGTTCATTTGAGCACAAACAGCACATGGTATGATATATGCAATACTATAAAGCTCTACAGGGATAAATCCACACATTATTTCCTCGTAAAAACAGCAACTCGAGACTGTTTGGATACGGACAATAGGATAGAACTTGTTATTAAACAACAAAAACTCCAAAAATATTCAGTCATTGACTGTATAATTAGTACTGTTAACTATAGATAGATTACATATGTTTTTTTGTAGTTTGAAATAATTTCATACAAACTACACGTTATCAATTAGATCACTATGTTTCATTTGTAAATGATGGATGGGCTGCAATTGCACCACCCATACAACAGTCAGAATTGTTTTTGAAGTGTCTGTGAGTGATTTAGAGGACTTTACAAGAGAGACAGGAGCATAACGTATTAAATATAGCGCAAGAAGCACTCGAGTAACCATCTCAATTAATTGAAATAGCATTCTGAAGTAGTACATGAGAGAGAGAGAATAGCCATTATCTGGTTGACTTCAGCCAGTTTGTGAATGAGTTTGGCTCCATTACACTCCAACTAGGTTTGGCCTAGCTGTAAAGACAACAGAGAAACTGGTTGAAGGCCAGCAGCTCAAAGGACAATGTCTGTGTACCACCGCCATGGAGCCATGACAAAGTTTACCTTCTCCTCCAGCCAGCAAAGTTTGCGTGACACACATACAAGTAAAACCAATAACAAAGTTCAGCCTCAATATTGAATTACTGTATATTATTATGTCATCATAAACATCTCAGTTTCAAGTGAGAAATTAAGATAATTGTGTTTGATTTTTTTTTTAAATATAGTCATTAAGAGAAATTTGAATTTGTCAACAGAATTGTTCTGTTTGCCAGAAATATGTGTAGTTTTTAGATGGCACTATGAGATTTTAATGGAGAAGGTCTGGAAAGTGCATTTAACTCCAGAGGCATTACTGAAGCTGTTTATGCAGGAAGTAGTTTGGGTCATTCCATAGGTTTAACAGTTTTTCTTGCAATTTGACAC
Organism: Syngnathus acus; assembly: GCF_901709675.1. Classification (NCBI taxonomy): domain Eukaryota; kingdom Metazoa; phylum Chordata; class Actinopteri; order Syngnathiformes; family Syngnathidae; genus Syngnathus; species Syngnathus acus. The sequence goes on along the minus strand of NC_051095.1, from coordinate 20,727,613 downwards.
GATTAAGTCACTGATGATGTAGGGGTACACTCGCCTGACTTGTGTCGGTGGCAGGTGTGCGCATGTGGGTGTGGCTGGTTATTTGTCTCAATATGTGCCCCGCGACTGGCTGGCGACCAGTTCAGAGTGTCGTCTGCCTTTCACCCGTTGTCGGCTGGGATAGGCTTCAACACCACGCGCCACCCTGAACAGGTTATATGGCGTGTTGAAAATGGATAGATGGACGGAGATACTATGAAAATAATAAAGGAAGGCAAATATTGAATGCAGGTCTTTTTTTTAACTCATAAAATAGCTAAATGAATACACCTTTATGCTTATTGACCTTACGAAAAAAATATTTTCTTCTCTGATGAGTAAATTAGACCTCGTTTTTTTACTCAGAACGAATCGAGCAATTTTGTGCAATTTTCTTTGGGGTCTTTCCTAAAATGTAATTTTATATAACCATGTGTTTAGTGAATGACAATAACGCAAGTCTAAGGACCCTATTTTTATCTATTGTATCAGCACAAGGCTCACTGCATGTGTTTGGCAGACTGCTCACTGCCAAGCTGGGTGGGCTGGCACAACAAAGGAGTGTCTAGCAGATGCACCTGGCGGAATGACAATTTGCTGGTAGAAAGTCAATCTTGACCTCAACCAACAGCAGCACAGAGTATAAAGCTTGTATAATACAGGTGCAGGATTTACCCCGGTCAATAATTTACATTAAAGATATGTGATAATGTGGATCCTGCATGTAAGTTAAAAAAAAGTGGAATTTTAATACAAATAGACAACCATGTTCCAGGTAGCCAATAACAGATTAGTGAAACATTGTATTATATAAAATACATCTAGATAAAATGATCTCTTTTATTACAGTGCTTAACAATTTCCCTTTTTTTTTTTTTTTTTAAGATGATGAATATTTAGTGCAAGTTTTTAGAAGCTATTTGTGCTCTCCTAATGAACTTCATCACTTCAGGGAGGGAGCATACAAAGTCCCAAATCTCATATTGTGTCATTCTGGAGTTAAGAGCAGCAATGGGACTGAGCCCTGAGGGGGAAACTAAGTTTGGACTTGATCTATTGTGAAAAGATCCTGGGGGGAGTCTGTTGGGAATTGGGAATGCTCATCATGCAGCTGTCACATCATCTCTTTAATACCATCACTTGCAACCCAAAAATGGAGGAAACTGACAGCTTGGAAACAGGACAAGGCGTTTTGATACAAATAGCATTTGCATATCACTGAAGTCATTTAAACCTGTGAGAGTCTGGAAATCACCACAACAGAATGTGTTCCTCAGAGTGGTGCTTGATGCAAGATAAAAGGAAAACAAATTGAGTTTAGTAGTTGTTAAACAAGCCCTCCTTTCTCTTCCCCTGACTCTGCCCATCAAAAGAATCCCCACTGCAATGTGAGCAGCAGCAAAGTGTTTGGAATCTCTAATTGTATGAGCTACTCAAACCAGAAGGGTATGTCTTCAAATGGAATTTTCAATTTGACATGTTCAGTGGAAAGATCCTGTTAATTGTTGGAAAGGAATGGTAGAGCCATCGTCTTCCAACCCCAAGGTTGTGTGTTTGATCCTTATTTCGTGTGACTAAGTCGAAGCGTTGGGAAAGCAAGATAACAAATTTCCAATTGGTCCTGGTGCTCCTGTTGCTCAATTAGTGAATGAGGAGCTAGTGTTAAAGCTCTTTTGAGTACCTCAAAGGTAGAAAAGTGCAAATGAAATTGCATTTACATTTAAGTATGCTCTGACGCTGATGTCGCAGTCAAATCAATCTTGTCCAGATCCATCCTGGTTGAAAGGGAACAAAATGTATCAATAAAGTACTGCAAAAGGTTGCTCGGTCGTACTTCTTCACAGTTACTCTGATGTTTCTGCAAGTAGATTTAGTGGTGATACATTCACTTGAGCCCAACAATAAGCTGTTTTCCAATAATTTTGATATTATGTGCTCAGCAATCAATATATTAATTTGGAATGCAAGTATAATTTTTAAACCAAATATTCATATTTTCCTTTACAGTATTTGATGCAACAAACTGAATAAAACTACATTTTTTTTGTTTGTTTGTTAGATTTTGTTTTTAAACAATAATTGAGCAATGGCTTTGATAGCAAATGCTGAGACACTGCTGGTTTAAAATCTTGTTTTGTCCTTGTTGAAAATATTGTCCCATGACTGTGCTTTTTGAGCTCCCAATTTGTTTCTTATGAGGTGTAAATTTTGATGTAAATAGTATTAGGCAAAATTGTAACTAGGATTTATTCCCCCCACTCAATCACATGGAATGAGATGTAAGCATAGGAACAGGACAGGACAGGACAGGACACATCAGGAAGCAGATCTATGTGCAATGTCAATTCCATTTTGGTTTAAATTGTACTCATTTCCCATTTTAACACATCGTTTAGGGAATAGGCTATTAAATCGTATGACTAAATGTATTAAATTTATGAATATGAAAGATTAGAGCATGTCAAAAAATATGCTGTCGCCAAGGCTCTACTACCAGACCCAATCTCACATTATTATATGCACACACATCATAGTGTGAAATAGTTTTGCAATTGCTGCTACTTTTCCATTTCAAATCAAACAGCATGGGGATACAAAAAGAGGGAAATCTCTGCGTGTTGCATAAGCTTCTGTCTCTGCTTATCAGCTGATGTATCAACATCTTTTTCTTTAAACTGGGATGCTGGTTGACCTTCGATTAATTTATGTATTAAAACAATGCACTCAATAGACTGAATCTAAATCAAACACTAAAAAGTTTTATTTGACACATCTCAGCAACATACAACAGAGTGTTTCAGATAGGACATTGAAATATGTACATTGACAAAGGGGAAAATAAACATAATTGAAGCACTTTAAAAAGAAAAATATAAAAAGTGATTAAAACAGCAAATAAAACCCAAAAAACTAAGAAATTAAATTAAAACTTTGAGTGCAGAAATGAATCTTAAATGAATTTTAAAATCATGCAGTTCTTGTCAAGATGAATGTGTGTCTTTTTTTCCAAGATTAAAGCCGTTGTTTTTCTTTTCTTCTTTTTTTTTTTAACTTCGACTTAACTATGACCTGATTTTTAACAGACTTGAGACATCAGCACTGTCTGATTGCAGTGAACTCAGCTCAACATACTTAACTTAACAACTTAAGTTCACATGCAGCAGTTCAGATTTTGGTGCCTCAATAAATAAATAAAATGAAATGTTTCCACATACCCCCTGAAAATTTTCTCAAGTACTAGTCATTGCTGTTTGGTGCATTGAATGTCTTTTTTCAATTTCATTTTGAGATGTTCTACTTTAGTCGCTGAACAGACCTTGAGTACAGTGGAGGCAGGATTTTAGTGAACCAGGCATCTTAATTCTGCGTTATGAAAAATAGCCACCAAAATAACTCACATTTCATAAGAAATTAGATCTCTATTGTGCCAAAGGTCATATGTATGCCTATAACTAATTGTGGAAACCTTAAAATAACGTGATACAGCCCCTTAAACAGAAAAAGGGCAATGATGGCGGCGTAGTCCACTTGCAGTTTTGGTTTGCTCAGTTTTAAAGTCATCTGTTGACACAACATATCCCCTGCCCTTTAAGAATGCATTAATAAGATTATCAATGGTTGTGTTTATGTGTGCCAAAGTCAGCTGGACTCCAGTATCCCCATGAGTACAAACATGGATGGATGGATGGATGGATGGATGGATGGATGGATGGATGGATGGATGGATGGATGGATGGATGGATGGATGGATGGATGGATGGATGGATGGATGGATGGATGGATGGATGGAAATTGTCATCATCATTATTTGTACATATTACTTCCCAATGACAATGGACAAAAGTGCCTCTTTATGATAGTATAGCTTTTCTGGTCAAACTATATTTCTTAACTGTTATTGTTTATACAACATTCTAAAAGTTAATTCATATACAAATGTTTATACTCACAATATCATTTCTGCAGTCGGACATGTCGCTCATCTGACGTACGAGAAAGAAACCAGTCTCCACCCCTCCAATGCAGCACTCGAAGTCATTTTTTTTTCCCTCTTTGACACTTGGTAAACATTGACAGCTGGAAGGCCAGATAGTGGAAATGATTGATGGACAGATGGAGAATTTATCCGTCACTCAAGTGTGGAAAGGGAAAATCAAGAAGAAAACAAAATAAACACTCATAAAGCCATGCCAAATCTGAGTAAGCTCAGCATTTGACAAGCAACATTAAATTATTTTTCTGTGTGTAGGACAAAGAAGGAAAGTGTGGATGTGAATTTAGAGACTTTAATTAGTCGGTTTATATCACTCTCACCTAACTGCTGCTGGCCCCATTGACAGCCAGGTTCGGAACACACTATTTCCAGTATAGAGGCTTTAGGCAAGTCACGCATCCATTGAGATTAAGTTAATTATCTTTCTCCTATCTGCGATTATCTCAGAGCGCTCACTCCACTCCCTGCTGTCTTTTACTCAAACCCAGTAAGCGGTTGGGAAAATTGTCAGGCTATTAAAAGTGTCAAGTGTTTTTTTCCAACAGTTCTCCCTGACAATCAATATAAACAAAACTAAAAAAAAAGTTGGATTTTAAGGATGTTTGGTTAATGCTTCACATTTCTAAGGTTCAAACCTTTCTTTAACTACGCCGGCTTCCTCCTACTTTCCAAAAGCATCCTTATTAGGTTAAGTCAAGACTCAAAAGTTTCTTCAGGTATGAAAGTGGGTGACAATTTTTATTTGTCAAGATGTAACTCTGTGATTTGCTGGCTTTACTCACCTTTTCAACAAGTCAGATGGGAACCACCAAAGGACAAAAAAGAATTAGAACATGACATCTGGACCTCAGTCTATTTTCTATCCTGCTTATCCAACTGACGGGGCATTGGTAGGAAAAATGGTAGTTGACTTGAATATATTTGCCCTTGGTGTGCATTTCCGTCTACAACAACATAAACCTGGGTGGTGCACTGGTTACCACGTCTGCCTCACAGTTCAGAGGTTGTGGGCTTGATTCCGGCTTCAGCCCTTTTGTGTAGAGTTTTGCTTGGTCTCCCCCGTCCGTGCCTGTGTGGGTTTACTCCGGCTTTCTCCCACATCCCAAAAACATGGACCACAAATTAACCATAGGTGTGACTGCGAGTATGAATGGTTGTTTGTGTCTGTGTGCCCTGCGATTGGCTGGCAACCAGTTCAGGGTGTCCCCCAACTACTGCCCGATGACTGCTGGGATAGGCTCCAGCACACCCATGACACCCATGGGGACAAGCAGTACGGAAAATGGATTGATGGATGGACAATGAGAACCTGATCCTCAGCCAGATTAGGTGGCTCCAGCATCTGATTAGGATTCCTCAAGGACACCTCCCTGGCTGGCTGTTCTGGGTATGTCCCACCGGCAGGACAACCTGGAGAGACTATGTCTCCCTGCTGGCCTGGGAACGCCTTGGGATTTTTCTGGAAGAGCTGGAAGGAGTGGTTGGGGAGAGCGTGGTTTGGGCTTTCCTGCTAAAGATGCTGCTCCCTTGACCTGACCCTGGATGGACAACATGAATCTGTGTATTTTGGGGTAGAACCATGTAACAACCTATGGCCTACAAAGGTCCTTGGGCATTTCTTTTTCAAAAAGAGTGCTACCTGGATGATGTAGATTTTGATGACAAATGCATACATGACATTGGGCATAGATTGAGTGTGTGGGAAAGAGCGTGTGTTCCAGCATCTGCTGAGACTTGATAAGTGCTTTAATAATGAGCCTGTTCGTTCTGCCATTAGTCAATGCACTGTCACTGTCTCGACCATATTCCGTTTTCATTTACACACAAAGACAATAACAGAGAGACGGTGGAGAGGGTTATAGGAACAAAGATAAAGCTTGAGCATTGTTGAGGCAGTGATAAAGTCTCACTTTGTTACACACAAACACACACATCCTAGTGAGGTCATACTCATTAAGTTTAATGGGATCACCTACATACAGTTTTGACCGTGCACACACATCATCATCATCCATCTTCAGGGTGTGAGACTTTTATTCCAAATTAAATACCCCTTCATTTACAAAGAGAGAACTTTAATGGTGGGAATGAACAATGAATATATTCACTAGTTGTCTCTTTTTTTATAATCACAATCAACATACACCCCTTATTGACCCAGTCCACGGTATGTAAGCATTTAAACATCACATTTCCGTCACGTGCTGGCAAGCCAGTCCTCTGTGTCTTTCTTGTGATGTGGTCAGATGCTTACTTGGATTACACAGCCAATAGGGTGTATGCATAATTTAACAAGGAGCCTAGCCTCTCAATTCTGAGGTTTTGGGTTTAAATCTCACTTCCAGCCTTTCAGTGTGGCGTTTACATGCTATTCATGTGCTTGATTTCTGATACTCCAGCTTTTTCAAAAACATGCACATTAAGAACGCTCAACATTGATAAGATGTGTAAACGTGAGTATGGATTGTGTTTTGTCTGCGGTATATGTGCAATCAGTCGAAGGTATCTCACATCTCACGCTGAAAATCAGACGGAATAAGCTCAAGCCCACCTGTGAACCTAATAAGGACAAGCAGTGTAAAAACCGCATGAATAGATGGACAGACAAACGGATGGACAGATGGACCAACAGACGGACGAATGGATGGTTGTTAATCCTCTTGAATTAGGACTCATGAATGTTTTTTTTAGCAAGTGGCTGAAACTTGCACTTTTGCAAGCACTGAGAAATAAAGAAAGATGTGAGAACATCAACCATATTATACATCCATGGAAATGTAGATAACAGCAACCAAAAAAATGCACACACGCATTCCCTGATTGATGGATTCTGTCCCCGGGCCCAGTATCACCCTAGTTATGAGGCACGCTGGGTAATTATTCAAACCGTCTCAATTCTATGAAAGAATTGTCTCAGGCATCAGTTCTATTAAATCCTCTTCCTGGTCAATATTCAATTCATTTGTCATCATGAAATGTGTTTCAAGTGGAGATACATACACGTACACATGTTGCAATAATGGTTGCAATGCCCCGTGTGGTTTAAATAGGCTGGCCGTTTCGAACTAAATACAATCTTTTTTCCTGACTACATTCATTGCATTTCTTTGTTCAAAATGTCTTGGTATTTCTTAATTTATTTGATTTCATTTTCATCTCATCACCCCTCCCCTTCCCCACTATGTGCCTATGGAATATTTCAGCCTGCAATTCAGAAAGAGATCACTGGGGTCATGCCCAAATGGATTTGTCATTGTTAGACTCTCAAGATCAATTTATCCAGCGAGAATCATCAGCAGCTGGCTTGAATTGCCTCCATTACATTGAAGCGTATTTTAGCCCGGTCAAATCTGATCCCAAATTAGATGATCCATTTCATAGTTTTGTCACCAAACTTTTCTATCATGTTGCTATGTGGCCGAAAGTCTTAACACAACGTAGGCCCATCAACTGGAGAGATCTTTGTAGAAGAAATTGAAATAAAATCTATTTAATTTTCCATCGATCTGAGTCTCAGTCTCTAAAAGCTACACAAAGACTTCCAAATAGTTTTTTTTAGTGGAATACAATTTAGAGATTACAACTTTATCCTTAACCTGGGTAGCATTATGGATGACATACTGAAAACATATACTCTCCTTGCATTTCCTTTTCCATAATGTTCTTGTTTTATTGTTGTACGCAGGAATTTTAAACCAACTTTTAACATGCCTCACACTTTTTTTAACATACACAACTTCCAAATTGGGCAAATTTTTTGATGGCTACAAAGCAAGTTATATACAGTTTTTATTCACACCATCCAATCATATCATGTTCCTTTCTTTTCAGGAGCTTTATTCTCTCCCCTCTCAAACTTTAATTTGCATTTCGTACCTTTGATCCACCAAATGTGTGGAATAAAGGACAGTGACGTTGCACCAGGATTATGTGCATGTGTGCACGTGGGCGATGCATGTTGTGTTGAGAAATATAAAAATAGATAGAGGTACACTTTAGGTAACTCAGCATTTGTGCCATCCTCACATTAATCGCTCAAACGCACGTTTCCCTCATTCAATTTCAAACACCCTTAAGGTCTCTCCAAATCTGTCTCCCAAGAGTGGCTATTGCATCACAACTATGCTAATTTCTATTTCGCAAAACACCAGATCCTCATATTAACATTACCTTGTCAAATGGATTTGCATAATCTCGGCAATAAATCAGATCTATTTATCAGAGACTTTTTAGCTGTTATGAATGACTCATCTATCAGATATTCTTGGCGCAACATCAGATGACTGGTGAGAGCTCTGGTGTCAAGGCAGCTTGGTAATGATTTTTTAAAGAGGTTCATTCAGTGGCAACATTACATTAGGGGCAGAGGGACAATGCACCACCAAATCAAGCAGCTGGCGTTGTTGTTTTTTCCCCCTAATTACAAGACTGATATTCCAAAAAATATACTTCAAATCCAAACTACAAATGAAATATTTTTCCCCCTCGGACATAATCGCCCTGGAGTTTAATGTAATTTCCCAGCATTATTTTTTGTGACACATTTATGCACTTTTGGGAGGATTTCACAGCGATCTGCAGCTCCATTGTTACTGCAATCTTAATGTCATCCACAAATTCAGGCTCCCTTAGATGGCCCTCTTGAGCTTGGGAAAGAGAAAAATCACACAGAGCCAAGTTAGGATATTAAGATGGTTTCTCTTGCATGACGATGCTCTTTGCAGCCAGGAGACGTTGGATGCCCCCATATATATATATACATCTCGACGTTGGTATGCGTCCTAAATTATCAATGACGTAAGCTTTAGCAAGCAGTTGTCAGTGCATTCATTTTAGACATTAGAATCTGGTGATGAAGCGTCATTTTGGATCGGTGCTCTTTTTGATTTATTCGGTGGTCCCAGCAAGTGGCACGCGGCTACCCCACGGACGTGCTAACCTCCGACTCGGTCTTGGGCATGTGACGGTCGCATTTCTTTCTCCCCTTGCGTCATCACATCCTTTATATGAAGTGGCGTTGATTTGGTGATAAAAATCTTTTGATCCAAAGTGTAGAGCAGAAGTATGTCGTATACGATTTAGGGGCAGTCTGGAGCCCCGCCATGCATTGCTTAGAGTTCACAAAGGCATGCAAGCAATCTGCTTACTTGCACTGGCGACCTATAGAGGTATGGAAATTGAGACTATAAATTTCCCATAACAAACAGTCCGCACCAAAGTGCAATACTAAATAATGCCTTTACTACCTGTCATTTATCAAAGGTCAAATCAGTTTCCAGTGCAGGTTGTAGTACAGTATCTGACTATACTGGCTAAATCGTTCATAGTGAGAAAATATTTTGTGAGCTTTGCTAACAGCCAACAGTCTTATTGAATTAGTTTTCTGCACGCAGAACCTTGAAATGTATTAGATTTACATCAGACTGACTTGAATGCAATGAATGGATTGTATGCAGTTTGATCAGTCAAGTACTTCTTTTCATCTGCTGACAAAGAGTCAGGAAAGAAGAGCTCAAAAACAATGTATGGTGTATGTTTGTGAGAGACAACAAACAGAATTATGTATTTCAGCAATTCTCCACCTCACTTAAAACAGTAGGCTGATTGTCAAAGCAGCAGTTTCTCTCCAGAGTGTAAATGTTTCCCGGTCCTAACTTGTGGTTGATGTAAGATGATGATAATACAAAATTTTCTCGTCAAAGAATTAACAAGTGTAATTTCACAAGTGTCAAACGAGATGGTACATTTGGTTTCACTGAATGTCAAGAAGCAGAAGGTCAGAAGGAAGTGTTAATTTCATTTGCTGTGGAAAACATCATATGCCAGAGAACATGAATAATTAACATCATGCTGGAAAGCTGGGCCTAGGATTCTGAATATTGTAAAATTTAATTATTGCCCTTTGTCCCCCTTTTTGCAAGAAGACACTTGTCCTTAGACTAGTTGAAAACACAACAGAAAAAGTGTATTTGAGGAGGCAAATGCAGCACCAGATTCTTTGTTTTAGTCTATTTGGAGCATCTGGTGTCCTCTTCAGTCATGTAAAAGTAACTTTCAGTGCTTTGAAACTGCTAGACACTTGCACATAAATCATCTGAGAACACACATATACAAATGCATATATTTTGCACAATGTGAAGTTCAAGGATAAAAAAAAAAAAAACATTTTACAACCCCTGGCAAAAAACATGGAATTACCGGCCTTGGATGATGTTCATTCAGTTGTTTAATTTGGTAGACAAAAAACAGTTCACAGACATGACACAAAACTAAAGTCGTTTCAAATGGCAACTTTCTGGCTTTAAGAAACATATAAATTAAACAACTGAATGAACATTCTCCGAGGCCGGTGATGCCATAATTTTTGCCAGGGGTCGTATATTGCAATGACTGCTGTAGAAGCTGTGAAAGCAGACTGGTGATTATTGCTCTGTCTGACCTTATGTGCTGGACTGTTCTGCACTGCCTGCATGGAAAAGGTCAAACTTGATTTGACAAGCAAAGTCCATATGAAGTCCCCTGAGACATTTCTAACCTGGTTCTAGTAATTAACTGTGCAAGTCAATAGAAACAATTAAGGAGTAGATTACATGAGTTGCCAGCATTATCAAGGGTAACACAACATTTGCATCATCAAATGTTAATTTAAAACAAGTAGTTAATGTGCTCCTGGGACAAACAGGTAGGATATCTTACTTTTTTGTCCCCATACGTAAAAATGTATACATAGGTAAAGTTTGTCAGAGTTTTGTGAAGAATTGAATTTCTAACCCATGGGTATGGGGGAGGAGAAGAAAAACATCTTATATTTTCTCCCCAATGAATTTGGAATATTCATTATTTTTATAGCACTATGAGCCTTATTGCATATATGCAATTTTCCTGTACATTTCCCCAAGCAAGATATGATTATAGAATCCCTATACATCACCAACAAAGAAAACACTTAGAGAATATAGAAAACATTCTTTTGTCACAGTCTTTAAGTATTAGCCAGGATTACTGTGATCGTCTGGCAACGGCTGGGCGGGTGTCGCCCATCTCTCACCAAGTCAGCTGGGATAGGCAGCAGCTCAACTTGTGACCCTAATGAGGATAAGTGCTATGAAAAATGGATGGTTGCATTGTTAAGAGTTTAGCGACATGCGGTGAGATTCATGACTATTGAGGTGCTACTCCTCTGTCCTTAGATATAAAAATATTAACTCAAAAATAGATTAGCCAATATTTCAATATCATTGAAACATACTGTACATTTGAAATAAGGTCAAATATATATTAATAAATTTATAAATAAATATTTATTTTCAAAGCTTTAAATTATCCATCAATTAGCCAAACTGCTTTTTCTTCTTCACAAGAGTTGCACCCCAGCCAATTGCAGAGCACACATAGACGAACGAACCAGTCACACTCATAATCACATCAAACAACAATTTAAAACGCTCTCCGATTGTGTGACCTTCGTTACAAGATCAGCATAATCTTCATATTTAAAGTCACGTTTGAAAATGAGCAAGCTTAAAAAACAATTGAAATTACAGAAAGAGCAACATGGTTTAGGCTATCCTTTATTTATGGGTTGAAATCATGCTTTTCAAAGTGGGTGCCAATCGTGTTTCAACACTTAATTTCCTTGGTTGTACTGACATTTAATTGGTGCTTCTTTGGACTAGTATGTGACATTGTTCTCTCAGTTAAATATTTAACTGACCAACCAGCAACCGCATGACATGAAAACCGCACTCTTCTCATTATTTTATCATTCAAATTAAATCACATTAAATTCTCACAAGAACAGGTCAAACCTGTCATTTCAACTTCTCTACAAATGGTGATAGTGTATATTGGTCTTCCTCCAGCAAACGCCAATATTTTGACCTCATTTAAAATGTTTTTAATTCTGATAAAGGCTCTCACAATGCTGATAATCTCTATCCACTTTCCTCCAGCTCTCCAGACCACCCAGCCACCTAAAGTCCTCTTTCCCCCGGAGAGACAAGACACATTTATTGAGATCACACCTGGTGAGTACCAACTCATTTATATGAGTTTTATTTATTTATATATATATATATATACATATATATAAAACACTAGCTAACAGGCAACTTCAAGACGAAATGTTAGCTATGTACTGTAATCATAGTGAAAGAAACAGGGTCTCATTAAGTCTGTTTCAGATTTCTTTGTGTACTAAATTGGATGTTGCGTGTTCTGCTTCAGCACCGGTTGACTGATTGCGCATGTGTGTGCGTGCATCTCGCGCTGTGCACTTTGCATTGTCGACAAAAAGATGCTTATTTGCATGTACTACTATGGTTGTTTATGCGTTTCCATTAATTCCACATTGATGTAGTAGCAGGCAAATAGGCCCCGAGGCCCCTATACACCGATTGCAGGGGGGCACCTTTTAATGGGAATCAAACAGGCTCACCAACAACCCACACAACCAACAGCAAGACTGTAAACATGTACACTGTATGCGCACACTGGGCAGCTTGCATCCCACACACATGCACGCAGCTTTCCTTTTTTGAGACATTACATGTGCAAGCACAATTACCTTATACATTTTGTTCACTTTCAATTGTTATTTACATTTTCACTTAATTGTTTTTTTAATTACTCTCATTTCCTCTCCATCCTGGTTATTCCTCTATTTGTCTTATTCTCCTATCTGCGCCATCTCCTGTATTGCCACCTTTTTCTGCTCTCCATCCCTCCATAATACCATGGGTAATCAACACCATTCCTTGAACTCATTGTTGTCTCACTAATGTGAGTTGGAGACAGATGAAATACATAATTCAAGATTGCTTTGAGACACAAATACACAGAACTTTAAATGAAATAAAAAGAGCCATGAATAATGAAGGTCGCGTCGCTTAAGGGACTTAGAGGGACGTCCTCCATTACAAAAACACTCTGGTGAGCCCAAGTTGCATTTGTTTAACAATCTTAGAGGCATAAAAATGAACATGGTTTTGTATGAGTACTACTTGTCATAAGTCGCTCAGAAGGCTTGCTAAATTTATCTACAATTATGATGTGCTTTTCTCCTGTTATGGGATTACATTTCTCTTAGCCAGTAGTTGGAATTGTTCAACTCCAGAGCTCTAGCATTATAAAACCGAGGCGGCATCATGGCAATCAATATGCTTGAAAACTGCACATACAGTATTTCCCTCAGCTTTTAACAATATATGTAATATCATGTTTCCTCACATCGCTCAGTTTGCATTTTGTTTCACCTTGAAATAAGCATATATTTTCATCATTAATGATATTGTACGTCACAATACAATGACTATGCAAACAGGACTATTCAGTGGTACCATGACGTGCAAGTTAAATTCATTCTTTGACCAACTCAGTTTATTTGTAAAGCAAAACAGTTTTTCCAGTGAAATTGATTAGAATGCCACAAATCTACCAGGCCCCAAACAGACATTTTTTAATGTTTTTTCAAAAACAATTCCGCGATAGAGCGAGGCCGTGATAGGTGAAGCGCCAAATAGCGAGGGATTACTGTATATGTTGCGAAGTTGGGCTCTAAGATACAATATGATATTTACATAGGCATATTTTTTTTGCCTGCTGAAATATTCGTAACATAAGCTTCTATAAATTCAGGGAAGGGAAGGAAGTCTATTGAGTAATTTTGTAGGATTAGATTTCTGTGCATGCTAAACATTTTCAATGAATAATATAGCAGTGTAGACCAAATTCAGAAAACTATCAACAGCAGTTTGTCTAATACATGCTACATCTGGCAAGTTGGCCGGTTGCTCGCAGGCAAAGTTCTTATTTACTTTCTATTACTTTATGTGTGTGTGTGTGGTGTGGTGTTAGAAAGGTTGAGAACAGATTATTCTCTTGGCTACACAATAAACACTTTATTTTCTGGGGTCACTTAAGCCTATTTCTCAAGTCTGTTGCTACTCCCTCAGGACAAATTCCTATATTCTCACCATGTCATCGTTCCATGAAGTATATTGAAGAGGAAAATAAACACGCACACACACACACACACACGCACACACGCACGCACACACACACACACACACACACAAGTGTAAAAGGTACCAGTGAAAGTTTGACTTTGAAAAACAGGTGGAGATAAGGTGGTATACTTTGTACCCTCCACATCTGCCTCGCTTTTACCCCCATAGCATTTATCTCAGTGTGTCTGTCTCCTCCTGTCGCTGTGAGGTGTCTGCTTCTAGCTCACTTTATTTTCATCTGTCTGTGTCCCATCTCCTGCTGCCACTATCTCAAACAGTTCCACTGTCTTCCTTTCAGCTCATTCTACTGTATCTCCTCATTCACGTTCTTTCAAACGGTTTATCCCATGTCAGTATTCCCTTTCCAGAGATAACTTGGAGTGGTGTGCATCAAACGTTTCCAAGTTGACGTTTTCATGGTCCGTATTTAAGCCATGGCATTGGTTTTGTTTGCAGTTGTGCATCTTCCGCAGACCCTTAACTCAGCCTATACACAAAATAATTCAGCTCAAACAATTATTAAACATTCATTGCTTTATTTGCCCACTTATGAATGTATTATTGTCATGTCATGAAGTCTTTAACAGATACACAAAGGGTGCAAGTAACTACAAAACATAAGATTCATAAAATAATTCATGAAATGAAGGATAAAGAGAATTTGCTTCACAAAAAAATTGCAAAAAAGTCATCTTGGTGCAGTACACACTGTGACTGAACCGGATCAAGGGTGTGCTCTATATTGTATCCGTATAAGAGTTGGAGAGTTGTGCCGATCATAATAGAAAAGCATTTCTACATTTCTGTTCACGTGGCCTCCACCAATTTGAATGTTATTATTTTGATGAGGCTTTTAGCACTTTAAGTGTTGTGAGATTCAAAGAGTATATTTAGAGTAGCATTCTAAATGTCAAGAGGAGATTTTTTCTAACTCAAATTACACAAATAAGAGAAAAATGCTTACTACTTAGTACTACTTGTGATAGAAGGACAAGTTTGACAGAAAAAGTGCAAGAGAAATTAGGGTCAATAATTGCTGTTGCCAAAGATTGGCAATAACAATCTCAAAATGCAGTATATGTTCAAAATTTACTATTTATTATGCATTCAATTTCGTTACATTCCTCTTCATCTACTATTTCGGATAGAGTTGCAACCTGAAGGATGACAGTGCTACAGGCAAAATAACTTTTACCTTCACTTTTACTGTGCTTTTATGGACACAAATAGCAAGCAGTCGAATCTAATTTGGAGAAGTGCTCTCAGTCAAAAGCACCATGTGTGAAACCTTCAGACGTTACCCCGGCTACCTGGTTTTGGAGTCAAGCCTAAATCCACATTTTCAAAAAATGATTCAATCAAGATTCAATCAAATCCTAACATGTGCACTTGACTGCAAAAGTATGACTAAACAGATCATATTAATATAAACCATGAAACATTAGTTGGTTCACATTTGCCTACTTTGAAATTTTGTTGACCTGATATTTGCTAACTTTGTATTCTGACTGATTTTCCCAAAACAACACTTAACTGGTGAATGTTACTGACTCTAAGGAGATTTTTTTAAGCTTTTTGCTGAAGCTTCATTATGGTTCATAATAATTATGCTATTACCATTTGAATTATGAGACACCCACTACTCTGTAGTAATACATACAGATAATTTTGAATCTGTAATGTTTGGATGCATGAAAACCAAAACTACTGCCACTATGGGTGTTTGCTGTTTTGTCCTCTGTGATGTTTGTATCTCCATCAGTGTCCAATTATTTCCATTCAGTCTATCGTCTCTGTCAACCTCTTTTACAAATGATGACTTTCTCTGCGGGATAATCCTGTGGAGTTGGAATCAGATTTTTAACAAATAATCCCTTTTAAAAATCCATCAAACAAGTTTGTGCCTGTGTATGTGACCTGCTGTTTGTGTGTCTGAAAGGAATAATGAAGTGACTTTGAGCGAGGCTGTGCGGGTTTGGATATCTGCCATATAGCACCAACAAAAGCCAGAAC
This sequence comes from Syngnathus acus, assembly GCF_901709675.1. Classification (NCBI taxonomy): domain Eukaryota; kingdom Metazoa; phylum Chordata; class Actinopteri; order Syngnathiformes; family Syngnathidae; genus Syngnathus; species Syngnathus acus. The sequence continues at coordinate 20,711,581 of NC_051095.1, read as the reverse complement.
AACTGCACTTGCTTGACATATGTTGCAAGTATGCCTGTCAGTAGTTATTATGTCAGAAACCTGTTCAACCACACCCTTCTCGGTCTCCTTTTTTTCTCCTAGTTACACCTCTAAAAAAAAGTCTTGCACTTGCTTGTGAATGCATAATTTACTGAACAGAACCGTCTTGACATCAGTCAGAGGTTGATGGGCATGCAACCCAGTATTACCTTTAGTGTTGTCCAGACACCTAAATATTGACTTCAATACGACTACAATAGCTGTTATAGTTCCTTGATGCTGAAACGAAACTACAGCGAATAATTAGAAATAGGAAATAGGTGCAATAAAAGCTAAACATAAAATTTTTTAATCGTATTAATTCAGAAAATTATAAGAATGCTCATTAGAATATCTTTTGATAAAAGAAATACATTTTAAAACATTGCTGAACAACTGAACAAAATCATTCAACGTTTTTAAATTAACATGAATATTCAGTAAAAGCGGCTAATTTTTAAGAATTGTTGTTTTAGCAATGTTGTTTTACCAATGTCATCATATATATGTATAACGAGGGAACTTTTTATCATCGCTGCTGAAAAGGAAAAAAAAAACAGTATAGACCAGAATATGTACTCACAGGAAATGCTGGTTTTGCTTGTTTTTGTGCTGGTCCTGGGGGTACACATTTTTCAAGTATAGATAGACCCTCACCAAGGCTAAACTAGTTGAAAAATATAAAAATTAATTCATAAAAATAAGTGGCAAAAAATCCATAAAGGTTTGTATTTGGGGTTGTTTGTCTTTATGTAGAAGCTTGCTTGCTCTGTCTAGTGAGCAAATGATTCTGGGGGCTATTGATGTCATTGCGACTCGAAATACAAGTACGTACATATATTTATATATTATATTGTTAAATAAATTGCAAGCAAGCATATGATCTGTTTATTTTGATAGTGGTGGGCTATGCGCAATTCGTCAGTGCGAAAAAAGACTTGCAAGTTACAACAGGCCGAAAAACAGCTCTGTCTGCTCTATCGCTCTTAAACTGTCAGTTTAGATTTTACAAAGCCCTTATGACTGGTCATTTAATTAACCTTGTCAAGCATATCGCCACTAATCTCCTTTCTAATTTCATCTGTTAATTTAAAACACTTCTTAACGAGGCCAGTCCCCTAGCCAATCAAATGTCCAGAATAGGTATGTATATAAGAGCAAGGAACTTTTTTAATTAGATCTGTCGGGAAATTGCCAAATATGGGCATGGAATGAGAATTGATTGTCTTTCCTGGGAGAGCTATTAAGAATCACCTCGGGTTTTGAATGTTTGTGCTCCAAAGACTAAAAAGCTTGAATGTGTGTGGGAACTGATAAAATCGATGACAGGCGGTAGAATGACGTGAGTAGAATTGTGAAATCTCGTTTTCCTCCTTTGTGGCAGCTTCATTTCCGCTTTGAAAGAAACATTTTAATATTTGCAGAAATGATTCTCCATCACATATTTATTAAATCCTATCACTGCAACAATACTGTGGTGCCAAATATTTGAACAGCCTTTTTGCAGCGAGATACTGGCCTATAAATATAATGAATTATTCATAAAGTATAATTTCTTTATATTTTGAAAATGGGTTTGAGATCATTCTCTAGATAGTCACTGGTGATAATTGCTCACTCTTACTCTCCAATGTGTTTTTTTTTTCAGAATATGTTCTGAAATATAAGACATAGTAAGAGGTGTTAGATTTTAGAGGATATGTTGTTGATTTTTTCCTTTTTAATACAGGTACTGAACATTTCAATGTAGCTATGAGAAAATGAAAAAAGACCAAAAAAAAAAGTTATTTAATTACTGTGAGTGAGGAATGTTCATTTTATAATTCTATTTATAATTCTGTTCTACAAAAACAGCACAGTCACTCCATAAGATAGAGCACAAAAAAGGATTATGACTCACAATTCTGGAAGCTGCAGTTGGCAAAAATGATGCAATTTTGGAGAGGTGTCACTGCCATGTTACACAGAAAGGATTTAAAACAGAAGCATTTGAGGAGAAGAGAATAAGATAGGATTTCATCTTAAACCATTTGTTGGAGGCAGGATGGAAATAAAATGAGAAATTCCATGACCTAAAACTCAGCTTTTACAACTCCGACAGTAGAGAGACACACACACACACACGTGCATGTACGCATACACCCATGCGTGGACACACAACCTTTTCAAAGCACCTCATGGGCAAAAGTACAAAAGTTGCATATATTAGATTGTAGAAGGGTGTGTGTGGCTTTGTGACAACCTGTGGTTTTTATCATCTTACATTCTATTGACAAAAAGGCACGTAGCTGCTAACCCTCAATGCAGCCAAAGTCAGACTACACTATTAGTCTCTCGTCTAATGCACTCCGATAGACACCTACAGTTATCCTCTTAGCATCTTATATAGTATAATGTACAAAAAAGATAAAGGAAAGCTGTATTTCAGGTTTTGTCAATTTTCTCAATACTATACAGTACCTAAATGACTTTACATACAGAATGTGTCTATTTTACTGTTACAATACCCAAATATACTGATTTATTCTGTCTAACTCGTGCCACACAGAAATCGGTGAAGTAGTTTCAACCTGATCTATGTATTTTTTAAAAGTCGAACTACAAGTCATATTTGTTTGTTTTTTTCACTTGTTTTAGTTTGGTTGTTGTTTGTTTATCTACTATTACACACACAAAAATTATCAACTCTTCTAGGATGTGACTATTAATGTAAATTGTGGAGGAGAATTAATTATTGTAAACCCATTCTTAAAAATAAATGTTGCTGTTTGCATTACAAAGTTTAATAGGTTCAAATACAAAGAATTTCTATCCTTGTAAAGACAGCTCTTGTGATGGATCTCTTTGATTGTGTGTTTAATGTTGAAATTGTACGAATACAGTAAGAATACTGTAATTTGATTTCTCATTGAACTCATCCATCAATCCAGTAAGACAAAACCAAGGTCACTAACTGCTAATATAATGAATTGAACAATTTCATTTTGATGATTGTACACTCATCTAGTCAAATTATTGAGATGAATATTTTCAAGGCAGGGGCAGCACGGTGTGGTAGTCTGCCCCACAGTCAAGAGTTTCTGAGTTCGAGTCCTTGCCAGGATGAACTTGTGTGGAGTTTGTTGTAATTGTGAACTTCCTGAAACCTGTCACATACGTACTGTATAAGCCAGCGAGCCACATCGTTATTCACTGCCTTATCTGCTATCCTCATGCCTTTTGTATCACTTCCATGAGTCAAAATGCAAAATTGATATTTCCTGTACAACCATATTGAAGAAAAGTGTAAATTCTACTATGACTTTTTTATTGAGATGGCTAATTAAAACATACACGTCTCCACCAACTCCTTCAAAGCCCCCTTGATACCTCTGAATTTCTTGGGGGAAAAAGGAAAATTCAATAACCTTTATTTAATGTTCATCTTTGTGATAAGTAGGTCATAGAGAAGCGGAAGGGGTGGAATCATAAATTACATGAAATAAAAAGAAATTGAAAGACTGGTCCACTATGTCTTTCAATTTCTTTTCATTTGCCTCACAGCAAGAAACTCTCTGACATGAAACTTGCCTCAGGATATTTTATGTTGTGTTCTTCCGGGTGCTTTTGATGGTCCTTTCAAAGGTACAAAAACCTCCATGTTATGTTAATCGTTCTTTCTTTACATCGTGTGGATCTCAGCCCTCCATTAGATGCAATTTTTAACATTATTGTTCAGCTTCAAGCAAAAAATGTGCATGATGCCTTGATAAAGATGTCAAAAGGTATTTGGAAGCAAAAACAAGCATTAATTTCTTTAAACTAGGTTCTAAAAGTCAAAGTTTTCAAATGGTTCTGCGTTACAGTAGATGGAATTTATTCGGATCCATTTTCAATATCACTTTTTTTTTCAGGGTCACGGGTAGCTCGATAGCCCAGCTGACATCCGGCAAAAGGCAGACTTCACCTTTTACGATAGTCACCAATCACAAGGCACATATACTATAGATACAGACAACCACGAATGCTCACACGGTCACTGAGAAGGAACAGAATCCTTGCTGCCCACACAGGAGCAAGAAGGGTGGATCTTTATAACCCCACTATTTATTTCTATAATACACAAAAATATTCTGACATATCAATGTACATTTTTATATCATCTATTGTTTACATGAGCAGAATGTCTCCCTGCCAATTCTCATTTTGCCTTTGCTACATTGGCACTGCTTTGCATGCTGGTTTGCACCTGCATTTTAGATGCAGCACTGGAATGTGCAAAATCACCTGTCATATTTTCGGTTTAATGAATCACAATGCACATGCTAAATTCATCTATTTGCACATAATTGCCACAGAACACACAAAATGAACTGTGTAGCAATTTTGCATGTTTAGCATATGCATTCCTGGGTGCACAGATTTGCAGATCACCTTCAATATCCGATTTCCTTTTCTATATTAGGAAAAGAGAAAAAAGAAAAGAAAAAAAGAGACCATGGAGCCGCTCTGAGATGGCGGTGTGATGTTTCCTTAGAACGGACTACCTGCTCATATCTATATACGCTAAAAGGGTCAATTAAACTGTCAGGAGATTCTACCTGCTTCTATCTATGCATAAGTATACTCTCAGGAGGTTATTTTAATTGTCAGGGCATCCTGCCTGCTTGCATCTACGTATATTTCCTCAAGAGATTTTTTCGAACATTCTGCCTGTATGCGGACGCCAGCCGACCAAACGTTGAGTACATCACACTACACTGGCTACGAAACATCTAGACAGCCCAAAATCGGCTACGATACATTACACTAGTCTGTGACATGTCTGTCGGCTCATTTTTGGGCTACATTCGTGTAGGTTAACGTGTGCATTAATGTATTAAAGCTATCGTCAAAAGTCAGTTTGCTGTTTGTGAGCCCTTTTAATTATATATTTCCTGGGTGCAAACCATCACTTTATCTTTTTGAGAGAGGGGGGGAGAGCGAGAGAGAGAGAGGGGGGGGCAGAGTTAGCTTTATGAAAGGTTTATAGTCTAATGACATTTCATAAATTCAATTTTGGCTAGTGTGGTTGAAGATAATAAATACGCAAATGGAAATGAAATCTGACAATGAAGCTCAAAGCACAGCTTTGCAAGCAGAAGGAAGCAGATGGGAATGCCTGATAACCAGCATTTTCTCATGCATGGGTTGTAGCATTAGATAAAATGCACATCTGTAATGATGCTCATATTCAGGTGCTTCTTTATGTGCATGTTTCATAGAGGCTCCATGAAAGCACTGACAAGTCAGTCAGGCTTAACGACAGCTAGAGACTAAATTCTTTTTGACTACAAGAGATGACTTGCTTTTTTTCATACCTGTACCTAAACTTCCTGACAATCCAGTGTCTAATGCTCATAAACGAGGTGGATGTGTTTTTGCAATGAAGCAATCAGCCCAGTGTGAAATGATGATGCGCCAGCTTGCTTTACAATGCCTCACTAAAATTAACGACAGCAGCACCCTTTCATTCAAACTCTTTTAAACACCCTTTTGTTCCAGCCACAAAAAGAAAATGATTGCTTCAATCACTGTAGTAAACAGGAACATCAAATATCTTGGGTTGTAGTTTTGATTAGACAAACAAGCTGTACTCAACCATTCAACATCCCCAAGGGAATCAAACGATATTATTTCTATCACCAGAATATATTGAAAACACATCCTCAGGGTATTAATCGATTATGATAGTCACATTGTAACCACTATCCTACCCGAATTGTACAACATTTTAAAAGCAGATAGCAGTATGACACGCCTCCAAAAAAAGATTGTACACAGACTGAGAGGCCACAATAAGTGTACATCAGGGGTGTCAAACTTATTTTTGTCGCGGGCCGCATCATAGACATAGTTTGCGATAAAAAGGCCATTAAAATTGTCGACCCAAATAAATGTATGAACGTCTCATATTGTATATATGGTATAGGCTACACAACAAACTGATGAATAACTACTTTTCAAAACAGAGATTAATAAAAACTGTTCAGATATTTAAAAATGAAATATTGAAATCAAATCAAATATTTAAAAATAAAAATTGTTTAAAAAAATGAATGGTAATAAAAATTGCTAACAATATTTATATTTTTTAAAAGTGAAAACAATTTGAAACTTTTGGAATTGACATATAAATTTGATGCACTATTTGTCTTCGCGGGCCACCTAAAATGATATGGCGGGCCGTATCTGGCCCCCGGGCCTTGACTTTGACACCTGTGGTGTACATGGTTCTATAGACAAGTACTTGTACGTAATTTGGGTGTGACTCCAAAGCCATAGGTGAATGCCAATTAGGGTTAGGAAAAAAAAGGATCTTGATACAACATTCTATTGTGTTCATAAAACATTATCTCTCATGACAATGCCATGTGTCAGTTTGCAATATAGTAGAATGTGCTTCAAGATGCAGTTTCATCCCAAACCAAAATAAGCCTCTTTATTCTAATGGTAAAATTCAATATATTCAATTCAACCAATGAGCATTCGAGTAGCATTGTGAAGTTCACAATGTGAACGCAATAACATAGAGCTTCATAGTATATATCTATATCTACATCTCTCTCTCTCTCTCTCTCTCTCTCTCTCTCTCTTTATATATATATATATATATACTAAAAAGTTTGGAGTCACACAATTTAGTGTTTTCCATGAAAACTAATGGAATTGCCCAAGGCTTTACAAGGGTTTTCTAATCATCCATTAACCTTCTAACACAATTAGCAAACTCAATTGACCATTCGAACACTGGAGAGACAGTTGTTGGAAATGGACCTTTATGCACCGTTGTAGATATTGAATTAAAACGTTAGCCGCTCCAATAGTCATTTCTAAGTTACCCCAAACTTTTGAACGGTAGAGAGAGAGTGTGTGTGTGTGTGTGTGTGCGTGTGTGTGTGTGTGTGTGTGTGTGTGTGTGTGTGTGTGTGTGTGTGTGTGTGTGTGTGTGTGTGTGTGTGTGTGTGTGTGTGTGTGTGTGTGTGTGTGTGTGTGTGTACATACTATGGATGAATGGGGGTATATTGATAAATAAACAGACTTAATAAATCTTAAATCTAATTTTAAATCTCTATACATATAAAACTCTGGATATTTTGACTTTCAGAAGGCAGAGGCTGGTTGAGGCCTTTCAATTTTTCAAGTTTTTCTAGATACTACATTATAGCTTTGAAGTTGAACTTGATACTGTCTCGCTCCATTTTCATTCAGTCTGTTTAATGGATGTTCTGATTTATCCCTTATTTGTCAAAATAGCTTTCTTCAGGCTGCCCTTCTCCAAAGCTGCTGCCTTTTTTCCTTTGGCAGCGGATAGACTGATGCATTCCAAAGTGAAGTGATGAATAAAAATACATACCAGAGACATGCCACCTTCAGCTCAATCATGCTTGTCCGCTTATTTCACAAATAAAATGTCACTTGTCAAAGTCTACCACATCTCAAACTGGCTGAAGTTTGTTCAATAATAAAACATTAATTGAATAATGTTATTGTTTAATTGTTAATAATAAATCTAATCCTCTCTGGTTCCAAACTGTCATTCTGTTGTATTCAGGCAACCGGGGTTAATAATTTAATAGCAGAGCCAGAGGAGAAATTTGGTCGTTCCTCCGTCTCATCCTTTACGTACATTTGTGTTTCTAGGGTTTATTTGCGTAGTGATAACATTGTGTTGTGTGTTGCAGGTTTGCCTCTCAGTCTGGACTGCAAGGCATTTTTTGGCTACAGTGGAGAAAACCGCAGACCTATCATCTACTGGATGAAAGGAGAGAAGTTTGTTGAAGAACTTGCTGGACACATTAAAGAAAGTGATGTCAGGTAATTTCAACCATTATCCCACCTTTTTAGTGTTTTTCCGGTAGATTTACTTGTTTTGGAGCTTGATAAAAAATTAGCGCTGATAGGTACCTGAATCTTCCTACCTTCCTTCCTGCCTTCCTTCCTTGCTTGCTTCCTTTTTTCCTTCCATCCATCCATCCATCCATCCATCCATCCATCCATCCATCCATCCATCCATCCAACCATCCATCCATCCATCCATCCATCCAAACAGCTTCATTTATTACTCGCAGACCTTTTCTGTCAGTGCCTGGTCCTTAACCCATCCATGTAGCGGTAGATTGCAGTATATGTACCGGTATATGATTTAACGTACAATGGAATGGCACATTTTGCATTTTTGTTCCATTGATGTGATTACATTGGCTTTGTTTGTTTTTTGGTATGTGGAATTTGAAGATAAACCTCTGTAACCTAACGTGTATGTGGTTCTTCACTATGGGTGTGGTGGATCCAGAGCAACATGGGGTGGCAAACAACATCGACTCAAGAGCGCCATATACGTTTCATGAGCACGCCACAGTTACACATATCTGTAAAATGATTCGAGTTTACAGTTTATTGCATTTGTCTATCATCCGTTCAGTTCTCTATACCACTCTACCACCATTGCAGTCTTTCCTTATCAACTCGAGGTGAAAGGAAGGGATTCCTATCGCCTTTTGTATCTTTGTAATGAAATTGTAATTTAGTGACCAAAATACTTCTTCAATTTCGTTTTGACCCAACTGTCATCAACCCAGTGGTAATTAGGCTATGCATTTTGACCTCAGTGAAAGTACTTCTAGTACTCTTTTTAACATTTTTCGTCAAGGTTAACTCCAGTGTCTCGTTTCATACTTCATCATCTGGGTCTGAAACCTAGGTCATCATATTTGGAAACGGATTCACGACTAAACCAGGAAAGTGTTCTGCCTCATGATAGTCGTGAAGAAAAGTGTCGAATGAGTATTTAAATTTGAAACTAATCATGCCCTGTGGTATTTAATTAACCTTTGCCTGATGAATTCTCCATCTCTTGATCTAGTCCTCTGGCTACAAATGATCCAATCATCTAGTGTTTCAAATCTGACATATTACATTTGAATAGAGAAATTCCTTCTGTGTTGTTTAGGTCCCCCAATCTTGCTGTCACACTAGTTAGCGGTGTGCAGTGGTTACATTTCAATAATTGTATGGATTTGTTGATAACCAGAATTTGTTGCCCTTACAACACCCATGCACAGATAATGAATATACCTGGTAATCCAAGTTGACGAGTTGGATTTGTTGAATCAAGGAAGAACAAAATGATATAGTTTTTATAGAACACTGTTGCCAACAGCACAGAAGGTCTCAAGTTATTCAGTCCAGTGCTGTCCAGCAATTCTGAATTTTTGCAGCTCAGCATTCTCGTTGTTCACTCATGTGCAATATTTTGAATTGAATATATATACACACTGACTGTTGCTTCGCCTTGCAAGGGCAAACAAATTTGCTTCTTATCCTAGCATATCAGCTGATTAACCCATCTGTTGTCAAAACTCAAGGTTTATAAAGTAGGGCTTTATGATTCATGATGACAAATTCGTTCAGATGATTTTACTACAATGTAGTTCCAGTAATAGTTAAATCTGGTGTAAAACACACACACACGTCTGTTCATATCACTTCCGCTCACATATACACACACACACACTTGCTGTGTATTGCCAACATAGATGAGACAGAAATGATGTGGTGAGTTTGTAATAAAGAAATTGTTTGTGCTGAAGAACCTGTATGACCCTAATACTGTGACTCTGGAACTATATAGGAATAGTTTATATCTTGAAAGATTTGAGCACACTGCACATCTACTATATTTGTAATATTAAGTCTTAATGAAATTCCTTAGATTATTATTTAAATTGGACTTTGTTAAATTAATATGAGAGAGCTCCATTACACATATGAAACCACAAATGAAAGCCTCACAGAAACAACTAAACCTAAGACGAGTCTCGATTACAATCAGGTGGGTATGTAAATATCCATATCAAAAGAGAAGGCTATTTTTGTAAATTAGTTCTACTGTCTTACGTGAGTGGTTATTTTGCAGGCCAGTAAAGTAGCTGGGCACATAGCAATTGAGACCATGACTGTTCCACAGGTTTTTGCACAGTCTAGATTTTAGATTTAAATTAAGTCTTATGTATGGGTTATTTAGGAAAGAAATACACAAAATGTAATTAAAATATCTTTGGATTTCTAGTCACATTTAATTCAATAACTCTGTCATGCAAATTAACAATTGGTTCATTTCGCTAGGTTTTATCTAAGCTTGAGTATTTTGATTGACTGTGTCAAACAGGCTTAATCAAAGCTTGAGTAGTAATTAATTACCTGTGGCAACAACTGAAATGCAATTGCAAACAAAAAAAAACCATTGGATTTTTTTATCAGCCACACAAGTTCAATGGGATTCAATTTAAAGACTAGTGCTTACAGACAAAGTCACGTGAGAAATGTTCTTAACAAAATTATGTTCTATGTGGCCTCACTAGTCTAAGCATGGTATCCTGCTTAATTTTGCATTTGTGGGATATGAATTCAGCAGTAAAAATGACATTGGCTAAGGGCTGACCTTGCAAGACCAAACCAAGAAAACAGGTGAGCCTTGATCGGTCGTGACCTGAGTCTTAAAGCACTGTGATGTTGTGGTAAAATGTCTGCCCTCTGAGATGGATAAAAACAGATTGATTTTTCTGCTTAATTCATATTGCACATGGGCAATATTAATCAGACTGTGTTTACGCACACAACATATTATAAACAGGATTTTCCACCTTGACTTTGAAAATTTGAAGTAATTGCAAGCGGTAGTGATTAACCCTTGTTTTGGGTGAAAAATATCTCCTTGCATCCTCAGTATTCAAAAGATAGCACACATCACAGACATTCTAAGAAAGTATAGTAGTTTGTTGCTATCAGATTGTTGTATAGGCCAGAGGTTCACAAATGTTTAGACCACACTTCCTAGTTAATATTGGTCAAATGTTTGACCCACAATGGCTTCACCAGAGAGGCAAGGTGAAGGTCTTCACCTCCATCTCCTATCCATTTAAGAGTCCCAGTAATGATGTATGACGCCAATTAAAACAAAAGGTCACTCACAGCATGATACAAAAGGCACTCATGTGTTGTAGCCATGCATCCATAACCCAAAAGAGTGTTGCGCAGAGATGCCAGGATAATGTGTGAAGACATCAGTATGAATGAGTATGAAGAAGTCATTTGTTTTCAAGATAGAGTCTTTTGCATAGATTGCATAGAGTCTATGCAATGGACAATACCAGAAAAGTTGTTCATGAAAGCTCAATGAAACATGGTCAATATTGTATCACAAGCACATCTATACAGGGTGAGTTGTCAAACCAGTCTTTCTTTGCAGCTAAAACTAGAATGCCACCAGTGGGGTTAAGGATTACTTGACCATTTTACACAAAAATTAATTGCTTGGATTTTCACTGACAGAAGTTGTCATTTTATCAGTTCAAAAATTTGCTATCAAATTTGCTATCAACTAATGCAGTTACAAATCAGTAATGCACAGTTGCTTTTACACTCCAATAAAATCTAATTAAATTCAGGTGTATTAAATTAGTAATTATTATTATTGTTATTATTATTATTATCATTATTTAATCATTATTAATGTGTGTAGCTTCATGGTTTCTGTACAAGCCTTGCATGTAGTGATTCAAAAGCAGTATCGTAGGGGCTAGGAGCTGGCAGGTACAGTCCCAATTGGCCTATTCAGGCATCTGGCTTCCGCTGCTAGAGCCATTAAGAAAGGTATGCCGTGAGCGGTGCGAGACTTTGGGTCAACTCCTGGACCAAATGTGCTGTTTCGGCAAGCACTGTCTGTGTGGCCTTTGATCTGAGTGGAAATAGCTACTAAGCCTGACCCTAAATCAAATTCCAAAAGATGGGTCAACCCTTGAGCCAGTTCAGTCTGCCTCCTGCCATGTTCCTCCTTGCAGGTTTATGCAGTATCTGACCCCACCATAAGGACAGAAGCTTTTTGCACCGGCTGCACTGTTTTCTACACATGCCTAGTTGCTCCACCTGGCCTACTTTTTAATGCACTCTACTCTGCTGCACTCAACTCAACTCCATTTCTCTATGCATCATTTACTCCTTTCTATGTTCTTATATCATTTCTCCTCTTCTTTTGTCCTCGTTGTTGCCTATTTGTCTTCATTCTTTATACGTTCTTCTTTTCAACATTTTAGCAGAGCAATTTTTGGAACATGGCAAACTACCTGTCTCAAGTTTTACACATAGTGAATATTTTCATTCCTTGTATCCTTCATGCAATTTCCAACACTGTTCTCCCACATTAGAAACATTTTCCATGTGCTCTAGTCAACATTTAAAGTAATTTTGAATTTCGATTTTTGCTTATCCAGGATTTTAAGGGAGCATTTAGGCGAAAAGGAAGTCCAGCTGTCCTTGACTTTTGACGCCATTGAGGAGACTGACCTGGCTAATTACACCTGCTACGTGGAGAACCACATAGGGAGGCGCCGCGGGAGTGCCATACTGCTGAAGAAAGGTACAAAACTACTTCCCAGTTGTCCCTATTTATTCCACAATAATCTATTGTAAAACCTGAGAAACTATCTTAAAACAGAGCCCTCTGATACACCTATACACGTCTGCACATCACAGAAACGTAATCAATGTGATATGGAGGGACATAATATTTAACAATACTTGGCATCAACCAGCAGAAATGTTTAGCATCAATTAGTTTATAATCTAATGAACAACAGTATCAACAATGGTGAGATGTGGAGCCAAATCCACACCAACATCCACTGCTGGGGGAACTCTTGCGGAAGCATCAAAACTGGAGTACAGGTTGTGTAAATATGTACGTGCGTTCGCTTTGTTCACAAAATTCATTGAAAGTGCTCCACAAACGGCATCCTTCTACGGGTGGAGCGATTACAATTGTAAATAGTCGTAGTATGTTATTTTAATTTGGCAACAGCGTTTATTTACATTAGTGGCTTAAATTGTGTGACAGAAGCCAGTTGTGCTTTATAGTACCACCACACCCAGATGTGTGTGTGACGATCATTGGGACTTTAACTTTAACTTTAACTTTTAGTAGCCGCATTGCGCTTTATCTTCTTTTACTAACTAAAATTATCTTCTTAAACTTTGGACATTCTCTGCATGTCTTTTATGCACTCCCTTTTCCTGGCTGGCATTTAATGCTCGGCAGTAACAGTCCATTAGGAAAAACAATCACACCAAATTCCCCCGATATAGTGAATCATCTGTAAGACAAGTAAAAAAAAAAAAAATCAGCGATGAAGCAAAGCAGCAAAAAGTGAACCTTGATAGCAAGGGATGACTGTACTGTAATGGTGTTGAATTAAGGGATTAAGGTGGGATCAACTGAACTGTGGAAGCCTGCCCTGCACAATTTACACTCGCAGCGTGTAGATTGGGTTATGCCATAACATTTAACAAGTGCGGAGTCTAGGCCCCTGTTTTTTCTGCAATTCAGAATTGCTGTTGCATAATGTGGCGATGTCGCAAAGCAAAGTCCATCAAATGCTCAGAAGCTTTCATGGCACGCAAAGCTCGCCGCCAGCGCTCATTCATCCTGAATAGAGAGCTGAGTATCATTCACGCAAAGCTCGCCACCAGAGCTCATTCATACTGAATAGAGAGCTGAGTATCATTCATTTGGCTGCCTCTCCGAGTTAACCGATCGTCCTTTGCATTCTACACTGTCCGAAACCCTCTGGCAGCAGCCCAAAGACACCATCTCCAAGGCTTGGGCCACAGCAGTCATGCCAAGGTAGCAGCGGCGCTCAATTGTGCGGCTGCATGGAGACTTTCTCAATCAAGTCAATGGAACCCAGCGAGCGACACGTGCACTCGCAAAAAACAGAAGCGTCAATATTTTATTCGAATTTGTTTTCATTAGTACCGTATTTTCTGGGTTATAAATCGCTCCGGAGTACAAATCGCACCAGCCTCAAAATGCATAATAAAGAAGGAAAAGACGCACAGGAGTACAAGTCGCAATTTTGGGGGGAATTTATTTGATCAAATCCAACACCACAAACAGACACGTCATCTTCAAAGGAAATTTAAAATTAAAATAAAAGAGGCAACAACAGGCGGAATATTTGTACGGTATGCTAACGTTACATAACACATAAACAACAAACTGAGAATGTGCCTGGTATGTTAACATAACATATTAAGAGTTATTCAGATAACTATAGCATACATAACGTGCTAACAAGTTTACCAAACCATCCTTGCCACTCCAAATCACTAAATCCAATGAAATCTTCAACCTCTGTGTCACTTTTAAACAACTCCGCTAACTCTGGAGGTAGAAGATAAGGCGCTTCCTCTTCCACGTCGCTTACGTCAGACTCATCGTCAGTTGCAGAGATTATCATCACAGGCCTGCGGTTTAGTGTGAAAATAACATGTGAAATTATATAATAATGTGTTAATAATTTCACACATAAATTGCTCCAGAGTATAAGTCGCACTCCCAGCCAAACTAGGTAAAAACTGCGACTTATAGTCCGGAAAATACTCAAATCCAGGCAAGACCGTTTCGGTGTGGAACAGGGCTAATTAAAAGTGCTATATTTGATATTACACCAAAGCTAAGCAACCACAAAGAAAATGACATGTTTAAGCTCAACAAAATGGTGGATTTTACTCAGACTTGTTCCTGTTTGTTATGAGTGTTCTGTGCAAGGTTCTATTTATGTGTGCATTTTTGGAGAAACCTTTTCTATGGATTTTATGATAAACAATAACTTCTTGGTTACAGAGGGTGTTAACGTATGTGAATGCTGTGCGTGCTCACCTATGGCGACCCCTCAGTGCGGTGTTGTGTCACAAACATTTTTGACTATGCCCTTGAACCCATCGCATATGCCCTGGAAAAAGCAGAGAGGCAGTACTAAGTGCATCAAACCAGAGCCCCTCAAAGCCTTGACTACACCACGAAATTCTGTCCATAATGCTTATGAACAGAATCAAAGCATATCCAGCCCTCGCTGGAAATGAGTCCTACTTATTGCCAGCAATGTGAACCAAACTGATATTGGTCGTACAGAGACCGAACAGCCCAGTTCTTAGGTACCCCATACTTCCCACAGAATTTCTGAGGGACCGTTCCATTCGGTGGGTCACTGGTTAGCACGTCTGCCTCACAGTTAGGAGGGTGCGGGTTCGAATCCACCTCCGGCCCTCTCTGTGGGGAGTTTGCATGTTCTCCCTGTGTCCGCGTGGTGTTTCTCCGGGCACTCCGGTTTCCTCCCACATCCCAAAATCATGCTTGGTTGGCCGATTGAGTACTCCAAATTGCCCGTAGGTGTGAGTGCGAGTGCGGATGGTTGTTCGTCTCTGTGTGCCCTATGATTGGCTGGCAACCAGTTCAGAGTGTCCCCCACCTACTGCCCGATGACGGCTGGGATAGGCTCCAGCACGCTCGTGAACCCAGTGGGGACAAAGCGGTACAGAAAATGGATGGATGGACCATTCCATTCAACTTCTATACTACTGTTTTGCCAATGACATCCAGAACCACATCAACACCAAAGTCATCACCGCTGCCAACACTATCCTCACCAACTCGTTGCTGAAAGAAAATTGGTCACATATTGGTGGTGGGACTGGTGGTGGTTCTAGTAGTATTCTACTCATATTAGTAGTATGATTATAAACAAAAACGACCCCCCTCTTGTAAAGAAGGGAATGCCACATTGGATTTTCAAAAAACAACTTGGACTGACAGGTGATGCCCAGGAAGTGCACAGCGAAGCAAATAATGCCTGGAATGACCGAAGAATATAAAATAAGAAAAACATGATCTCATCATTGCCACTTTTGAGAGTCAACTGAAAAATGCATGAGAGTTCCCTTTGTAAAACATTTACGACATGCCTCGTGGAATTTGTGGCCACAAGCAAGAGACAGAGAAAAGTAGAGACAAATAGAGATGCAGAGGAGCGGGCATTCGTTGTTACCTCAATTTCATTGGATAACAGGTCTGAAAAAAGGTGCGATTAGATAGAAATGTGCAGGGGTATGAGTTTGATCAAAATAAACATACACATAGCAAAAGTGAAAACAGATTAACGTGAACAAGAAATAGTTGATTAAATACACAAGCTGAAGGTGTGGAAGTACAGAGGACACAAAAAGAGAAGAAAAAACAAAAGAAAAATGAAAGTGAGATGGAGGCAGTGAACTGAAAATGCGTCCTACTGTCTTTTGCCTTGGGTATCAAATCTATCTTAGTGTACTTAACTAGCACCCAAGAGACGCCAGGAAGCACACACACACACACACACACACACACACACACACACACACACACACACAAAGACACACTTGTGCATGTGCTCAGTAAGAACATACTGACTCACTTTTCCAGTGGGGGGTCATGGGGGTAGGTCATAATTGTTTAACAGAGTAATAACAAGGGTGTATAAAAATGTGTTTGTGTGTGCATGTGTGTGGTGGGGGTGGTCAGTAGTGTTCTTGGGCATTAGCATGATGCAGAACTTGAGCTCCACATAGACAAATGTATTTTTTATTTTTGATGGATTTTGCTTGCATTGGTGTTTACCATTTGCGCTGGGTGTGATGAAAAGAAGACAAGGGCAAAATAATAATAACAATAATACCAGAAGAACAACAGAATTGAACCCTTGACAGATTAAAATTTATTCATGATAAGCTTCATAAAGGCAGGAGTTTTTTTAGACTGTTTTGGGGCATAATCTCTGCCTTGCATCTCATGGCCAGAGAATGTTCTATATTTACCAATTTACAAATGAAAAACATAAAAAGAAAGAAATAATGATGAAAACACTTCCCGTGACATAAGCGGCTCTGATAATGGATGGATGGATAAAAAACTTACAAAATTGGGAGATTCAGGCTTTGCATCAAACAATATTCTACTTGTGTAAAATGCTTTGCTCTGTAATTACATTTCCTTCCTTATGATGTGACTTGCTGAACATCAGTACCATTCAGGATAGTTTTTTAGTTTTTCCTTTGAGCATAGTTACTGGCCAGACATACCAATGTCAGTCATAGTTTGGCAGTTCCACAGTATTAGTCTAAAGTAGCAGCAAATAATTGCTGTGATCAGAATGTTGCCGCAAATACTCACCAGTTCTGAAAATGAAATATCGATACCTCTGCTACCAGGATTATCAATATCAATGCTTTGGATACTTCAGTCATTGGTGGTAATGTATTTCATTAAGAGGAACACAGTTTAAATTCACTGAACTATTGACATATCTATCAATATGTGGTTTTTAAGAGATATTGTTTTCTAATGTGTAAGAGGAGTAGCACGATGTTCTATAGGTCAGTCACCAGATAATGGGGTCATGTGTGGAGCTATTTCAGCTTGATACACAGCCAAGATGTCCATTGAGTTGTTTGTAATGAGCCGTGGCAACAACAGACCTTTTGAAACACTTCAGCTAAAGCCACAACACAGAATGCAAGGCATTTATGATGGTGTGGACACAAGAGCACAGCGTCAGATGCTGCTGATAGGGCAAGCTGGACATCTGCAGTGGAGAGCTTCGACGATGCAGGCAGGTGCAATCGAGTTACAGATGGAGAAGAATTTAAGTGTCAATACATACTTCAAAAATAGCTGCTTGAGTTGATCTTTGTGTAATGTAAGTATCTCTCTGAGTAAGTCTCTCATAAAAAAGAAAAAATATCAGAGGAATGCCTGTTGTTCCTGCACCTCATTATGTTCATTTGCCTCTTCCACGAGCACTTCCAATTCCATCACTTCAAATTTCATTTTGGACTTGTGCTGCGTTTCCACTTTTATTTCCACAATCTGTTACAGTGAACACACAATTTAGCATCAACTTTTTGGGACCTGACTAATTCAGGCCCTAACAGACAACTCCCACTATGAAGGGTAGGTTGTTCAGCCCACAAATTCAAGAGTACGTTCTCTCTACTGTTTGTCATCTTCACTCTTAATGAGGCAGAGTCATCAGAGAACTTTTGGAGGTGGCGTTCGACATCGCAGGTCCAGGTTGAAGAGAAAACACTTGTGTGCTCCATTTAGCCTCTTGGAAAATGGAAGAACATGATCATGAGTACAACCATGCTTCCCCAGGTGGGAAAGAGGTCCGTGGAGGAGGGAGATGACAGCATGCTCTATTCCAATGCCAGGCTGGTAGGCGAACTGCAGCGGGTCCGTCTGGACCTGCTGCCTTCTTTTCCTTGATGCTTCACAGCTCTTTTCTCACCTGGTTAGGAGAGAGGAACAGATTGGTGTAGCAGCTAGGCAAGATAGAGTGCTGCAGCATTGTCTGTGCGAGAGCAGGGGTGCTTGTCTGATTAGGGGGACTGAAGAAAAGGTTCGGATCATTCACTCATTGCTTCTCAACCATACCGTCCAGTTATTTGCAGCTGGTGGTTGTCTTAGGGCTCGTTCTCATCCTCTTTCTATTCAGCTGCATTTTCTGCAGCTGAATTTCCATCTTTCTCCTTTTGGTGCCTTTCACAGTAACCTCTCTGATTTTCCTCTGCTCATTCTGCACAGTCCTTAAGGAGGCTCTTTTTGTCAGGCAGAGAGACGCGATACTCTTAGCAATTCAATTCCGCCTAGTGAGGTCTGATTTTTTGTTTTTAGCAAGCTCCGTTTCCTTTGCCTTCTGGTGCAACGCCTCGTAGCAAGGTCATGTCAGAGCGAACGAACACAAAACGACAGCCGAAACAAAGCACATGTTATGCAAAGTTAGGACACATTATCAAAGCTTGATTTCACACACTATGTGTGATTGAATTATGAGTGCGTTCTACCAGTCACCCAGTTGGTAATTGCCGAATGCATCTATGTTTTATGTGTTTTGCATACACACATGCGCACACGCACTCGCACGCGCACACAGCTAGGCTTTGTAGTTCAGCAGAAAGAGCTGCCTTTAGCCAAAACCATAAGAGTCTCACTAGAAAGAAAAAAAAGGTTTGGAGAGAGTGACAAACAGAGGAGCAGACTGGCACATGTTTGATTACCATAAAGTCTGTTAAATATTTGCGATGCTCTTATTCTGAGTTTTGCTTTATTTGTCATCACCTCATTTGGATTTTGTGTATTTTTCTGTGTGATGTCATCAGAGGAGGATACTATGAAAGAAAAATTCTGATAGGCATAGGGGAAAATTATTTTCTGTATTATTGTGCTTATGTATCATATTTTATATACGAGAAGCTAACAAACTGAACATGTCTGAAAAGGATAAATTATCTAAAAGTTAGCTAATGACTATATGAGCACAACCACAAGCCATGAAGTGTGGCTATTTATGCCAGTTTGTATTCTCTATCTTTTTTTTTCCTCTCACCTTACTTCCAGGATTGCTAGTAGGTGACATTGTGGCTCTCCAAATGTTGAAAAATGCAAAAATGTTATCTAAGCACCGGCAGTGGTAGACAAGTAATTCATTAGTAATGGAAAAATGTGCGACAGTTTAGATGAAGGCTAGATAAAGGAAAAGGGAAGTAAAGAGAGGATGATGGAGGAGGAGATAGGAAGGCTGTGATGTGAGCAGGGTAGAAAGAAACTGGATTTTTTGTTAAAAATAAATTATATGATGAGGCAATCTGAGGTTACGTAACATTAGTGCAAATATTTGAAATGAATGAAATCTGCCAATTGCATCCCTACTCGCATCTTCATTGTCACTGTGCTATTATATTCTGCAGTGTTTTGTGTGTGTGTGTTCTGAGTGGAAGTCACATGTCACAGCGTCGGAGAGACGTCTACTGGTGGAAGTTGGTAAACACTATGTAATGTGATATATATATTCATGCACAAAATGACTGCTGGACTAATGCAAAACCTGACAAAATTCCATAATTCATAAAGCTTAATGTACAGAGTCAGAAGTATTGGGACACCAGACCATCACACCTATAGGAAGAGAAAGTGGAAGACTTTGAGATGTTCTTCTCTTTACAGCTTTATCCTTCAGGTGACACAGATAATTTAGGCCATCCCAAAAAGAGTTTGATGAGTTTGAAGTCAGACTCCTTATGCGCCAGCCCATTTCTGTACATGTTGATCCTCGAACGTAATTAAATCTGGTGACTAAGAAAAAAAAACAGCCCAAAAAAATCACAGTTTATTCATTAAATGTTTATTTTTGTTGCTGGAAGAAGTGTATTTCTTAGTTTTAATGATCCAGTAATGGAGTAAATGCTGAATGTTTATGTGTTTGTAGCTCCAATGTTATTTTGCGTCATGCATTTTCTTCTAAGCTCTTTTTATGTATTGCTAGTCATTCTTCTGCCATTTGCTAAATGTTTTGCTCTATTTTCAGTTCATGCTGCAAAGAATTCAACTAATTGTACCAGAAAATCTTCCAGAGCATAATTGTTATATATTGTCGCATTTTGTCCGTCTATGTGTGAGTGTGATGGAAAAACGCTCATCAAAAGCAAATCCCAGTGCACGAGCTCTTAAACCTCCATGTTTTCTTCTGACACATTTTTAGAAATTGAGATATCTCGCGCTGAGATCAATTCCTGGGTAACAGGCAGGAGGTCGGAGCAGGGAGGAGAAGAGGAGAAACACATTAGGGATTGAAAATCATCCTCTTTGAACTGTTGAACCAGACTACGAATGAAAAGCACATTTGGTATCTAAAAGGAGACAGATACTGTATTTGGATTAGTAACACATAGATCAAGGCAATGTCAGACATCTTATTTAACTTTGACAAGCCAGATATCATTCCAGAGTTAGCTACCAAAATGTATTTCGCAGTTTTTTTTTTCTTCTGTAGCATACTCAATAGTGAATGTATACAATTCTCTGCAACGACTGTAAAAGATAAGATGAGTTGTGTGTGCAGAGATGGAGGAGATGTGGTCAAAAGCCCAAGTGCCTATCTAGCTGTAAAGTGGTCAGGGTAGTTGCTTCTGTGCAATGTGTGTGAGTTTTGTTTGTGTTCAACGGAGCGCAAGATAGTCATAGATCCCATTTACAATGGTGTCATTCACCAACCCCGTTCCATCAATGTCCAATCCACTCCACTCCATCCTGCCTATCATGACACAATCATCATTCAAACTCACACTCAAGCAATTGTAAACTTGTGGGACTCTCTGTATGCAGTGGTGCAATATGCTATTGTAAAGTCATCAGTCACAGATAATAAAGGCAACTTGTTGAGGCTGAACTTTTGTGATTTCAAGTATGATTATCTGACAGAAATTTAATCATTTGGAAGTCCATGACATCAATTCCTTAAGGTTTTAGCTAATTCATGTTGTAAATGAAAACATTTATTTTGAACAATCAATCAAAACTGATGTGGGTGCTCAATTTTAAATGGTATTAGTCAGTCTTTTCCAACTTTTCTTTCCAAAGTGTTGCATTTGGCTGCCCTGCCTCGTCCGTGACAAAAGCACATACTTTATAATTAGCAAACTAACACATTGTAACGCCAGATAAAAAAAATGTCACAGAAAAGTTTACACTGAAAAAATGTATGTTCTTGTCTGACTGTACAAACAAATTGACTTTCCACGTGTAAAACCTAAGCCTGTTCAAATGAACTCAAAGCTATTTTTCTTTCATTTGAATACATAGGTTATTTGTATATTCTGGCTATCTACTAGCATGTAGTACTTTTGCCACTCACTGTACATCACTAGCATAGCTAAATGAACAAAGACAGGTTTTATAGTACTGTATTTTCCGCACTATAAGGCGGATTATAAGACGCACCTTCAATGAATGGCCCATTGTAAAACGTTTTCCATATATAAGGCGCACCGGATTATAAGGCGCACCTTCAATGAATGGCCCATTTCAAAACGTTGTCCATATATAAGATATATACTTTGGACGCGCCTGCTGTAGTGGCTCAATATTGGTCCATATATAAGGCGCACCTGATTATAAGGCGCACTGTCGGCTTTTGAAAAAATTGGAGGTTTTTAGGTGCGCCTTATAGTGCGGAAAATACGGTAAATACATTCAGACCAATGAAGGCACGCCCGATGATCTGTCACATCATGCTAATGTGGCGTGGCACAGTGGTTTCGAATCACTCGGCGACACCAAGCTTGTAGTGCTCATTACATATTTCAGACACAAAAACGCAATGAAAATATTGTGTCTTACATTATCTAATCTCACTGTTGAATGGATGTACTGAGAGACAAATCAATTATCAAAGAAAGCAGATATTTAATGAATGAATCGAATGAATACCCTGGTGATTTTTGTCCTCTCACACATTTAACACATCTGACACTTTTGCTTCAGCATCAGTTTTTTCTTCCCTCATTTAAAAATTATTGCAGTTTTATTGACAGGAATGTTAAACATCCTGGATGACAAAAGAAATTAAAGACAAAATTAGCATATGCATAATTAATGCTGATGAATGAATGAATCCTCTCAACTCATCTTACAAAGTGCTTTTTATGAAATCAAACATTAACAATAATACAATAGACATTGTTTATTCATTGTATAGACATTAATAGCTTTCTACTGGTATTTTGCGGGGGGGGGGGTGCATTATGGTGATTTTTGGTAAATTGGTGAATTATATTATATATTTTGGTGAATTATCTGCATCGTTGATTTTCTTTTGTTTGATTGATGAATTGCTGATATGACTGTGTCCTCCTTATTTCTTTGACTCCAGATATGTATCGTTTGGAGTTGGCTGGTGGTCTGGGTGTCATATTGCTGCTGCTGGGAGTCCTAACGGCCCTTTATAAATGCTACAACCTGGAAATTATGCTATGCTACAGGAGACATTTTGGCAGTGATGAAACTGAAGATGGTAAGTATTTCTGCCTCTCTTATAGTGTTTTGAACAACAAAAGATGTGTCTGTCTTTACAAGATTTGATTGACACCACATTTATTATCGGTTGTCGTTAACTGTAATGTATCGTACTTGTTGGATTTTTATTTAATTCTATCTCTACATACATTTACATTAATGGGGAACTTGTGAAATACTTAAAAACATAACCTGAAAATCACAACTTATTGTCGAATACTATCATTGCCTTTTTTAAGCTCAGTAATGTTTCACCTAAAATTGCATTATGGATGCTTATGTCCTGGTAGAAACCGATTGGTAATGTCTTTCTCTGTATGTCTGATCAGATAATAAGGAGTATGATGCCTATCTGTCCTACACCAAGGTGGATCTGGACTCTTTGTGCAGGTAAGTCGTGTTTTTGGGTTTACTAAGCACAAAAATTAAGGCAGGTTAGCAAAACACATAAGGAATTGCAATAAGCTCAGAAATTATCTATTTACAGTCTGGGTAAAAAAAGGTTTAATCTATTTTGTTCTGAAAAATGGTGTATACGGGTGCAGGTGCAGTATAAGAAGTAACAACAAGACAAGTACAAATTAAAAGGGTTAGGGTATGTGTTCCAAAATGCAAACATATATAAAAATGTGAACTGATTATTTTCAAATGAAGCTAAACTGTACAAAACTATCCAGTAGCTGAAAATTTGAGGTCACTGAAACGCTCTTGTCCAAAAATTCAAGCAGATTTGCACCAAATTTGTTAAATTCATCCTTGAGTTCTGGAGTATGACAAATTAATTCTGCAAAAAGAACTCTGACAGACAGGGTGGTGTTCATGGTTTGAAATGCATGATTTAATTTGAGAGTAATTATTCTCTTTTTTTTACCTCGGCTTTCCCCCCTTCCTGCTACTGAAGCATTTAAAATGAGAAAACCAGGTACTGCAAGGTACTGTCAGCCAGGGTTCTAAGTATGCTAAGTTGATTCCTTATGAGTGACATAAAACCACTGCTTTTTCATTGGTTGAGCAGTCATTATGTAATACTGTACGAAATGACAGATATGCCATATTATCAAATATTTCCTAACCGATATTATTCTTGTTTTCAACCTCCTCTTCAATCAAATGAATCCCAACATCCACATGCCAAGAAGTACCGTAAATACTGGAGAAATTATTTATTAAAATGCCAAGTGTGTTCAGTGTGGTGTGTTTCCACAACCTTAAGTTGAGGAGAATTGAACTGAACCAGATATTCCAGTTCCCAAGCTGTAGGGCGATCATAGTAGTAATTTGTCCACGCTGGTCGGTCACTGAAAATATACCTGTGGCCACATTTTAGGTGTACCACACAAACCAAGCTGGTGTTATGATGTGAAAATTACATCAATGTACCACATCGCATTTACAATCCATGGATATTTTATCATATACGGTATGTTAAGGTGTTTGCATCAAGAAAAAAAAGCACAAATAAACATGTCGTTGCTTTTGACTGCAGAACTAGCAGTGATGAGGAAACTTTTGCTTTGGAAATCTTGCCTGACATCTTGGAGAAACACTATGGATACAAGCTGTTTCTTCCAGACAGAGATCTCATTCCGAGCAGTAGTAAGTAGTCATTGAGCCCGCCCCATCCTCTCTCTCTCTCTCTCTCTCTCTCTCTCTCTCCGTCTCTCTCTCTCTGTGTCTCTCGCTCTCTCTGTGTCTCTCGCTCTCTCTGTGTCTCTGTATGTGTATTATGTGTATTGTCACACGTACTATATGTCGTGAATCGTAGCATCATTTTTCTTACTTCCCCTCCCAACCACCCCCACAAACAAACATACAAAATACTGCCACATACATACCATTTGTCATCATTTTTGGTAAATAGTCTATAGCTCTTCTTTAAGGCCCTCAAAAGACTTTACGCTGACTTTCTCATCCACCCACTGATGAGGCAGCATCAGGAGCAACTGGGGGTTCAGTATTTTGTTCTTTGACATGGTCACAATGGCCAGGGATCGAACTTGGGAGACGACCACTGGGGCCACGCTGGGGTTATGTGTCACTCTCAGTACAACTCATGGGGGAAATGTGACTGTTATTGCTCTATCCATCAATGCTCTGACCTCACTCACACGTAAAAACTATTACAGGGGATGGGGGTGCCACAATCTTTTTGAGATACTAAAGCATTTTCACTGAAAATGATTTTTTCCAACTTGCATTGGGGATTGTCATTTGTGTATTGTTTCATCATACACTTGAATGTTTTTCCGTGTCATCTGACAAACTATCGTTGCCAGTACAGCTCGTAACGTGGCTATTTGTTCTAAGTTTACAAACTGACATTTTGAGGACAGATCTTGGAAACAGTCAAAAAGAAAAAGTTGACAGAAAAGTTATCGAAATGTTTGGATGCCCTAAAATCCACACAGACTGTTAAATCATCATCACAAGTTCTTAACCACAAACCACAGTTTTTTTTCATTCTGATTAATTTGGCAATATTTTTTAATAAATCTGAATAAAAATTCTTGGAACTACTCTTGACGTCAGTTCCAGCGCAAGCCACCCACACTTGGTTTCCAAAATCTAGAAAGACAATTAGCAGGCTGGGTCTTTTTTATGCCTTCAAAGGCTCCTCCGTGGACCGCATAAACCGTGGTCAATTTGGACAGGATTAATGTGACTTCAATTGCACTGGAAGCAATGTTATGCAACTGGAAAAAAAAAGAAAAACGGCCTATGGAGGACGCAGCCTGTGAATTTGGACACAGCGTCTGTGTCAAGGCTTGGTCGCTTAAGTAAGGGTCAAATAATAGTGGTCTTAAAACTAAATTAAGTTAACTATTTAAAGTAACCCTTACCCAAAAGTTTCTGGATCTGTTGCTGGATGGGAAAGTAAATATGTTTTTTTAAGAAAAGCCTTTTAAAATAATTTGACTGGAGAAATGGAGAGGAAAACCATGAAATAAAACGCAGGCATGCTTAATTTTACTAATGTTCCATGTTATTTGTGCCAATTAATTCCTGAGTGTGAAATTGCAGTGGGTTTGCTGGAAATGTTAATATTTTAGCATTTCATGCAATCTTGTTTCAACGAACAGCTCTAGGGGTCTAGTGTTTTGAAAATCAATTACGGATGTCACAAACACCCCACCCCCCCAAAAATTACATTTTTAGAAAGGCACCTCAATGTATAACCAGTAAATGTTCTTGAAGGAGACAGGTAATGTTTATTTACAGTTAGCAAGTGTGTTCACAAAGGTGTTAATAGAAGGTTTCTCCCATTCTTCCATCAAAATACAGAAAGGAGAACAAATTAGAGCACATTTGACGTCCACATATTTCCCCCAGGTTGAAGTCACTTGTTTTTGGAAGGACAGGGGCAGGGGCATTTGGTCTAATACAAATAAATCACTGCTCCCTCTGTCCCTCTGTATTGAATACAATTCCATTCCTAAATTGTTGGGTGCCTAGCTCGGGTGTGGGAGGGATTTCTCTCATGGGGCAGCACTTCATCACTAAGTTGACAAATTATACTTGCCAGTTAGTGTGGTGAATCTGTCAGTGTAGTGCATACGGTATACATATTGCCAGACACAAATACCACAGACAGCCCCTGGCAAACAATTCATCCAAAGATGCGCCAATTAACTGAAGCTAACACTATAAAGTCATGTTGCCCGTGCTGCAGCTGGATTTGATATGATAGTGCGTCTGTGCATCTCAGGGCGTCGCTTGAAAATTGTGTATCTTCAATTATGGGTGGGGAAAATCTGTGTGAAATCTGTACCATGGAAATTAGTTGGTCGAAATGTCAAAAGGCTTACTCACAGACACATTTTTGGAAATGGTCATCCCAAAAAAAGTTTCTTGGCTGTTTGAATTCAGACTCGATGGGTGCGAGGGCACGCTTGAGATCCAACTACCGTTTTTTTCCGTGTATAATGCGCAAAATTTAACTAATTTATTGTCCTAAAATCTGGGGTGCGCATTATACATGGGTACAAATTTTTTTTTAATTTTTTTCAAAAAAATTTTTTTTTTATTTTTTTTTTTTAAGAAAATCATGGTACAACAAAACTGACCGACAATAGTGTGTTTGTACTGTGCTCTGGTCATTTCGTCAAAGAAGGGATAATAGTCCTCTTCTCTTCTTGACTGACAATGAATGTGATAGTTTAATACAATCAGCAAATAACAAAATGCGTATTACAGGTAATATTTTATTTCACAACACTTTGCCTTGTTCCTTTCGTCTCTGCTGTTCACTTCAAACACGCTCCATACGAACGCAATGCTCTCGTATCAGACGCTTGCTCGATCACCTGCTCGTTTGCTGTCACAATGTACCCTACACAAATCCGAAACATTTGTTGCGGCTCCGAGTCACGAGGGGCAAGTTTTGGTTTCCAAGGGTGTTTTTATTCCTCTTCAACGTCTCTCCCATACAGAGCCGCCTTTTTCACATGTCCGCACGTCACTTTCCTCTCTTTTCATCTGATCGCGGTGGTGCCTTTATGGGCAGTCGGAGAAATCAACGCCAACAAAAAAATATACATCCAGCCTAGTTAAGACCATACCAAAGACTATAAAAATGGGACCCATTGCCTCCCTGCGTGTGTGACGATCATTGGGACTTAAAAAAAAAAAAAAAAAAAAAAAAAAAAAAAAAAAAAAAAATTGGGTGCGTATTATACATGGGTACAGGCTTTTTTCCAGCATCAACATGCCATTTTTAGGGTGCGTATTATACATGGGGGCGCATTATACACGGAAAAAAACGGTATTTGTATGTGAGTGTTAAAAAGGATGTAGACAGCCATTCTCCGTTAGGTGTTTTTACTCATACTCAAGTAAAATCCTCTCACTCAGTTGTCAAAGCATCATTATGCAGATGTCACTTTGTTACAGTACATTAAATTAATCAAGAGATGAACCGCGAAAGGAAGGTTGTATGATTTTGCCATCTTATAAAAGGTAGATTGAAATATTTTGAGTGATCTGCATTTCTGAATACCGTAATTTTCGGACTATAAGTCGCACCGGAGTATAAGTCGCACCAGCCATAAAATGCCCAAAAAAGTGAAAAAAAACATATATATGTATATAAGTCGCTCCTGAGTATAAGTCGCCCCCCCACCCAAACTATGAAAAAAAACGCGACTTATAGTCCGAAAATTACGGTAGGTTGGTCATAAAAAGTGATCTGACCTTCATCTCGGTCACAACAGAATGCTTAAGATGATACCACAAACAATTATATGGTTTCATGTTTTTATTAGAAAACCATTCACAGTGTAGGGTAGAAAAAGTATGTGGAACCCCAAGGCTAATGACTCCGCCAAGAACTAATCGAAGTCAGGAGTCAGCCAACCTCCAGTCTAATCAGTATATAGAGATTGAAAATATTGGTTAAAGACAAAAAGCAATTTTGAGTTTGCCTCCCACAAAAGAGTGCTCAGAATACACGCAATTAAAAATTGTTAAGTTGTGTGATGCAGGGAGGGGTCACTAATGATTCTCTATAAATGGATTTGAGCTCAAGTCATGCTGTCCAAAAAAGACATTGTTGTAAATTAGAAATTTGCAAAAGAGTGCCTGAATGTTTCACAGTGCCACTGGCAAACTAGTGTGGGAACAGTTTCAACCCATTTTGAGTTGTTTTGAAGGAACACATATGCGCAGCGACATTACCATCAAAATCTCAACTCAACTGTATTTTTTCTTTTTTCTTTTTACACATGCAGCTGGCAATTGAATACCTTCATCGCTTGCTTGCTCTCTCTGCTCCTCTCTCTCAGCATACATTGAGGACCTCGCTCGTAGTGTGCTGCAGAGCAGACGGTTGATCATCGTTTTGACACCAGAGTTTGTGGCCAAGAGAGGTTGGAGCATCTTTCAGATAGAAACACGCCTCCATTCCATGCTGGTAACTGGGGAAATCAAGGTAAGCCAACAGCTTGAGACACTAGTCACCGCTTTACACAATATATATATATATATATATATATATATATATACACACACACACACACACACACACACACACACACACACACTGGACCCTCCAAGGTCAAACACAATCCAACCTGGGACACAGATAAAACTTGGGAATTTAAGCATTTGAGGCCCCTCTATAATTCATAGATTCAAGGAACATATTTATTCAGTTTTGTACTTTTATTTACAAAAAATGAATCAATAATGCGGGCCACATCCAGAAAAAATGCTTGTCAGGCCAAGTGAGCACTCCAAATTGCCCGTACGTGTGAGTGCGGGTGCGAATGGTTGTTCGTCTCTGTGTGCCCTGCAATTGGCTGGCAACCGGTTCAGCGTGTCCCCCACCTACTGCCCGATGACTGCTGTTATAGGCTACAGCACACCTGCGACCCCCGTGGGGACAAAGTGGTACAGAAAATGGATGGATGGAATCAATAATACAGACAACACAGAGATACTCATATTCATATTCATGGGAAGAAACCAAGCAGTCTCAGCCCATTTTGCTGCTAAGATTGAATTAAAATGGGTCAAAGACATCAATACACATTTTTAGTCCTATTTAGAGTTGTTACTGCTTGTCAAATTTTCAACTTGAGTCTTTTTGTGTGCTTAGGTAATCATGATAGAATGTGCTGATCTGAAGAGTGTGATCAACTACCAAGAGGTGGAAGCACTTAAACATACAATCAAGGTAATCATAAAACTGTGAACAGAGCGAAAGATGTTATTATTTGTCAATCAAAAGTATAAGGGAGTAAAATATTGCCACGGCTCATCAGGTTTTATCCATCATCAAATGGAGAGGTCCCAAAAGCAATGAACTGTCATCCAAGTTTTGGAAACAGGTGGTCTACGAGATGCCTGCTAAACGAAGAGAGACTTTGTCCCGACGTCAGGTAAATAGCCAGTCAAATAAATAGTCCTCTACAGCAAAGGTCCCCAACCACCGGGTCGTGTTGACTAATCTTTTTTGAGCCAAGGCGCATATTACGCATTGGAAACGTCCTCCACACAACCAAATGAAAATATACTACTTTTTTCTAAATAAAGGATAAACAGACTTAAAAAAGCGTGACAATTTAGACTTTATGCTCTTTTGCTCCCCTTGGGTTCAAACATAAACAACAAACAGATGATCCGTAAAAGAATGTAACTATTGCTAATATAGCGCATGAATTACTGTGTAAAATTGGTGCCACATCGTCTGCTAAGAAAAATATGTTTTCTTGCTTCTTTGTGGGAGGGCAAAAAAAAAAAAACATTCCATCCCTAATAAGAGTAGAACCAAACAAAGAACAGTATAATGGACAGCAAAGTACCATAAAACTGCACTCGTATGACTTAAACGTGGTGTGTTCTAACTTTTTTTTTTTCCAAGAATCCACTTTTTAGGAATGACAAATTGTTGTGTCATTACCTTATCGAAATAACCCTGAGCAATGCAAGCGATAAAAGCAGGTACTCTGCCCCCTGTAATTACTGGCCCCCCTGGTTCAGATGTGTTCTGTCGTTTCTAATAATTCAGTTTTTATCTCAAGAATGTAGGATGAAAATTAAAAAAAAAAAAGAGGAAAAACCAACCTCTAATTCAATTGCAAAAAAGCCCACATTAAGAAATAATTATTTGATATTAAATTGTGTTCCCCAAATATTAGCACCCCTGATAATAATAGTACAACCCCCAATCTTCAATCAAGCAATTAGATGGATTTGCCTCTTATCAATATTTTAATATGCAAGGAAAAATAAATACTATTCATGAAAAAAAGCCGCAAGCAAAAGAAAGAAATTACAACTATGCACTTCAGCGTTGTTGAAGAGCGCTTGCTTGTCTGCACCTTGACTACTGTGGAGGACCTGTGTGAATTGAATTTCCCCTTGAAAGATCCTAATGAGTGTTGCAAATGCGCATTGAAAACAATACTCTAGCTATCGTAAGAACACTTGAAAGTAAAAATAAATTACAGTATTGACCTTTATTTAAAACCAATAAACAGATGTGCATTCTTTCACGCTGATGGTCTCTTGGTTGAAAAGTACTCCTTGACTACTGAATCAAATCTTTGTCTCATCTTGAAATCATCTGTTAAAAATGATCCATGGTAACAGGTGATGGACTCGGGAGAGCAGGGGCTCTTTGGAGATCTACAAACATCTGTCTCTACCATTGCCATGACAACCACCTCAGCATCCCTGGTGGCTCCAAGTGAGAATCGGCATGGACATCATCAGGTCAATTGTACAATTAAACTACTTCAAACTATTCTTTGCTTGGGTCTCCTCAAACTATGTTCTATACTTGGTTTTAATCATATTTTTGGGCGTGGTTTCTTTTTCCTTATAAATGTCTCCTCTTGGTACTGTAAAATGACTCTTGAGCATTTATAGACTTTCCATACAGTATATGCCGCTTATGTTATTTTACGGCCAACAAAACCATCTTGTCACTGGGTCAATTTAATATCCATTTTGAGTCATACTGCATGACAAAGGTTAAAAGAATGATTATTTTTCTTCTGTAGGTTTCCTTGGCAACAGAGATCCCTGACTACAACCAGATGACCTTGCCTATTGGAGGGGGTCACATGGCTACCGCAGCCCAAATGAGGCACTTTTGCCGTAGCTACGAGTTTCATCTTCCCACGCAGCCACCTGCCCTGTCGCCTCCCCTCCCGCCTCCGTCTACCATGCAGTTTTCCACTCTGGGCCCTGGGGGGCGCCACGTCTACTGCAATATCCCTATGACAATTCTAAATGGACAGGTGGGAGAAAAGGCACTTTGATTGTTGTGTGTCAGTTGGTAGTTACCCTCCAGTTGTCCTATCCTATTTCTTAACCCTTAACGCTCTTGTTTTTGTGCATGTCCCCAGATTTGAAACCTATTTCAACTAAACCCCCTTTCTTCTCCCTAGGGGTTCAGGGCAGTTGACTGGGGCAGAAGAGGTCTGTGTGGATAAATGAAATCTAGAAATAAAACTTCATTCACGTTTATATATGTTTTGTATTTATGATAGACTGGGGTGTAGATGACTTTATGTAATGTTCACATACAGTTCAGTCCCAATGCAATGGGAAAATGATATTGAGTTTTTATGATTTTGCCTTCATGCACAGCCAAAATGCATTCACAACAGGACAATCATGATGTGATTGAAATGTTGATAATCAGCTTTACTTTGAGGTTTTTTCACAAAGAAATTAGCAGGGGTTGAAAAGTAAAATTTTACATTGTCCTAGTTGAATAGTATCAATAAATATTTTGCTGTCAACGACTGACTATGTGCGGAGCCCATCGTGGAATTCAAAGTTTTGTCCCTGGAGATGCTTTGCCACTTTCACATTCTTCTTGTTAGTGGTACTTTACTTCCCTATACATTTCTCTTCCTGATACAGTTTTCATTTGGTTACATTAGCATAAGGAGTCTTATTTAACATGATAGAATATTAATATAACATGAGAGAATATTGGAGGCTTTTCAGATCTTTTTTCCATGCTCTGTTATCAAGGGTATGTTTCTTGATTTAGACGTGATCAACAGTACAATCATGAAGGAATGCCTCGATTGCAAAATTTGTTTTTGATATAGTTCCTCAAGAATGTTCTTGACTTTTGGATAACAGTGTTTGATGAGTAATTTTTTCTTCACATACTATGTAGCAAAAACATTTTGCTCTCTACAAACTTTCTTTCATCCAAACTGTAAGTTTAAACTTTGATATTATGTTGTTGCATCCATCACGGCTGTGTTTGAAGGCAAAATCTACCAAGTAGCCAATCTAATTTGAAAAAGTTTCCTGGCTCGAACTGTAGGTGATATGATACACCCTTTTCATTGTATGCATTCATTATACCACACAGCATCAATGCTCTCCTTTAATGATGCACAGTATATTACAGCCAAAGTTATATTTTGAAGGTGATGATTGCTTCTTATTATGATATGTTGTGTCTCCTCTAGGTTTCTCAGAGCAGCACACTTGGAAAGAAGCCCGATCTTCACCTGAACAGCACCTTTGTCCCACTCACCAGCAGAGAACTAAGCTCTGATATCTGGTAGAAGCATTGCTTTACTGATGCTGGACTAAAGACTACTGGTTTACAAAGAAATTCTCACTGACTTGGGACAAAGCTTTTTGGACCTTCTACAAAAGTGGTTTACGGCCTCTTCAGCCCATGCTGTGATCATAAACTGCTCACATATTCTAAAACGTATGGACCGGACAAGATCTGGACTGCTTACAGATCAACACAGACTGATTGATTCAACTGATTGTATATTTGTATTGCCCCAAGCACTGAATTACAGACCGATATAAAGTTGGATTTAAAAGCCTTCCAATACAGGCAGCCTCATTAGAAGCATGGACATGTTGGATCTGTTGATGTTTTGAATAGTAAATGTCCTTGAGAAAGATTCAGCATATTTAAACACTATGAAGTCATCCACCAGCCATGGGGTTATATTAGGGCCGCACTGAAAAGAGAAAAATAAAATGACAGGACTCAAGTCATAATACTGTTCTTTTAATGAGTGGCTGTTAAAATTCGTACACAACCCAAATGCCACAGTTTTTATATTTAACCCTATTCTCAATATATTTTGACTTGGTAGACCTAATACTCCTTTACAGTGTTGGACTTTGGGTAGAAAAAAAAAAAGGTTGGTCTGGACATCTGATATTTTTTAGAACCTTAACAATTTGGGATGTTTGGTTGATCTTTCAAAATCAATGTCCCGCATAGTCAGGTCATAAGATGAAGGATCTCAACGACCTCGGGACACCATTCCATTCTAATAAATGCATAAATGTGTTATACTGGCTATCAGATTCTAACCGTGTACTTCCACGGAAGACGAAAATTGATTCATTTCATCAATTAAAGAAAATTAAGAGGTAAATGATGGCTACAGCAGTGACCGACTGATTAGCATGTACACCTCACGGTCCAACGGTCGGGGGTTTGACTTTTGCCTTCCTTTGTGCAGTTTACATGTTCTCCGTGTACCTACATGGGTTTTCTTCAGGTAAACTGGCTGCCTCCTATATTCTAAAAAATAAAAGTTAGGTTAATTGAAGAAATATCCTTGCCATAGTGTCCAATCTAGATTGTAACCCTTTTGCCTGAAACCAGCTGGAACAGGCTCCGTCCGGAACAGCCTCAACAACATAGAAAGTGAATGGATGATGGCTACAACTGTAAAGCCAGTCAGGTGGTACACATGAATTTAAACTTCATCCAGATTATTTATTTGTTGGGGAAAGAGGGTAGCAATGTAAAAGAGAAGCCACTTCAGTGTTCAGCTGGTTGAACTTGTGAAGCGATGAACTGAATAACCTTTACCCTCAATCTGAAGGTGCGAAGGACATGGCTTTTTCTATTTGCATGATCACCCGTTTGGATATATATATATATATAGTGTATAAACAAAAAAGATTTTTAAAAAATAGGTAGATTAAATGACATAATCATTTGTCGCAGCTTCTTTTAACATGGGAGAATGGTGTTTAATCGATAGGGTGACAGAGCAAGAAAAAGTCTGGTTCTCCTAAAAGTTATAATTTTTATGATTTGTTTTGTTTGGCTTTGTTGACAGTTTTTTCCTTCTATAACTGGTGAGTTTTACCTGTCTTAGTTTTAAATGTTGGTTTGTTACAATAATCTCTGTACAGCTTCAATAATGTACACATATACTATCTTGACAGGAGTGACTTTTTTTCCCCTACAATTTCTGTTCCATGTCATTTTGTTTAACTTTCAAGAAGGATCACTCAGTCAACAGGGAGTGCCACAGCATTGTTTGTCAGGAGCAGGGCGACCAAATGCAGCTTGGACCAGGGTTTATTGAAAGGTTAGGGTTAGGGTTAGACACAGGCGGGACAGAGGCTCATGGACAGCGGGCAGGAAAATGGAAGTCCACTCGGACCAGAAACAGGTACAGGAACAGGTTCTGACCGTGAGCCTCCACACGAGACCGGGGGGAATGGATGAGCAGGACAGGAACAACAGGAGCGGAAACAGACGAGAAGTAACAGTAGACACCGACAGGGAGAAACACACGGGCAGGGCTTAAATACACAAGGTAACAGGTCATTATGGTGATGAAAGGGGCGTGGCTGAGGGAAGTTGCCGGCTGAGTGTCCAATGGCACGGGCACGTGACATTGTTCTTTGTGAGCTTTAAGAAATAAAACAGATTATTCTCATTATTACCGTGATATTTAAGCAGAGAACCTGTTTTGAATTTATGCAAAAATTCTGTCATCGTCTTTACAGAATAGAACCAATGAATTCTGGATATTTGAGATTATTTGATACAATAATTATCATTTAGTTGGATGGATGTTATATCCAATGGCAATATAAAGTCTAGTGGTTGTCTTTTGATTTACAAAAATTGTGTTGAATATTCTTTGAATATACTGGTTGGAATAATTTAAAGAAAAATAAAAATCATGAGTTGTTTTATATATTTTGAATGACTATTGTAACGCTTATTCCAGTTCTCTGCACAATGCTTAACCATCATTGTCCTCTTCAACTGCATATTTGATATGTTCTGCTCACTTTCTGTCTCATTCATCATTTGGAAGACCCAACAATGCTCCTGGCTGCAGTGGTGCTAGGTACAAGAGCTGGATGACCGCCTCCTTGGATTTAAGTTCATATCATGCAAATTCCTTTTCCCAATTACAGCTTGTCAGGAAATATAATTAGTGTCAAATGGCTTTTCTTCCATGGATGTCAGCACAGAATCATTGCATGGCAAGACGTGAATGAACACAGAACATTCAAGCACATCCACCTGAAACATAATGAAATAGGGAAAGACATTGACTACATGTAAAAAAAAAATTATTCAGTGAAGGTGAAGTTATATTTGGAGCCACTCCTTTTTTTTTTAATAAGCTGGTGGACTTGAATTGAAATTAGTGCCACAGTCGATATCACCAGAGGGTGCCTTTGAAACGTCCCCAAATATTAAATTTAATGGTGGACTTTTTCACATAACACGAATCAATTTGTGAGTATACTGCAGAACTTTCAAACAAATTTCAAATTTATGAATTGAATTCATAAATTTTCAATTGTGAACTGAACCAGTTCATTTTAAAAGGGTTGCAAACTGAACTTTGAACTAGTTCATGTAGAAAATGAACTTTCCCAACACTTGACAGGCTGGACCACAGTTTTCAGGGACACGTTGTTAATCACTGTATGAGTATGACAAAAACAATACATGCTCAAATGACACGTTTTTTCCAAGGACTTGTTGTGAATAATAAAACCCATGTTTACAAATATTAGTATAATTTAACCGCTTATTACCATACACTTGTTAGTATAGCAGTGTGTGAAACATGATGTCAATATCATGCACAGTATATCCAATTAGAAATGGTATAAAATGAAGGAAAATCATTTTAAAAGTGGGTAAACGTTTGTCAACTTATTATAAGACGCCGCTTGCATCCTATATTTTAATGAATGGGTCTGATGAGGACGCCAAAGGTACCGTATTTTCCGCCCTAAAAGGCGCACCTAAAAACCTAAAATTTTCTCAAAAGCCGACAGTGCGCCTTATAGGCCAGTGCGCCTTATATATGGATCAATTGATGAATTTGTTGATCCATACTGGTTGTACACAGTGCTCTGCCAAAATGTTTCAGTACGTTTTAGTACGACTAGTAAATTACAAGGTCGCATCGCTTCCCAACATTACGGTAACTGTAGTCAGGGGGCGTCACCGAATAGCTGTTGTACCCGCGAGGCTATTTCATTTAAAAATAGGCTGCTCTGTCAATGTTTCGAGTAAATCTACGGATCGATATGGAAGGGAAACATAGGTAAGTAGTACCAATGCGTTAGATCGAACTTTAGTCAGTTCCGATCATTTTATAGGAGATCGTTTGAGAAACGCGATTGTTTACACTTTGCTGAGGCTCATGGGAGATTGCGAGCTGAGGCTCGTGGAACTTTGCGGATGGCTAATGCTATGACGATAGCTGCTATACGTACCAGGCTATTTCATGTGAAAATAGGCTGCTCTGTTAATGTTTCGAGTAAATCTACGGATCGATATGGAAGGGAAACATAGGTAAGTAGTACCAATGCGTTAGATCGAACTTTAGTCAGTTCCGATCATTTTATAGGAGATCGTTTGAGAAACGCGATTGTTTACACTTTGCTGAGGCTCATGGGAGATTGCGAGCTGAGGCTCGTGGGACTATGCGGATGGCTAATGCTATGACGATAGCTGCTATACGTACCAGGCTATTTCATGTGAAAATAGGCTGCTCTGTTAATGTTTCGAGTTAATCTACGGATCGATATGGAAGGGAAACATAGGTAAGTAGTACCAATGCGTTAGATCGAACTTTAGTCAGTTCCGATCACTTTATAGGAGATCGTTTGAGAAACGCGATTGTTTACACTTTGCTGAGGCTCATGGGAGATTGCGAGCTGAGGCTCGTGGGACTATGCGGATGGCTAATGCTATGACGATAGCTGCTATACGTACCAGGCTATTTCATGTCAAAATAGGCTGCTCTGTTAATGTTTCGAGTAAATCTACGGATCGATATGGAAGGGAAACATAGGTAAGTAGTACCAATGCGTTAGATTGAACTTTAGTCAGTTCTGATCATTTTATAGGAGATCGTTTGAGAAACGCGATTGTTTACAGAGGGCTCGTTGGTTATTGGCTAGTGGATGCATACCGCAACCCTAGTCAACCTCACTTTGTTGCAGTATAGCTTCTATTTTATGCGCCTTATAATCCGGTGCGCCTTATATATGGACAAAGTTTTAAAATGGGCCGTTCATTGAAGGTGCGCCTTATAACCCGGTGCGCCTTTTAGGGCGGAAAATACGGTACTTTGATATTGACTCAACATCGTTCTCTAGTGGTGAGTGTAAAATAAACTGTAGTTGAGTCGAATCAAATAGACGAGCTCGTAATTCTGAGCAACCATGGAGAAAATCATGAAGCCATATATTGCAATGTATTATATTTTCATATTTTGCTTGATTTTACTTTTTAAAAATACCCAATGAGGTAGTGCTTTTTTTATATATATAAAAGTGTGTAGTTTTCGCTCGAAATTTGTTTTTAAAAACTATAATAAACTAAACCCAATGCACCCTTCTCTGTAAGCTATTTGATGAAGCTTATATGATGTTGTTTTGCAGTGTTGCAGAATTGCATTGTATCATTTGATACTAATATGTTGCCCCCTTTGTAAAATAACGCTTTATTGGACCAACAACCAACTGTTCAAAATTTTAACCCCGCATTCGAGTCAGTCTTTGTCAGTTCGTTGTATGTCACCCGCTGTTCCTGTGGTCCGTCTTGCTTGTTTCCAGTTTGCTGACCTTGTTGCCTGTCCAAATTGACCGACTATGCCCGAACCCCACTCCAACTGTCTTGACTTCAGGATTTTAATTGTTGCCCTTAAGTAACTTCACTAAGATGACACAGTGCTATCTGTCCTCTATTAATGTTGAAAAGAGAAAGAATGATGATAAAGCTAAGAGCTGAGCAAGTTTATATTTTGAGCCTTAGGAGACTGATCATTAGCCCATAGAGGCACGTAGCTTAGCATTGGGCACGTGATGGTCGGCATATGCGGATATATTGACAATTTAGAAATGTAACATTGATTTCACTGTGCAGCAGCTTGTGAAATTAATTCCTGAAATTTTCTGAGTCGTCCACAATGGATGTGTGGCGTGCATGGTTCCAATTTGTCCCACTTATGCTCAATTTTCTTAACATCAGTGCAGCTTTCTCAAGCTGTGCACAAAATGACCAATTGCTACTGTGTCTTTCAAGCAATAAATGTGAATTATAATAGATGTAAAACAAGTCCTGAATTACTACATCAGAAAACATAACTAATTCTGAATGCCCTGTTCAGTTTGATTGGCATGTTAGGACATTGAGATTAAAATCCGATTGGCCAAAAATAGAAAAAAAACACTGACATTCACAGACAACATAATATGTAAGCAGTACAACCATGGGAATACATTAAAGCAATTAAAAACACGAAACAAATGCCTTTGTGACATTGTTTAGGCTGCTGCTTTTGAGTCCACCAGTTTTTGTATGAAAGAGAATGGTAGGAAAATTACAGTAGTCTTTCTTACTGTCTGATGCGGCTTTACTACTCCCATTATCTCTTTCTGTGGCAATGCACCAAACCTACTGCACAAATGAATTACATTGTTTGTAGTGAATCCAACCCAGTATATACGTAAACACATTGACATGCTATCCCTGTTTCATGACGTTTTTTTGTTAATAATAATAATAATAATATGAATAATTACAACAATAATAATTTTGTTGAAGCACTATTCAAAAGTTATGTTTGATTTTCATTGGTAAATTCTAATGAGACATTTTTGTTTAATGAATATTAATTCCATTATTTCTTTTAATCTTATTATTGGTTTTCTTTCCTTAATAAAGGGGTACATTTTTTGCTCCACAGGGATTAATTATAAAATGATAACAAATGGGCTTTTGTTCAAAACCCCACAGTCATATACTTAATTGATGTGAATTCCTGGAATTGTTTTGTAAATGTCGAGATTCAGTTGATCATCTGTTGTTTGGTCAAAGCATGTTCCACTATAAGGAAAAAAATTAAGTCAAAGTAATGGTAACTTGGAAAATGCGACGTATAACAGTCACTCACTGGAATGCTGTTTGATAGATGTAAAGAATGGAGTGTCGTTTAGATTAATTTGCTGCAAAAGATGTGTGCCTGTGCGTGCATGTGTGTGTAGGCAGCTGACCCTGGTGTGAACAGGGCTACTGTGTGAGACCACAGAGAGAGCATTCTTCACTTTGACACACACTCACACAAACACACACACTCGCACGCTCACACACGCTCACACACGCTCACACACGCACACACACACACACACACACACACACACACACACACACACACACACACACACACACACACACACACACACACAGTGCGCGAAAGAGTCACTTGCCATCTTTCGGCAATGATCCTGTATTCTTCCTAACACACAGACACATGCAAATTGTGCACCACATAAAAGATCTTATTATTTTACCATGACTCCCCGACTAAGTCACAAGACTCTTTTGCATCAGTCATGTATAATCTATATTTTACCGAAGCGCTTCTCCTCACAAGGGTCGCGGGCGCACTAGAGCCTATCCCAGCTGACTTTGGGCAGTAGGCGGGGCACACCCTGAACTGGTCGCCAGCCAATTGCAGGGCACACAGAGACAAACAAGCATTCACACCCACAATTACACCTAAGGACAATTTAGAGTGCTCAGTTAACTTACCATGCATGGTTTGGGAATGTGGGAGGAAACCAGCGTTATCGCCCACGGTGTAGTAATGGTTTCTCACAACCTTCCGAAACAGTTAAATATCAAAAAGCAACTCTGTCTATAAATCTCTGTCAGTGTTCACATTTTGAAATGATAACCTCAATGCCATTCCTAGAAAATTACAATGTCCCATCATTGATGACCTATTTTCGGAACATGCCTGCAGGCTTTTTATGTGGTCCTTAATTGGGCCCGCCGGCACCACGTTGTTGACCTGCTGCTTGTCCTGATTTTTATTTACATAATAATATTGTAATATGACACAGTGGCAAAGCTTTTCCCCCCAGGATTTAACATGAATATATCAGTATTATTTGGGGGGACATCAAGGTTTTTCCTTTCAGTTGAGATCTGTTTCCCGAGGTTTTGTTCCGTTTTTCTTGGCGCTGTATGACAAGAAGTAGTGTTGGCAAGTGAGTGAACGATTCGTTCAAAAGGAACGGATCTTTTCAGTGAACGAGAGTGAACGAATCACTTCCTAAAGTGATTCGTTCTTTTTGATTTTTTTATTTGTTTATTTATTTTTTATTTAACGTTTTACCAGGTAAGCCAATTGAGAACACTCTCATTAACAATGGCGACCTAGAGGCAAGGTGTGTGAAGTGTCTTGCCCAAGGACACAACGACATGTGACAGAGCTGGGATCGAACTGCCAACCCTCCGGTTACTAAACGACCCACTCTACTGCCTGAGCCACAGCCGCCATATAACTTCAACCAGTAGGTGTCGGTAATGCCCATTGAAGCTGGTGCCACCTCGCCGTAAAACAAAACGAAGAAGAAAAGGACGTAACTTCCCGTTCACGAACGAGTCACGAGTGGATCACTCACGAGTGGATCACTCACGAGTGGATCACTCACGAGTGGATCACTCACGAGTGGATCACTCACGAGTGGATCACTCACGAGTGGATCACTCACTGAGTGGATCACTCACTGAGTGAATCACTCACTGAGTGAATCACTCACTGAGTGAATCACTCACTGAGTGAATCACACACTGAGTGAATCACACACTGAGTGAATCACTCACTGAGTGAATCACTCACTGAGTGAATCACTCACTGAGTGAATCACTCACTGAGTGAATCACTCACTGAGTGAATCACTCACTGAGTGAATCACTCACTGAGTGAATTCGCATTTCCAGTTCACCGCGAGAACGGATCAGTGAGGGAAATAATCCTGGCTTTCCCATTCGCTAACGAGTCAATGAGTGAACTGCCTTCCTGTGAATCAACGGATGAGTGAATATGTTGCGTCTCCTGGCGTGAACTATGTAAGCCAGAATGTAGATTTACGATTTACTTATAGTAGGTTTTAAATAACGTGTATGCATATATATACCTAAATGTAAGCCAGAATGTAGATTTACGATTTATTCTTTGAACGATTCGTTTGAACGACTCTTTTGAGTGAACTGATTCTAAGGATTCAGTTCACCTAAAAGAACTGGAATGCACATCACTAACAAGAAGGAAGCAGAAAACTGTTTGGAAGCAACAAATCAAGTTAGAAGACGTATGGAGTAGCGTGAGGTTAGGCAGGCGGATGTCAATATTATAGAGAAATATGATGGGTCAGTGAGGTACCAAAAAGTAAAAGATTTGGAAAACACAAGTTATTGAAAACACGATATTTATAGTGTTTGATAACTGAAGTAAAACGTAAAACAAATATTCAACAATGTAATAATCCCTTTTTCAAATTTATATTAGTTCCTGTTGTGCATTATTGTGAAAGGTGTTTTGGGAAGTGGTGCGCTTGCCATGCTAGCTTGATCGCGTTAGGACAACTTGAGAATGGTGTCCAGGCAAGTCCGTTAGTTTGACGAAGAGAGAGAGCGAGACCGTCCATGACTTGAACACAGACATCAACGCCTTTACAACATCATTGGCAGCAATGTCGAGAGAAAACACCACTCGAAGTTTGGACAGCATAGATCTTGCTGCACTGAGAGTAAGACAAGACACAACTTTAAGAGTTTATGTTGTTAACCACAGCGTTAATTTGTCGTCGCTGTTTTTGTTATTGTAAACATTGTTTAAGTTGGCTACTGCAGTATATTGTATTTAATGTTTGAGAAGGCTCATATTGCCAACTTGATAGACGTCTTGAGTGACTATCTTTAAGTGACTGTTGTTGTCAGCAGTGTCACTTGTCTAACGCGACTTTACGGTTTGAACGCGCAACATTTTTTCAAGGAAACTTTGGATTGTCGACACTCTGGATGCTTTACAGAAGGCATTTTTTGTTAACGTTGACAGAAACAAACAAATTAACTTAAATGACTTGTTATATGAGATGTATTCGTGCGTTGTTATTTATTTAGCTGCTTTATAGCCACAGAAATGTCAGATAGGAAACGAAGAAACCTTAGGGGCCACGAGTAGTGCATGTAAATGATAATGTCATCCAGATTTGCAACCCCACTTCCTTAGTCACCCTGGGGAACAACGGAATTGTGCAACATGAGCCGAGTACAGTACACATTGTTTCATTTCAACTTTGTTGAGCTGTATTGATGAAGTCCATTTATGTGTTCTTTTTCTTGACCTCATTTTCTGCAGGATCCCGCTGGTATCTTTGAGCTGGTGGAGGTGGTAGGCAATGGAACCTATGGTCAAGTTTACAAGGTGAGTTCCATGGCACTTTGTTTAGTCTTGTCAATGCTGAGGTCAAGAGGTCATGGTAATGCTATTCTACAACCAAATGGAAGTTTCTCACAGTGACTGACTATTATGCTAGATAATTGTCCAATAGCATGACACACCCGCAATGGTAGAACCTTAGTTGAACATTTTGGGATGTTTTCATAGCAAATAATAAAAATCTAATCAATCCGTCACAGGGTCAAACTGGTACCATTATAAAGCTGACAAAATGATAAGAGATATAAAATCATCAAATACAAACACTGCTTTGACAAAGTATTTTGTGGAAGGGTTGCATTAACATACTAGATTTAGTTTTGACAAAAACAACAGTGGAATTGATGAAAGAGCAGAGGTGTGGTGATGCTGGTGGTGAGCACCTGATAAACTTTTATACCTGACAACATTTATTTCCGAATGACCTGTATAACTGCCAGTCATGTATTTCTTGTGAGGTCTTTTTGGTTTTTACCAGTGGTTGGTGTTTTTGATTGATATTCAAGCTCAGACAAAATCAGGACTGACCCAGGGACCAAGGCAATTTCCAATTTTTATTGTCTTAAGGGGAGTTTGGTTGTAAGACCTAACATCCTCAACCTCAGGGATATTTGTTCTGTGCTGTTTTGCTAATGCTAGATCATCGAACAAAGCCTGCTCATTAAAGGGTCTCAGGTGACCTTTAGAAACAACAGAGCCAGTTGTCTGGCAAAGGCATATTTGCGAACACAAGCTATGATACAATGGTCAATAAGGCTTTGACAAAAACACTCCTCATGAGTACCTGTCAGGTTTATTAATATATGCTCACACCGCAGGTCTTAATGCTCAACTTGGATTTTTTGGTGGAATCTGATTTTTGTGTGTGTGTGTGTGTGCGTGCTTGCGTGTGTAAATGTTCACATTCCACATTAAATGCAATCTCAGTCTGTCCAGTGTGTGAAAATAACAATGACCCGCATCCGGTGAAGACAGAGACGTCACTAGCATCGTAGCGTTTACCTAAGTAGATGTGTCTTAAAATGGTGTATTTAAATGCATGAAACTGACACCCTTATGGTTGCAAAAGTTGTTCAGAGTGGATAGGAGCTTTAGCTTGCACAGGCATCCAAAATTGTTAGTTTATGTGGAAAAATTCTCTCTTCAAGTCTGTGAGATTGACTTTTTTGTAATCATTTGAGTCTGAAGATGAATTGATTCAACCTTGAATAATTGTAACTAATGGAGAAACAAACCCGCTGGCCAACTCTTTGCTACACTTGATTGGTAGCAGAACTTGAAAGTTTCCTGTTTGATTTAGAAACCATATCACGATCCGTCTCAGCACGGAAACATAACGGTTAACACCAATGTCCATGTTACCGTAAGCAAAACTTATTTTAGCTGCTTCCGTTTTTAGAGTAAGAGACACATGTAAGCTTCTTACAGAAAATACACAACTACAGACACCAGCTTCACTTCCTTTATGCAGGATCTGTGCATGCACTCATGAGTATTGTGGTTTGTGGTCACTGCCATATTTATCTCAAGGTTGTGTGTTGAAAGTATAAATCACATCACTTTTTCAATTTCATCTTCTTCATGGTTCCAATACATTGATTGATTTAAATCTA
This sequence comes from Syngnathus acus, assembly GCF_901709675.1. Taxonomy (NCBI): domain Eukaryota; kingdom Metazoa; phylum Chordata; class Actinopteri; order Syngnathiformes; family Syngnathidae; genus Syngnathus; species Syngnathus acus. Next base: position 20,667,167 of record NC_051095.1, on the reverse strand, counting down.
GAAATTTGCAAAATAGAAGCAAATAATACACAGAAATGCCAAATGTTCCAGTTTGGACGTTTTTTGTTATGTCAGAAGTGTTTCGCAGATTACAAGATCATAATGATGCGCAGTTGATTCACTTGGAGTGTAAGTACAGCATCTTGGTATTGGCTGATATCTGATTTGGACACTACCAGCCAACCAGTCACGATAACGTTTGGTGATGAATGGTTCTCAGAAAGTGTGGTGGAGCAGTGTGACATTAGAGCCCCAAAATAAACTTGTTCAAAACCAGGTCAAAATGATAAGCTTTGAATCAACCCTTTCTTTAGTGCGCCCTGAATAAATAAAGGTATTTCACTTGCCTCTTTGTCCACCAGAGATTGTTTAATATCATGGTCTACTTCATTGTATCATAATTGTGCCTGTGCACCAACCACTGAAAAAAATCAATGAATTATTTTTACATTTGAAGAGCTTCACTACCTGCATTCAAAGATATTCAGTTGAGAACTGGTACAAATGACAAATTATATGTTAGAAATTACCTCAGAATAGTGAACAATGGTTGTCTTTTACACAGCATTTTTTGAAGACACAAACAAATTATCAGCGTTCACATCGCACAATACGTAATGCCAGCATCTGAACTGTGTACCGTTCAAATGCTGCTGACTCCTGCACAAAAATATGCGAAAGAAATAGTGCGTGCAACTGAATAATATATCTGTTTTTTTCAGGGCTGTGGACTCGGTCGGATTTTTGCACCGAGTCCGAGTCCGGCCTCTTGACCACGAGTCCGAGTCCGGCTGTCCATTTTTTTCTGTTAATTCATGTGACTGCTTAGTCTTTATTCAAGGCTAATTTAGATCAAAGTCTAAATAATTACAACAGTTTTGTGATGGCTTTGTCTTTATTAAACATATAAACGAATACAATAAACAGATACTTTCAAGTTTTAATCATTAATTACACCATTATAGCTCAGACATTTATCTAAACACAAATAATTAGTGACGACCCCACAACTATCGAAACACATCAATGATATAAGCTGGGTGACATAATCGTCCTTGACATTGGTACATAATGTAAACATTAGCCTAAGTGCAACTCAACGTGGCCGCATTGATCGTAACTTACGCTCGGTCTTGTACGTGCACGCACGCAGGCAGTCAGGCGCGGGCGTGCACGCAACAACTAAATTTGTCTTCATAACAAGCAAGCAGGGCTGTGGACAGTATTCCTACGCGCATTCTCAGCAGCATGATGAAAATAAAATTCCATAACGTCACTGAGGCATATTTTAACGAACTCCACTTCATTGTATGGCTTTTTAGCCCGTGCAATGTTCCAAGCCAGTTGAAACAAGTGTGACAGTCTCTGAGTGCTTCGTAATTTTTTTGAAAAACTGTACCTATTTTTCTGCCTGACTTTTCAAAGTCTCCAAACTTGTGCTTGCGAAATTCAGTCCCTTTTGCAAAGTCCTTATCGATATTGGCATGAAGTGAGCTGAAGTGGCGCTGACCATTTGAAGCTTTTAAATGCGCCAATGACGTCCGACATATCAGGCAGAATGGCTTGCCAAGGCGTTCAACAAAAAACAACTTTAACTCTGTTAAAAACGTCCTGTGTTCATCGTCATATATTCGTTTAGCTGTGCATTTTTTCCTTGACATTTGGGCAAGCGTCTTGTCAGCTTTTCTGGACCTAATGGGCCCCCGTAGTCACAGTCGCCATTTATTAAAAAGCCAGCAAAACCAATCGCTCTGTTTGTCCCTCCTCCTTTGCGGGATTTCCCCTCACGCGCATGCGCGTTTGACCGGTTGGCGAGGTGGCGGCCGACAAACGCCGGCAGCGCTCAATGCTGTCAAGTTATTTTTCAAACTTGATCGTAAGCAGGGCTGTGGACAGTATTCCTACGCGCATTCTAAGCAGCATGATGAAAATAAAATTGAACGTATTTTTTTTATTGTCGGACTCGGTGGACTCGGTCAAAATCAGCACCGAGTCCGAGTCCGGCAAAAATGACCGAGTCCGACCGAGTCCGAGTCCCCGAGTCCGAGTCCACAGCCCTGGTTTTTTTTATTTAAAAAGTTAAAGTCCCAATGATCGTCACACACACATCTGGGTGTGGTGAAATTTGTCCTCTGCATTTAACCCATCCCCACGTGATTTTGATCCATCCCCTGGGGGAGAGGGGAGCAGTGAGCAGCAGCGGTGCCGCGCTCGGGAATCATTTGGTGATCTAACCCTCCAATTCCAACCCTTAATGCTGAGTGCCAAGCAGGGAGGCAATGGGTCCCATTTTTATAGTCTTTGGTATGACCCGGCCGGGGTTTGAACCCACAACCTTCCAGTCTCAGGGAGGACACTCTACCACTAGGCCACTGAGCTTGACATTCATTACCAACAACATGAACATCATGCTTGACAGACAGATTATTTGGTCATAAAATAAAAAAAAGTTTTATAAATTGATAAGTTCGTATTTCGCAGCAAACAAATTGAACTTCTGGTTCAACATACTCAAATCCTTCATCTGGAAGTATACAGCAAGTTACAGTAGCAGGTTGTGAGTTCTACCTAGTGCAGTGGTCCTTAACCTGGGTTCGATCGAACCCGAGGGGTTTGGTAAGTCGGTCTCAGGGGTTCGGCAGAGCCTCCACTGCGAAGGTCCGAACATACCTGATTTATCGTGTAAATTTGTGATAACGCATATCTAAACAGCTCTCGCAAAGGCACACTGATTTGCAAGTATGTAATTTGTTGTGAGTTCATGCATTGTGTTGGTTTTTTTCTTTGAACAAGGTGATGATCATACACGGTTCATTTTGTGCACCAGTAAAAAACATTTATGTCTTGAATTTGAATTTATTATTTTTTTCGCTAAAGAGGTGTTCGGTGAATGCGCATATAAAACTGGTGGGGTTCGGTACCTCGAACAAGGTTAAGAACCACTGACCTAGTGGAAGCAGTTGAGTAATGAACATCAGATATTTTTTAATGGTGCATATCATCAATTACAGCGTTGGACTCGATTAAACATTATTGTGGTGCATTGACATTTGGCCAGTTTATTGGCAACAACTGTTTTTGAAGCTGATGCATTTTAAGAGTAGAAACAGGTCTACATTGAATGGGCTATGTTGTCATTTCACCACCAGAAAGTGGCCACGACAGCTATTTTGCACCAAAATTCATTCACATTTAAACGACATCACAAATAACAGTGAAGTTGTTTATTTTATCTCTGCAGTATGTGTGCAATATTGCAAGCAGTGAAAGGTGGTGATTGGTTGCGAAGGAAGAAAATAGTATTTTTAAGTGAATCAACGTTCAGCCAGCAAGTTGGACCACACATTCTGAAAACTATTCTGATGCCATAGGGCTAAATTATTCATTTGTTTGTTTGTTTGTTTATTTATGCAAAGCTGTGATACCAGACAGAGATCTTTTTTTTATTATTATTATTATTATTTTTTAGAACTCTTGACACCAAAATTGTTGTCAGTTATTTCATACATAGACGCTGTCGCCTCCTCTACAAAGCTCACCAATCAGAAGCGACATGCTACTCATAATAGATCATGCAAACCAAGCATCTCCTATCACTCTTAAAAAGTAGTTGCGAAAGCCTGTAAACTGCCAATGTTCAGTAATGTTGGACTCTTGATGTGAGTAGGGCATTATAGTGATTATTCAAATGTTTAAGCGTTCACGTTTAAGCGTTCACTGACATGTGGACCACATTTTGCACCAATCATCTGAAATCACCAATCACCTGAAATTGGCTGGATTGGATATGATGTGATAAAATAATAAGAGTAATTATTAATTATTATTATTATGATTATTGATTAAAAATTGTGCAATTGTATTGCTTTACATTTGATATGAATTGACATTGACGTTAAAGAATGATTGTGTTCATCAACCTTTAAGTGTGTGAATGTCGCATGAGTTTGAATGACTTTAAGAAAAAGATTGGGTTGGGTGTGAGTCATGATTGCTTTTCTATTTCCTGGATGTGGCAAAAGAAGCACATGGGACATTCGTATATGCACTCACAGTTTTCTCTTACACAAGGGTAGACAGACATGATCTCATGACACAAATTAAATGATTTCTTAACCAGTAAAAACAGGATGTGAAAGTATGACACCAGAACTTAGTGACTTAAAAAATGTTCATACCCTTGACCTAAGATATGTGGAATACTTTGTTTCTGCTTCCCATCAAGTGAATGAAAGTGTTTGCTTGGCTAAAATGTTAGCACTCTCATCGCCATTAGTAAGCATTCGTGATACACTGTTGTGGCATCTCCAATTCTGAAGACAATGCGTATGTTGAAGCCACGAGTCTTCGCTGGAATTTTCTTGAATACTTGTGTTGTGTTCACATTTTATTTGTACCATATGCCACCAGCTTAGTGTAGTCATGTTTCAAATCATTGTGCCATCTCAGTTCTATGTAGTGCCAACACAATCAATTACAAAAACAATGGTTGTTGCCACTGACATCGTGTACTAATTACACACGTCTTTCAGAATTTAAGATTCATTAGATTTTTTTTTTTTCAATTTCTCGATACAGAAATGTTTGATGTAAGGCCATTATGTTAAAGGGGAAGTCAAGAATTTCTTTTCAATATGTTCTACATGTGCCCCAACAGATCAAACACAGCATTGTCATTAATATTGAGAATGTGGAATTTGAATTAATGAGCTAAATCCACCTAATTTATAAAATGACATCACCATTGCTCAGGGCTCAAATTGAATCGCATGCCTTGGCTGAGACAATGGTGTTGTGCTTTCTGGTTATAATTGTTTTCTCCTCCTCATATGCTTAGAGGAATTGTTGTTCATGTACCGTAAAATACTACTAATAACATTTGTTTTGGAGTTTGATCTTCGATAGATAATGTTTATTGATTTACCAAAAACATGCTCAATGCTAACATGCAGCGTTGATCGACTTAATTCATAACCGTTGTTTTGGAATCAACTGCGCGGGTTTAGTCATGAGGAGTTCAAATAACCTCGAGTTATAATCTTAACTCGCTGTTTGTAAAAACACATGTTGTGAAATACCCCCTAGAATTGTGATACAGATCAAAATTCCTACAGAACCCAAGTTTATTTACAGTTTCAATATTATTTCAGGAATACATACACCTAAATCTCGATTTTACGCGGACTTTGGGGTACAGAATGTGGGAATCGCATTAACCCCGAAGGCGCGTTTGTTATAGAAAGTGTTGTTTTTGTAGAAAGGCTTGTTTTTAGGCAGCTGAAGGGGTCCTTTCTTACGTTAATATAGGTCAGCCATTTTGTTCGGTAGACGAAGGGGTCCATGTGTTCCCCACACATCGAAGTCTGTTGACATTTTATTAAAAGAGAAGTAACATGCATATGACAATATCAGGCGGATTGAGTAAGCGTGTCATTTTGATGCTATGTGAATTGGATGGAAGAGAGAATCACACAGCCACTTATTCTATTACTGTGTCCGGCCACGCTCTTTGACTTGTGAGTGACTGTGTGGATGAGGTTTTTCCGCAAACTTCCCCCTTTCCGAATCAAAAACAATCCATAACACTGTAATAAATCAGTATAATAAGATCAAACTTCTTATTATGTAACGCCTTTAAATTGGTCACGGACAATCATCGAAAAACTAGCGCTAAGTTTTACGCACTAGTCATTTAGCTTTGTACGGTCCTTATATCATCCATTTAAAATACAACTTGAAAATGTATTTATGCCCAAAATATTTGGGTCAATGACCAAACCGCGTTAGACAGAAAGTCGCGTAGGATCAAAGCGAGTAAAATTGAGATTTAGGTGTACATCTAAAGCTTGCTGGCCCATTTATAAAAACAGAGGGGTGTTCCAGACATGTCAGTTAAATCTCACATTCATGAGAATAATAATAATATTAACTACAACTAAAACAACTTTGGATAATAAAGCACGTTTTGAGTACTCCTTTCTCCTTCATTTCCCATATGAGACACTGACCTTGTTCCTTTGGGGCCTACTTTTCCAGTTTTTTCTACGACACACTTCCAGCCAAGGCAAGGACCTCCGCCACTCCTGCCATGTATTCAACAGTAATAATCACATGGGACAACTAGTAGCCAAATAGGACAAAGAACGTTCTTATAAAAGTCTGATAGTCTTCTTAGGAAAATGTTACTGAATAGAAGTTCTATTTCAGTCCAGAAGTGGTGTGGTGCTTGTTTTGACGATTATTTAACAGAGTCCCTGTATGGTTATTCTATTTTCAGCTAGAGTAAAAAAAATGGAATGTAAGACATATGATGAGTTTCAACCAATCTAATACTGTATCACCTCTAAGTAGATTGTGCCTGTTCTTTTTTACGCCTCGTCTCATCATTATTTTCTCTCAACGCATGCTTGCATATGCACATACACACACACAGGGCGTTTCCTTGTTTGTAAAAGGAACTTCCCTTGCTCTGAGAGAAAGAGAATGACAGTGCGCGTGTGTGTGTGTATGTGAATGTGTGTGCGCGTGCGTGCGTGCATTGTGTGTGCGCGCGAGCGCGCGTGTTCGTGTGTTGTGTCTCTATGTGTGAAAATTCTGACTCCATTGCAGACCCCAACGTTGCACTGCTTTGTTTTTTTGTAGCTAAAGTTGAAAAGAGAGAACTGTATGACCATCTGATATTGTCACTGATCCATAATCTTTAACACCCCTAAAGAAATGTGAAATGCATCTAAAGTAAGAACATGTGCATTTAGCATTTTATTCTTTGTCAAGGATCACTATACTAGGTCTTTCTCTTCCAGAGTTCCCATGGGTCCTTAAAAACTCTTAAAAAGTCTCCAATTAAAAAAGTGAAATTTAAGGCCTTAAGAAGTCTTTAAAACACCTATATTTTCGTCCTAGGTCTTATACTTTAACCAGTCTTATCTTAAATATACAAGCAATATAAAAGCAGATGCCCTTACAGAACAAGCTTAGAGCAAGGTTGCCTCCAAGATAGCTCAGCTTCTGGCCAAGTCCAATGAAGGTTACTGAAATGAAAAGCCCTCAAAACTGAGATCAGTGCTTAAGGAGATGAGCTCAGACATATGTAGGGTTAGAATGTAATGTGTATACTAGTTGTGTTGCAAATATGGTTCTCAGGAGGTTCTGTTATCATCCAATAGTATTTTGATTATCTGTTTCATGAGTTTGTTTGGTATTTTTCTTTGACTGATTCAATAAATGACATGCGTTGAGATTATCTGAGAGAATTAGAATGTTTCTAGTAATACACTGTGTTGGTCTCACATTTATATGCGTAATGGTCTTAAAAGGTCTTAAAAATGACTTAAATCTCTCTTACTCAAACCTGCAAGAACCCTGTCTTCATGCTGCTCCCACAGCTGATGTGCTTGTCATCATTGTGAAATATAAACTTAAAAGGCCAGACTGTACGATAATGCAATCCTTTACCATGAATCACTTACACTTCCTTATATCTTTTTGGTTTCAAAAGCTCAACTTCCTCTCTTTTCGTGCTGACCCGTAAAAGGAGGACTTTAGGAAACATCTTCCAACTGATTTCTGTTTGTAAGGGGGCACAAAAAAAGACATAAGGGGGGCCATGGGAGCAAGCAAGGCAGGATAAAGGAAGGAAGACAGAGGTGAGAGGCACAAAGTCCTAGCACAGGGGAGGAAGGAAGAGGTAGAGAGAGCGATGAAAACTAGAGAAGAGGAAAGCAGCTAACCATCCAAGTGTGTTGCTGACGTGGGTGTCTGTTTCGTACTGACCCGCAAATAACTTGCCAAATACATTAGTTAAAATCCACATTTTATTTAACAAAAGGCTTTTCTTTACTATACGTGTGGTTTGATTAGGGTTAGAAAAAATGAAATTGAAAAACAAAAACGCATTAGAGCCGATAATACACCTTTATATTGATATAGTTCACTTTTATGGCAACTCAGGTGCCTCCATGACGGTCCAACAAGGCAGAAAAGTCCAATTTCCTGCTGGACAATACATACACATTGGATAAGGAGTGATTTACAATTTGAGAGGGGTCACTATTTTCTAAAATGCAATAGGCAATTGGGCCAGCATGTTAAAACAATGCTAGCATGCCTCAAGTTGTTTTGGGTTCATAAGCGGTACAGAAAATGAATGGATCCACTAAACAGGATTGCTAAGAATCAACATGGCTTCTTTGTTGTTACGAGACATGCCTATTATGTACATTAAGAGAATGAAGGAGCTACATGAGAATAGAACACAACTGTATATTTTGTCCATACTTATTATGTATATAAAGTAGAGATTGTTATTTATGAGACAGACAGACAAAGAAAAGATTGCTGCTGATATACAGCTTTTCAAAGGGAAAGAAAGAGTTTGAGGTAAGAAGAGTTTGTTATTTTGTCCATTTGCTCTCTGTTAGAAATGTCTCGACTGTATCTCATCAAATATGTATGAATATATTATTGTAACCTTTTCACTGGCACAATATTTATAGAACACTCTGACACTCTGTGTCTATGTGTGTCTGCATTTATATTCTCCATATTTGATGTGTGTGTCTGATTCCTTCAGCATTACCACAACTGTAGAGTGTACTAAGTCTGGGTGAGATGTAATTGACAGTGTCACAAAGTACTTGCCCTGATGAATTCTGGCTGTGTGTGTGTTGTGTGTGTTGTGTGTGTGTCTTGTTAATAAGTAGAACATTTCGCATTTGTAACTTGTGGTGACAGCAGTGTTAACAGACACCATTGTGACAGAAAAGACAGGAAGGCCATTTCCTTATTTATCACAGTCATGCTCATGCCAAAATTCTGTCCAATTATAGAAATAATGTCAAGGAGAGTATGCATAAGGGTTACTTGGCATGACAATCCCTCACACAATTTTATAAATACATTGTGTACATCGTTGTGTCTTGTACACTGATTGTTGTCCATAATACTTTGTATGACTTATGCGTATGCTCATGCTGATGTCGTTCTTGTTTCTTAACAGGGTCGCCATGTCAAAACAGGTCAAATGGCCGCTATCAAAGTCATGGAAGTCACAGAGGTAACGTTGCATTTTATCTTTAAAAAAAAAAAAAGCCGAATACTGGTACCCATCATTCTATACCGTAATACTGTAAAGTGTTGATTCAAAACAAGAATGGAGAAAAACACTTCTGTTGTAACTTTAGAGTTTTTAAACAGATTGACTGAATCTCTGTGATGTATTTAAAATGTAGACTTTGTTTGGGTCAGAATTTTGTTTCTGTTCTCCGCAAGTTAGACAATCTCGTCCTCCACTTAAATCTGGATGACAGTAGAGATAACACCTAGAAATAAGCTGTCTTGCATCACTGTTTGCTTGTCAAAATTCGAGCGTTTAAAGCGGAAAAGCAAACTCCGAGCCAACTCTCTCGTTCACTTCAAAGCGTTTGCACATGATTGTCAATTTGTCTCAGCCTGCCTTGAGCCGGAGTGGTGGCTTATTACAACAGAGTAGAGAGAGAGAAACAGTAAGGTGAGATAGCGGGAAAAGGAGTTATGTCTGGACACATAACGTAGAGTGTAGTCTAAAAGGGGAAAAGAAACAATGCATGTCAATGTCAGTCCCTCCTGAGAGAATCTTCTCAAAAACAGGACAGAGGAACTTTGAGTTTTTCTCAATGCTAATCTTAATTATACAGAAGTAAACTGATTTTTTTTTAACATTTAAATAAATATTTTATTGTGTTTTGGAGTGCGTCAATGATGTTTCACTTTAAATTAGTTTAGCTGAAAAAAGTTGACAGCTTATATTATTTAAAAGTTACTTTATTTTGTACTTTATTTTTGCAGCTCTCCGGATAGAAAATAAATGAATAATTTGTAATAGACATTATTTTATAAAATTCCATTTCAGCAGAGAGTTGCTCTTTGGCATTGATCCCGGCTTTCCAGAAAGCTTGAATTGTGCCTTGTAATCATGTCTCTTTGTCTATCCCATTTTAGAGGGCTAATGCTGTTTGCGTTACACAAACTGGTAGTATTTATTTATCAATGGCGGCGGAGGTACGTAATCTACATATTACGTACAGTTCTCTAATTAGTTTACCGCCCCAGTCTACGTATTTTACGTACAATGTAATGTCTTCTGATTGATTCATCGGGTCTGCAGTACATATTACGTCTACACATTTTCTTCCGGTATGGCGCCGTAAGTGGCTGCCTCCCAGCAGTGTTCTCTCTTTTCCTCTTTATTTCCTTCTTTTCTCCTTTTTCTTTCTGTCTTTTTGTCCATTCGGCGATGCTGGTGCCTTCTACCGCACCTCGGTATCTCTTCGGATCGGATGTTTTTTATTTATTTTTTTCTTCGTGGGACCGGGATCATCGGTCGAGGCCGGCGTAACTCTGCGACGGCTTCCTGCTTATCCGGCCAGTGATGACCGGGTCCCTCGCCTTGGCCTTGCAGCCGCGACCCCTGTGGGGAGTCCGCTCCCTCGTGCTCGTCGGAACCAACGACTTTCGCCATGCTAGCCCCGTGGTGACCATCTGCACGTGCACCCGACTGGGTGCCCAGGACGCTGCTCACACGCTTGCCTGCTTTGTGATGTTTTTCACCGATTCACGACCACGGTCCATTGGGCGCTGTTGAACTGGACTGCCCTTACACCTGTCTATGGACCCCGTGGAGGCTATTTTGTGTGTTTTGGGGTGTTCTCTTGTATTGAGGGGTGCTGGTTGGCTGCTGTTACTTTTTTTCCTTTGTCTTTTAGCTTTGTTTTTGCTTTGGTGGCTTTTATCTTGTGCACTTTCTGACTTTCTTTGTGGCGCCGTTGTGTGGCAGCCTTATGAGAGCCTTATGAGAGCCTATTGAGTTGCGCTCATGCCATCTGTGTGTCTTTTGTATACCCACTCTGTGGTATGGATACTGGTGGGGCCTGAATTTCCCCACCCCTGGGGATCAATAAATATTCAATCAATCAATCAATCAATCAATATTACATCCCTGTTACGGCAGCCACACATCATCATTTGTAGATTTTGGAATTCGGTCCACACAAAAGGCGCACCTTCGGTTTTTGAGAGAATTAAGGGATTTTAAATGTGCTTTATGGTGCGAAAAATACAGTAATTAACAGTTTTGACTGGCAGTTTAGTCTGGATTAAGTCATACATAACATTTGAATTTAGTGTTGGGTTTTAGGAATGTGATTAAATCTCTGTAAAAAACTCAATCAAATTTTAGTCCTAATTAATATCTTAACCAGCATTAAGTCGAATGTCAACATTTGCTGATGTTGGTGTTTAGTGTGAAGACCCACACCCTTGTCTGTGTTCAACAATCATGACCATACTCATTAGCATGCCTTTGTCTCAACACGTGCGCGTGTGCACGCACACACACACGCACACACACTCACACACACACGCGCACACAGTGCAGACACAAGCAGGATGCGCTGTGTTTGTTCAACTTCTACCATGTCATTCTAACCCCACTGTTCCTGTGGCAAATGAAAGGAGGTCAGCGACTGATACAAGCGCCCAGTTATTTCCTCCCTTGTGGTTCACATCCAAATCCAGCTTCTTTTCCTCTTCTCCCAACCCCATCCTCTGTCTTCCTCAGTTAAGCTTGGATTTAGGACTTCATCATTTGGATTTAGTAAATAAAAACAAGGACCGCTGTGCAACCCTTCTCAACAAATGACTAACCTTGACTGAGCTGTTGAATCATACAATTTAGTGAGGAATCATACTGAATTTGCTATAGATAATATTTACAACCATATTTTAAAGCAGACCATTTTTAAAGTATTACATTGGTTACAGGATTTTATTGTCTGACCCGGTCCTATTACAAACGTACAATATATAAGAAAATAATAAGACGTTTCATCCATGCCCAATACTCACATGTAATCTTAATTCATTTGCCGAGGCCAAGGTCCATAAGGCATGATTGGAGGAGTTTGGTGTGAAAGAACTTGATTTCCTGACTTCAAGTGTTTTTTCGGATGAACGGTAACCAAACTTTTCAACCAGGTTGAATGGACAATCTCTACAGACACCAAAACTCTGTTGAAAGCCTTTTGATGTGCTAAGTTGATCTGTAAAACCAACTTTAGATGCAGAAGTGCCAAAGAATTTTGGTTGTTTTTGTTCATACTTGCTGTGTAACAAAAATAACATCTGACCCTTTAAACATCCTTTTTTTTTCAAAGCAAATTACAAGTTCATCAGAATTTAAAAAAAAAAAATTACCTGCCTTTCTTCACAAGTATTAGATCACAGAGCACTAATGTTTTGCAGTTTACATTTGTAAAAACAATGCAAAAATCCAAATTTTTCTCTTTTTTTTCTGTAGGAGGAAGAAGAGGAAATAAAGCTGGAGATCAACATGTTAAAGAGTTATTCCCACCATAGAAACATCGCAACTTATTATGGAGCTTTTGTTAAGAAAGGTCCTGTTGGACAGGACCACCAACTCTGGGTTTGTTCTTTCACAGTACAACGATATATTTCTTTTAATGCCTCTATTTTACAGGTTGAATCTGTATAACAAGGCTGGAAATAAGCGGTTTTGCATCGCAGTTTGTGATTCAAAATTGTCTTTTTGCGCCTCAGACACATATCGGGCTTGGGAGCCCATAGCACTGACCAGTGAGCTAAATGTCTTACCCGCTAGGGGAAAAAGAAATTGGTGGACCGATAGGGTTCCTAGCTGTCGCAAATTGACCCCTCACCAGTGTTGAGAATGTTACTTTAAAAAAGTAATTACTTATACTTACTCACTACTTGATCCAATAAGTAACTGCGTTAGTAACTGAATTACTTTATAATAAAAGCAACTAGTTACCAGAGAAAGTAACTATTTGTGTTACTGTAAAACAAAAAAGTTGCTACATGTCAAACAATTTGGATTTTTCTGTGCAGTTTTCACAAGTCAGTTGAAATGAGTGGAACAGATGGGTACTTGTACTTAACCTTCAATATTTATTGCACAATGTTTATCCTGCACTTGAAGTATTTTGTTCACAGCAAAAGTAAAAACATAGTGTGTCTGTAGTCTTAATTCAATAAATCAAACTCACAATCTCAGACAACTGGTCTGGTAGACATTCTGTACTTTAAGTGTTTCCTTTAAAAGTAAACAAACAATATAAAGTGGTTTGCTGTGTGTGTGTGTGCGTGCGCGCGCGTGAATCGCGAATCACGTGGCCTGGCTCGTGTAAAAACACTGGCTCCGATTGGTTACCATGAGAAACATCTGCCTTAGCTAATCATAATCGCTTGTCTCGTTGTTGACCCACCTAGTCTCCACTTTGTGCTCCACCACTTTGTTCGTGGAGCAGTCAGGGTTGCATCAGGATGAAGCAGTTCATTCAATCAATTCATAGTAACACACCGTATTTAACGTTCAGTAATGAAAACGGCGTTATAACGACGGAAACAGTAATTAGTTAGATTACCATGTTACTGAAAAAATAATGGTGTTACCTAACGCCCTTATTTTAAACGCCGTTATTCCAAAAACTGCCCCTCACACAGTGAACTTTGGAGCAGTCCTTAGTCAACCGCAAACAACTCTAGATTGTCAAGATCGTGGAGTCAAGATTGGCAATGAGAAAAAAACCAAGTGCCTCTGCTTTAAGCAGTCTGTTTGTCCAGATAGAAATTTGCTGTTCCTAATTTTCTTCACTATTCTGTAATGTTCTGTCCTTTGTGAGCTTTAACTGCCAAGACTTTGACTGAGTCAGTCAGTGAGTGATTGAAAATCAGTCTCTGGCAATTAGTAGTTGACAATCAGCCTGTTTCAAGTGAACATGAGACTGCTACCAATACATATTACTTTTGATGGTCATATTTGATTCTCAGTTTTGCTGTTCAAAATGTATTAGTAAGGTGCAAAACATTCATTCCGACAACTTTTGATTGTATCTGTCTATCTAGTTGGTGATGGAGTACTGTGGCGCTGGCTCTGTGACTGACTTGGTAAAAAAAACAAAGGGTAACTGTCTAAAAGAGGATTGGATTGCTTACATCTGCCGAGAAGTTCTCAGGGTAAAGTAACGCAACCACACAAGCGCAACAATCACATGACTCTAAATGTTATTGTCATCCAAATCTTCATAGATTTTATATCTGTCCGTTCGTCCGTCCGTCCGTCCATCCATCCATCCATCCATCCATCCATCCATCCATCCATCCATCCATCCATCCATCCATCCATCCATCCATCCATCTATCCCTCCATCCATCATCCATCCATCCATCCATCTATCCCTCCATCCATCCATCCATCCATCCATCCATCCATCCATCCATCCATCCATCCATCCATCCATCCATCCATCATCCAAACAGTTTCTCTGCGTGAGGGCATGTCATCTGAAATTAACCCCAGCCCAAGTTTACACACTAGAATTCATGCCGAACCCATCCTGTAATGTGCCTGTTGTAATGGAAAAGCAACGGAGGCCTTGTGATGTGTTGTGGGGCCGCTTGATTCTAATGCAAAAACACTGATGATGGACACCGATGTCTTGTCCATGGCCAGAGAACACGTTTGTGATTTTATGTTTTCCCACTGTGACCTTAACAGTGTAAGGCACGGTCTGACATTAATGGTGCCCCTATGGCCCTGGGTACTTGTCACTGTGTCGGGCCACCAGGTCTTAAAGATGCTGACCTACTAGTAGAGATGCACCGATCCGACTTTTTCAGTTTCGATACCGATACCGATGCCGTGGCTTTGCGTATCGGTCGATACCCGATACCGATCCGATATTATGGTTGACTTAACATACCTCTACATGTGGAACAGAAAAGACTAAAGGCAATGGCATCAGGCATGACTACACAGTTCATTCCTAAGACAAAATGTAACAAGATAAAGCAGATTCATGCAATGAACTATTTATTTGTAACAAGAATTGTGCAACAGCAGCAATAAAGTGTATCAGCATTTAAATTCAAGTAAATTAGGATACAAACTTCTTAAAAAAAAAAATACAAATGTTGCAGCTGAAACTGCACTGGGCAAATATAGAAAGGGTGATCAAGCACACAGTAACCAAATATTAAAATAAATAGTAAACATGTAAACATTAGGTGCCGTTCCACATCACTCATGACCTGTTGATGCTCTAAATGCTCATTTAAGCAGCAATGAGAAGTGCTCCCTGAAAACAAGCTCCGCTTAGTACTAGTACTATAACTGGCAGTACTACCACCACCCCTGGCAACATTAGCTTTGCGGACATTACAAACTGCCGTCGAGCTAGTTGGCGTGTTCAGTTTAAAGTACCTCCACACAGCTGACTCTTTCGTTCGCTCCATGTTTGCGTTTGTTTAGAAAACTCTCGTGGCATGCGGCACACGTGCTGCTGACGTATGACGTAGCCGCGTCCCGCGGCACACGTGCTGCTGACGTATGACGTAGCCCGCGTCCCAATAGATTAAGGAAAGGATCGGCTCACAGATCGGCTGCATTTTCCGATACCCGATCCATCAATTTTGTTGATATCGGGGCCGATATCCGATCCAGATATCGGATCGGTGCATCTCTACCTACTAGTCACCTACTTGACCTGCTAGTCAAAATTTCATAAATATGATGATGAAATCAGCATATTCTTGCTTTTTATATGCAGAAATGATAGAAAGAATATCTTCTTAAAGCCGTAAATTAAACAATAGATGCTACATATAAAATGATCACTGAAAGTTGTCAAATTATACTAGGGGTAGCGAACCTGGTTCCACGAGAGCCATATCCTGCCTGTTTGCCGTCTCTCTCTGCTGCAACACATCATCCAATTGATCAGGATCTTGTCAGGTTTCTACAGAGCTTGCTAATGAGCTGACAGGCAGGATATCGCTCTCGTAGGACCATGGTTCCCTACCCCTGGTTACACGGTGACATGTCAAACTCAAGGCCCCCTGGGGCACCAGATTCGGTCAGATGCATAAACTTATGTAACTCACAAAGAGAAATCATGTACATCAACTTCATATTTTTACTGAAAGTACTAAAACTGCAAATTGTCTCTACTTTAAATAACATTGAGACATTGCAAACTTTTTTTTGTTCCCAAGCCCCCTTACAAAGTAAATTGAAACGTATTAAATTTCTGGACGATAAACCGCAACCGAATATAAGCCGCACCAGCCAAATAATAGGGGAAAATCCTGTTTTGTTCATACATAAGACGCACCAGACTATAAGCCGCATGTGTTTTATTGTTTAATTTCTATATATAAGCGAATATGCACAAATCATACAATATCATAAAAATCATGAAAAATGCATCGATAAGCCGCACAAGACTGTAAGACGCAAGGTTCATAGCTTGTGCAAAACGTAGCGGCTTATAGTCCGCAAAATACGGTAGTTGAACAATTTTTTTTTATTTACTGGCTACAGATTTCAAAATGAGTTATCTATTGGTTTGTTATTTATACTGTATGTGATAAATATGGGGTGGTAACATGGGTTCAATGTCATTCCGGCAAGGGAAATCATAATTAGTACAATGTGACTTGCGACAACAATTAATTTAACACACCGGCTACAAGGAATTTATTTGTATTTTTTTTCTGTTGTGATTATCATCATAAGGGATCCCGGGAACCACTTTCTTGACAAAACTAGAAGGATTCTGAGTAGTGAGTGACAAAAAGGGCTGGGATGTTGCCAGTTTGTTTTTTCTGCTGTGGTTAGCCATGCTGTTGTCTTATTGTTTAAACACAAGCACACCAGGGACTCAGCATGGCACGGTGAAGTCATTGTCAGAATTAGGACTTGCTTCCTCTGTTTATTTAACCCCCTTTGAAGAAGTGAGAGTATGCACGCATGCACGCACACACACACACTTGAAAATTGCACCCACCACTTAAACTAATAGTCTCTGGTATTTTTTCCTGAAGGGGAAAAGCATCTCAACAAGCTTGAAATACTGTTACCCTATTCAGTGAATGTTTATGACCTCATTTGTCATCTGACTGTGTGCATGTGTGATTTTTGTTCATGTTTGTCCTTCAGGGTCTTTCCCATCTCCATTCCCATCATGTGATTCACAGGGACATTAAGGGACAGAATGTTTTGCTTACAGAGAATGCCGAAGTAAAACTTGGTATGACACATGGACACATGCACATTGGCATATTGAGCACATGCAGATTGCTGCAGGCACTGTCTTAATTTGTGCAAGTTATTTATATGGTGTGTTATATTATGTGTGTTTTAGTGGATTTTGGGGTTTCCGCACAATTGGACAAGACGATTGGTCGAAGAAACACTTTCATCGGTACTCCCTATTGGATGGCTCCTGAGGTCATTGCCTGTGATGAGAATCCAGAATCTACATATGATTACAGGGTATAAAAAACATATTTATAAAAAAATGACACAAAGCATGACTAAAAAAAAAGAATTCTGCAATTTCAAATCACCTTTATTTCTATGTACAATGTACAACTATGCCTTACAAATCTGAAGATTGGAGTTAAAATCCAGGCTCCGGCCTTCCTATTTGCATCTTCTTTGGCTTCTCTGGTTTCTCCCACTATCCAAACACATGCATAATTGAGGACTCTAAATTATCCTTAGGATAGTGTGAGGATGTGTGTGAAACTGTGAATGGCTGTATTTTGCTAAATGTGCCCTGTGATTGGCTGGCAACCGCTACTCACCCCACACAGCGTTGGGTCCAAATATTGTCAAATGACTTCACTGATTGGAACATAAAGGCAAAAGTAGGTAGCTGTCAGAGCCTGGCTCATCTTTATCCAATATGGCCACCACATCAACGTGCCGGGCGTCAAATAGATGCGGCGGCCATATTGGATGTGGCTCGTTCCTGTCAAAGGCAAGAACCAGTCTGAGCTAAACAGGAAATGACGTCGGCTTTTGAGGTAACTCAAAACTCAAAAAATGAGCACCGACTGCGCATGTCACAATTTTAACGAGCGTCTCTTGGTGATTTATATGCACTGGAAGTAGTACGTCACTGCTTGAGACGCCAGAGATAAACTCATCAATTTCACTCATCAATTATAGTATACTATTTGTCTAGCACATCTAAAAATAGATATAAATATATTTTGAAGTAATTTTATTTAATAATTTCTTCCCCTTTTAATGTGACTCAGCTCTCTTTTGACGAGCCGTCTTTTTAAGACCGTTCACAAAGTAGTGTAATGTCTTGAGTCCAACCTGATGTTGGTGTCTGTGCCTGGATTAAACGTTTCTTTTCTCTTTCTCGTCAGAGTGACCTCTGGTCTTTAGGCATCACTGCTTTAGAGATGGCAGAAGGAGCCCCACGTAAGACATTTACTGAATTATTACATTTTATAAACTGTATGTTCCCCTCAGGATTTATCTTGACTGTTTTTTTGCTCTGTCGCTCTTTGAACCTGTCTGTGTGTAGCTCTGTGTGACATGCATCCCATGAGAGCTCTGTTTCTAATTCCACGCAACCCTCCACCCAGACTTAAGTCCAAAAAATGGTGAGCTTTTACATGCATATACACACACACACACACACACACACACACGCATGCATAAAGCTAATACACTTTCTTTGAATAAGAAAGGGACTAAACGCATTATAACGGTTGCTGATGAGATATAGACATAAACAGATTAATGTGATTTTTCAACATGCAGGTTACTCTGAATGTATGTAGATTTCTAATTAAAAACGTTTTGTCATGGTTGCTGAAAATGACCAACCAGACATTTTAATCAATGCAATTCACATTTTGGCAAATTTGACTAGTAGTTTAAAAAAAGATCAATTCTTTTACAATAAGCACAAGTTATATCTCCAACACACTAATCAAAAAGGACTAATTATCAATGCAAGTTTGCAGTCTGGTTCTTCCCACTCTTATGTCATCTCCTTCAGTTCTTTGCATAATGGATATACCCCGAAAGATTGAACTGGTGGTTGAGCCATGCTGTCTTTCACTCTCTATTAATGTCATAAGAAACCCAAGTTCATAGGATAGCCTTCAGTAGCTTTAAAAGTCCAAAGGATTCAGTTCTCTCTCTGCCCGGCTTCTCTGCACATTCTAGGATGTTTCTCTGAAAAAACTTAGGCATCAATCAAATGTTGTCAGCTTTAATTCACATATTGGAAACATTGCCTTAGCAAAAGACGGACCATCAATTGAGCGTTTTAAAAGGAATTTTCCCAGTAGCTGTTCTCACCAACCGCAGGTGAGTTTGAAGTTCTTGTAGTTGTGTGGTTGCAAATGAACATACCGGTATATGTATTGTAAATAAATTTTAACGTGCGCTAATCTAAAATTGCCAAAAAAGAGAAAATATGCTACAATGCTCTCATAGACTAGCAAGAGCAGGAAGCCCATCATCCTGTTTTTGGTCACATTTTTACACATTATCATCCATTTTGTCCATCCTGACTTGTTTCTTTTTATCTCTTTACAGGTCTAAGCGCTTTCTGTCATTCATTGATAGCTGCCTAGTTAAGAACCATCTGCACCGACCCACAACAGATGTACTGCTGAGGCATGCCTTCATCCGAGATTTGACTAATGAGAGACAAGTTCGCATCATGCTCAAAGATCACCTCGACAGAACCCGAAAGAAAAAGGAGAAAGGTACATGGGTGTTGTTTGTTAACAGACCCTATGGAAAAACATTCATAATTTTCCTGTACTTACTGTAAAGGGGACACACATAGCATTAGCAAAGTATTCTCTGTGTTACTTTTCTTCCTGTACATTTTGTTGTACACTAATAGCCAATACAGTGATCCCTCGTTTATTGCAGATAATTGGTTCCAAGACTTTTTTTTTTTTTTTTTAAAGTGAAATAGAACTGATTAACTTTATAACTGTTTGCATATAACCATTCTATGAACTGCATAAACGCATAGACAACTCTTTCATTCAAAAACACTCAGTTAGTCAAAAATTTGTAAACATAATGTAAAGCCTGTGTGTGGTTGATCAGAAAGTAAGCAGATAAAATCCCTTGTAAAGTCACTTTGCCCAATGTCATTCATGCACATAAATCGGACTTGGGGGTGGCTTTTCAATAATTTCAATAAAGGGTCTCTGCAAAGAAGACATTTAAATAGTCACGGCAAATTGTTGAAAAGCTGTTTTATAGCTCAAATCGTGAACTTAAAGCAGAATAATAATGGAAAAATTTACGTTTTAATGTCTTGTTTATAGTCAAAAGTCAGGTCTCTTAAATGCTTGCTCACAAATCAAGTGTGAAATTACAAAACCGAGTACTGTTACCTAACAGAGAGACAAATTAACATAATAACAACCCTAATGCAAAGTGTTTTTTTCAATGACTTGCATTCCCAAGTTCCAGAGCAAAAGAGACACTTTGATGCAGCTGCTGAATTACTGTCATGTCAAACCCTGAGAGAATGCACATATACATTTTTAGCACAGATTCGTCTTAAGTTTCTAATGTTAGCTTGGGTTTTTAATAATAATGTTCTAATGATGTTCAGAAAAGTGGGGGGTGGGAAATGGGAAAAAAAACATTTTTGTTGGGCCAATTCGTAGCTATAGGCTTTTTAAACAAAGACGAATATTCAACTTTTTTTTATTAATGTCATGGCTGTTTGTAAATTATTGTAACTAGTTAATTATATATAATTGTCTTACGGGACAACAATTAATGCTCATATTGTTTAGAATTACTGATGTTATCTTTTTGTTTTGCTTTAAAAAACGAAGGCCAGGAAAAGCAAGATGAGGAAAAATGTTGCTACAAATAAACAAGACCTTCTAGTTTTTAGTTTTGTTTGTTTGTTTGTTTGTTTGTTTGTTTGTTTGTTTGTTTGTTTGTTTGTCTTAATGAGCATATATAGCCTTTTTGTTAACACAACACATGCAGTGATCAAAACATAACGCATTTACAGAATTACTAGATTTTCCGCTAAAGAGTTCATATTCAAGTGTGTAATACCAATGTCTTAGCCATCAGATTTACCCATTGTTATCTGAAAACACTTGGGACAAGAGAGAAGGAAAGTTAGGAAATAAACAAAAGAGTTGAGCAAGAGAGTTGCTGAGCTGGAAAGGAAGTAGGGAACTGGAGAACCATGTGGTTCTAATCTTGTGTTAGCTCATGAAAATGCACTAATGACTGATAAAATGTGTGCATGCATAAATGAAATAGTAGCCATTGTTTGGGGTGAAAATATTTAAAATTTTAGTTGTAGCTTTAGTTGATATTAAAAGATAAATTAACCAAATTATGCAGTATATGTGTTTGGTCCACTGTAACATACGTACAGTAACCACAAGTGGTTTGGGAAGTCTGGTGTATTACAGTAGGTATTTACATGCTATACGAAAATCTACAGTCTTCTCTCCTAATTTTGAACCTTGTTTTGGGGGGTTGTAGTTGTACAGTATGTAATTATCCTAATATTATGTTATCTTATGTTCTTGCTCTTCCTATGGTACTTCTCAGAGGGCCCAGAGTACGAGTACAGTGGAAGTGAAGAGGAAGAAGACGAGGTCACTGAGGAGGAAGGAGAACCCAGGTAAATGCCAACAAGAAGGGCAAACACAGCTTTAAGGATGAAAGCACATTTTGACACAGAAGAAAACTAGATTATTTAATAGCTAATCAAATGTAAATGTGTTTTTTATGCCGAGGGGACAGGCGCCAGTCTACCAAATTAGGGCCAGCGGAGTCTAAAATTTGTCTCTAAGAAAAAAATCCAACATCCATTTACAGAGATGGGAATTCTGTGAATACTGACGGAAAGCCTGTCACTTTGTCACTGACTAACTCTCGTTTTGTTTGCAAATGACGGAAATTTGGAAACACTGACGGACAAAGCTCAGATGTAAGCGTTTTTTCTATTTAGCCCGTCACCCGAATAGTCACTAAATCCCAGTGGTGGTCAATCCTTCGGTCCATAAGGTGTGTCAGTCTGTCAGTGATGGACTCCCGTTTCACTGACAACAGATTTCTACTGATGGTCCTAAAATAAAGGTGACAAAGTATAATTTAGGAATGACAGAAGCTCAGTTAAAATAGCAATGACGGAATTACGGACTAAAGATGACCAGGTGGCCTTGAAATTATGCCAGATTGACGATGACGGATGGGTGGCTTGCCTGATGGCGAGGGACGGACCAGCCCACCTTTGTCCATTTATATGTAGATTGCTATGTGAAAGCAAGAGAAATACTTCATAATGGGAATAAAATCGAACAATTTCATGAGACAAATGTTAGAATTTAGATTGTTTGTATCGGTGTTTAAGCCATCAGAGAAGGCCTTGCTGACCCTGACAGCACATTTAACAACGGAAGAACTGTGGATGGTTTTCTTAACTGATATTTTCCAACATGAAAATGCTTAACATTTGTGTTTATTATTTCAGATGCCATTCTTTTATCATCCACCAAAATATGATGTCATTAAAATGATAATTAAATAATTAATAACGTTTTTTATATTAATCTACATTGATACATAAGTGCAAGTTCTGTCTATCTCACCCTTTATCACTTCCTCTAGCTCGATAGTGAATGTTCCTGGCGAATGGACCTTAAGGCGGGAGTTTCTGCGTTTACAGACAGAGGATCGAGAAGAGAGCCGACATAGAGGCCATAGAGTTGGTGGGGAACAGCAGAGACAACAGGTTTATTTTTATTGTTATTCTATTATCACACAAGATAACATAAACTTAAAATTGTTTAAGATTAATTATTTTATAGTAAGTCATTTCTATAATTTCCTTTCCATTCTTAAATTCAATTGTAACACAAGGGACAATTTAATATTGACCAATCAATGGACTGTGTACAGCAGTGGTGCCCAGACCTTTTCAGCTTGTGAGCTCCTTATAAGATGACCAAGTGAAAATGATCTACCTACGATAGAAATGCAAAATATAAATGTATTTATGACTATTTAATATTGTGTATTCTTTCTTTCCTTTTCCTTTTAAGGATGAGTAAAGTATTTTTTTAATTGAATTTGGAATTCATCTACAATTCATATTGGTGTGTCTTGCATAATTGCATGAACCCACATTGCACGACACAGCTCATTGTTTGCCCTTACCTTACTCTGATGACTTGCAGCATACTCCGTACAGTAGCTGCTGATAGCCAGCTTCAAGTATACTTCCAGATGATCATCAGTCATAGAAGAACGATATTTAGACTTAATAATCTTCATGTGGGAAAAGGCTGATTTGCAAAAAACGGATAAACGAATAATGCAGTCAGGGCGGTGGCGCATTTGGATATTTCCCCTCTGTTAGTAAGTTCCAGAACTGTCCATGAGCCCTGAACGTTTTGTACCCTTTGTTGTATTTAATTTAAATGAATTGGAAACTAGCTACGCAGCAAGGTAAACGAACAAGTTAGCGCGGATTAACGCGCATCCATAAAGTGTAAAAAGTTCAGACGTCAGATTGGCTCCCCTGTATGTGAATCAGAAGACAAATGCCATAGTGGCAATGGATCCCCTACTCTTTAATGTCATGCGATCTAGTCACACTTCCTTCGCAATCGACCATTAGATTGCGATCGATGTATTGGGCACCCCTGGTGTACACTATGTTGATCTCCACACTACATAAATGAACCCTAGACACATAGTACTGCAACCAGCCAATATCGTAATGAAGGAGCGCCAAAATCTGGAAAATGGTGATTTAAAGTCAAATGTGCGCCTTGTTTTTGCAGCAAATAGCAGAACAAGAACAATACAAGCAGCAATTATTGGCTGATCGACAGAGGAGGATCCAACAACAACATGAGAAGCGACAAATGTTAGAAGATGTAAGTGCTATTTGTTTGATTTGCCATTTCTAAACAAAATGAAATAAACTTGGATTTAATTGCAATGTTATCAGCATCAGAGGCGACAGCTGTCAAACGCTGCCTTTCAGTGGACAGAACTACAAGAGCTTGTGCTTGGGGAGGAGTCTGATAACCGTGACAACAGAATCTTAAAGATTGACCGATATCAGAGGAATGAGAGGAAACAGGTAAAAATGATATTTTGAATATTTTTATTCAAGTTGCAACAAAATGTTGTGGAGAATCTGGTTGAAAAGTGATTGATTAAATTGTCTTTTGAAATACCACTGGCAAGCCCTCGATCCTGATCCATGGGTCATAAACATGTGTCTTGGCAACAAAACTGTCAAGACATTTGTGGACAGCAGATTTATATCACACTGGTTTCATCTTCAAACACAAATACGAACTTGACTAATTGCTGAGTGACTTTTTCATTTCTAGCAAAGTATTTCACAGTCGTGATTTGAACTGTAATTGTTGTAAAATGTTCAACTCTGTTATGTATCAACAGCACGTAAGAGTAACGAGTTATGTTGTTTTGACACAATTTCTGTAAAAACCAACCATGAAATATTATTTGTTCACTATTTGCAGGGCAGTTTAAAGTTTAACATCATCAATGCAACTCATAATAGCAGTAACAGTATAAGCAGGAAGTAATGTGCTTTTCGCACTGTTCTGGAGCATGTTACTTAGTCATTTCAAAAGGGCACAAATTTGTTGTGCCCTCGAAATCATTTTTAGACAAAATTAGGAGTCTATCAGGGTTGCAAGTATGGTTAACCACTGCTAGTCATTCAATGGTTGAGCAGATATCTCATCAGTGTAATATTTTAAGATACAAGATACAAGAAATAACAAAAGCAAAGGTGTATAGATAGAGAAATGATTTGGGCATCGAATGAGTCTTCCGCAGAAATTTAAAAAGAGGTCATTGTAAAATATTTAGCACATGGCATTAGCTAAGAGCTACCCACCATCTTGCAATCTCTAAATATTTTAGATCCCACCTCTCAGAAATCATCTTTGGACCTTGGACTTTCCTAATTATTTTGGGTATGTAGTGTACATGCATGTATGTGCAATATACTACATGTAAAGGGGGTGTGATTTAACTTTTGCTTCAATTACTAATGTACGTCTACTAAGTTTAAATAAAGTGTATGTGCATTTTGTCTTAAACAGGACAATGCAGACAGACAGTGGAATGCTGATGTAAGGCCTCTGGACTCAGAGCAGGTAACTGCTGTTTTTTTTTTTTTTTGGCAAACACAATTTTGAATTCTTTTTTTAATTGTAGTTGTATTCATGAGCTTGAAAATCTATCTCAATTTCTCTGTGGACATAAGACTCATTTTGTGATTTGAAGACTGATATGGAGCAGATATGTGAGACAGTTGCTACATTCATGTGAGTGTAATGTAAAGAGAAAGAATGTAGCTAGCCATGAAGTTGATTTTGCACACCCCTGGTAGTAAAACCCGTGTTTATCATTTTGATGTGAAGTGAGTGGAAAAGAATGACTGTTTAATTCTATATTTGAGAGGGACTCCAGATAGGATTGGGAGAGAAGACCATGACGTACACAGTGCAGTAGCTGCAATGTTAGATTCTGACAACCTTTTAAGCCAGTGTTTATCACAGCAAGCTCTTCATTTTTGGTTTAAAGCCTTCTCTTTCTGTCTCGACTGTTTGCTGCACGTCTTCTCTTCCTTTCCTTGTTTTCTCACCGTCACCCTCCCTCTGGCATTCACAGCATGCACCCTTCTTCTTTTCTGCTATATTTCTTGTTCTGTCATTCGGTATTCTTTCTAAAGTGTTATTATTTTTAGTAGGTTGTCAACAGCATGCCTTCATGTACCGTCACTATAGTCATTCAGGATTGGAGGTTAAAGCTTAAAACACTTTAGGCACCTCTGTGCCGTATACTTCTATGTGTTGTCACTGGTAAGGACATTATACACCCAAATAAAGCAACTATTAAAATGTTTCCTTATTGTTAGCCAACCCTGATTGAGTCCACGCTGTCATTTGTGATTTCTTGTTGCGTGGTATACAGTAGATAGTTTTGCACTGCTCAAAATAAGTCAGTGTACAGCCTCATTGAAATGTAAGCTCTTTATTCATTTCTTAGTGAGAATATCAAAATTCTGAGGATAATTAGACTCGCATGTGGTTAATTTTGTAGTACGTTATAGAGCAATATTTCAACAGCAACATATGTAATTTGGAATCAGTTGCCCACATTAGCAGGAGTATTTTGTCCTATAATATGACAAAGAATTTCTACTCTGAAAGGAGGAACCTCAAGGTTTTCTAACACATCTGTTAAATGCACTCATTTGTGGTGAACTGTTTAGACTGGAAATAAGGGAAGAAAAAATTGGTTGGGGCAGGCGCCTGTAATGTGCCTGCATACCCCTCAGAAAGTAGGTTGTTGTGCCTGTGTCTTTATCTTATTAGCATACCCCATTATCCTTTCTGCATCAGCGGTGCATGCTCATCCTGATTACATCATTGTTGTTTACAAACATGGAAAGGGGTCTAAAGTGCTCTACGATGCGGTGGCTAGACATGCCTAAATACTGGACATGTGCTTGCTTATGATTGACATTGTTTAACTTATCTGATGAGCCCACAACCTATCCAACACATTATCCAGATAAACACTGCTGTCATATTTTTAACAAACAATATACAAAAGTGCTCTGGCAAAATATGACTTAAATTTACATTATAATCTGCATTGTTTGATTAGCCTTATCTGCCCTATCACTTTACCCCTTTTACAGTGTACACAAATTCTACTTCATTTAGTCGCTTCCTGGCACTGTCTGTTTCTATATGTGCTTTCCGTGTTTGCTGCATAGAGAGCTGTTGCTCCATACCAGCTGCTTCAGCTTAAGGCCAAGCACTCGCAGCCTCATCTCCACTCGCCAGCCAAGACCAAGTCTCCGAGCCAGCATCAGCAGCCTTCGTCAGGCAGGAGATCACACCGCACCCTACCTAAAGACCAAACGCAGCTCCTGTCCCTGCAGCATGACAACAGGCACAGTGAGAGCGAGAAGGACTGGGAGAGGCAAAGAGAAAAGCCAGAGGCATTTGTCCAAAAGCTAATGGCTAACAGCGGGAACACAGGCGCTCCTGCCGCTACCGCTGCCGCTGCCTTGTCCAGCTGCCCCGCAAACTGCCAGCGCTCAGCGGTAAAGCACTGCCTTTCTTGGCTATCAAACACCTTTTTATCACTGCCATTCCCCACGTTGTGTTACAGGCTGTCTGTCCTTGGTGTGGCCTTGTCTGTTCACAAATTACTGTTTCTTTTGATGCTCCTTTTTCCACCCACTCCTCTTACCCCCAACCCTACCTCTCGCTTTGTGAAGAAAATAAGTGAAATGTTTTGATTGCTGGTCAGAGGACAGAAAATACTCCCTTACTCAGAGCATTAGGACTAACATCCTTTTCTGCTGCTCAATTAGTAGTAAAGTGGGACTTGTCTAAGTGACTTTTGCACACTTTGTCAAAAAGATTGCAAAATCAAACTACTTAAAATGGGTTTTAAATTTTTTTTAAGTGTTTTAGTATAAGGTAGCGGTATATGCCCAGCCTAAAACCATTAATTGTTCCATAAAAAAAACACCATGATAGTGTGCTTATTATTGTTGACTCCTCCGTTAACTTTTAGGTCCAGTGTTTCTCCTCTAATTTGGTATTGCCAGAGTTTTCTTGCCCCGCAGATTCTAACGATCCTGAGGCATCATGATTGGACCCACTTGTACCGCACACTTACAAGCACAATCTGCTTCATGTTTTAGATGGATTACCAGGACTCCCAGTTAGCGAGGATGCTTTTAGCTGCTGGCCTCCCCAACGAGATACACTCAAGACTTGGCTCTGGTAGCAGTTCTAGTCCTTGTACGCCAGCCATGCAGAGAGCTCACATTAACCAGGTATTTCACAGTCCTGTCATGAACATTCACTGCGGTGCAGTGGAACCTCCAAGGACAATGGACATCTTACTGGTTGAATTTCTTTAAATTGTAACACATTTTCTCAGGGATAAAAGTGTTATTTCGCAAAGTCTTTGTTAAGAAACTGTTATAAAACACTCAGACCTCTTTTTTCATGACCAGTGGAAGTCTGGCGCAAAGTGTATCATAAATCTGCACTGAGGCGGGTTAGATTGGGTGTTTGTAATTTCGCAGATGCGCACAAGCAAAGCAACTTCACTCATTTATTTTTTTAATATGGTGTACTCACATCACACATAGAAGACATCTTTATACCTATTCCTTGAAAAAGCAACAAGCAAACCATGCATGACTGGAGCATTTTTAATGCCTGTGGAACCAGAAAATACTTCCCTCATTAAATACAGAATGAACTGCTGGCGCGTTAAATATGTCAGTCGACGTTATGTATCAGCCCGCTCTCCACAATAGGTAGTGTTCCACCCCCGCCCCACCAAAAGGTGAGTCCAAGCCAGTCGGATGATGCAAAAAAAATAAAAAATAGAATAATGATGATAATAAAAATCAATAAATCTATTGATTTCCACAATAATTCACAGGGTTTGATGCCCACTGTTGTCATTATTATATGATTATATCCACCACACGTATCCTTGGAGCTTGCGTATCTGCCTATCCGCACCTCGATTGGACAAATGGTCTTACTTTACGTCTAAATGTTCGACAGGGCGCACGTCAAATGACCCTTTTTATAGTACAACGCCAATCTTGGTGCATAATGGTCAGCCAAATTCCCAAACAGATGTCTTGCACCTGCCCGAAATTCGGGCTATGCTAGCATTTCTGCTTGTCCCTTATGCAGCAGACATGGAGGATCACACGCATGGACAATGCTGAAATTACTAATCGATGTCCTCCTACATTGCATGCATGATGGACAGAATGCTGCTTAGGTGTCTCGGTAGCTTCATTTATGAGCACACTCACATTATGAACAAAATAGAAGCTGCCGCCTGCACCACGATGCCTACGGTTTGACATTATCCACAGATCCTCCCTTGAGCAGTTGAACTCATCTCCCACCTCTTGCAAATTAAAAATACTCAATACAGCGTTGGGTTTTAATTTCACCTAAGTGGCGTGTCCTAAAGATCATACCTTGTCCCGAAAATGTTCAATACACACGCACGCATGTCTACCTGTACTTCAGGTCTGGACTATATTTTTCAGCTCTTCTAGCTTTTTCCAAGCTAAACTAGTTAATTACTACTAATCAAGGTACACATGTAAAATTGATAAGGCATTCCTTTACTCCTTTGTTGCCTGCTAAAATGCGGTCTCGTGATATGCTCAAATGCCAATCGACATTCAGTATGATTGTGATTTGAACGCAATTGATTTTCTTTTGGGTCAGAGGTTCCACAGAACACTACTCAAAAGGCGTAGATTGACATCTATGTGTATTTTCTTCCCTCCAGAATGCCAATTTGCGCTCGAGCCGAGTTGCCCCTCACAGCAGCTCCATGTCAAATATGGCTATCTCGGCTTTGTCCCCTTTCACGCCTGTATCGCCCTCAGATGATGTCTTCTGGGACTCTGAGACACCACCTAAGGTAATATTTATCTCTTTTTAACCGCACCAGTAGAAAGTAAATCAAGCTATTCCGGACCATAAAAAAATCTCATAATACATAGGGCACAGTTTGTTGTGTGTTCTTGTCAACGTAATCGGGTGGCAACCTGGCATCAAAAGGAGGAAGTTTTTGTTCCATAGATGTAAACTACCATCATGAGGTTGGACTGAACGAGTGCTTGTATTTGCAGAAAGTATGTGTGATTTGGGCAGAAGTTGACATTGAATTTTTTACCTCACAACAAAAACAGCCATGTGTTACATAGACACCGCTCACTTTCTCTCTGTGTCTAATAGTAACTGCTTTCCTGCTAGGTCATCACAAAATATGCCATTAGGTGTATTTACCAGCATATGGATTTAAAAGGACAACTTATAACTGCAACAGCAACAGGCATTGTCTATTTGCAATGTTATGTTGTTGAACCAACAGCAGCCATATTGAGCCAGCAGAGCAGTTAATAACTCAATTTCTCCTGTTATTGCTTTGAAAAGGCATCCACCGTGTCATGTAACCTAGCACCACTGGATGTGTGTTGCAGTTAGAGAAAAAAGTATTTCAACCAAATGGAATTTCTTCAATGTCTGGCTATAAATTGGTCCTTAATGTACTGGTAGTCTGATTGTCATCTAAATCACAACAATAAACAGTCTGCTTGAATTAATATAACACAAACAATAATTTGTTTTCAAATTTTTATTGAGCATATCATGCAAACAATCACAGGACTGAGAGGAAGAACTAAAGATTCAATTTGTTAAACTGGCTGAACCTCCTTTGGCAACAATAACTTCATCCAATCAATAAGTTGCAGAACAAACTTGTACAACAATCAGGATGAATTTGGGATGGAAAATACCTCTTTCAAAAACTGTTGCAGTTCAGCATGATAATTGTTTAGGTCATGCATGGCATCTCAATCGGGTTTAGGTCAAGACTTTGACTGAGCCTCTCCACAATATGTATTCTGTTGATTTGTTTATGTTTTATGGGCATTGACAGACTATTAGACAGATGGCCTCTAGTTCTTTTACAAAATAATTTAATAGACTCTAATTTGTTTTTCCATTGATGATAGCAAGATGTCCAGGCCCTGAGTTGAGCGCAGCACACCTGTGCCGTGATGCTCTATAATCCAACATGTTGAATATTCCCCATTTGAGGTCGGGCATCCTCCTGAGCGGTCGAGATCAGTCTAATCCTGTGAACCAGGCTTATTTTTGTGACTCTGGTTGAGCAGTGTTGCTCAACTGAGGATATGTGGACTCCTAGTGGTCTGTGATGTTGTTGCAATATGCAATTTCATGTCAGAATTGTTTGACTAGTTTCTAACTTTTACAGAGGAAATAGTTTGTGTTAACCGACAGGACTCTTGCGCTAATAACTGTACTTGTAAGGTACATTATTGAGGAAAATCTATGAGGTATTTTGCGTTTATATTTCCCTAATAATCGACAACTCTTAAGCTCTTACTTGAGGTTAGGTTCATTAAAAACTGTGTGTTTTCTTTCTCTTTTGATCAAATGATTGGCGGATTGCTTTGGGCCTGTGTGGAGTAGGTCGAGAATTTACTCGTAAATGTTATTTTCCAGGTGCCAGAACGTACTACCTCTAAGTTCTACTGCAGAGAACTGGTGAAGGGACACAACAGGGCTGCTTCCAGGTAATAGCAGTATTTTCATTATCATTTTACTATATTTTTGATATGTCCAAAATAGCTCTGATTTACATGATTTACTTGGAATGATTAAGGCAGCTGAATCCTTAGTCAGGGCTGACACTTTTCAAAAAAGATAATGGTGTTTCTTTTCTCTGTGATATCTTTAAGACATTAATGAATCATAAGAGGATTTATTTCACTTGTCCTTATGAAGACGTAAATATACAATAGCAGAATTGTAATTTTGTTAACCGGTTACCCATATCAGCAAAATGTTGCATCCGTTTGGGTGAATGCATAACACAATGCAAAGAGTCTGCCCATGGGATCCAACTTTTAATTTATTAAGTTGAAACATTCCTGATAAGATGATTCTGCCTTGCATTTACTCATGCCATAAACCGACTGTATTTTCAAGGTTTATAGGTAAAGGACTTTGGTCCTGTTGTTAAAATGCTAAGTAAAACAGTAGAGCAAAAGGCTTAAGGAACAATATACCTGTATGTGTGATTAATTTCCATTTTATGCTGTTTGCCTGTGTGTCTCTCTCACCATCTAGTGGCAGTCCTGTGCTTATGACAGATAAAAGCTCTCTGTCTCACGGGGCTTCTATCAGCAGAAACCATCCAGGTCAGATTCTCTCTGAGATTTCTTTTTGAATGTTTTTAAAAATAGAATGTGATATTCCATATAGATTATTCTGCCCACCATCGTTTTTTGTTTCTTCATTTGCATTCCTGGTCATTGGTGAAGTGTGGTCAAAAATGATTCTGGGTGTATAATTGTATTGATATCCAATACAATAGATTGTTACTCTAGAGCAGGGGTCTCCAAACGTTTTGCAAGGAGGGCCAGATTTATTAACGTGAAGGAGCCCGGGGGCCAATATTTTTTTTCGCTTCTCTTCCGGGGGGGTTGTCAATGGGACGTCAAACGCTGCGCGTTCGCTTCTCTTCCGGGGGGGGGTTGCTAATGGGACGTCAAACGCTACGCGTTCGCTTCTCTTCCGAGGGGGGGTGCTAAGGGGACGTCAAACGCTGCGCGTTCGCTTCTCTTCTGGGGGGGGGTGCTAATGGGACGTCAAACGCTTTGTGTGGCGGGCTCCATCTAGTGTGGAAACTGAGAAGTGCAACAGAGTTGAGCTCAAGCTTCTTGTGCGGGCCATATTCAATTATGTTTTCAGAATTTGCTGCGGGCCAATAAAAACTGCAGTTGGCCCGCGGGCCGTAGTTTGGAGACCCCTGCTCTAGAGCATAGGTGTCAAACCCAAGGCCCGGGGGCCAGATATACGGCCCGCCACATAATTTTATTTGGCTCGTGAAGACAAATTGTGCATTGACCTCATGTGTCAATGCTAACATTGCAAATTGTCTTCACTTTTAAAAACTACAGATATTGCTAGCAATTCTTATTACCATGCGGCTTTTTAAAATATTTGAACAGTTTTTTTCTAGTGTCTGATTTCAGAGCTCATCATTCATCAGTTTGTTGTGTAGCCTATGCTGTATATAATATTTGCATTAACAGTCATAACGGTCTCCCGACGGAAACTATGAGTACAATGTGGCCCGCGACAAAAATGAGTTTGACACCCCTGCTCCAGAGTGTCAGTAAGTCTTGCGTTAGAGGTACTGACTTAACCATTTTTCTTATTGTTGTTATCTACATAATTGTTGCACTGTACAGTGTTAAACTGCAACCATTTAGTTAGATTTGCCTTCTATCTTGTTAAACTGACAGCTGGGAAAAAAAATCGGATCCGATCCAAGATTCAATTTTGCACTCATAAAAATGTTCCATGCAGAACTACACAGTTGTATCGTCTTCCTATAAGAACTGTAACTAATTTGAGTTCTTGTACTGTAGAGCACTTCAAGTTGGAGAGTCCACGTGTGCAGCAGCGTCTTCAGCAGCGCAGACGGCAACAGAACGACATAACTGGAAGACATTTACAAGTAAAGCATTCTTGAATGTGTTCTACATACTGTAAAAGCAGTAGGCTATTACAATGTCTTGTTTGAAGAAGGCCTCACTCAGGTAGCATAAAAGAGATTATAACCAAAGTCCACACGGAACCATTTAATCTAAGTAGATAAAGCAAAGTAAATTCAATTATGCAAAACATCTTTATCATCACAAACACACACACACTCACTGCTTCTCTGATCTTGTTTTTCATCTGCTCACTTGCTGTATCTGACCTCATCTGTTTGCAGGGTGTCAAGACTGTTCTGAGCCCATTCAACAAGGCCACAGAATATTCCTCCTCTAGTGACGAGTTTGGAAGTAGTGACGAACAAGACAGGAACAGGTGAGCTATAATTCATAAATAAAAAGAGGTTGTAATAATTACTCAAAAATAAGTCGATTACTCAACATTTATGAAGCGGCAAACATTTGAGAAACTATGACACTTGTTCATAGTTTTAGCTATTTGGTTGTGCAATATGGCCAATGTAAGTTCTTTGCATTTGATACATTTGCAATACATCCTTTTCTGGATCTCTCTCCCTCACTGTGCTTTCCTACCTTCACATGCCCATTTTTGATTGCTTTTCATCTTGAAAACATAATTGTCACTCATTAAACTATTACTTAGATGTGTTCTAATTGCTTCACACGTTTCTATCTTTCTAGTTGTGGCCTCCCCAATGGAAAGGGAGAGAAATACTTAAAAAGAATACCAGATGGCATTGTGCTGCAGCCTCATCACAATCTTAACCAGGTCTTTACAGAACCACCCACACTCTCATACACACACACACACACACGCACACACACACGCACACATCTTATGATGTCACTTGTTTATTTGCTTGAGCTGGGATATGTCAAAGTCAAAGTCTGCTTTATTGTCAATTTCTTCACATGCCAAGACACACAAAGAAAACGAAATAACGTTCCCACTATCCCACGGTGACAAGACATAGTACACAATATACATACAAGTAAACAACACAAAAAAATAAAAACAAGAAGGCACAAACAATGAATAAATAAGAGTGATGAATAAATAATAAATAAAGTGTCACATTGTATCATAGTTGATAGTGTTAATATTTAATCCACAGATTTCTCAGATGACATCAGATGATACCTACATGCTGCCAGACCTTCTGCAGAAAATATCTTCATCAAGTCCTTCTCGCAATGCACTAAGCCAGCAACAGCGGACACGAGAACAGAAATACGCACAATCGCCCACGGCACCGCGATCCCTCACACCTCAGGAGCTACATGTAAGTACCGTATTTTCTGGACTACAAATCGCAATTTTTATCATAATTTGGCCGTGGGTGCGATTTATACTCAGGACCGACTTATGTGTGAAATTATTAACACATTATATCATTTCACGTTATTTTCACACTAAACCGCGAGAGGGCGCTCTAGGCCTGTGGAATAATTGGAACTGCAACTGACAATGAGTCTGACATAAGCGACGTAGAAGAGGAAGCGCTGCAACTTCTACTTTCCGAGTTAGCGGAGTTGTTTATAAGTGACATCGAATATAAAGATTTCGTTGGATTTAAAGATATAGAGTGTCACGGATGGTTTGATAAACTTAGTTATATGAAAAACTCTTAATATGTTACGTCAGCCATGTTCTCAGTTCCTTGTTTATGTGTTTATGTAACGCTAGCATACCGTACCTTCAGCCTGTTGTTGCCTATTTTTATTTTAAATTGCCTTTCAAGATGACACGCGGCTCGGTGGCGCACTGGGTAGCACGTCCGCCTCACAGTTAGGAGGGTGCGGGTTCGATTCCACCTCCGGCCCTCCCTGTGTGGAGTTTGCATGTTCTCCCCGGGCCCGCGTGGGTTTTCTCCGGGCACTCCGGTTTCCTCCCACATCCCAAAAACATGCTTGGTAGTCCGATTGAAGACTCCAAATTGTCCCTAGGTGTGAGTGCGAGTGCAAATGGTTGTTTGTCTCTGTGTGCCCTGCGATCGGCTGGCAACCGGTTCAGGGTGTCCCCCGCCTACTGCCCGATGACGGCTGGGATAGGCTCCAGCACTCCCGCGACCCCCGTGGGGACTAAGCGGTTCAGAAAATGGATGGATGGATGGAAATTTCCCCCCGAAATGCGATTTATACACCGGTGCAACTTATATATGTCTTTTTCTTTTTTATTATGAATTTTATGGCTGGTGCTACTTATAGTCCGGAGTGACTTAAAGTCTAATGTGCCTCTGTGTTGATCAGCGGACTGAACTTTGTTTTATCTAGCCATCGGTATCTGACTCACTGGATCTTCAAACATGGCTGTCTTGCTTTAGTTACATTTGTCCACTAGAGGAAGGTAGATAGACAGTTATGACCAGTGGAGTGATCTTGTAGTACTACATAGTTTTGCATTGCACTCGCACTGATCAAAAGTATGCTTAATTATATACTGTACGGTGTACCGTGTATATTAGTGTTTATAAAACTGCAGACTCATGAATATAGCCTTGAATGACTGTAATTTTCATTATTTTGTTTTCTTCAGGCTTTCGGCAGTCCAGCTAGTAACAGCATCTCACCTTCCTCTTCCTCTCTCTTCTCCTTTATCGATCCAAGATTGATCCCTATATCTTCGCCACCTCAGAGCCCAAGTGAGTACACTTCCAAACAAATATACAAGCTTTGTATGAATCACTTTGAGTTATCTCAGGTGTTATGAGACAAAATGTTTTCAGTATGTAGTAAGGGTGAGCCAATCAAGAGAGAGAACCACAGGAAAGGCTCTGTGGTGAATGTGAACCCAACCAATATTCGACCGCAGAGTGACAGTCCTGAGATCCGCAAATACAAGAAGAAATTCACCACTGAGGTGCTCTGTGCTGGACTATGGGGTTGGTACTTTTCTTTTGCTCTCAAACAAGTGTATTAAACAGTGATACTGTATGCGGGTCCATATCAATGTAAAATGCCTTTGTTGTCATCGCAATTATTCACTCGTCATGAAAATGTAGTAAAATAATGAAGTCTTAATTATAAACGCACTTCATCATATCAGTTTCTCTTTCAGCTCTGTCAAGGACTGTGCTCCTCTTGTGCAAATCAAGTGGCCGCTGTGTTCACATCCACAATTGTGCAAAACTGTCATTTTAAACTTTAAACAAGCTGCGTGGGTCTATGAAAATACCAAACTTGGTCAAGGCCACCAGAATTAGACTAAGCCGCAGGGTTCAAAACTTGAGGAAAAAGTAGCGGCTTATAGTCCGGAAATTACAGTAAATCATTTTCCTCAATGGTCCACCATGTACTCATAAAATGAGTAACTAACCAAAAATGCCCTCCCTGTTACCACCTGTCAACAACTCACATACAGTACATTGCTGTTTGCATGTATATTTGGTGTTTGCAATTAAATCAGTTGCGTGAATGTGACCATTATGCATTTTAAACAGCATAACATCAACTTAATTTATGCATTTCAAGTTTAATTGAATTTTTTTTTGTGGGGGGGGGGGGGGGGTGAAATGAGGAAACCTAGAAGTACCCTTGTGGTAATATTGTGTAATATACAGTACACGATAGAGATGTATGTTTTCTTGTGTTGAATATCTGTTGTGTATTTTTATTGGGTTTGCTCTGCAGGAGTGAATCTGTTGGTGGGGACAGAAAACGGTCTTTGGCTGCTGGACCGAAGTGGTCAGGGGAAGGTTTACTCACTCATTAGCAGAAGAAGGTTTCAGCAGATGGATGTGCTGGAAGGACTGAATGTGCTCATTACTATATCAGGTAAACAAACTGTCAGTTGTATATTTACAATTTGGGGACATTCTCAAGTTAATGGTACAGAGTGAAATAACCTTTGAAGAACTTTTCTGTAAAGTTTGTAAAGACTGTAAAGACTTTCTGTTTCAAGGTAAAAAGAACAAGCTTCGCCTTTACTATCTTTCCTGGCTGAGAAATAAAATCCTCCGGAATGACCCGGAGGTGGAGAAGAGGCAGGGTTGGACATCTGTTGCTGATCTGGAAGGCTGTGTCCACTATAAAGTGGGTAAGTAGATTAACATTTGTGCCTTTTCTTGATACTGCACGGCAAGGCAGACGGGAAGCTGCAGGTCTCTGTTTTAGTTTATTTGTTCATTAACTTTTCAAGACCTTTGTGTCCCTTTGTACAGTGCGTTACGAGAAGATCAAGTTCTTGATAATTGCTTTGAAGACTGCAGTGGAGGTTTACGCTTGGGCACCCAAACCCTACCATAAGTTCATGGCCTTTAAGGTTGGTAAGGTTTGGATGTTGTTTATATTCGATTTCACGGTCTTGGGAATCAAGGAACGGGTTGATGACGTGATACAGCCAAAGTGCAAGTTCTCAGGATTTTTGGTAATGGTTCTCAAGGCCAATGTAGTGGTTCTTTTGGTTTTGGCTTCAGTGTAGACAGTGTTTGAAGGTGTTATACCCTGCGCCTACTGTGTGGAGTTCTACTTCTCTGGCTTA
Organism: Syngnathus acus; assembly: GCF_901709675.1. Taxonomy (NCBI): domain Eukaryota; kingdom Metazoa; phylum Chordata; class Actinopteri; order Syngnathiformes; family Syngnathidae; genus Syngnathus; species Syngnathus acus. The sequence continues at coordinate 20,629,667 of NC_051095.1, read as the reverse complement.
TCTGTGGGCATGCCAGTTTCCTTCCACATTGTGTGTATTAACTTACTTGTTGACTCTAAATTGGCAATAGATGACATTGTGAGTATGAATAGTTGTTTAGCTACATGTGCCATGGGAGGAGTTCATAGTGTACCCGCCTCTCACCCAAAGCCAGTTGACATAGGCTCCATCTCTCTTGCTCCCCAAAAGATTTTTTTTAGGATGGTAAAATGGTACCAATATACTTCTGACATGTACAGCAGTGTATGCATGGCCATCATTTTAAACATAACTAAACAGTACTTCTTCACATTTGCAACAACATGAATAAAGGTGGACTCACGCCGATTAAGGTCAGTCTGCAACCAAACTCTCCTTCAGTGACAGACATGATACATTCAGTCCATGAGAACCCCCACTCTCGGCGGAGTCTCATTAGAGCTGTGCCCCATTTCTTGACATCCAGCGTGGCTTGAGCTACTTTTATGTCCTTGCTCTGAAAAGGCCAACAATACACTGCATTTTGTATGACTTTGTGCCCATGTCATGCAGGTCATAAATGACATTTTCTCCTCTCTTCAGTCTTTCAGGTCCTTACCACAAAAGCCACTGTCTGTTGATCTGACAGTGGAGGAAGGCCAAAGGTTAAAGGTCATCTATGGTTCCTCTTCTGGTTTCCATGCAATTGATGTAGATTCTGGGACGCCATATGACCTCTACTTGCCCACACATGTAAGTGTAGTATACTCTCCTTCTGTACATAACTTGTTTAAACAATTTGATCTAGGATATTTACTATAACACCACCATAGTCTTGCTGTCATACACAAAAGATGAATAAAATAAGCCTTTATTTGTTGCTGGGAATGACAATATTGAATTGATAAACAATTTGGTTTTACGAACAAAAGAAGAATGCACTACTTGATAGTCTTGACATGGCTGTAAGAGGCTTGGTGATTTTTCTTGGCAAGTGGCAGGATAATTCACATTGCAAAGTGTCTGTTTGTTTGTTTGTTTTTTGTTTTTTACAAATGGTAAAGGTGCTGTGGAAGGGTAAAGTCTGCCCCGGTCTCACCTTTGGTCGTGACACAAGAACACGCTGGGGATAGTGTTACCAAGGCTTCATGGTCTCATGTTTTCACCTTTAAACTTAAAATTTGGGGAAGTATTTTGCATGACATGGATCTGGTTTGTGCCCTGTTTGACATGATTCCCAGCTGAAATGGAGCGGATGGGAACTTTAGGGCCTTCTGACATTATTGATGTACCTGTATTAGTGACCACCGTCTTGGTTCACATGGCCAAACTGTCTTAAATAAGAAGAAGCCGTAGCAACTTCTGTGTAAACAAAACATTATGGGCAAACAGAGAACTCAACATTCATAAAGCACACAATGTTTTTTGGTGTGATTAGTATTAGGACAATAAAAATAAAAAACTGCACTAAATCTTCCTCAAATTCAATCGCAAACATAGCTAATCAAACAGAACTGGAGTAGAGACTAAAGATTTAAGTAGAGAGGAAGGGCATGATGAAGTGTGTGCTCTGTGCCTCATCAGCTCACTAATTGTAGATATCTATCAGACTCAGTTGCATCCTAATCAGTCAGCATCAAGCCAGTCAGCACAAGATATTTTATAGTGCGAAAGGAAATGTGGTGAGGTAAGAAGGACTAGTAGCTGAACTGATGAAATAACTAAATAATCCATGTGTTTTTGAAATAACAGTGTTGTTGTCCAATATGAACAATAAATTGCCTCTTAATAACTCCTAATGTGGTATTTTACATGCAAGTGACTGTGCTATGTTGGAGTATCTATTGACATGTGCCACCAAATGATCAATTTAATTAATGGCCAATATAGCTTGTCTTTCCACCACGGGTTGTGTAGACTGCATGACAATAGCTGTGTCATTGATGAAAACTTTAGTATTAGGTCGTTTCTGTCGATCTGCGATTGGCAACCATTTCAGGCTGTACCCTGCGTGCCTGCTTGCCTGCCTGTCTGCTTGTGTGCGTGTCCCTCCAAAAATAAATGCCTTTTTAACTATCTTCCCACTCTGACAATGAGAGTTCCATTGGCACCTTCTGCAGTGGAAGTGCAATTACATTTAATTGTAATATGGCCAAAAATAAATAAAAATCAATGTTCCCTGGCATCAACTCCCACCCCGCTAGCCTGAAAGACTGGGCTAGGGTTAACATATTTATTTTATTGAATTGTGCAGATTATGAGTCACATTACGTTGGAAAAGAGTTAAAGTCTTAACTAGCTTTGTCCTTAAATATTACACAAGTGTCCAAAACATAATTCTCGACCTGTTTGAGGTCAAGCTTAATCAAACTAATTGTTTTACAATCTATTTCTGCTCTGCTGTGTGCGGGCGGACTTCTGGCGGCTCACATTCTGACAATTCTTCTACACTTTGTTGCAGCGTTACGTTATATTTCATGCGTAGCAAATTTTGCTCGACTAAGCTTTGCATGGTATGTTTGTTTTTTCCCAATATGTCATTTTCATACAAAATGATAAATGTCTCCAACCTATAAATGTGTCTGTGGATTGTGTGCGTGTCTCTTGCTCTCGCTCTCTCTATCTCACTCTCTAACACACATACACATCATTTCACCACCTCAAGCATGTGCTACTTTCAGTAATGAAGTGGTGGTAGGGTGAGAGCAGTAAAGTCGGACATTCGTAGGGAGAAATACGCTCTAAAAATACACTCTTCCTGTCCTCCTTTGCTTGCGTGTGTGTGTGTGTGTGTGTGTGTGTGTGTGTGTGTGTGTGTGTGTGTGTGTGTGTGTGTGTGTGTGTGTGTGTGTGTGTGTGTGTGTGTGTGTGTGTGTGTGTGTGTGTGTGTGTGTGTGTGTGTGTGTGTGTGTGTGTGTGTGTGTGTGTGTGTGTGTGTGTGTGTGTGTACGTGCGTGCACGTGCGTGCGCGTGCGTGCGTGCGTGTGTGTGTGTATGTGCTTCTAGTTTATTAAGCCAGTTTTTATCCAGCTGTCTACCACATTTGTGCCTTAACCTTCCATCTTGCCAAGTTCATTACCACCTTTTTCCTTCTTAAACTTCTGGGACTCCGAAGAACACTTCACGCCCACACAATTACTGGCACACACAAAAACACACACATTGCATCACTCACCCACGCAGAGTAGCATACATTAACACACACACACACACAAACGTCTGTGACTCATCTGTGAATCATCTGTGGCGGGTTGAATGAGCAATGTAACGATGCTGATGCCAAGACAGAGGATTAAGATTGCATTGCGTCTGTGGATGCCGGTGCTGATGCTGAGGATTGTGGTGGCTCACACTCTGGTGATGTATAGACTGTGTTCACTTGGCTGGTTAAGTTAGTGGTTACCACTGCCTAAAACCTTGCTGAACTCAAATGACTTATTGGCTCAAAGTAATTAGAGAATAATCATGTATTTAGTTTTATCATAGTTCTGTTTTTTTAGTAATTATATCAAACCAGATTTTATCACTTGTAGAACCTTTTTGTGAAGTGTTTTGTGTGTCCTCTTGTCACTAAAAAGTACCAACAATTGTAATAGTTGTACTGTATACTGCCCGTTGGTAGTTACACAACCACACTGCAGTATTCTTGGAAGTCACTCATCATTTACGCTATTTTCATAATGTCTTTTCTCTGGCAATGTTACTATTAATGATCGTCTTTCTACTCTCAATCATTTAGAGCTGCACCTATTGAATATTTTGGTCCTACTGAAAACTTTCTTAACTGATTAAGTATTTGGATAAAAATTAAGTATTTAGATAAAAATTTAAAAAAAAATTCAAATTTTGTTTGCAATTGTGAATACACAAGAGAAAATAACACACTTAACATAATACTAAATGACTGTTTGAAGTGCAACTGTGTCAGGTTGTCAGCAAAACTGTGTGCAGTTCTTTTTGCCTGTTAAGCTGTCTTTGAAAAGTCACCCAATAGCCCTCACCAGCCTATAATATGGGACACTCACTTATTGGGGCACTTGGCTAGCCACTAGGCGGTAACACTGGCAACAGCCGCTGAATGTCATTGTCAGTATAATTAATTTGATGGGATTTTGTTTTAGCATCCTTAATTAGCGACTGAAGGTGATTCCAGGATGATGTGTTTCAATTGGTGGCTTTTTTAGTTTGCGATGGCGATCCAAACTGGCGCCAACAACAGTCATAAAGACGAGCCAAGACAGTCACCAAGCCACCACGCGCTGCCGGAGACAACTTCAAAGTAAAAGCATACAAAGGCAGTGATGTCTATGTCTTCTGTGCGTGTGGTTGTGTGTGTCTTTTACAGATCCAGGGTTCCATTCATCCGCACGCCATCATTATTTTGCCAAACAGTGCCGGAACAGAAGTTCTTGTTTGCTACGAAGACGAAGGCGTGTACATTGATACCTATGGGCGCATCACCAAGGATACGGTTTTGCAATGGGGAGAGATGCCTGCATCAGTCGGTGAGTTCTTTGTTTTTATTGATGTTTATTTTATTTTTTTTATTGCTAATGCAGTTCAATACCAAAGAAATTGTGTTATGTGTCTGAATTTGCAGTGGTGTATAGAGTTGGAAGGTGTTATACAATTTTAACTTTTAAACTTAAGAAGGTGTTAAATTCTCTAAAAGTCGTAAAACCAACCAAACCCTGCATTTGCCAAAAACTGATTATGCAAATAGTCAGGCAGGTTTTTGATTCTTTGTTTTGAATTTTGCGTCTGCTTATTTCACATAACATCTTTCTTGTCACCCGTTGCTGAAATTGGTTCTCCTTAAGACTTAATTAATCTTTTGACGCTTACCTGATCTGAAATTTTGGGTGGTATGCTGTCATCACATGTTCAAACTGCTTGTTGTGACTTCACTGGTACTGTACTGTATACTGAAAGTCCCCCGAATTTCCAAATAGTGCTGTTCAACTTTAAAATGTCCGCTGTAGCTTTCAACAAGTTAACTTCTTAAATGTTCGGGTTAATCTATATTGCATAGTTTGTGAAAAGTGAATGCAACGCAAAATGTTCAATATCCTGCAACATCTTCCATGCTTGTGCAGCTTACCTACAGTCCAATCAGGTGATGGGTTGGGGAGAGAAGGCCATTGAGCTCAGGTCTGCCAACACAGGAAACCTGGAGGGGGTTTTCATGCACAAAAGGGCCCAGAAACTCAAGTTCCTGTGTGAAAGGAATGACAAGGTATGTCGTCACGACAAATTGTACCAATCTGCTCCAACAAATGTTTTAAATTAAGTACTTGGTAACAGTTATTAGATAAATTATTATTATTACTATGCCTACAAGTTTTTGTAAAAATGTATTTAGTAAGTACAGCATCAGACCCTCCGCGACCCCTCACAAAATAAATGTAAAAAAAAAAAAAAAGATAATTTGTACTTGGCGCTGGATGTTTTCATTCTAAAGAAATGACTTGAATTGATTATGGCATTTAATGAGTTGAAATAAATGATGAAATAAAAAAATGAATTATTGAAATGAAGCCATTATCTTGTGATGTAGATTCACCTGAATGTTGTCTCTTGTAGGTCTTCTTTGCATCAGTGCAATCAGGAGGCAGCAGTCAGATTTACTTCATGACATTGGGTCAGAACTCTCTTTTCAACTGGTAATAAACTAGACGTGCGGCACCAAGAACTTCTGCTTGTGCAGTCCATCAGTCTTCACGCTTGTCTCACTTTGTCGCATCCTGAATGTGAATTTTGACCAAGAAGATCTGTCTGTGAAAGTACATACTGACATTGTTTTGGAGCTGCATTTGTCAACATCTGAAGTCCAACAAATTCACTGGATTTTGTTTTTCCTCATGCATGCGAGGTCATCTTGTTTGGATTAATCGCATTCTTACTGCCTTTCTCTACCGACATTCCACAACCCAAAATTCTGCTGCAGTCATTCTTTCAAACAGCATCCATGTGATGGAATGAAAGGTGGAAGAATAAGAGCTTTACTATCTCTTGTTTACGGAAATCATCTGAGAGCTTCAAAGAGGATCCCCTCACAGCGACAAACAGACCACACATTTGGTTGCTCATCACATTACTTTAATCACTTTAACCACTTTCCAAATTGCTTGTCAGCTGTCAGAATTGCTTGAGTTATTCAAACAGCCACATGGAGATGTTTAACCCCTGTGGCTGATGTTAAATGTTGAATGTATGAAAGTACCTTCGTGAAAAAGAAACAAGATTTACTACGCATCACGCGTAGTAGTTCCTCATTCCTTCATTTTTTAGTTTTATCTGCAAACTGAATCTAATTTGCACCATCAAACATTTTTGTATTGCTAGATTGTTGATCTAAAAACAAGGCTAAATTTCTCCAATGACTATTAAGGAAAACGAAGCTCATTGAATTGAGTTCTACATTGTGATACTTAGCAGGCATCACAATTAGATACCACACAATCAATGTAGTTCAGTACTTAAAAGGTGCAATTGTGTAAAGCTAAACAAATGCACTCCAACAGTATTTCCAGGCTGTGTGTCTTTGCCTTGAACATATCCAAGAAGTGTATGTACGTGTATATGTCAAACAAATTGTATATAAGTGAATGTTTGTTTTTTGTTTTTTTAGAGGGTGAATGTGAAGACTGCTTTAAACTGGTTTTTTTTTTTCCCTTCAAATGACATTCATAAATGCACTCCTGTTTGACCTGTGATTAACTTCACAGAAGTGTAGCATGCTCCAGAACGCTACATGTGTGCACGTGACCAAATATTCTAACTTGCCCGATAAAGGGCCAGCCAACCTATGCGACAAACTTATCTTGAACCTTCCAGAGGTACAAGGAGATGTAAAACTTGAAAAATACATATTGGCCTTCAGGGACAGGAAATATCAGAGCAATTCTAAGACCAGTCCAGAAGGTGATTCCGTCCGGGAGTTTAAATTCCATTTTCTCATGCCAATATATGTTTTGCCTCTTATACCCATTTCCAAGAGCGTCCCTCCTCACTTACTTTACTGTTTGTGCCAGTCGACTGCAGTTATTTACAAATTCGTCCATATGTTACAAACATGTCATTCTACTACTCAGTGTCATTCCACATAGCTTTTTTTAGGGGTTGTGTTTACAAGAAGTGTCAACCCCCTGCACAATCCGCACATGCCGATTGCTGCCACTTTCGTAGTCGGAGAAAAACCCATTCCTAAAACACAGTCATTGTGTTCAATTGCCTTACTAGTGAGGACTATGGTCATTTTAGTTAGTACATGGATCTAGCTGGATATCAAGGATTTCGAATTAATCCTCAAATGACTTTTCTATAATTGTTACTTCTGGATTACTGGAAGCAAACATGCCCCCAGTGCGTCATCTCAGTCAAGCTGTATCACAAATGAGAAAGCCCGGCGCACTCCCGCCTACACTTCACTGATATCCGCTCACATCTCCCAAGTCTCCACCATCAAGTTTTCTCACTTGCTGCTGCATTTCACCCCCCTTCCCCTCCACTCCACTTTTATCTTCCTCAAACTCACGTTCCTCCAGTCTTTGTTCCCAAGTGTTGTTTGCTCTCTTTCCATTCCATCCACCCCCAGCTCTGCTGCCAAACGCTCCATCAGCATCACTAAGCTTCTGGTTGTGTCGTTGAATGCAGTCAAGTCTTGTTAGGAAACATATTGTGTTTGAGTACTGCACAAATACAGGAACGCAACAGGACTTCAGGTCATCAATATGTGCATTATTAATTTCTTCATAAAGTCATTAAAACTAAGACCATGGAATTGACCAGTACCGTACACGAGTTGATGCTTGTTGTCGGTTCTACCTTTTCCTGCATTTGCAACATTTGCAGTAAGTTTTGAATGTCACATCTAATGCAAAGCTGCATATTTTCAAAATGACAGTCACAATCTACAGTAAATTGAGCATTAGCTACTAGACTAAGTAAGGCTGTGGTTGTAAAGTGATGATGTTTAGGATACTGAAGAATCGTACCTCTTCTTGCCGAATTCCTAGTCGTGTCTGCAGACTAAGTGATGGGAAAAAGAATAAAGATGGAGAAAGTCGTTGATGGTTGCTTGCAGTGGAAAGAAGGATTTGAATGTTACATGAAGTTGCATTTGCACGATCTAAAATGTTTCAATCGAAGGTGCCAAACTAAGATGATGAGATGAAGGCAGTCTATTGCCAACAGCTCTCAGGTTTGCAGTATAAATGTCAAACAGCTATGTACTTGTCATTGTTCCTTCATTCCAAGAGGCAAAAGAGATTATTTTGTAGGCAAATACATATGTGAAAACCTGCATTTTGCCTATTTCCAAACCCTGTATCAATGCTAAAGATTTGTTACTTTGGTTTCTGTTTTTTTGCACTGGATTTTTGGATTTTTTGATTGCTTCAGTTTAATGGCATGCTAATATGTTTGTATGCAAAATGGCAGAAAACAATAAATATTGAATTAAGTTCACTCCATTGTTGTTTGTGGCTTCCAACATAATAAACATTCTAGTGTTTGACTTTTGCTTTGTTTATGATTTGTCTTTGTTAATACTATAAAAATGAACTCAACCCTTTCCTTTTTAATTCAAGTAAAGCCTGTATCTCACTGAGCAACGAAGTTTAGCAAAGGTTTGCACATGGCTCGAATGTTGATTTTTCGTTAGGTTTCGTTCTAGGTCGCAAACAGTCGCGTTGATGTTTGCCACACATTCACCAACAGTTTTAAAAGTCAGCAGATTTTCTTTTCGAGAAATTTTGAACATGACTTTGTGAGAAGAGCAACTGTTTGCAACCTTTTAGCAACCCTGACAAAATACCAACATTTGCACTCATGGCTCAATGAGATACAAATTATTTATGTCAATTATATATCAGGGACAAGGCATCCAGGTCCAGGGATCCAGTGTGATCCATCGATCCTGTGGGGAACGCCACCACCCTACAGCTCTCCCCTCCACAGTCCCACTTCACTAGAAACAATCAAAGAAACCAGCCAGCACTGGTAAGTGTTTGATAAGTGTGTTGTTTTTAAATTCTCTGTGACGGTAAGCAGCAGAATGCGTGTATTACATGTGTGTATTACATGTTAGGTGTCAACCTATACCATCACAAGTTTGAAGAAATGCATAAATGCATTCAAAGAACATTTGGCATTCGATTCAGGTGTTTTAATGGTTAAATCATGGAGAGAATAGCAACAACTGGTAGGTGGCAGAGGTTGTGGTTCGCAGTGCAAAGCCCAACATGCTTTTGTGACGCAGTGGTCGCCACCAAGATGTGATTGGCAGGCCTGGGGGATCAGGTGACTTGGTCCAAGCTAAATCTGTCCTCCCCAGTTGATAAGTTGAGGTGCTTGGAGAAATCCGGGGTGGAGGGTTTTCAGTTTTGCAGTGACGCAACAATGAGAATGCAAAATATGTGTCCAGTCCAGTAAAGCAACAGAATATTTTTGCTGAACTTGTCTTGGATTGGGACAGCCTCACAGTTCTCAGGTTTGAATCTCAGTTCTGGCCTCCTGTTCCGGTCTGCATGTTGTTTGTTTTCTCCAGTTAGTCTGGCTTCCTCCCACATTCTAAAATAGTATGAGGCAAGACTTGAAATTGGTGTGAAAGTGAGCGTTTGTCAATTTTATGTGCCCAGCAATTGGCTGGCAACCAGCCCATGGTGTAGCCTGTAGTCCTGTATACTATGTAAAGTACCTGAAAACGATACTTGGGTAAATGTATCAACATGTACCTTAACAGAAAATAGCTCCAGTGAAAATAACACTTGCATTCCAGAATACTATTTGAGTAAAAGTCTTAATCTCTAACATTAAATGTACTTAAATAAATCTAGCATATTTTTCAAACGTCAAATGTGCCAAATTATTGGATGTAAGAATAAACCTATTTCAAATAAGCAAAAAACGTATTTTACTTGTGCTTAATTAGTTTACTTCTGTAAATAAGCCCAGGGGTGCGTAATGTTGTTACCACCACTGAAGTTGTATTGGTCATCATCTGCTGCTGGGGATGTTGAGTAGCAGCAGGGTTGTCTTAAATTCAATTAGTATTGTGTTAATACGATAGCCTTCACACATTTACTGTATAGTTTGAACATTTTCACAGCTCTCACTAGTTAATAGTGGATTTCATAAACACATGTCCATGCATCCATTCATCCATCTATCCATCCATGCATCCATCCATTTTTACACTGTTTATCCCCACTAAAATAACGCATCACCTAAAGTGTTTAGCAGTGAATAGCAGACAAGGAGATGAATGGAGAATAAAATGTCATGTTCATATTTACCACTGCACAGTAAAGCCAACAATAACCTCTCCTCCAAAAAAAAATCTTTTGGTAGACTGGCAAGTCTAGTCTAGCGTGTTTGGAGCCGTACTGCTTTTCAGAAATTGACTTGCTGTTGTGTTTGGTATTGTTGTGCTGCTGCAGAACCAAAATGCTTCGACCTGAGGTCACAAAGTGATGGCTGGACATTCTTTGGCAAAGCAGAGAATTCATGGTTCCTTCTATCACAGTAAAGCAGCCGCCGACCATCACCACCTCCACCTTTGATTTTTGGTATGATGTTTTTTTTGTTTTTGCAGTGCTGTTACATCTTTTTGCCATAGTCTTTAGTTTCAACTTTTGCTTAGTGCATTTTAGCTCTGAGATTTGCTGGCAACCAATCCCCACTACTTGCCCAAAGTCAGCTGGGATAGGCTGCAGTTCACCCACGATATCAATGCGGACAAGCATTATCAAAGATGGATGGAGGTTTAGCTCATTTTAAAAGTGACAAAACAGTACTTTTAAATTCACATACATAATGGCCCATAAAAGGACACTCATGTCTGATAAATCAATAAGAAATGAAAGAGCACACACTCTGGTTTTCTTCAACTCCAAAATAAAGGGTGCGCACTTTATAAACTGCAGATAGATGGGCAACAAATCTATTTCTAAAGCGTATTTTAAACAACAGTAGTGATCAAGTACCATAAAAGCTTTCCGAAAACAGGATGTAAAACAATGTACCATTGCAGAAGTTAAGAAAACTAATAATATGAAGTGTATAACCAACAAAACACAAAATGCCATAGCAATATACTGTATGTATGTTTTTTTGCTTGCTTGGAAGACACATATTGTAAAAGTAAAAAAAGCAACAGGAACAATTTTGTAACAAATAGAGTAAATGAGTATAACACAAAACTGGCAACTCAAAGTCCAGTCAGTGCAGAGGTCTACTTCAATGCACTTACATAATGACAAGATGTATCTACTCTCCACTGGGGCTTGAATTACGCAGTGGGTGGCTTCTTTAAATTGAGTTTGCAAGTTTCATAGCCTTCCTTTGTTTCATCTGAAGTGATTTCTTGAAACACTTATGAGCATCTTGGAAATCTGTGGTGAAGTGTTATTTTGAGAGATTTATCTCAGGTCACAGAGGCTCACTTTGCTTGGGAGGTCGCAGTTTAATTTAGCTTGGAAACCCGAGCCTCGGTGTTTACTGTCAGTTGCCTCTCCGGGCTTACAGGACAGACGCATGCACGCTCCTGTTGGTGTGAAAGGCTTCATCAGTTGATGCCTCATGGTGGGGGCGAACGTTTGGCCTCAATAAGAGGGAGAATACATCGAAACAAAAACAATGCAAACACATAACTGAACTTCCACCAAGCACAAAGCACTAAATAATCAAAACTGCAAAGATACAAGTTGTAGCCAGAAAACAAACAAAAAGCACAGTGGAAGATTACACAAATTGAAATTGACATCGTGCATGAGGCTCTGCCCACCAAATCTCACCTGGAAAATTGAAAACAAAACTCACAGGAACAAAACAGGAAGACAACACGGTAAGCATTTTTTTTCCCTTCATAGTGGTTGTGTAAAGAACTACTGCAGCTCGATCACTCAACATTCTACTTCTTTCAGTGATTGTTTTTTTGTTTTTGCAGAGTAGAAATCAAACACTTGTTACTGCCTCCAGGTACGCCTGAAACATGGCCCAGTAAGTTGTGCAACATTGTGTAGACTCTGCGGGATGATGTTGATTCATGCAGCACCACTTATTTGTGCGTGTAATTACGAAGTGTCCAGAAAGTGCAGAAGAAGACGAGCTCCATGTCTCTGACCATCTCTTCCTCTGCTTCGTCCACCGGGGAGCTCTCCTCCAGCTCATCTTTGTCTTCCAGTGCACCCGCTTCGAGACACTCCAGCCTGGTGCAGCAGCCTTGCGTTAGCCCCGAGAGGGTGATTCCAACACTTCTGAAAGACATAAAAACAACACCAATAGTACTTGACTAAATGGACTGTATGATATTGCTTCCAGACGGAGAGTCGCAACTCCAATGAAGATTTTGGAAACGAAGTTGCTGCAACATTCGTAAAGGTAAAATAAATTATTTATATATGGACAGCAAAAAAATGAAGAAGGCCCGGTTTAGGAAAACTACAGAACTCTCTCGTACCATCACCAGAAATTTTTATTGTAAAAGTATAAACATTTGTGATAATAATTCGGAGGGGCATGATGAGGAACTTGAGATGACCACAGCCATAGCTATGTGACCTTGACACTTATACTGACAACTTCTGTTTGTTTTGAGCATAAAACTGTTGGGCTGCACAGAACATATTATAAAGACGATTTTAGGGTTGACTTCCACTTTAAGTATAAAGTTCAAAACTATTTCTACAATTTGTGATGGAATAAAAGTTGCAAATATTTTTGTTTCTCTTTGCTGGTCATCACCTCATCATTCAGTGCCTTCAGGACGTGTACACATTGAGGAGCCAGTTGGTGGTTTTGGAGTGTCGACTGAGGGGGACACCGCCCCTGCAGGTGACCTGGTATCGAGAGGACGAGCAAATTCTGGACTCTGATGACTTCAGGATATTACGCAAAAGTAAGTGCATTTAAGTAAGCGCATTTGTACAGAAGTGTGAACAAAATAAACATATTTTGACTAATAAATATATTCAAATGTACACGCAACATACTCTAAAACAGGCTATTTACTTCCATGTGCGCATACTCCGTGGAATTATTTTAATTAATTATTTTCACATGGAACGTTCACACAAACACGTTCAAACGTATTTGTGAATACATTCGAATGTATTTAAATACACATTTGTCAGTCAAAAAATGTTTACCCCCACATTGGCAGCTCACTGCTTCCGTAGCCTACGTTTGATAATAATCAGTGTTCCAAGTAGCAAGGTCAAAAAACAAAAATACATCATCTCAATGATTCTGACTGATAAATGTACGTATATTATAAATTACACCTAATTCACTACCAGAATGGCATAATACAATAAATAAAATTCCTTTAAAGCAATTTATGAAGATGCACAATTTAAGACTTTAGAATAATTCTGGATACTCCACCAAAATAAATAACTTTTCTTCCCTTTCTGTTTTCCCAGAGGCCAATTCTGCATCAGTTCCAGGTGAGTGTACAGCATAATATTAACCACAATTGTTGTTGTCACAGATGACGGGCAAATGATTCACCCAACCATGGCATATTAAAAGCTTTTGTTAATTTATTTGTTTAGAATTAGGAGGATAGTCTCCTTTTAGCAATTTAAACAATTGGCCATCTCCTATTTTGTATTACACCGGGTGTGGCTAGCAGCTAGTCATATTTATTTACAAGCTTTAATGCACCAGTTAAGCAAACTCACTCAAAAACACCTAGATGTGTTCATTGAAACAATGCTATTTAAGTTCATAAAATTCAAATCAAAAGTGCACATTGTTACGCTAAGACTCAAAATAAAAACGCAATACAGTTCAGTGCATAAATGTTCTTGTGTTGCTGTCCACAGAGGAGCTTTGTACACTGGTGATAACTGAAGCCTTTCCAGAAGATTCTGGTTTATTTACGTGCATCGCCCATAATTCCTTTGGCACAGACTCATGCTCTGCCATGTTGGATGTTTACAATGGTTTGTTATTCCTCTCTCTGTAAATCATAAATTGTGGAGCTTTTTTTAATTGCTGTGTCCAGAGCAACACAATTGTATCTAAATGTCAAAGGAGTGTACTAACAGTACCCACGACCCATAAAACCCATGTAGACCTCGAGGAGCAGCTGGAGATAGAGGCGATTCGCCAGCAAGAAGCAGAGTGCTTTATGGAGTCCAATGAAGCAGATGTCCAGCTTGACAGTGCTCCTCTACATACTTGTGAAGACTTCCCGACTGTGCTGCCTGACCCTTTGATTGCTCCCCCACCCGCAACGGTCTGGCCTAGCAGCTCCCTGGAAGATGTCGCAAGTGATGTTGGGTGAGTGTATGATACGTTATGTTCATGTATCTGATTAAATCAACCTTAGAATATATCACTTGTGAAGGCCATCTTGAAATCTAATAATAATAATTCCATTAAACAAATTGTGTTAATTATTCCCTCCAGTAATTTCTCCTGGCTGCTCTGCTTTAGCCTACTTGAGTACTTGTAAATTTGATTTTTTGGGAGGGGTCAATCAATCATTTATGAAAAAATGGATTAATATGTTAATCACGATTAAGTCAAACAATTTGTCACATCATTGAGGAACATAAAGTATAAAGCTATTTTATTCAGTCAAAATTAATAATCTAGTGCTTTTCAAACACAATATATATTATGTTCTATATATATATATATATATATATATATATATATATATGAACTCTTAGTGCTTTACATGAATCAAAAGCATGATCAAATGTCTTTCCATTTGTATATTTCCATTTCCATTGTTTAATTTCAAAGGATGTCACTGTTGGAAAAAATTGGTCTTCTGTCACAGGTTTTCACATTTTTGTCAATTTTCCATGAATTAATGGGACACGTTGACATGATGCATTCAACAAATGAGTCAAGATGGAAGGCTTTAAGTTGAAAATTATATTTCGAAGTTTATCGTTGGTGAGTTCTAACGTGCAGTGAATGAATAGACCACAAGGCGGCGCTTTCGCTCAGGCGTTGGTGGGGCAAAAAGCAATCAAGTGGAGCTTGTCTTCCTTGCAAGCTTCTTCTCGTCTTCAGTCGAGCGTGCGAGCTTGTCGTCACCTATCTGCTGTTGCTTCTTGGCTGTTTTCGTCAATTGTTGAAGGAAAAGCACCAATTTTACTGCGTGTCGTCAAGTTCAAACACAAAGGTCCATAGAAGTTTTCAAAGGTAAGATATATCTTAATATTTTTTTCCCCCAAGACTTCCTTTTCATCACCCTAAAGACGACGCGCTTCACAATGAATGAATGCCGAGTGTGTTTTGGGAGAGGACTTGAATAATTTTGAGGAACTTTTTTGTTGTTGCCACCCCCTGGAAAAAAAAAACTCGATGTTTTCATTGAGACCATTTCGAGAAAGTGTCAAAACTATTTGAAGGACTGGGTTGTCATTTTGCTGGTGTGCACGATGCTACAGTAGAAACGTGCTCACACCTGTTGCGCAACGCTAATTGACTTTGAAATGATTGAATTTGTAACCCCATGTAGCCATTCTTAATTCCCCTTTCGAACAAATATATTATGTCATGTCCATTTGCCTTGATCTAAAGAGAGGGCCCACTTGTTAATGTCCAGTCTGCAGATTGCATGCCAAAATGCTCATATTGAAGCCAAGAGGTATCTCAGAATAAATTATGAGCTCATTCGAGGGCGGTAATATTTCCCTGCCTGCATACTTGTCTCTTTGCCAATGAGTCTACAACCAAAGCGAGTTTTCCCCCCCTCTTCCCACTGAAGTGTTTGTTATCTCGTTTGTTTCAAAACAAATCTAATAGACTGGTATGATCAGAGAATGTTGGCACGGATGCTTTGGCTTTTTCTCCTGACAGTGATGTGTCCTATCTATATCTGGAAGTCTCCTGAGCTATATCATCATCTGTAATGTGAAGTGCAGACATGGGGACTTTTGTCCTTCAGAGCTTTCCTTCCTCGCTACTACCCAACATTTGTTTACATTATATCAGTTACTAGGTAAATGTGTGTGTGCACACACAAGTCCTAGGAGAAAATCTATGCAAGCACAGAAAGAACATGCTAACTCCACACAAGAAGGCCAAAGCCTGAATTCAAACTCCCAACTGCCAAACAATGAGATGGATATATTTGACCACAATTTAACCATGCCAAAATTAAGGCATTGCATTGCAAATATGTGATTGTATTGTATTGATGAAATCGATCCTTTTTTTCCCGTGGTGAAATAGCGATATGAAGGTGCACATATGTAAGCGATTGGGCAATAGCAGACTTGTAGGTGACAAGATTGAGCGGCTTTGCTTCTATTTTTGAGGAAATGTTGAGTGTAGATGCCAGAGCACAATGGTCAGATGGTATTGTTCACTTTGCCGTTGTCAGGCACAGAGGATGAAAAGGATAGTGCCCTCTTAGCCGTCCGTGCCACACAAACATTGTGTTTGCATGCATGCATGTGTGAGTCACCAGTTGTGTGCCTGCACCTGCCATCCGATGTCCAAATTCCTCGACCAATATAGCTTTGACCACTTAATCTCTTACTCCCTTACACACAGTCTGGAATCAGCCAGCATGAGCACTGGAAATTGTTGAATTCTCATCCCATTGATGCTGAAATCAATCTTAAAATGTACACGGATTATAGGTTCATATCAGATCAAGGGTTATAATAATGTAATCATAATTATGTTAACCACATAGCTGATGAAATGCACAAGTGTTTTATGATGTCGGATAAATCCTGAGTACCCACAGAAAAACACCAGTTGGTCTGGCTTTAGTGGAAATTTAAGCTAGGGACTTCTCAACTGGTAGGCATACCTGCTAACTAGTAACCACTAAATGATAACCACCATGCTGCCCATCATATGACAAGTTTGTAAATTCACTGTAGATATATTTTACTGCTCTAATAAAGAGTAATCTCCAAGATCTAAAGTGGTGCTTGGTGTCCTTCAATTTGTAGGTTTGTAGAATCAGTTCAGTATAAACAACATGGGAAGGTTGTTAAAGGCATGCACAGACCAAGCAAGACAGAAAAGCTACAAGCAATATGTCCTGAAAACAGAAAATGCCCAGCAAAACAAATGAGGACTAAATGCGAAGAAATTGGAGTCGGAATCTGAGACCGAACTGTAAGAAGACGCTTAAATGAAGTGGAATTTATTTACAGACAAGCTCAACGAAAACAGTCACTAACACCGAAACAGAAAAAAGATAGATTACAATGGGCAAAGGAAAGGAAATTGTTCTCTGTTGGGATATTTGGATGCTCTGTTAGTCCGGATCTCAATCCAATTGAAAGTCTTTGGTGGAAATTGCAGAAAATGGTTCATGACAAAGAGCTCCAACCTCCAAAGCTGACCTGGCAAGAGCAATCAGAATAAGTTGGTGCCAATAACTGATTCTACTTTTGGACACAGGATTATAATTAAGGTATCTGTAGTTTGAAGCGGAATTTTAAAGTCCAATTGAAACTCGTCCGCTGCTGTCTCTCTCAGTGTCCAACGACCAAGGAAAAAAGGCTAAGACTTGTTGAAACCTTTCCCTGAAGGGCGGGAGCTGCGTTTGTTCAAACCTTTTGTTCAAATAGTGCACACCAACCCAGTTGTGTAGCCCTCACCATTCATTCCATGGTTTTATCATTTTCATAATCATACTGGATATGTAAACTCGATTCCCGGTCAGGGAACCATATGCAGTCACATGTCAGTGTCTCCCCTGTGCCAGTCCCAAGTCTCAAATACAAAACTGACAACTGGTGCCATGATGCCACAATCGTCCACACTGTAGTTTGAAAGATAAAGAACAGGACTAGAACTCCTGGGGTTGTTTGTTAGTTTTGTACTGCGGGTGGGTATAAACCAAAGAAATCATGTGGCTATGTGGATCACACTTATACTCGCCTCTGTCTGTTCTCGCCCTATTCTGGCTGGAACCATTGTATTTCAAACTGCTGGATGCTTTCACCCAGGTTTCAAGAGAATCTGCTGGTCAACCACTCCTCGGAAGATCACTTCAGTCAGGACCAGTGCTCAGAGGTCCAGAGGTCCCCAGAGGTCACGGTCTATCCGCCCAGCCCTCATCCTCCATCTTCGCCGCTACCACCTGCACAAGTCGAAGGAAAACACCCAACACCCAAGTTGTTCACGCCAAGCAAGCTCCTTTTCAATGTAAGAATTTTTTTTTTTCAAATTCATTTAGCTACCAATGTTCTCCCAGCTACCCAGCTAGTCTTTACTTGTTGATGCTCTTCTTTTGTCCAGTCCTCCCCGTTAGGAGGCAACACTATGAACCTGTCAGACCTGCCTACCTTTAAGCCCGGTGCCTTCCCTCCCAGTGCTTTCAACTATGCACGGCCAAGACACTTTATTCAGTCGCAATCTGCCTTCCAGGTACCCAGCTACGAAAGTGTGATAAGGGAGGCTCAGGAGAACCAGAATAATTGCCAGGAAAACCTGACGTGTTCCAAGCATAGTTTAAGTGTCCCTGAAGCGCATAGTCAAACTACAAGGATGTCTTCACATAGCCAGTCATTGTCAAAGTCCTTGTCTCAGTCTCAGTCACAGTTTCAGTCACTGAGCTTTACTCCAAATCAGACACAGCCTAATGGGACAAGCAAGTCTTCACCATCCTCATCCAGTCTGAGCTCACCCACTTCCACTTCCTCTGCCGCTCCTCCTCACTCCTTTGTTGCCCCTTCTTCCTCGCGCGTGACCATGCGCTCCAGCATAACCCTCACCCCTAGCATCCCAAGTGCAAGTGGTCTTGGCAGTGCCACTCTGCCAGCCAATCAAAACACCATGTCTGCTCCTGCTGCCTACCTCTGTTCTGTGTTGCCCTCACAGTCCTCTTTCTCCTCGTACTCCAAACTGTCCCCCAACTCCACCCCCTGTTCATCCACCTCCCCATCCCGCTCCCCGCGAGCCCCTTCAAGCCCTCACCTCCCCGTAAAAGAAGCCGCTCCCTCTTCCGCTCCTCAGCAGCCTCCTCTGTTGTCGCCTTCCTGCCCTTACTCCAACCTCTCTCCCACCACCTCCTTGCTGCCTCAGCCCAATACACCCAACAGTCCCAACAGAGAGTCGCCTGCTGTGGTCTGTCTGCCCGCCAACTACAAGGGGACGCCGAGCACGTGAGTAATCACTTTCACATTCATGTCCATTTTAATCATTAACACATTTATTATGAGTAAATGAATCCCTGCTTAGTCTCAGGGATGGAAAACATGAGCAAAATAAAATTCTACTATATGTACTGTATTTTATATTTTGGCTAGAATGGGTAGCATTTTGCCAACCTGTGGTACAAATATTGCAATATTTCTCATTAACATTGTAAATTGTAGTTCAAACTGGCTGTCTGTTTTTTTTGCAGTTTCAGTGTTTTTGTCTTTTCTGTTTGCTCGAATTCAAAGTATTTTTCTTTTACGTTAAAGAACCATAAGTAATTGCATTTTTTTTTTTAAACTGTCACATTCATTATTTTAAATGTGTATAACAGTTAAGGTGTAAATTGTTTTTTTTTTGGGGGGGGGGAATTCAAATTTTCTTCATGAGCCAGTATTTGTTGTACTTGCCATTTCTTAAATTCCTTTATTTAAATCATCAGTGACATGTACAGGAGTCAAAAAATAGAATCATTGGTTCAGGAAGCAAATTTGAAGCATCATGTTACCATTCCTACAAATTGAGGTTGACCTCTAAGGGTCAACTATATTTCAAAATCTTCGTCTGCTAGCATTCTAGTTGGGGTCTGAATTTCTTGTGCCCCCCTTTGGGGACTGCCAAATGAGAAGGTCCTATGCCTCCATTGCTTCACGACCTAGCAACTACACATCCTGTCTATCGAAGTTAGAGCAAACAAATTCCACAGAATTAAATAAATCAAACAGATTAACAATGCATAAAATGTTACTTGATGTTTTCTTGGGACTGAATGGGAGCCCTGATGACTGGTTTATCAAAAAACATATCTTATTCACAAACTTTCAATTCTTTTGTCTATCCCAGTCTTCCTAAGCCTGTTCCCAAGAAAGCTGTAGCTTCTCGGCCGTCTTCCTCTCGCTCCACAGATGAAGAGATCCAGGGGTCCAAAGATGCTCTCATCCAGGATCTGGAAAAGAAGCTACGGTCAAAAGAAGTGAAGAGAAGAAATAGCCAGGTATGTGGCCGTGTTATTTTTCTCCCAAAAGTAAATAAATAAACTGAATGCACATCAACATAGTATCAATTCATGTATGATTCTTTGGACAGAAACTTTCTTATGAGGAGCGCATGGCTCGAAGGCTGCTGGGCCCAGACAATGCCAACTCCGTGTTTGACCAAGACAGTCTTTCAGACTCGCAACTTGACCAGGTGATGTCAACCTTTCTTAAAAGGTTTAAATTGCACAGTGTAGTGCAGCAGTTAGCGTGTTCGGCAGTTATGGGAAGAAGAAAAAAGTCTGATAAAAAGTAATAATCACTTAACTAGAATATTGAAAGCACAATTAATAATAATAATAATTATTATTATTATTATTATTATTATCATAATTATTATTACGTTGTAAAACGGGTTGTATTTGAAGGAATAAAATTGTGGAACTTGATGAGAATTTTCTATTAACCAGTCAGTACAACTTCCAATTCACTGCTAAAATTAGCACTGGCAATGTTACTAAAAGAAAACATGTATTTGAATCTCAGACATGTTTCTATTCGAAACTCCTATCTGAGCTATTGTACCATATAGGATAGTAAGGTAGAACCAAATGAAGCATTATTTCATGAAAGACTTGCACACAATGATGTGGTCTTTTAAGCTTTCACCATACAAGTGCTTCAAGTAAATATTTTTTTTTTCTATTATAATGTTTATGTGATTGTGAGAAGCCAATATCGACATCACAATTACATTTTGATAAATTGCTCAATGTTAATGTACACTATATTCAAATCCCCATCAGCTTTCATTGTGCCAGTAAGTGGCTGATTGATGAGCTGGTTTCAGTTTACCTCTCCTGGCCTCCTGCATGCTACATATTCTCTGAAAATAGCACCATGGTGACAACAAGACTGTTTTTTTCCGATTATGTGCACATACAAACAAATCACGCTCTTGCCTTGTTGGTTTTCATTATTATAAAAGCCTGCACTGAACTGATCTGTTTTGTTCTATTTATTACAGCCAGATTCACCAGAAGGAAGACACACTGGTGGGCTATGGTAAATATATGTATTGTAAAATAAATGTTTGGAAACTATTTTTATTTGTTTTGGGATACGATGGGATCGAATAATGGGTTCAGTTCAGTTGTGTATGACAAGGGCACAGGGAAAGTTAAGGGCAAAGTATATTGAGCTAAAAAACTCCAGAGAAATGGCAAGACACTGAAAAGATTGGCAATGGTTCTTTTTGGGCCAAGTCGCAGCTCAAGAGTGAATGTGAATAGCAATGGTAGTGTTGAGCTTAATTAAAGGTCAGCCATGTGATAATGAATGAATGAATTTCATTCTTGGATATGTTTTAAGGCACACACGCACGCACGCGCACACATTGGTTGAATGCAACATAGGGCTTTTGAATTTGCAAAATAGGGTCAGCTGGATGAATCATCTGATGTGGTATGTGTGGCACGTGAACTAACAAATGAAACTCTTATGAATCCAACTTTTTTTTTTCCCAACAAGCAATAACAAACTTTTGGGTGTATAATTTCCATAGCGAGGAGTGTTACAAATGAGGGCACGATTGTGTGTTGTGAGTCGTAGACAGGTAAAATCTACTTACTGTGTTGAATCACAGCGGGAATAAATAAATAGTCAGTCGCTCCCTTGCAGGGGGAAGCACCACTGTGGGACAGATGAACGAGGGAATGAGGGATCAGCTATCCAGGAGAAATGTTACGCCCCTCGCTTCATGCAGGTCCCTCAAGACCTCACTGTGGAGGAGGGCCGCTTCTGCAGAATTGACTTCAAGGTGAGACACACAAACACAATTCAAAGTATCACTTTGCAAAATGGGGCATACAGGACAGATATGTCTGTCAATTAAAGGTTGAGAGATGTTTTCTTTTAAGCTGCAGATATATTCCGACCTAAAATGCTCTTCACTCGCATTCAGGTTGGAGGACTCCCTACACCAGATATCTGCTGGTATTTGGATGGGAAAGCCATACGTCCAGACGACTACCACAAGATGCTGGTTTGCGAGAAAGGGATGCACTCATTCATCATAGAGATTGTCACGGTGCACCATGCTGGCGTGTACGAGTGTGTTGCCAGGAACCGAGCAGGAGAAAGCAGATTTACCCTGAGGCTTGATGTCATAGGTAATCATATTATTCATGGCAAAGTCAACACTGATTAAAAAAAAAAAAAAAAAAAACGATATTCCTGATCCAAAGACTGAGAAACATCCAGAAAATAACATTGATATCTTCCATTGATTGGGGGGTTCAAAACAAATATGCGTTTGTTCATGGTATTAGTGTATATTTGTTGCCATGGAATTTGTTTTGTACCCTTTGACTCTTTCGCTGATTTAAAGTTATTGATTAAAACTGCTCATGTCTACCATCTTGCCTTAAAGCAACGTGTAGTAATGTTATGTCAATTATTTTCCCTCTGCAGCCCAGGAAGCTCTCCGCCCACCCACCTTTGTTCAAAAGATGTCAAACTTCAGAGCTCTTGAAGGCGACACCGTGAGGTTAGAGTGCAAAGTGGATGCGTCACCTCCCCCTCAACTCTTTTGGAAGAAAGATAAAGAAATGCTACGCATAGATCCAACAAAAATGAGGTGAGCTGAGTCACTACCAATTCTTGCTAGAGTTCAAACCAGATACAAACTTTCCTAGTAGAGGTATTGTTTCAAATCAATCTCGGGTGTTTGCACGTTCATCTATGTAACGTTTATTACTCTTGTCCATTGCTGCAGCCTGTACCAAGACGGCTCTGGCAGGCAGTGCTTGTTGATAGACAGGGTGTCCAAGTCCGACGCGGGGTGGTACACGCTCTCGGCTATCAATGAGGCTGGCATGTCGACATGCAACGCCAGACTGGATATAAGCTGTAAGTCCACCAAGCCTTCTTCCTCGCTCAGTTCTCCACCGGAGAACCCCAGTAGACGGTGAAATCTAACAACCGATGGCGGCTGTCCTGCACTTAACGCCAGACTCAACCCAATTCTAGAGCCTGAAAGGCATCAAATAAGTGTATTAAGTAATATCATTCCACCATCAAACAGAAACCTGATGAGCATGTGAGCTGTTGCTCTGGATCACAACATGCTGCATGTGGACCACAAACGTAAACGATTAGGAGAGAGGCTGCTCACTGTACAAAATTTGGGGGTTGACGTCCTCTTTAATCATACTGGTCTCGTGTTGTTAATGAGTATGAGAAATATTAAAGTTTTGCCATGTCTAGTTATGTCAGTGGCTTTGGTGTTTGTATATATGTAAATACTTTATTTGGCAGTAGTAAAAGGAAAGCTGCAGTACTCAGTCATCATAAATTACGTTTAATATTTTCAGGTCGTATTGCCGTATCGAGCCGTATTGTGTGCATACTGTACATGTCCATGTAAGTGACAGTGGAGGCACGTTGTGGAGGACAAGTTATTTTCAGGCACCTGGCATGAAGGGAATGTTAACCCCTTCACTGAAGGACTACTTATCTGTTGGTTGCACTTGAATTTTTTTTGTAATCTTGTTTTTAAATGACTAGAGTCTTCATGTTAAGAGAATTCCAATTGATGTGTTTAGTCCTTCTTTTTTAATGTCCTTTCCAGGCCGAGCAGTCCAACCCATGAAGACGGCCCCTCCTGGCTCCAAGGCGTTGAAAGTGCTGTCCTCTCTGAGCCACGTGCCGGCAGTGACAGTAGATCCCCACGCCCAGCACACTGCCCCCCTGTATGAGAGCGAGGAACTGTAGATGCTTCCAAAACATACGTACATACATACACACACTCACGCATGCACGCACATACACACACCCACATACACACGCACAACTCAGAACTGTCAAACCACTCGCGCAGTATTTTAGAAACGTATGTTACCGAAGTAAACCAAAGATTGTTTAGCTAACATGCGTGCTCGTCCTCACTCCGCTGACTCTTTAAAATCTTCAGTCTTTATGTTGTCCATGACTGCATTTACTGTTTCAGGCAACAGAGGTAATGTTGGAAAGAAGCATGTAATCTGCCGCGCTAGCTGTCATGGCATCTCTCAGTAAGGTGCGTTGAGGTCGGTCACTTACTGAGTGTATTAATAGTTGTGTAGTGACAATTGCCTCATTTGTCCTAGTAGCTCAACAAACACACAGTGTACCCGGAAACCCGGCCTCATAAGTCAGCATCGTATCATGAAGTACATATTGCATGGAATGTCTTGAAACGTTGACGTCAGTCCTTTGTCAAGCTTAAAGATAGCCTCTGTCAGAAATGTGAACTTTGGACTCACTCACTACAGTAGCTACCCTCAGTTCAACATCAATGGAAGAGAATACAGTACTGCACTTTAGTCCTCCCACCAGTCTTGTGACTGACTCAACCCCCTGTTGCACGCACCACCATCCAACATACAGTATTGTTTGTTTTTAAAGTTGAGTGCTAATATGGAGTGCATGTGAATGACTTCATTTTAAGATATTAATTATCTATGTTGCATCTATTGCCCTGCTATCAAACATTGTGATATTCATTCTCATTGAGTCAACATGGGTAACTTGAGCTAACAATTAGACCTTCCCTATTTGGAAGCTCAAAAGGCCATATGCCCAACACCTTTTTAATAAAGTGGAGGTCAATTTCCCATTACAATAAGAAATGTCTCTATATAACTCTTGATTTGAATCCTGTATGTTTTGCATTTGAACAGCAATTAATGAAATGTTAGGCTGCAAGGTATTCTCTTCAAACCCTGTTTGTTGTGTCAGTTGTTTAAGCATACTAATGGAAGAATGTGGAATAAACACAATATCAATTCGGCTTTGCGTCCTCTGTTGTCAACTGTTATGTTGGGCTGATGCCCTCCATCAGGAAGTAAGTAATTGGCGTGAGGTGGAGTGGTGCCAGGCCCATTCTTAGATTTGATGAAAATCAAGACGATTGGTTATGTTCCGTTTATTTTAAAAAAGATGTTGCAAAAATATCAAAAGCACAAGAACCTGACTAAAAACATTAGATTACATTAGCCAACCAAATTACACAGTATACAAACATCGGATCACTGATTTATTTAAACTGCTGTAAATCTGCAGTCCTTCCATATACAGCACAGGTGTCAAACTGCAGTCCTCGGGGCCGCATTCCAACATGTTTTCCAAGATTCCCTCGTTAAGTGCACCTGTGTCAAAAGTTAGGCTCCTGCAGAACGTGAAAATGAACTCAACTTTTCACGCAGGTGTGGTTAACGAGGGTAACTTGGAAAACATATTGGAACGCGGCCCCCGTTCCCTCATTAAGTGCACCTGTGTGAAAAGTTAGGCTCCTGCAGAACGTGAAAATGAACTCAACTTTTCACACAGGTGTGGTTAACGAGGGTAACTTGGAAAACATATTGGAACGCGGCCCCCGGTCCCTCATTAAGTGCACCTGTGTGAAACGTTAGGCTCCTGCAGAACGTGAAAATGAACTGATCTTTTCACTCAGGTGTGTTTAACGAGGGTAACTTGGAAACCATATTGGAATGGGGCCCCCCAAGGACTGGAGTTCGACACCCCTGATATACAGTATACTATAATAGTATATTATACAATGACAATCATACATGTTCACTTGTACAACAGTGAATAATCCAGAACGAGATGGAAGTTTATGTACAACCAATTTGAACCGAAAGGCACATGCAAAATGTTTCTTTCAAAGGCTATTGACAGTCGAGTGGGTTTGAATTACAAATGCAGTTCACATACTGAAACGTGCTTTGAACAGCATCTTGTGCATGAACCGTCAGATGAACTAAATTTTTCATCGGCAACTGCTCATTGTGAAGGTTGTGGAAATAAAAAAAAAGAAGCATGTCAGGTAGGTGACTATCACTAACCAACATTTAATAAAATACTATGAGCAAACTGCAGATGACTTCTTGTAAACAAACGCACACAACATTTCGACCAGGAATATTGTTTTGAAATGTCCAGATGCTCTGTGTGTCCATCATAATTGTCAGTGACCTAATAAAAAGAAAAGGGCAGGAAGCCAGCAGCTGGTTCGAAATTGTTCAAGTCCTTCTCACAGGTCAAATTTCCACATCGCTTTCTTTATCGTTGTCATGATCACCGTCGTAGAACTCGTTGGTTGCTTCCGGCCTGTGAAAAGGAATTAAACTTCAAACGGGTAGTTGATGGATATTTGTCATTGTCGTAATTGAAGTATGTGTAATCTAACCTTGTGTAGTTTTCTTCGCCGCCTCTCTCATCCGGATCTGGTTCATCAGTGCGTTCGTAGCTCAGCATGTCCGAGGGCACGTCGTGGATCTGAACACTGGGTGCGTGGTTCAGCATCTTCAAGTTTTCAAACACCGTCTGACGGATCTGCTCCAAATACTGCACCCGTCAACACATCCAAAGGAATGTGGTTACATGTGAAAGGTGTGCTTTGAGATGGTCATCAACACCAGAACACAGCAACTACACTGGATTTTTACCTGTCGCGAGTTCTGGTTTTCTATTCTGGTGCTGACATCAGGATGCAGCGTGAAGTCTGGAGCAAAGTACTCAAAATACTCTGGAAGGATACAAGGCAATGTTTGACATGATGTAAAAGTACAGTACTGTACAATGATCCACAAGTGCTGACTACAAAATGTATTGTCCACTAGATGGCGTCCAAGATTCAAGAATACCGTCAACATGCATTGCCGTTGTAATTTTAGAGAAAGGAGGTTGGAGTAACTCACCACTGTAAGGCAGCTCGTCGCTGATAGACTCATCCAATAACAGAGACGTCTCAAAGGTCCTATAATGCAATAACGCAAAGCAAGTAAAAGCAAGCTTAAAACTGCTTTGTAAGGTGTCTAAGAAGTATTGTGTATTATTATTATTATAACAGCATATCATGGTATTCTCCAAAAAGCACGTAAATATTTTGGGGGGCATGGTGCCAAGAGTGTGGATGCGCATGCAATTTACCAGCATCGAGCCACATTCCGGACTGTGTATCCGCCTCCTCCCAGGACCAACAGAGGAATTTTGAAGCTCTTGACAAACTCTACGCACTCGCTGCACAAGGAGACAAAACTTCAAGAATATAACGATATGCAATGGGGTAAAAAAAACAAGACTACAAACCCGTGTCCTCGTATGCTGAGGTTGAAGCAGCCCAACCTGTCACAGCCCAGAGAGTCTGCTCCACACTGAAAGATAGAACGTGTCCGTGTTGCTTGCGCTTCAGCAAATGTAACACAATTTGGGCACTAGTACATAAACTTGATGTTTTCATCAACTGTCTTAGTGATGACGGACTTAAATTAAGGGTTAAGTGTATTTTTTTTTTTTAGAATACTAGATTTTGGTAACGTTGAGCGATGCTAACAAATGTTTGCGTACCTGTAGAACAATGCAAGTAGGCTGATAGAAATCCACCACCTGCTTAATAACTGGCTGGAAAAGCTGCCTGTAACCTAACACACACAGACACACACACAGTCAGAGTGTACGTGTAAAACAGTCAGTGATTTACACTGTGGGACTGCGCCTAACTCACTCTGGTCATCAATGCCGTCCCTGAGAGGGACATTGAGGCAGTAGTAGCGGCCGCTCTCCGCTCCGACCTCATACATGTCACCTTCAGCAACACACACATAAACGCCATTAATGCTCACTTGTAGAGAGAGACGAGCACACGGTCTCAAAGCAGCGTATTGACCTTGTGATTACTTTTTTCTATTTGTCCAGTCACACAAATTTGAGAGAAATATGGAGTCTACAGAGTCTTCTCATTCTAAATATGGGCTTTGAATGAAATATTTCAATAAACAGATGTAAATAGATTGACTTAAAGCTTTCACCAAGTGGTTCAGAAGGTTGTAGAATGTCTTTTAACTCATCAGGGACAAAACGGTCCTGCTAACACCCGCCCCCCACCACGCCATGGACATTGCATTTAATCATTTCTCAGAACGCTTAAAAGGAGCGCTCACCTGTGCCAGGGAAAAAGTAATTGCCATATTTGTGGAAGGACACGGTCATGACACGGTCGGTAAGGTAGAAGGCTTCTTGCACGCCGTCGCCGTGGTGAATGTCTATGTCGATGTACAGAACCCTGGGGTGGTATCTAATACGCACACGCACGAGTCAAGGAGTGTATGTCGATTGCTCTGGTGGAGCCATATGTAAGATCTCGTTGTGCGTCATCTTACTTTAGAAGCTCCAGTATACTGATGACTATGTCGTTGACGTAACAAAATCCCGACGCCTGCAAACAACACAAAACAACTTTGCACTGTAGTCAGCCACTACACGACTAAGAAACAATAAAAACAACTAAGGAAAACACAAGAGCATTAAAGAAATTCTGCCGATACATTGTCATATTAATTCCATAATACCAATAACTATGTTTTGTGAATTGAATGACTCTCTGCTAGTGGCAGTGAAAAAGCAGAATGTCAGACCAGCTTTTGTGCGAACGTGTATTCTCACCTCGAACTTTTTGGCATGGTGTAATCCTCCAGCCCAGTTGATGGCAATGTCACAAATCTGCAAAAAAACGAAGGACGACTATCAATAAATAAAATCATTAAGAACGACATAGATAAAGGCCAAAATAATGTATATCTATAAATTGAATTTAAGACAAAATGTGTACTAACACATTTGTTACCTTGTGATTGAGTTGTGTGGCGCCCTGCAACGAGGCTCCCGTATATCTGGAGCAGAACTCAAAAAGACCTGGAAAGACTGGACTGAGACACACAAACAGACGTCAGCTGAATAATTATGAAAATAATTATTGATTCATAGTACAGCAGTTTTTCACCCAAATTCCAAAAAACATGCATGATAGGCCAATTGTCCACCCCCAATTGTTCATTGGCATGATTGTGAGGATGAATGCTTGTATAGCAATATATTTGAATGATTTGTCCTTCATGTGAAATGCTCAAGAAAGTGAATGGACAGCTATGCAAAGACTCACCAGTCATCTCCTACATTGAAAGTGTTGAGGCTCTTGGTGAAGCCCTGCATGTTGTTGGGGCTGACCTTCTGCAAGAAGTCAATGTAGTCTTCAGAATGGAAGCGACACATGTCGTGCTGTGATGCTTTGTATGGTTTAAACACCTGCAAAAATATCAAGAATGCAGTCACTCTTGAACTGCATGCAGTTATATAATCAAGTTTATTTACATAACCCTTAATCACAGAAACGTCTCAAAAGGCTTCACATGTCCACAGTTGACAGATAGTGTCAACATTGTGACGAGGTGCATTTTATGTTGTGGCCTGTTATTGTGTTGACCTCACCATCATTTTCTTATAGAGTCCATAGTGCAGTACCAAGCTGTGAGTCAGGGACAATCGGTGAGGCTTCATAGGATGACCAGCACCTAAGTTCACAAAACACGCTAACATCATTTCCATTGTATTGTATGTATATATGTAACCGGGGTTAGGGATTTGATTCTACCTTTGTAAACAGATGCTCATCTTTCAAAATTTTAATTTAACTTGGCAGATAGAGTGCCAAATATGAATATATTATTGCAAATACGCCTCAGTGGAAAAAGCGAATGTCGAGCTTCACATTTAAATAGACGAATGAATAACTACAGAAACGTTCCCTGTAGTATATACTAAAGTGTTGTTGTTTTTATATGATAAAAAATATCAGCGTTTGGATTCTGTAGGCCCAATCGCGAACACACATTTCGTTACTTACCGTAATGGAAGTTCCCTACGTCAGGGTCATAGAAATACGACGTCCTGTTCGTCATTGTGGGAGATGTGTTGTTTCACTAGATTTGTAGCCGCTGAAACTGCTATAAAAACGACATTTTGTCTTTCAGTTAGCAGAGGTAGCCGCTGCCATGGTAAAACCGGAATCGGATACGTCATCAGAAAGCGACAGTCATGACAGAGAAGGGCGGGGGGAGTCTAGAGAGCGAATGTAGGAAATGTTGATTTTAGTATAATAATAATAATAATAATAATAATAATAATAATAATAATAATAATAATAAATTATATTTATAACGCCGAGGGGTAGTATGTAGAGAGTGAAGAGGGTAGGACCGAGTACAGATCCCTGGGGGAATAATAATAATAATAATAATAATAATAATAATAATAATAATAATAATAATAATAATAATAA
Source organism: Syngnathus acus (assembly GCF_901709675.1). NCBI lineage: Eukaryota > Metazoa > Chordata > Actinopteri > Syngnathiformes > Syngnathidae > Syngnathus > Syngnathus acus. The sequence goes on along the minus strand of NC_051095.1, from coordinate 20,599,436 downwards.
AAAGATCTACACACAAAATAATTTCCCTCTGGTTAAATTGTACTGTGCTTGTACTGAGAAGAAAAATGATCACTGGACCTGTCATCAATGCCATTCATATGATATATATCTCCATCCATTTTCTGCATGTACCGTTTGTCCCCACACGGATCGTGGGCGTGCTGGAGCCTATCCCAGCAGTCATTGGGCTGTAGGCGGGGGACACCCTGAACCGGTTGCCAGCTAATATGATAATATACTATGATAACAGCTATGTATGATAATATTAAAAATAATATTAAAAATAATTTCTCACAATAATCACTTTTAATCAACATTCACACAGAAACTTGTTTAAAATGTTCATATATTTTCTGCCCCTCCGTGAGTCCTCACCTTATCGTGGTGGAGGGTTGTTTGTGTCTATGCACCAAACGGCAGCTCAGAGTACCCACCCTTTTTGGAGTCCCTGGAGAAAGTGCTGGAGGGCGCTCCTTCTGGGGACTCCATCGTTCTACTGGGTGACTTCAATGCTCACGTGGGCAATGACAGTGAGACCTGGAAGGGCGTGATTGGGAGGAATGGCCCCCCCCGATCTGAACCCGAGTGGTGTTCTATTATTGGACTTCTGTGCTCGACACGGATTTTCTATAATGAACACCATGTTCAAACATAAGGGTGTCCATGTGTGCACTTGGCACCAGGACACCCTAGGCCGAACATTGAGTCCGAGTGGACCTTGTTCCGCGTCTCCATTGTTGAGGCGGCCGACCGGAGCTGTGGCCGTAAGGTCATTGGTGCCTGTCGTGGCGGCAGTCCCCGAACCCGCTGGTGGACACCGGCGGTAAGGGATGCCGTCAAGCTGAAGAAGGAGTCCTATCGGGCCGTTTTGGCCTGCGGGACTCCGGAGGCAGCTGACAGGTACCGGATGGCCAAGCGGAACGCGGCTTCGGCGGTTGCTGAGGCAAAAACCCGGGCGTGGGAGGAGTTTGGCGAGGCCATGGAGAATGACTTCCGGACGGCTTCGAGGAAATTCTGGTCCACCATCCGGCGTCTCAGGAGGGGGGAGCAGTGCAACGTCAACACTGTTTACAGTGGAGATGGCGTGCTGCTGACCTCGACTCGGGACGTCGTGTGTCGGTGGGGAGAATACTTCGAAGACCTCCTCAATTCCACCGACACGCCTTCCATTGTGGAAGCAGGGCCTGGGGACTCTGAGGCGGACTCTCCAATCTCTGGGGTTGAAGTCACTGAGGTAGTTAAAAAACTCCTCGGTGGCAAGGCCCCGGGGGTGGATGAGATCCGCCCGGATTTCTTAAGGGCTCTGGATGTTGTGGGGCTGTCATGGCTGACACGTCTCTACAGCATCGCGTGGACATCGGGGACAGTGCCTCTGGATTGGCAGACTGGGGTGGTGGTTCCCCTCTTTAAGAAGGGGGACCGGAGGGTGTGTTCCAATTACAGGGGAATTACACTCCTCAGCCTCCCTGGTAAGGTCTATTCAGGGGTGCTGGAGAGGAGGGTCCGTCGGGAGGTCGAACCTCGGATTCAGGAGGAACAGTGTGGCTTTCGTCCTGGCCGTGGAACAGTGGACCAGCTCTTCACCCTCAGCAGGATCCTCGAGGGTGCATGGGAGTTCGCCCAACCAGTCCACATGTGTTTTGTGGACTTGGAGAAGGCGTTCGACCGTGTCCCTCGGGAGGTTCTGTGGGGGGTGCTTCGGGAGTACGGGGTACCGAGCCAACTGATAAGGGCGGTTCGGTCCCTGCATCACCGATGCCAGAGTTTGGTCCGCATTTCCGCCAGTAAGTCGGATTCGTTCCCAGTGAGGGTTGGACTCCGCCAAGGCTGCCCTTTGTCACCGATTCTGTTCATAATTTTTATGGACAGAATTTCTAGGTGCAGCCGAGGCGTTGAGGGTGTCCGGTTTGGGGACCTCAGCATCGCGTCTCTGCTTTTTGCAGACAACGTTGTGCTGTTGGCTTCTTCAGGCCGTGATCTCCAGCTCTCACTGGAGCGGTTCGCAGCCGAGTGTGAAGCGGTCGGGATGAGGGTCAGCACCTCCAAATCCGAGTCCATGGTCCTCGATCGGAAAAGGGTGGAATGCCCTCTCCGGATCGGGGATGAGATCTTGCCCCAAGTGGAGGAGTTTAAGTATCTTGGGGTCTTGTTCACGAGTGAGGGGAGGATGGAGCGCGAGATCGACAGGCGGATCGGTGCAGCGTCGGCAGTAATGCGGACTCTGTACCGGTCCGTCGTGGTAAAGAGAGAGCTGAGCCAAAAGGCAAAGCTCTCAATTTACCGGTCGATTTACGCTCCTACCCTCACCTATGGTCACGAGCTATGGGTCGTGACCGAAAGAACGAGATCCCGGATACAAGCGGCCGAAATGAGTTTACTCCGCAGGATGTCCGGGCTCTCCCTTAGAGATAGGGTGAGAAGTTCGGTCATCCGGGAGAGACTCGGAGTAGAGTCGCTACTCCTCCACGTTGAGAGGAGCCAGATGAGGTGGCTCGGGCATCTCATCAGGATGCCTCCTGGACGCCTCCCTGGGGAGGTGTTCCGGGCATGTCCCACCGGTAGGAGACCCCGGGGACGACCCAGGACGCGCTGGAGAGACTATGTCTCTCGGCTGGCCTGGGAACGCCTTGGGATCCCCCGGGATGAGCTAGATGAAGTGGCTGGGGAGAGGGAAGTCTGGGAGTCCCTCCTGAAGCTGCTGCCCCCGCGACCCGACCCCGGATAAGCGGAAGAAGATGGATGGATGGATATATTTTCTGTATTTTTAAAGTGTGCTGGACGTTATGATTAAACACACTGTTTTTGGTGTGCGCAAATCATTGTCAAGGCAAAATCCTATCTTCCCTCTACTGTGCAAAAAATAAGATGTTTCTAACATGAGGACCACAATTAGTGTTGGTGTTATTCTTTGTTAGTTTAATAGTTTCTAGAATGTTTGGAAAAGTCACTAAATTAAAAGACAAGCCGCTGCGCTGCCGAACCATGAACATCAGAATACATGCGGCACATATTTGGCTCTTTATTTTGTGTTCATAAAGGCCATAAAGACCACTCGTGTGACTGATGGTTCAGAAAAATGAGCAGAAAATAAAACAACAACTTCTTGCTCATTCCAGAACCACACCAAAATTGATCGGTCCTGTCTTCTGTAGTTATATATCTAACGTCAATACGTTGTAAACTACATAATGGTTTATAGTTTAAAATAATAATAACATAAAATAGAATAATCCCCACAGGTGAAGAAAGAAGTGAAAGATCAAAGTCAAAAAGTCAAAGTCTGCTTTATTGTCAATTTCTTCACATTCAAGACACACAAAGAGATCGAAATTACGTTCCCACTATCCCACGGTGACAAGACATAGGACACAATATACCAATATACATACAAGTAAACAACACAAAAAGTAAAAACAAGAAGGCACAAACAATGAATAAATACGAGTGATGAATAAATAATAAATAAACAAATAACATAATAAACTAGAATTTGCAATTCCTGAAGAAATTGCGTGTGAAGGTGAAGAAGTTGAATAAATATTTAAGGAATGTTGCAGAATGATGTTGAAAAATGTAGAAATGAGAAGGGAAAAAGGAATTGGGTGTGAATTTCAAAATAAAAGATGTGAAGTTTTTGGTAAGTTGTGGAATAAGTAGAAAAATGATTAACAGTTGAAAGTTGGAATGGGTTGAATCGGTTGAAAAATGTAGAAATGAGATGGGAAAAAGGAATTGGGTGTGAATTTCAAAATAAAAGATGTGAAGTTTTTGGTAAGTTGTGGAATAGGTAGAAAAATGATGAACAGTTGAAAGTTGGAATGGGTTGAATCGGTTGAAAAATGTAGAAATGAGAAGGGAAAAAGGAATTGGGTGTGAATTTCAAAATAAAAGATGTGAAGTTTTTGGTAAGTTGTGGAATAGGTAGAAAAATGATGAACAGTTGAAAGTTGGAATGGGTTGAATCGGTTGAAAAATGTAGAAATGAGAAGGGAAAAAGGAATTGGGTGTGAATTTCAAAATAAAAGATGTGAAGTTTTTGGGAAGTTGTGGAATAGGGAGAAAAATGATGAACAGTTGAAAGTTGGAATGGGTTGAATCGGTTGAAAAATGTAGAAATGAGAAGGGAAAAAGGAATTGGGTGTGAATTTCAAAATAAAAGATCTGAAGTTTTTGGTAAGTGGGAAGTTGTGGAATAGGTAGAAAAATGATGAACAGTTGAAAGTTGGAATGGGTCGAATCGGTTGAAAAATGTAGAAATGAGATGGGGAAAAGGAATTGGGTGTGAATTTCAAAATAAAAGATGTGAAGTTTTTGGTAAGTGGGAAGTTGTGGAATAGGTAGAAAAATGATGAACAGTTGAAAGTTGGAATGGGTTGAATCGGTTGAAAAATGTAGAAATGAGATGGGAAAAAGGAATTGGGTGTGAATTTCAAAATAAAAGATGTGAAGTTTTTGGTAAGTTGTGGAATAGGTAGAAAGATAATGAACAGTTGAAAGTTGGAATGGGTTGAATGGGTTGAAAAATGTAGAAATGAGAAGGAAAAAGGAAATATTGGTGAATTGGGTGTGAATTTCAAAATAAAAGATGAAAACGTGAAAATTTTGAATTTGGCAAGTTTGGGAATGTCCCCAATGTGATTTGAATGTGTTGAATTATGTGAATTTCAAACTGGAACAACGTAAATGTGAAATGTTGAATCTGCCATTAAGAATGAATGGGGAAATAATTGCCGGAAATTTGTGAATTTTGTGAAAACGGAAAATTTTTGGAAGGAAAAAAATGTAAGCACCCATGTCATGAATATTTGGAATAAGTGAAAAGTGGAACGGAGTGAATCGGTTGAAGTATGTGGAAGTAGTTTATGGACAAAAAAGTGAGCGGAAGATGTAGAATAATAATAAAGGACAGGAATAACAATAGTGTGAAGGTCTTCACCTTCACACTAATAAGAGGAGCAAAAATGGAGCAAGTGTGCATACAGCAGACAGTCAGAATAGAGCACAAAAGTACAGGACAGAAGGGGGGAGAGAGTTCAAGATGCCAATGATGTTGTTAACCACTACTGTCCAATCTAATATTTTTTTTTTATTTTGTTTCTGTGTGTGTATTTTAATCACATATAAGTTTTGAGATAAGATGAAAGACGTCACCGAAACTGAGGCTCTGCGCTTGGCTAATGAAGCATCCACGCTCTGCTGTCCCAGGATGCACCTGCAGGACCTCTGCACATTGGCTCCATGCAAATGAGGCAGGGCAAGTTTCACTTTACTCAAATCACATACCTAGTCCAGGGTCAAGTAGTAACGTAACTCACCGGAGAATATTCTGGTGAGCAGATGAGGACAGAGAAGATGCAATGTGTCTATGAACAAATATCTATACATGTAAAGTCAGTTTAAGATGGGTCAATCAGCAAGATACTTGCTATAAAATGGGCAAATAATCATTGAAAGTTTCAGGAAGGTTGTTTGGGGAAGGGGCGACCTCAAAAACAACACACACCCTTGAACAAAGGTTCTTGCTTTGGAATGGACAATTACTTTTATTTCATTACTATGATTTTTCTAAATAAAATGTTGACGTATTAGTGTACGTGTGATTTAGCTACCTCAAACGCCCCCCCGGACCAATAGGAAACTTGTTTTGACAATTTACCGATACCTATACTAAATCAATGGGATTGTTGAGTATTTAGAAACAAATCTATGATTTTATTCTACAAGAAACATAAATACCTAAGTAACGGGATTCTTTTTTTTTTAACAAATCAGAATCACTGTCAGTCACTTTGCACGAGCAAAACATGCCTGTAGCGGTCTGCCCTCATTAACACCTTTACATTTCTGCATTCTGCTGTGAATTCATTTTTTAACTTTTTAAATGTTAAGAGGTAGATAAGGTGCAAAACGTCCCCACTGAGGGCCCACATTCTAAATGCGTAGCCTAGCTGTCTCTGGATGAATGATCACTGACGCATAAAGCTCCCCAGCACTTCCTCCCTGGTGCATTTAAAAGCTGCAGGCCCCTTCGACTAGCCTTGCTTCGTCGACTCGCTTGCCTGACATTTCCCCGCTGATCACAGACACCATGTTTGGGACCCTCTGCCTTCTCGTCAGCGCTCTGACTTGTGAGACCCTCTCTGGTGTTTCTCCTCCATTTTCAAGTCAGGTGACAGCACCTTGTTGATTTTCTTCCTTTTGACAGATGGTGATGCAGCCAAGGTGGTTACCCAGACACCGGCGGTCCTGACAGTTCCTGAAGGACAACAAGTTCTTTTTGACTGCAACATTCAGAGGGATGACAACTATCTTGTCAATTTTTATAAACAAATACCTGGCGACGCTCCAGAGTTTATTCTGTATTATTACCGTACGCAGTCCTCGCCTACCTTTGGAGCACAATTCCAATCCTCCTCAAGTCGCTTTGATGTTAAAACGTCCTCTCCTGTAAACTACCAGTTCATCATTAAGCAGGCAAAGTCAGGAGACTCTGCTGAGTATTATTGTAGCACATGGGACGACACTGCTCAGGGACTTGTAGCACAGTGATTTATTGAGTGACAGAAACTGCCCATTCTTACTTCTGCTTTTTGTCTAGCCAACATGCTCCGGATCTGCCTCACTTGTTGGATTATTACGCTCATGGTTCTGGGCCTGTTGGTCTTGAGTTAGCAACAAGGTCTGCACTCCAGGGTGTTCTCTGCTTCCATGACCAAACGTTAGCAGGATTCAGGTCCTCTTCATCCATGACGCTAATGAAGGCAAACGCTATAGAAATGGACGAATGGATGGCTGAACACTCCATTTCAAAGGGACACCTGTCGAGTATGTCCAAAAACAATGTATCTTAATCATATCTCTTTTACCTCAAAAGCTGGACGAATTTATCCAGATCCAATCCAGGGGGAGATTTTAAACAGAACATGGAAATCTGATGTTCAGAGCCTCAAAGTGTTGTTGTTTCTACATGGCCAAGATGTTGCTCTTCCAAGATTCACCTTCCTCTTGACAGACGTCTCTGTCACCATGATCATTTTGACTAATATGTTGATTTCCACCACCATTGGAGAGGAGAGGAGAGACAAATGAGTGAATATGGCCATCCAGAAGTATTCGGGATTAAAGGCCAATGTCATGAAGAGGCCTGGTGGGAACATTGCGGACGAGTCTTCAGCGTCATCAGTTTTTGTACGACTGTGAGCACAAACGAAATCGCTGTGGTCTTCGGAGGAGGAACCAAGGTGTTTGTGACAAGTAAGTCTTTTAAATTCATCTTATTTCCCAATCTACTCAAATTCCCCGTTGAGTACATTTTCAAAATATAATTTTTTTATTTTAGCTTTGCACTTTCGCTATTTATTCCAGTATTTGTCAGTGATACACACCAAGTCTTGCCATGTGAGACTGATAGTAAAGCACAGTTTTTCTTTCAAAATCAAATTTGGTTTATGTTTAAATTTATCTTTTTGATAGTCTATATTTTTTATTTATTTATTTATTTTGTTTGGTCACTTTTGAGGTACACAAATGTGTTGATTCTTTTCAGTTTATCTTTTACTGACAGTAAGCACAGTTTTTCTATCAAAATCAAACTTAATTTATGTTTAAATTGATCTTTTTAATAGTCTATATCTTCTTTTTTTTGTTTGGTCGCTTTTGAGGTATGTGTTGATTTTTTTTCAGTTGATGTTTTACTTTGACAATTTTCATTTTAGTTTTCAATTTTCATTTAGATAGACAGATAGACCGACCGACAGATATATTTATGACTAAATGTCAGTATGATTATTATGATTATTATGTCAATATGATTCAGAGCGCCTCTGCAACACTGCCAACTGTTCCGATTAAGATTTTATCAACTAAAATTAAGCATGAATTAATACAAGCCTTTTTTTTTTTTTGCTGGTCAGTTCAGTTTACAATTGCAGTTCATTAGCGCAAGGGATCACAAACTGTAGGTCGGGGGATGTTTCTTGTACAGTATGTGTTGATTAATCTTTAATGCATGTTGTCTAGAATTCGAGTATGTGTGGGCAAAGCTAACCCAAGCAAATGGATTTTTACTCTTCAGGCGCTGACCTCCCTGCCCCCGTGGTGACAGTCTTTCCCCCGGCCAGCGCCGAGCTCCAGTCCGAAAAGGCCACCCTGGTCTGTGTGGCCACACAGTCGTCCCCATATGCAGACGTCACATGGCTGACTCGTGGCCTTCCGGTGAGCGGCGCCGTCAAGACCGGCCCCGCCATGCGACAAGCGGACCAAACTTACACAATCAGCAGTTATTTGACCGTGGAGACATCCAACTGGAATGCGGACGCCACTTACACCTGTAAAGTGTCTTTGGGCTCCAAGTCTGCTGAAAACACCATCAGAAAGTCAACGTGTGCGACCTAGATGGTCAACATTTACGTTGTGTGGGCTAATCAGGCCATAGCAATGATGTATTTGCATGCTTGGAGGGATCTTTTCTTTCAACTTTATACTTGCTAGCTTAGAATTCTTCAATAAAAAATTGTCATCAAAGTTTTTTGGCCTGGTAAATTACATTTGAATTTCAGCACTTATTAATTCTTCCCCTCGCTGTTGTGTGTCAAAATTGTTGTGTCGTGTAGTTTCAGTGCTCTAAAATTGCATGCTTTCTGCAACATACTGCAAAAATTATACAATCAGTATTTTCAGTGTCATGCAGTAAGAAAAACCCATATTGCACATATTTGTAATTTTATAATTATGTCAATTGTTTTATTAATTACTGTTGCAAATGTTGAAAATAGAATCATTTGAAAATAGTATTATCTTACACTATCTCACACTATATACTATCTATATGGTAGGTAGTACCACCCCACTGACAAGGTTTCTGTATTCATAGAATAGAATAGATCTTTATTGTCATTGTCACACATGTACAACGAAATTTAAAAAGTGCCAACCGATCAGTGCATGAAAATAAAAAAATAAATAGAATAAATAGAATAAAAAGATTAAAAAATACAAGCTAAAAACCCACAGAAGAACATACACAGACATAATCATTTTCTTTTAGCGGCATTCAATGTGACTACCGCTGTAGGGTAAAAACTGTTGGCGAATCTGCTAGTCCTTGACCTAATTGATCTGTAGCGTCTGCCTGATGGCAACAGTTCGAAAAGGGAGTGGCCAGGGTGGGAATTGTCCTTCAGAATGTTCTGTGTTTTTTTGAGACAGCGGGTTCTGTGTAGGTCTTCCAGTGTGGGGAGAGGGCAGCCAATGATCTTCTGTGCTGTGTTGATGACCCCTTGGAGCTTTTTCCTCTGAGCAGCAGTACAGCTGGAGTACCAAACACATACGTATACAGTATGTTAAAGTGCTCTCTATGGAGCAGCGATAGAAGGACACCAGCAGTCTTTGTGTAATGCTGTGCCTCCTCAGCACCCTTAGGAAGTAGAGTCTCTGCTGGGCCTTTTTTAGCAGCTCAGAGGTGTTCACGCTCCAGGTGAAGTCCTCCTCGATGTGGACTCCCAGGTAGCGGAAGGAGGACACCCTCTCCACACAGACCCCGTTGATAATAACTGGTAGAATGTCCGTTTTATTTTTCCTCCTAAAATCAATGACCAGTTCTTGGGTTTTAGCCGTGTTTAGGAGCAGATTGTTCTCTCCGCACCACTCCGATAGCTGCACCACTTCGTCCCTGTAGGCAGACTCATCCCCCTTTGAGATGAGCCCCACCACGGTGATGTCATCCGCAAATTTCACGATGGTGTTGCTGCGGTGGGCGGCGGTGCATGTATGTGTGTAGAGCGTGTAAAGCAGTGGGCTCAGTACGCAGCCCTGTGGGGAGCCGGTACCAAGACTGAGAAGTGTGGATGTATGACGGCCCACTCTCACCCTCTCGCTGCGACCCGTCAGGAAGCTCTTAATCCACCTGCAAGTATCGTGTGGAAGTCCCAGGCCCCCGGGTATGTCCACCAGTCTGTGGGGGAGGATGGTGTTAAAAGCAGAGCTAAAGTCCACGAAGAGCATCCGCACATAGCTTCCCGGCTGCTCCAGGTGGGACAGTGCAGCGTGGAGGGCTGTAGCTACTGCGTCCTCTGTGGATCTATTTGCCCTGTAGGCAAACTGGTGGGGGTCAAAACCTCTGAACAGGAGTGATGTGATGTGACCCCGTACCAGCTTTTCAAAGCACTTCATCACCACTGGGGTGAGTGCGACTGGCCGGTAGTCATTAAGGCTGGTGATGTGGCGTTTCTTGGGCAGGGGGACTATAGTGGAGGATTTTAAACAGGATGGGACGGTGGACTCTGTAAGGGACTGGTTGAAAATCTTTGTGAAGACTCCAGCCAGCTGATCTGCGCAGTCCTTCAGCAACATTTTTTTTGGTCATTTTGCCTGCAATGACTGCGTTTCCCCAGTAGATGGGGAACCGCTCGCCTGCGCATTTACTACCGGAAGCCGTGTCTGAAAGCTCGGTGCACACTCACAACCGCGTACTCAGTAGTACGGACATGGCGCACTCGCGCTCTATTTGTATCAGTCCCAAATTTAGAGCGTGGGCTGTGACGACAGCATTCTTGTAATTCGCGCGCTGAGCTTTCAGATACAGTTTTACGGTAAAGCCACCCACAAACCTTCCCCTGGAATCCTTCTATTAAAATGAGTCGCCCAAGGAAAAGCAAGGTGGACACAGTGCCGAGTGTTTAAAAAAGAGTGGCCAATTTGGCTCGACGTACGCGACGTGACGTTCAGCCACATGAACATCAACATCAACCCGTCACACCTCGGATCTCTCCTAAGAATTGCCACAACAAATTTTACTCCAGACTATGACGCACTAGCAAAAAAGGGAGACCAACAACACTGTTCCCACTGAAAATGAAGGGGAGGCTCTCAAGTTTGTTGTAAAAAAATGTATTTTTAATATGATTTGTACACATAGCAGGGATTGAAACTAGCGACCATTCTCATTTTCAAACAATGCAGGATGCTCAAGGACATTGATGCACCACCTGTTTGCGACTAATCTTAACCTGTAAAGTTGTTAAGGCTTACTTTAAGGAAGTGTTTCCCGTTTCCTCACCTCTGTTACCAGGTGTTTGTGAGTTAAAACTCTGCTCTGATCTTCAGATACCCCTCACCGTGTTGCCGTTTTGATTACTTTATTTGGATGTATGCTTTCACCGATTCTTCAAGATGATATATTTGGTCAGAATGTTTGCCGTTTGATGTGATCTCATAAAATAAACATCTTTCATTAATCTGACCTGCAGGCACTGAAGTGATGGAGACTGTTATTCATAATAACAGTGTCGTATTTTATGAGAACCACCGATAGGAGTTTTTTAGTGATTTTTTTTTTTTTTTAATGGTGTTAATAAATGCATTTGTTTTCAAAAAACTTGTTTGGAATATCCATGCTTTACTACCTACTAAAGGCCAAAATCTTTTATGCAATGACCTTTACAGGTCGCTTATATTACTTCACACAAACACTACGTCCATCTGCTCCTGGTTCGGCCCTCCGGTCCAAATTTAGAACCCAGTTCGGCCCGCGAGTCAAAAAGTTTGCCCACCCCTGCTCTAGGCTCTGAACAAAAGCAACCATGAAAGCAAATTGAAACTACGTGTATACGAAACAGACATTGAAAAAAAATGGATGACAAAGACAACTTTGTGGGACATTCACGAACAAACACTCACCTGAGGGGTCCCTGTCATCCCATTACAGACTCCCGTTTTAGCGCGCTGGATCACTGAAGGTTACATGACATTAAATAATTGTTATCTAGTCAACAAACACCATGCAGTACTACTTTCCAACTAGCAAGGCTGGGTTAATTACATTCTCACTAGTGATGATAGATTAAAAGCTCAATAACTTGGAGCTGAACAATACGGTTGGTGGATTGCTGCCTTTGACACAAATAACCACCGTTCAAATCCTGGTAACGACAAACATCCTAATGGTTGTGATAGACCATACTCTCAAGCCTCTGCCTGTGCTAAAGTTAGTGGGACGAATGGGTAAATGCCCGTGTAGATGGCGTACGATGGTATCTGGAAATGGTTGGGGTAAAAAATAAATAAACGTGTTGACCATTTCTTTTTTCGATTTTTTCCAAGCCTTGAAAAAGAAATGGTGATTCTATCTGAATATAGATGCTGAACCTTTTCTTACCTGGAGCAGGTGCAGTTTCCACTGGTGATAATGGAACTGGAGCAGCTGCTGCCTGTGCTAGGGGTCTGCTGCCAGGCGTGTTAGGGCAGCGGTTTGAAATCCTAAAATGCTGAGCATTAATCTGCTCCAACTTGCTGCTGTTGGAACAGTCTTGGCTGTGGATGGCAAACCTCTTAGAAACCAGCTCATCATTCACACAAATCTGAAAATAAAAAGATTATTATGTAATGTAGAGTCATGACATATAACACATTAGCTCAATAGGTTTAATCCAGTCCTATGGGACAAGTAACTTTTTCATGTTGTATACAAAAAGCTGTATTTCTGGAGTGCCGACCAACCCGTCAAGCATGACATAAAACAACAAAGTCAATATTGTTACTCAATGAGGCAATTTGTTATTATCTTTTAATATGGGGGAAATGCATGATATGTCTCCTTTCGAGCAGTGTGAGTTGATGTGGAGCGTTTGGATATTGGAGGGAAATAATTGCGGACAAACGTCACACAAAACATGTAGACATTCCATACATTAAATGTTTGTGTTCATGTGAGATGACCTTGACGCCCTTGATGTTCACGTACAGCTCGATGGCAGTATTTTTTTAATGGTGTTAATAAATGCTTTGTTTCCAAAAAGCGTTTTTTTAATATCCATGCTTTACTTGCCTACTAAAGGCCAACACATTTTATGCAATGACCTTTACAGGTCGTTTATATTACTTCACACAAACACTACGTCCATCTGCTCCTGGTTCGGCCCTCCGGTCCAAATTTAGAACCCAGTTCGGCCCGCGAGTCAAAAAGTTTGCCCACCCCTGCTGTAAACACTGGAAGGTGGTCAGTAATATCAGTAATTAATAACCCGCTTGTTGTCCTGTTTTCTATTATATTGGTGAATATGTTATCTATCAGAGTAGCACTCTGTGATGTTACTCTCGTGGGTCTAGTGATTGTAGGAAAGAGACTCAGGCTATGCATTCAATTTAAAAAATCATCAATATTTTGTTGCTTATTTGGATTTAATAGATCAATGTTATAATCCCCGCAAATAAAAATATTTTTGTTGCCTTTTTGTATAATCACACTTTCTATCCATTCTGTGAATGTCTCAATGCTAGAACCAGGAGCTCTATAGACACAGCTTATAATAATGTCTTTTTTCTTTTCAACACAAATCTGTATCGTGAGACATTCAAGAAGATTGTCCACCACCTGTGTCATAGCCTCTACAATCTTGAATTTCATATTCAAATCAACATAGATTGCAACACCACCCCCACCTTTTCTCTGTCTGTTGTTGTATATGAATTCATAGCCTTCCATCTCAAAGTGCATTCCCTTCTCAGTCGTAATCCAGGTCTCAGAAATAGTTATTATATTAAATGGTTGTTTGAATGTGTTTAAGTAATCCCGAATGCTACTAACATTTTTATATAGACTCCGGCTATTGAAATGGATAATAGATAGCTTATCTTTTGTTAAGATGTCCGTATTGTACTGATCATTGCTGTAATAATAACATGTGTTGTTTGTGGTGGAGAAGAAATTATTGTCTGGGTCGATGTCCTGATCTATGTCCAGAGTGCTGCTTTCACTGTAATCAAACGTTAGTTGGAGTTGTTCATGTTCTCGTATCCACTGTGTTACCTGTCCATTGTTGCTTGATGTAGGTTGAGTAGTGTCCCTGAGCATTATGTTTGTGTTTTGTGTTGTTACCTCCATTCAGTTCCAAGTCCACTCCAGTTGATTTTCTATTGAGGATACTTATTCGAGCTTTTCCAATTCCTCAATACTCCTCACCATCAGTATCTTGGCCTCTTCTGGTGATCCATTAAGCTTGATGTATATCTTGCGATTTCTGGTCCATGTACTCTGCATTTTTTTCATTCTTCTCAAGTGACGTGCTTTCTTTGCAATATCCCCATTGGTCTTTGTCAAATGTTCATTTATGTAGATGTCTGTACCTTTGAGCAACTTACCCTGCTTTAGAAGTGCAACTTTGTGCTTCCTGTTGACAAATTTCAGAATGACTGCAGGCTTGTCGTTACTGTTTCTTCTGGGCAGTGGATGACATGCTTCGACCTGGTCGGAGTCCATAGTTATTCCTTTAGTTTGCAGAAACTCAGCGACCTGTTGCTCGGCTGAGCTTGCATGTTGCTCACAGCCATCGTTACTTGCCGTCACTGCCCTTGCATAAGATATAGGTTTGATTGCTATTCCCGTGATGACAATGTCATTTATTCTTGTGTATTGCTCGATGTCCGCTACCCGACTTTCAAGGTAGGCAAGCCGCTTGTCCTTCTCAGCATTGAGCATACGGACCGTCTTTACCTCTTCCACCAGTGCCAAGATGGTTTGCTGCTGCAACATAGATAGATAGATAGATAGATAGATAGATAGATAGATAGATAGATAGATAGATAGATAGATAGATAGATAGATAGATAGATAGATAGATAGATAGATAGATAGATAGATAGATAGATAGATAGATAGATAGATAGATAGATAGACCAAGACCAAAATTGATCGGTCCTGTCTTCTGTAGTTATATATCTAACGTCAATAAGTTGTAAACTACATAATGGTTTATAGGTTAAAATAATAATAACATAAAATACAATAATCTCCACAGGGGAAGAAAGAAGTGAAAGATCAAAGTCAAAAAGTCAAAGTCTGCTTTATTGTCAATTTCTTCACGTCAAGACACACAAAGAGATCGAAATGATGTTCCCACTTTCCCACGGTGACAAGACATAGGACACAATATACATACAAGTAAACAACACAAAAAGTAAAAACAAGAAGGCACAAAATGAATAAATACGAGTGATGAATAAATAATAAATAAACAAATAACATAATAAATAAGAGGAGCAAAAATGGAGCAAGTGTGCATACAGCAGACAGTCAGAATAGAGCGCAAAAGTACAGGACGCTACGCAGAAGGGGGGGAGAGAGTTCAATATGCCAATGATGTTGTTAACCACTACTGTCCAATCTAATATTAATTTTTTATTTTGTTTCTGTGTGTGGATTTTAATCACATATAAGTTTTGAGATAAGATGAAAGACGTCACCGAAACTGAGGCTCTGCGCTTGGCTAATGAAGCATCCACGCTCTGCTGTCCCAGGATGCACCTGCAGGACCTCTGCACATTGGCTCCATGCAAATGAGGCAGGGCAAGTTTCACTTTACTCAAATCACATACCTAGTCCAGGGTCAAGTAGTAACGTAACTCACCGGAGAATATTCTGGTGAGCAGATGAGGACAGAGAAGATGCAACGTGTCTATGAACAAATATCTATCCATGTAAAGTCAGTTTAAGATGGGTCAATCAGCAAGATACTTGCTATAAAATGGGCAAATAATCATTGAAAGTTTCAGGAAGGTTGTTTGGGGAAGGGGCGACCTCAAAAACAACACACACCCTTGAACAAAGGTTCTTGCTTTGGAATGGACAATTACTTTTATTTCATTACTATGATTTTTCTAAATAAAATGTTGACGTATTAGTGTACGTGTGATTTAGCTACCTCAAACGCCCCCCCGGACCAATAGGAAACTTGTTTTGACAATTTACCGATACCTATACTAAATCAATGGGATTGTTGAGTATTTAGAAACAAATCTATGATTTTATTCTACAAGAAACATAAATACCTAAGTAACGGGATTCTTTTTTTTTTAACAAATCAGAATCACTGTCAGTCACTTTGCACGAGCAAAACATGCCTGTAGCGGTCTGCCCTCATTAACACCTTTACATTTCTGCATTCTGCTGTGAATTCATTTTTTAACTTTTTAAATGTTAAGAGGTAGATAAGGTGCAAAACGTCCCCACTGAGGGCCCACATTCTAAATGCGTAGCCTAGCTGTCTCTGGATGAATGATCACTGACGCATAAAGCTCCCCAGCACTTCCTCCCTGGTGCATTTAAAAGCTGCAGGCCCCTTCGACTAGCCTTGCTTCGTCGACTCGCTTGCCTGACATTTCCCCGCTGATCACAGACACCATGTTTGGGACCCTCTGCCTTCTCGTCAGCGCTCTGACTTGTGAGACCCTCTCTGGTGTTTCTCCTCCATTTTCAAGTCAGGTGACAGCACCTTGTTGATTTTCTTCCTTTTGACAGATGGTGATGCAGCCAAGGTGGTTACCCAGACACCGGCGGTCCTGACAGTTCCTGAAGGACAACAAGTTCTTTTTGACTGCAACATTCAGAGCGATGACAACTATAATGTCAATTTTTATAAACAAATACCTGGCGACGCTCCAGAGTTTATTCTGTATTATTACCGTACGCACTCCTCGCCTAGCTTTGGAGCACAATTCCAATCCTCCTCAAGTCGCTTTGATGTTAAAGTGTCCTCTCCTGTAAACTACCAGTTCATCATTAAGCAGGCAAAGTCAGGAGACTCTGCTGAGTATTATTGTAGCACATGGGACAAAACTGCTCAGGGACTTGTAGCACAGTGATTTATTGAGTGACAGAAACTGCCCATTTTTACTTCTGCTTTTTGTCTAGCCAACATGCTCCGGATTTGCCTCACTTGTTGGATTATTACGCTCATGGTTCTGGGCCTGTTGGTCTTGAGTTAGCAACAAGGTCTGCACTCCAGGGTGTTCTCTGCTTCCATGACCAAACGTTAGCAGGATTCAGGTCCAGTTCATCCATGACGCTAATGAAGGCAAACGCTATAGAAATGGACGAATGGATGGCTGAACGCTCCATTTCAAAGGGACACCTGTCGAGTATGTCCAAAAACAATGTATCTCTTAATCATATCTCTTTTACCTCAAAAGCTGGACGAATGTATCCAGATCCAATCCTGGGGGAGATTTTAAACAGAACATGGAAATCTGATGTTCAGAGCCTCAAAGTGTTGTTGTTTCTACATGGCCAAGATGTTGCTCTTCCAAGATTCACCTTCCTCTTGACAGACGTCTCTGTCACCATGATCATTTTGACTAATATGTTGATTTCCACCACCATTGGAGAGGAGAGGAGAGACAAATGAGTGAATATGGCCATCCAGAAGTATTCGGGATTAAAGGCCAATGTCATGAAGAGGCCTGGTGGGAACATTGCGGACGAGTCTTCAGCGTCATCAGTTTTTGTACGACTGTGAGCACAAACGAAATCGCTGTGGTCTTCGGAGGAGGAACCAAGGTGTTTGTGACAAGTAAGTCTTTTAAATTCATCTTATTTCCCAATCTACTCAAATTCCCCGTTGAGTACATTTTCAAAATATAATTTTTTTATTTTAGCTTTGCACTTTCGCTATTTATTCCAGTATTTGTCAGTGATACACACCAAGTCTTGCCATGTGAGACTGATAGTAAAGCACAGTTTTTCTTTCCAAATCAAATTTGGTTTATGTTTAAATTTATCTTTTTGATAGTCTATATTTTTTATTTATTTATTTATTTTGTTTGGTCACTTTTGAGGTACACAAATGTGTTGATTCTTTTCAGTTTATCTTTTACTGACAGTAAGCACAGTTTTTCTATCCAAATCAAACTTAATTTATGTTTAAATTGATCTTTTTAATAGTCTATATCTTCTTTTTTTTGTTTGGTCGCTTTTGAGGTATGTGTTGATTTTTTTTCAGTTGATGTTTTACTTTGACAATTTTCATTTTAGTTTTCAATTTTCATTTAGACAGACCGACCGACAGATATATTTATGACTAAATGTCAGTATGATTATTATGATTATTATGTCAATATGATTCAGAGCGCCTCTGCAACACTGCCAACTGTTCCGATTAAGATTTTATCAACTAAAATTAAGCATGAATTAATACAAGCCTCTTTTTTTTTTTTTTTGCTGTTCAGTTCAGTTTACAATCGCAGTTCATTAGTGCAAGGGATCGCAAACCGTAGGTCGGGGGATGTTTCTTGTAGTAAATTAATATGTTGTGTTATTCTTCGTTAATTCAAAATATACAGTATGTGTTGATTAATCTTTAATGCATGTTGTCTAGAATTCGAGTATGTGTGGGCAAAGCTAACCCAAGCAAATGGATTTTTACTCTTCAGGCGATGACCTCCCTGCCCCCGTGGTGACAGTCTTTCCCCCGGCCAGCGCCGAGCTCCAGTCCGAAAAGGCCACCCTGGTCTGTGTGGCCACACAGTCGTCCCCATATGCAGACGTCACATGGCTGACTCGTGGCCTTCCGGTGAGCGGCGCCGTCAAGACCGGCCCCGCCATGCGACAAGCGGACCAAACTTACACAATCAGCAGTTATTTGACCGTGGAGACATCCAACTGGAATGCGGACGCCACTTACACCTGTAAAGTGTCTTTGGGCTCCAAGTCTGCTGAAAACACCATCAGAAAGTCAACGTGTGCGACCTAGATGGTCAACATTTACGTTGTGTGGGCTAATCAGGCCATAGCAATGATGTATTTGCATTCTTGGAGGGATCTTTTCTTTCAACTTTATACTTGCTAGCTTAGAATTCTTCAATAAAAAATTGTCATCAAAGTTTTTTGGCCTGGTAATTACATTTGAATTTCAGCACTTATTAATTCTTCCCCTCGCTGTTGTGTGTCAAAATTGTTGTCGTGTAGTTTCAGTGCTCTAAAATTGCATGCTTTCTGCAACATACTGCAAAAATTATACAATCAGTATTTTCAGTGTCATGCAGTAAGAAAAACCCTTCAAAACATATAATTACACACATATTTGTAATTTTATAATTGTCAATTGTTTTATTAATTACTGTTGCAAATGTTGAAAATAGAATCATTTGAAAATAGTATTATCTTACACTACGTATCTCACACTATCTACTATCTATATGGTAGGTAGTACCACCCCACTGACAAGGTTTCTGTATTCATACAATAATCAATGTGATTTTGCCACATGGAAATATTCCATAAGTCTCTCATGGGTCAAACAGCATACAATCCAAACAGCACAGTCCAGAATTCTCCACTGGTAAAAGCCTGAATCCTCCATGGAGTCCTCCTCACCCATGAAATCACCTGCAGTTTGACACATGTTGACATGCAGCACATGTCATCATGGGCGCCACACAAGAAAGCTCAATACGTAAGTACTACCTTGTCCTACCACATGAAGCTATACTTCATTTTCCCTCTGTATCATCAGATGTGCTTGTTTTAATCCTATTGTGACACCTTGGTTTTGCATGGGAGGGATTGGATACCTGGAGAGCAATAGAGATTATAGAATTTTGCCCAAACTGTCCAAATCTGATACTTGCAGTGGAAGATGAATAATCTCAGGAGTTATTGGGCTGTATCAATGGTATCAGTATGGCTTATTGAAGATATAGATAAATAGATGGAAAAACAAAGTGTGGAATTCGATAGCCAATGACCAATGGAAGTGGCTCCGCTCATTTCCCTTCAATTCGGCACTGGAGAGGCAAACGGTCTACCTATCTGAAATCCATGCAGGAAATAGAGACAAGATACCGTGATTTTCCATGCAAAATACGCCCCCGTGCATAATACGCACCCTAAAAATGGCATGTCGATGCTGGAAAAAAGCCTGTACCCATGTATAATACGCACCCAAATTTTGACTCCTACTTAAGTCCGTAAACGTAAAATTATTTCAGAAAAAAGGTCATCTTTGGGAACAACCGGATGTTATTCTGCCGGTCACCGTGGGATAGTGAAAACGTAATTTCGATTTATTTGTGTGTCTTGGCATGTGAAGAGGTTGACAATAAAGCAGACTTTGACTTTGACTTTGATTCAAATGATCAGGATCATTATCCAGCTTCTGCAGATCTTGATGATTATCTCATCATTCTGATTAGAGGTGTTGCACCAGGGAGACATAGAAAATATGCACTGGACCCTGAGGACCGGAATCAGTGTCTATGGGGTGTAAATTGTTAGCTTTAGCTTCCGAAAAAATTTTTTCCTAAAGGTCTTCATAACATGTGGAGACTATAGTGATGAACTGAGGTCCTTGGGTAGAGAATGAAATAACTTGTCCCAAGGACCAGTTAATATGGGGGTTATGTAAGTTCCGCCAATTAAAATTAGATTGTAATTCATGGTGTTAAAAATAATTCACTCAGAAATGATAATGTTGGGAGAGATTGTGTGTCCCATAATAACTGCTGTCCACTGCATTAACTTTATTTTCTGCATCCACTGAAACATTTCTAAAGTAAAGTTGCCTCATGACGAATCAATAGACCTTATATAATTATAACTAGAATCAGAATCATTAATATGGAAAGTACAATCAGAAAAAGCCTATCTTTGGCTAAAACATGGGCAGGATTTTCCACACTCAAGTTCTGACATGCCACCACTCACTCTGTAGACAGAACTCGCCGTGACCAACAGTAACAGTACAGTTACTCTATGGGCCTAGCTGTCTGCAGAAGAAGCATGACATTCCTCTGGAGGAGATTTCAGTTCTGCACAGTTGCATAGGCTCCTCAGCAGTAGCAACAACAGGTGGCAGCAGCTGCTCCGACATTGGTTGGTACACAATGGGGAATTGCTGTCCATCTAGTGACCCGCTCTCCCTCTCTTTCCATCCCACAATCGGTGAGGCTTCATAGGATGACCAGCACCTAAGTTCACAAAACACGCTAACATCATTTCCATCGTATTGTATGTACCGTAATTTTCGGACTATAAGTCGCTCCGTAGTATAAGTCGCACCAGCCATAAAATGCCCAAAAATGTGAACAACGTGAAAAGAAACATATATAAGTCGCTCCGGAGTATAAGTCGCATTTTGGGGGGCAATTTATTCGACAAAATCCAACACCAAGAACAGACATGAACGAGCAACAACAGGCTAAACGATACGGTATGCTAACGTGACAAACACAAACGAGGAGCTGAGAACGGGCCTGACGTAACATTCAGTTATTTAAAAAAAACTATTACATAAATAACACGTTTATAAAACCATCTGTGTCACTCCAATTCATTAAATCCATCGATCGTCCTTTGTCAACAATGCCGTGTGCCGCGCCGCAGTCCAAATTATTCCACAGGCCCATACAACGATATATAAACTATATTTTAAATAACTATCACATAAACAACAATATTATCAAACCATTTGTGTCACTCCAAATCATTAAATCCATCGATCAAATTTCTCGTCCTTTATGTCATCCTGGTGACAGAGGACATGTCCAGAGGATATGGCGCTTTAAAGTGTTAATTACTTTATTTGATTTTTTCTCTCTATTTTTCATGTTTTGAATATGTTCAAGATAAAGATATCAAAGCATGAGAAGTGATCAACTATACTAAAAATAACATGTGAAGTGGTCAACTATACTTGTAAGTAAGTGATGTGTTAATGATCAAGTAAAAATTTGTGAAAAAAAACATATATAAGTCGCTCCTGAGTATAAGTCGCCCCCCACACCCAAACGTGCCAAGAGTGCCAAATATGAAGCATTGATACCTTACATTATTGCAAATACGCCTCAGTGGAAAAAGCGAATGTCGAGCTTCACATTTGAATAGACGCGTGAATAACTACAGAGACGTTCCCTGTAGTAGAAACGAAAGTGTTGTTGTTGTTTTTTTTAAATGATAAAAAAAAATATCAGCGTTTGGAGTCTGTAAGCCCAATCGCAAACACACATTTCGTTACTTACCGTAATGGAAGTTCCCTACGTCAGGGTCATAGAAACACGACGTCCTGTTCGTCATTGTGAGAGATGTGTTGTTTCACTAGATTTGTAGCCGCTGAAACTGCTATAAAAACGACATTTTGTCTTTCAGTTAGCAGAGGTAGCCGCTGCCATGGTAAAACCGGAATCAGATACGTCATCAGACAGCGACAGTCATGACAGAGAAGGGCGGGGGGAGTCTGGAGAGCGAATGTAGGAAATGTTGATTTTAGTATAATAATAATAATAATAATAATAATAATAATAATAATGATAATAATAAAAAGATCTACACACAAAATAATTTCCCTCTGGTTAAATTGTACTGTGCTTGTACTGAAGAAGAAAAATGATCACTGGACCTGTCATCAATGCCATTCATATGATATATATCTCCATCCATTTTCTGCATGTACTGTTTGTCCCCACGGGGATCGCGGGCGTGCCGGAGCCTATCAAAGCAGTCATTGGGCTGTAGGCGGGGGACACCCTGAACCGGTTGCCAGCTAATATGATAATATACTGATAACAGCTATGTATGATAATATTAAAAATAATATTAAAAATAATTTCTCACAATAATCACTTTTAATCAACATTCACACAGAAACTTGTTTAAAATGTTCATATATTTTCTGTATTTTTAAAGTGTGCTGGACGTTATGATTAAACACACTGTTTTTGGTGTGCGCAAATCATTGTCAAGGCAAAATCCTATCTTCCCTCTACTGTGCAAAAAATGAGAATGTTTCTAACATGAGGACCACAATTAGTGTTGGTGTTGTTCTTTGTTAGATTAATAGTTTCTAGAATGTTTGGAAAAGTCACTAAATTAAAAGACAAGTCGCTGATTTTGTTTGCCTGCGCTGCCGACACATGAACATCAGAATACATGCAGCACATATTTGGCTCTTTATTTTGTGTTCATAAAGGCCATGAAGACCACTCGTGTGACTGATGGTTCAGAAAAATGAGCAGAAAATAAAATAACTTCTTGCTCATTCCAGAACCAGACCAAACTTGATCGGTCCTGTCTTCTGTAGTTATATATCTAACGTCAATAAGTTGTAAACTACATAAATTATGTAACATAATGGTTTATAGTTTAAAATAATAATAACATAAAATAGAATAATCTCCACAGGTCAAGAAAGAAGAAAGTGAAAGATGCCACTACTGTCCAATCTAATATATATTTTCTATTTTGTTTCTGTGTGTGGATTTTAATCACATATAAGTTTTGAGATAAGATGAAAGACGTCACCGAAACTGAGGCTCTGTGCTTGGCTAATGAAGCATCCACGCTCTGCTGTCCCAGGATGCACCTGCAGGACCTCTGCACATTGGCTCCATGCAAATGAGGCAGGGCAAGTTTCACTTTACTCAAATCACATACCTAGTCCAGGGTCAAGTAGTAACATAACTCACCGGAGAATATTCTGGTGAGCAGATGAGGACAGAGAAGATGCAATGTGTCTATGAACAAATATCTATCCATGTAAAGTCAGTTTAAGATGGGCCAATCAGCAAGATACTTGCTATAAAATGGGCAAATAATCATTGAAAGTTTCAGGAAGGTTGTTTGGGGAAGGGGCGACCTCAAAAACAACACACAGCCTTGAACAAAGGTTCTTGCTTGGAATGGACAATTACTTTTACTTCATTACTATGATTTTTCAAAATAAAATGTTGACGTATTAGTGTATGTGATTTAGCTACCTCAAACATCTCTCCGGACCAATAGGAATCTTGTTTTGACAATTTACCGATACCTATACTAAATCAATGGGATTGTTGAGTATTTAGAAACAAATCTATGATTTTATTCTACAAGAAACATAAATACCTAAGTAATGGGATTCTTTTTTTTTAACAAATCAGAATCACTGTCAGTCACTTTGCACGAGCAAAACATGCCTGTAGCGGTCTGCCCTCATTAACACCTTTAAATTTCTGCATTCTGCTATGAATTCATTTTTTAACTTTTTAAATGTTAAGAGGTAGATAAGGTCCAAAACGTCCCCACTGAGGGCCCACATTCTAAATGCGTAGCCTAGCTGTCTCTGGATGAATGATCACTGACGCATAAAGCTCCCCAGCACTTCCTCCCTGGTGCATTTAAAAGCTGCAGGCCCCTTCGACTAGCCTTGCTTCGTCGACTCGCTTGCCTGACATTTCCCCGCTGCTCACAGACACCATGTTGGGGACCCTCTGCCTTCTCGTCAGCGCTCTGACTTGTGAGACCCTCTCTGGTGTTTCTCCTCCATTTTCAAGTCAGGTGACAGCACCTTGTTGATTTTCTTCCTTTTGACAGATGGTGATGCAGCCAAGGTGGTTACCCAGACACCGGCGGTCCTGACAGTTCCTGAAGGACAACAAGTTCTTTTTGACTGCAACATTCAGAGGGATGACAACTATCTTGTCGGTTTTTATAAACAAATACCTGGCGACGCTCCAGAGTTTATTCTGTATCATCACCATACGTACTCCTCGCCTCGCTTTGGAGCACAATTCCAATCCTCTTCAAGTCGCTTTGATGTTAAAACGTCCTCTCCTGTAAACTACCAGTTCATCATTAAGCAGGCAAAGTCAGGAGACTCTGCTGAGTATTATTGTAGCACATGGGACAGCACTGCTCAGGGACTCGTAGCACAGTGATTTATTGAGTGACAGAAACTGCCCATTCTTACTTCTGCTTTGTGTCTAGCCAACATGCTCCGGATCTGCCTCACTTGTTGGATTATTACGCTCATGGTTCTGGGCCTGTTGGTCTTGAGTTAGCAACAAGGTCTGCACTCCAGGGTGTTCTCTGCTTCCATGACCAAACGTTAGCAGGATTCAGGTCCAGTTCATCCATGACGCTAATGAAGGCAAGCGCTATAGAAATGGACGAATGGATGGCTGAACGCTCCATTTGAAAAGGGACACCTGTTGAGTATGTCCAAAAACAATGTATCTTAATCATATCTCTTTTACCTCAAAAGCTGGACGAATTTATCCAGATCCAATCCAGGGGGAGATTTTAAACAGTACATGGAAATCTGATGTTCAGAGCCTCAAAGTGTTGTTGTTTCTACATGGCCAAGATGTTGCTCTTCCAAGATTCACCTTCCTCTTGACAGACGTCTCTGTCACTATGATCATTTTGACTAATATGTTGATTTCCACCACCATTGGAGAGGAGAGGAGAGACAAATGAGTGAATATGGCCATCCAGAAGTATTCGGGATTAAAGGCCAATGTCATGAAGAGGCCTGGTGGGAACATTGCGGACGAGTCTTCAGCGTCATCAGTTTTTGTACGACTGTGAGCACAAACGAAATCGCTGTGGTCTTCGGAGGAGGAACCAAGGTGTTTGTGACAAGTAAGTCTTTTAAATTCATCTTATTTCCCAATCTACTCAAATTCCCCGTTGAGTACATTTTCAAAATATAATTATTTTATTTTAGCTTTGCACTTTCGCTATTTATTCCAGTATTTGTCAGTGATACACACCAAGTCTTGCTATGTGAGACTGATAGTAAAGCACAGTTTTTCTTTCAAAATCAAATTTGGTTTATGTTTAAATTTATCTTTTGGATAGTCTATATTTTTTATTTATTTATTTATTTTGTTTGGTCACTTTTGAGGTCCACAAATGTGTTGATTCTTTTCAGTTTATCTTTTACTGACAGTAAGCACAGTTTTTCTATCAAAATCAAACTTAATTTATGTTTAAATTGATCTTTTTAATAGTCTATATCTTCTTTTTTTTGCTTGGTCGCTTTTGAGGTTTGTGTTGATTTTTTTTCAGTTGATGTTTTACTTTGACAATTTTCATTTTAGTTTTCAATTTTCATTTAGATAGACAGATAGACCGACCGACAGATATATTTATGACTAAATGTCAGTATGATTATTATGATTATTATGTCAATATGATTCAGAGCGCCTCTGCAACACTGCCAACTGTTCCGATTAAGATTTTATCAACTAAAATTAAGCATGAATTAATACAAGCCTTTTTTTTTTTTTTTGCTGTTCAGTTCAGTTTACAATTGCAGTTCATTAGCGCAAGGGATCACAAACCGTAGGTCGGGGGATGTTTCTTGTACAGTATGTGTTGATTAATCTTTAATGCATGTTGTCTAGAATTCGAGTATGTGTGGGCAAAGCTAACCCAAGCAAATGGATTTTTACTCTTCAGGCGATGACCTCCCTGCCCCCGTGGTGACAGTCTTTCCCCCGGCCAGCGCCGAGCTCCAGTCCGAAAAGGCCACCCTGGTCTGTGTGTCTACACAGTCGTCCCCATATGCAGACGTCACATGGCTGACTCGTGGCCTTCCGGTGAGCGGCGCCGTCAAGACCGGCCCCGCCATGCGACAAGCGGACCAAACTTACACAATCAGCAGTTATTTGACCGTGGAGACATCCAACTGGAATGCGGACGCCACTTACACCTGTAAAGTGTCTTTGGGCTCCAAGTCTGCTGAAAACACCATCAGAAAGTCAACGTGTGCGACCTAGATGGTCAACATTTACGTTGCGTGGGCTAATCAGGCCATAGCAATGATGTATTTGCATGCTTGGAGGGATCTTTTCTTTCAACTTTATACTTGCTAGCTTAGAATTCTTCAATAAAAAATTGTCATCAAAGTTTTTTGGCCTGGTAATTACATTTGAATTTCAGCACTTATTAATTCTTCCCCTCGCTGTTGTGTGTCAAAATTGTTGTGTCGTGTAGTTTCAGTGCTCTAAAATTGGATGCTTTCTGCAACATACTGCAAAAATTATACAATCAGTATTTTCAGTGTCATGCAGTAAAAAAAACCCTTCAAAATATATAATTACACACATATTTGTAATTTTATAATTATGTCAATTGTTTGATTACCGTAATTTTCGGACTATAAGTCGCACCGGAGTATAAATCGCACCAGCCATAAAATGCCCAAAAAAGTGAAAAAAAACATATATAAGTCGCTCCGGAGTATAAGTCGCATTTTGGGGGGCAATTTATTCGACAAAATCCAACACCAAGAACAGTCATGAACGAGCAACAACAGGCTAAACGATAGGTATGCTAACGTGACATAAACACAAACTAAGAGCTGAGAACGGCCCTGACGTAAAATTCAGAGTTATTAAAAAAACTATTACATAAATAACACGTTAATAAAACCATCTGTGTCACTCCAATTCATTAAATCCATCAATCGTCCTTTGTCAGCAATGCGTGCGCGCCGCTGACGGCTCTTGCACTTCAAAATATTCCACAGGCCCATATCACAATATATAAATTATATATCAAATAACTATTATATAAGCAACAATGTTATCAAACCATCTGTGCACTCTAAATCATTAAATCCATCGATCAAATTCCTCGTCCTTTGTCAACAACGCCGCGCGTGCGTGCGCCCTGACGTCAGCCTCGTCGTTATTCCACAGAACTACTATATAACTATATTGTAGCGTTAACAAAGTTCAAGGAAAGACGTGGGTTTGGTAAACGGCTCTTTATTTAACAAAACAAACTTCCAGGCGTGTGGCAGCGTGGACTTCCAGCCACGGAAGTGGAAGAGAGCTCCATACAATAGGACCGGGCGTGCGTAAAAGCCATGACCGAGCCCCATCCACCGTCCCCGGACAGCCACCCGGCTGAGCGCCGGCCCTCGACTTCCATCCACGGAGGTGAAAGACAGCTCGGTAGAGGAGGACCGGGCGTGCGTAAAAGCATTGTCCGAGCCCCATCCACCATCCCTGGACAACCACCCGGCCGAGCGCCGGCCCCCGACTTCAATCCACGGAAGTGAAAGAGAGCTCCGTCGAGTCAATCTTTGTCCTTTATGTAAACAACGCCGCGTCGCGCTGCTGACGTCGCGCTGCTGACGTCGCGCTGCTGACGTCACTTGAAATTCAAATTACAGTAATCCCTTGCTACATTGCGGTTCGTTTATTGCGATTTTGTTTTAAATTTATTTTTTTTTTTTGGAAATTTTTTGAAAAAAAACACATATAAGTCGCTCCTGAGTATAAGTCGCCCCCCCACCCAAACTATGAAAAAAACCGCGACTTATAGTCCAAAAATTACGGTAATTACTGTTGCAAATGTTGAAGATAGAATCATTTGAAAATAGTATTATCTTACACTATCTCACACTATCTACTATCTATATGGTAGGTAGTACCACCCCACTGACAAGGTTTCTGTATTCATACAATAATCAATGTGATTTTGCCACATGGAAATATTCCACAAGTCTCTCATGGGTCAAACAGCATACAATCCAAACAGCACAGTCCAGAATCTTCCACTGGTAAAAGCCTGAATCCTCCATGGAGTCCTCCTCACCCATGAAATCACCTGCAGTTTGACACATGTTGACATGCAGCACATGTCATCATGGGCGCCACACAAGAAAGCTCAATACGTAAGTACTACCTTGTCCTAACACATGAAGCTATACTTCATTTTCCCTCTGTATCATCAGATGTGCTTGTTGCTTTAATCCTATTGTGACACCTTGGTTTTGCATGGGAGGGATTGGATACCTGGTGAGCAATAGACATTATAGGATTTTGCCCAAGCTGTCCAAATCTGATACTTGCAGTGGAAGATGAATAATCTCAGGAGTTATTGGGCTGTATCAATGGTATCAGTATGGCTTATTGAAGATAGATACATAAATAGATGGAAAAACAAAGTGTGGAATTCGATAGCCAATGACCAATGGAAGTGGCTCCGCTCATTTCCCTTCAATTCGGCACTGGAGAGGCAAACGGTCTACCTATCTGAAATCCATGCAGGAAATAGAGACAAGATAATAATAATAAGAATGCATTCAATGAATTGATTTCTACAATAATTCAGAGGGTATAATGAGATCCACCACACATGTGCCCGGAGTGCAGAATCTGTCCTTGGTCAAATTCACCAAACTTTTGTTACACCGCCTGTGCCACAATTTAGACCTCTTTGCAGCTAATCTAAAGTTTAGTGTACTTTCAGCCACTATAAAATACCCTTTGTTCGCTGGAACGTCCAGCACAGCGGACGGAGTCCGCCAATTTCCAAAAAAGCTTGTACCTCTATGAAAATCAAGATGAAAATCAGTTTTAACATTTTCACTATACTACGTATAAAGAAAGCTTAGAAATATGGAGAGGAGCAACACATTCCCTTAAACAACACATTGTTCTCGTCACTTAAATGTTGTTAGTCACCTGAATGTTGTTAGTCACTTAAATGTTGTACAGACACTGAGATCAACTGGGGTCAAATTCCCTGTTTGGCATGCACAAACTTGGTCAATAAAGCTGATTCTGATTCTTTAACATTTCAAATCTATTTCCGCGAGTCATGTATGCTTGGGGTTTGGCTACCCTTCATGTCTATCAGAGTAGATTGACAAAATAATGCTCCATAAAAGGTGATATATTACGAGAGATAACCTTTGGTAATGATTTGGCAAGTGACTTAGCATGACTGACAGCCAAACAAATCACAGCAGAGCCAACTGTTAATGATGTGCATTCTCCGACGACTCTTAAAATGTTTCCTGTAATTTTTGCTTGATGTGCAACATAGTTGTATTTTGCGCTTCATCTGTATTTTGTATTAGTCCAACACAGCACATACATGGTGAACAATGATGACTGTGATGCTTCCTTTAATAAATAAGCAAAAATGGGGGGTAGAATCATGGATCTTCAAGTGAGCATTCATGAGAAGAAGAGTTTGTGGCTGGGGATGGAAGTCCTCATACATAAACTAGTTAAGACAGAATAACATGACTGTACACTGAACTTCCAGTGAACAGAATCACAATAAACACATGACATTGCCATACAGTACATTGTCAAAACAAAAATATTTGCAGATGGATGATGTGGGATAAGATGCCATAGAATGTGCATTCACTGTTTCAGAATGCACATACGTGCTCAGATTACAGCTGTAGTGAACATTGTCAAAACAGGATGCACAATCTTGTCATCACTTCAAATGACTCACCTGTACATACAGTTCACTTGAAAATTCAAATGTGGAGATATAGTATCTGACTCTGTTTTTGTGCAACCTGGTGCAGTTATGGTCAAATCTGGTGTTTTGCGTCATTGTGGGTGTGATCAAAACTGACTTGATTCACCTCTTGATTCACCACGGCTCCTCTCGTTCCCTTAAAATTGACATGTGAGAGGCGCAGTCGTTGACATGGTGGAAGAAGAAGCTTATTTGCCAGCGTAAAGTATGTTCACAAGGAACTGCAAGGAACATTCCAACTTGACAAAGTGTGAGGACCAGAGCTTTGCATTGGTGCAGCTGTTTCAAAGATTAAAGATTAAAGTCCCAATGATCGTCACACACACATCTGGGTGTGGTGAAATTTGTCCTCTGCATTTAACCCATCCCTGTGTGATTTTAATCCATCCCCTGGGGGAGAGGGGAGCAGTCAGCAGCAGCGGTGCCGCGCTCGGGAATCAGTTGGTGATCTAACCCCCCAATTCCAACCCTTAATGCTGAGTGCCAAGCAGGGAGGCAATGGGTCCCATTTTTATAGTCTTTGGCCGGGGTTTGAACCCACAACCTTCCAGTCTCAGGGCGGACACTCTACCACTAGGCCACTGAGCTGCACCTTGTCATCAGCCATGTGTCGCTTGTTATTCACACTTGCGACACCACACCAGCACATCCTTTATACTTCTTTTGCACAGGCATTTTTAGTTTTACATTTGTTTCTGTTAGGCAAAATCAGTTTACAAAGAATGTTGTAAGAGGCTTTGAAATTGGCAGCGTTCATGGTCATTATTATGGTGAGATGACAACTGACATGCATGTATGCCTGTCTCTATGCCCTCCGTGTGTGCGTGCGTGTGTGTGTGTGTGTGTGTGTGTGCGTGTGTGCGTGTGTGTGTCTGTGCGCGCGTGTGTGTATACAAGGCAGGTGTGGACAGAGAGTGTTGAGTGATGTACAGTTGTCTTCTGTTTAATATAGACCTGAGGATGAAAAGAATTATTAATGAAATCATTCAAGAAATCTGGCATACATATAATGAAATATGCCATTTCTCAACAATGTGCTTGTGTTTTCATGGTGTTTGGTATCAGTGAGTGAATAAGAGCGTGCATTATTAAAGTACCGTGTATGTGCTGCAATGCATTTTCAACATGAACTGTAAACATTTTTTTTTATCTAAATTTAACTTGATGTCCCTATAAGTGAAAACATCAAATACTGATGATCAGACGAAATTTTAATATTTCTCCTCAAAATCGATCTGAGTCACTATTCTGGATCTTTTTACAGTATGAACATTTTTACCCAGCAAAATTACTCCAGTTATTTTGAAGCAAATCATGGAATGGGGTTTAAAACCTTGCAGAATAGTAAATGGTATCTTTTTTAATACACTGTAGTTAGTTGGAGCAAAGTTTCAATTTTAAGTGAATCAACAGGCTTCCAGATAATGTTTTGAGAGCTTTAACCAGTGTTGGTGTCCAGTGTGGTCTTTCCCCTCCAAAAGTGAAATGGTTGGAGACAAAAGGCCTATTCAGATTTGTTTGGAGCTTGACAAATAAACAGGTCAGCAGCTTACGTAAGTGTTTCCATATGGTGCTAACAAGATCAAACGCTATGATTCGAGCCTGCATTTATTTAATGCCAGCAACCTTGCTATGGAGAGAGCCATTCCTTTGGATTTTTATGAGATGCAACTAGCCAAACCCAAGTATTCATTATGCAGTAGCGGAGCTAAACTGCACACTACCTAGTGGGATCAAATCCAACAGTTGAAAAAAAGAAATAAACTATCAACCACAATAATAAAAATATTGCTAAATGAATACACTACCTCAAAACAAAGCATTATTATGGTATCATGAAGTCAACATCATTTTTGGGGATTTTTTTGGCAATTGGTTGTCCTCAGGATCGGTCCCACAGCACCAGCTCAGCTATACTCTTCTTTATCACCACGTAGGACCTCTCCAATAGTGGGGGAAGAGAGGAGCAGTGGCAGTAAAATAGGCTCAAATCCCGACGTCATGTTTTGAGGTTGTGACGAGGTTTAACCAAATGCGAGAGTGTAAAACAAATCTTGGGGATTAATGAAAGCCAAAAATGTGATACATGATGTTGTGGCTTGTGTGCAATATTGTAAGATTTTGTTAACCTGACACACTCTTCTCAATAATAAGTTTTGGCCAGGCATTGTTAATCACAAAAATAATCTTTGCATATTGGAAATTATTTTGGGAGCAAGGGAAAATATTTTCATGAGAAACAATGTCTGAGATTCCAACAGTTGGCCAACAACAAGCTGGGAGAGTAAAACGAAAGAAAAAAAAGAATGGAAAATAATGCCCTAATGTTTCCAGCAGACTGATGTGGAGAGAAGAAGGGGAGTTTTGGGGAGGTGGAGGAAAGGAGCGTAGGTGTAGGAGGGGATGGAGAAGTGCAGCATTCCTGTCTGAACACACCAAATGGGACCAGAAAGGAGGAAAGAAACTAATCTCAAATCCAGATGCTTTGAGGACCAACAGAGGGTCAAACTAATCCAAACACACTCACAGAGCTCCATCCCTTCTTGTGTTCTCTGAGGTTTTTCTCAGACTGCAACAAGTCAGCAGAGCGGACTAACTCGTCAACTGGATACTTTTATGCTTGCTTGCGTCTTGTGAAACTTTCAAAGACGCAGTCAAAGCTCCAGGACTTTGTTTCGGGTCTTCATTTGAAATAGTCTGCGCTGTCCAGTGGAGGAATTTACAGGTGAGTGTGTATTCAACCTGATTTCATTCATAGATATAATTTGATAATGCAATCATAGAAACCTTTGAATTGTCACTTGTTTTCCATATGAGAAAAAAATGCTAAATTGGTTCTGAAAAGGATTTAGAAGCACAATTTTGTGTACCCATTTTATAATAATTGGTTTGTGATGGAATATCTGAATATCTGAATTTACATTCTCGTAAAGGTGATTCTTGCTCAGACAGGTTAATGAGGACTTATGAGCTCATTTTAACATAAGCTGTAATATAAACTAGCATTGTCATGTTTGAAATCACAGCGTGCCGGCCTCACCTTAAATCTTCAGGCAACATAACTTTTTTTGTATAAATATTTGATCAGAAGCCATCTTCAGATGCATTCATGACATCCCTGGACTTAGACCAGGATTTTGGAGTGTGGGCTTCCCTATTTTTGACTCTCCTGGGATTCCTCATGGTCACCCTCAGCTCCCTGGAAGCATAAAACCGGTCCACAAATGAGCTCAGCTCAGTCTCTCCAGTCAGCTGCACCCTGTGTGGCCCTGGTAACAGCTACCAGGAAGTACCAGGCTGAAGTGTGTGCACTGCACAGGAATGTAAATGCGTCAGTATCAATAATCATCAAGATGGGGGTCATTTCTAAAGCCTTTCTATATATTCCATTCCTAAAGGTTTTATGTAATTCCAGCAGATATCTAAGATTTTGTTTCATCTACAATACGCCTGTGAGCAATAACACTCAGGTGAGAAAGTTAAATTCAAATGAATCCATGTTAATTGTCAATGCTCGACCAGTCATGTTCCTTGTAAACACATGTACGTTGTGTTTACTGTTACAAAGGAGTGAATGTTTTTGAAATCTTGATTTCTGAAAATCTTACAGTGTCTGGTCGAGTTGCGCAAGAATCTTCTCACCTGTTGTTTTTGTGTATCCTTTTACTTTTTATTTCAACATGACCATCATATCTGATCACATTTTGTTCTGTCCAAACTGGCAACCTGTATCCTGCACTCTGTTTTTACTGTCTTCTGCGACTTCCGTCCTCTCCCACTCTCTCCAACCTGGTGAAATCATTAGTGAGGAAGACCATGTAGAAATGGAGCTTTGACCTCGTAAGACAATTCCAGACCACTTTATAGTGGAGACAAGTTGGATTTTTTATTGCTCTTCAAAGTTACGGTAGTGTCAAAATGGTCCTAGAAATATTTGAGGTGAGGTTGAAGACGGTGAAGTTTCACCTTGTCAAATACGTAGTAAGCAGAAGCAATTTTGCTGTAATTGCTGGTATTGAAGACTTGAAATATAAAACTACACAAAGCAGAGTTTACCAAATATTATGCATTTTGGGGAAAAATATTGCACATCTGGCTGCCATATTATGACTCGTTAATAATACATGTTTGGATTGTGTACAGAACTTTTATTAAGGATTATGTTAATCAATTACCCATTTTTTTTGCAGATGCATTAATGGCGTGAGCATCCTCAGAGATTCAGTTATGGCGTTGTGGTGGTGCATAAAGATCTTCTGCAGGTTGGCTGCAGTGTGCTTTCCCCTTCTCCTCTCATCACTACTATGCCTCATGGTAAATAGCGTAATTACATAAACTGTTTCAATAAAGTTCAACTTGCTTGATGTTCAATTGAAAT
The DNA here is from genome assembly GCF_901709675.1 of Syngnathus acus. NCBI lineage: Eukaryota > Metazoa > Chordata > Actinopteri > Syngnathiformes > Syngnathidae > Syngnathus > Syngnathus acus. The sequence goes on along the minus strand of NC_051095.1, from coordinate 20,565,231 downwards.
TAACGGTCGGGCACCGAGACGGAAGTTTTCATAAATGCATGTCCTTTTACATTGCCAAGCTCATTTGACGCTTGTTCTATGATTTCACTTTTGGTGTATTGATGTCTCCCCTATTGCAGACCTCCCCTGCACATGCTGAACCCTCCTGCCCTCAGACTTGTAGCTGTCCAAGCGTTAAAGATGTTCACTGTACATTCAGACATCTCACAGCTGTACCCAAAACATTTCCTAAGGACACAGAGAGACTCAACCTGGGGTAAGACTTGGACATTAAAAATGTTCTCTTCTGGAAAATCTAAACAGGGCAACTGAAATACTTTGGAATCTGCAGTGGGTTATATCAAAGAAACTATCATTACATTTATGACAGTTATTTAATGAAGACACCTTTTTTGGGTGTATGTAAAATTTCAAATGGCGTATGTACTTGTCTCAACATGTGAGACCATAAATCATTACAGTTTTTCTATTCTCATTAAAGTTCATGGCATTTTTAAACCCTCATTATATTTGACATATAATCAGGAAGATAATCAAACCACAACTCACTGTGCATTTAATATGTCAACTTTTGTTTGAAAGCCAGGAGCTAAAGGTTTAGCAGCAGCATGTGCTTCCAAACTGACTCTGAAGTGGGGAAAGCTCCTAATCACTTCCATGTGGGTCTTTGCGTAGTGGATGAAGGTTTCAGCACAGTGGTCTCATACAGTAGACAAATAATACTGTTTCAAAGTTTCAGTACAATGGTCTCATACAGTAGATAAATAACCCTGTAATTAGAAGCCGTACAAATATAAAAGACCAAAACCTCTATCAAACACCGTACGTTGACTAAAAACAATTACCATGAAAAACAACAAGGCTAAAAATCCTGTCATGCATCATGTTTTTGTTGGTTTAAACATCTGTTAGAGTAATATCGTTCATAAAATGGCCAGGAGCTAAAGAGAGAGAACAATCTCCCTCTTGGAGATATCAATCCAGGCACACTCATGGTATATGAGTGATTCAAATGATCAGGATCATTATCCAGCTTCTGCAGATCTTGATGATTATCTCATCATTCTGATTAGAGGTGTTGCACCAGGGAGATATAGAAAATATGCACCGGACCCTGAGGACCGGAATCAGTGTCTATGGGGTGTAAATTGTTAGCTTTAGCTTCCGAAATTTTTTTTACCTTAAGGTCTTCATAACATGTGGAGACTATAGTGATGAACTGAGGTCCTTGGGTAGAGAATGAAATAACTTGTCCCAAGGACCAGTTAATATGGGGGTTATGTAAGTTCCGCCAATTAAAATTAGATTGTAATTCATGGTGTTAAAAATAATTCACTCATAAATGATAATGTTGGGAGTGATTGTGTGTCCCATAATAACTGCTGTCCACTGCATTAACTTTATTTTCTGCATTCACTGAAACATTTCTAAAGTAAAGCTGCCTCATGACGATAGACCTTATAAAATCATAACTAGAATCAGAATCATTAATATGGAAAGTACAATCAGAAAAAGCCTATCTTTGGCTAAAACATGGGCAGGATTTTCCATTCTCAAGTTCTGACATGCCACCACTCACTCTGTGGACAGAACTCGCCGTGACCAACAGTACAGTTCCTCTATGGGCCTAGCTGTCTGCAGAAGAAGCATGACATTCCTCTGGAGGAGATTTCAGTTCTGCACAGTTGCATAGGCTCCTCAGCAGTAGCAACAACAGGTGCCAGCAGCTGCTCCGACATTGGTTGAGACACAATGGGGAATTGCTGTTCATCTAGTGACCCGCTCTCCCTCTCCTTCCATTCCCCCTCCCCTCTCTCTCAACAGCTAGGGTTTAGTAAAATGGAAGACAGTCAGTAATGGCAACAGTATCAAAATAATGATGGAAAAAACTGATGACGAGAGAATGAGACAAGGTTTATTACCCGATGTAATCGTGAATGTCAAGGAACAGGTGTGCAGAGGCACAATGGAGGCAGGTGAGCACAAGAAAGAGGGGAGGGCAGGACACACACGTGGGCAAGGCAAGTTCATTTGTAGAGCACGGTTCGTACATAAGTACTTTACAGCTTCGTAAAATTACAAGAGGGAAAAATCCTTTATCACATCGTTTAATAGCAATGAGTGAAAATAAAACTTCAATTTTAACACTGTTAGCGTTAAGTCCTGTCTGCAAGAGATAACTCCTTGAGGTTTTCAGAAGCCGAGATGGTTCTGATCTGATCTGACAGGGAGAATAAACTGGCCCAACAGTGACACATACTATATGTGTGTCATATGTAAAGTTGTGGTAGCTGTAAACTGCATATCAATTGGCCTAAAATTGTACAGACTGAACAACAGAGGACTCAGGATAGATCCCTGGGCAACGACACAAGTTATGGCCAATTGGTCTGACTTGGTTACAGTTCGACATTTATATCAATCATATTATTTTTAGACAGGAGAAAGTCAGTAAGTTGTTGCTATACAACTTTGCCTTAAGTATGGCAGGTTTAAGATGGTATTTGAGTACTATGGCATTGAAAACTGCTCTTCTCTTTTAAGGCCTTTGAAATGTTTCATTCTCAAGTGGCATATTGATGAGTTTTACAAGCAAACTGCTCAGCACACACTAGAAATGTGGTACATCACTCATCGAGGCAGCATGTCGTTTGATTCACACTGCAATTGACTCAAACTGTGCTTTTACTGAACGAGTCATGTAAGGAGATAACACATTTGCAACAAATATAAAGAGACCGGTGCAATCTGGAGAGGCCCTAAGTTTCTCATGCTAGCAAAGCTGAGGTTCCCTCAGGTTGAATTAATCATTTACCGGTGAATGACTCTCATGTTAAGTAAGTATTTCATGGTAATTGTATGTCATTAATTTGTGCTGTGTGCGTGTTTACGTGGTGCAGAGTACAATCCTACAGGAATCATGAGAGCACATCAGCAGACCAGACATTTGGAGGGAGACCAGACCTTCAGGGAACTGACATAATGGAGTTTTCAAAACACCAGACCACCCACTTATCCATAGTTCAAACGCACAGCTTTGGTATACATTCATACGAGGCATATTCTGTGGGTTGTATTTACATTGTTGGACGGTTTTGTTTACTTTTATTATAGTTGGACTTTGTTATGGAAATACATCAATAAATAAATTCAGCTCTTAATATTTATCCTCCCACTGAATAATGCTGAGGCTCTTATAGAAAGCAGCTGTAATAATAACAACATAGGAGCAAATATGTTATTTTTCCAGTGTGTCAGGAATTAACTTTGAATTTGGCCCAGAAACTACATGGGTTATCCTATTTACTTTACTCTTTCGGTACTTTTCGTCATTAATAATGTTGGTAAAAGTGTCAAACCTCTGTTTGCTTGCAGCATATCTCTGTGAGAGCAACAGAGATACAGTATTTACCTGCAAGAAAAATGAATTGTAGACGTGTCCGGGAGGCAGTGTTGCTGTCTCCATTGAACGGGAGGGAGCAAGCCATCTCCTGTTTCTCGTTTAGAAATTGGCAATTACATAGTAGTGAACTTACTGGACAGTATCATTTCTTCTCAGTACACTCAAAGTTCTTCTTCTTTGATTTGGCGGTGTTGTTCTGTGTTGTACTCAGCATGACTCTTAGAAAGATATACTTATTTTTAATGTGCTGAAAGTTGGAGAATACACAGGTTTTTCAATAGCTCTTTGTATTTGAATTGTTGGTATGATTATGAGCCAAAGCTTTATTCACACGTACTCCTGCTGCTTTACAGCATGTTACCGTCATTAACATGAGGCACAACAGGCCAACATAGAAATGGTTTTCACTCACTATTTGTAGTGGCGAATATCTATGGTGGGAAAGTGGATGGCCATATGCGGCCCACACTCGGAGTGCCCCTTCTATCCTACCAACAGGTAAACATTTTGCTCTCTTGCTTACAGATATAATAGCTTGACTGAGGTGGAGGCATCAGACTTCAGGACTCTACGGCAACTAGAAATGCTCTTGATGCATGGTAACGACATAAGCGTAATCCACTCAGGAGCATTTTACAGCTTGCGGTCACTACAGGTACTGTATATGAGAGTGTGTTACACCATTACTCTTGTTATCAGAAACCACCCATTGTACCGTATTTTCCGCACTATAGGGCGCACCGGATTATAAAGCGCACCTTCAATGAATGGCCCATTTTAAAACTTTGTTCATAGTATATAAGGCGCACCGGATTATAAGGCGCATAGAATAAATAACTCAACCTTGCTCAAACGTTAATGCAATCACAATATAGTAACACTCGAAAGAGTGAAAACAATAACAATATATCAATAACTCAACGTTGCTCAAACGTTAATATCACACAACACACAAAATAAACACGTAAAGCTTACTTTAATAAATTAGTCCTCATCCACGAATCCATATTGGTCCATATATAAGGCGCATTGTCGGCTTTTGAGAAAATGTGAGGTTTTTAGGTGCGCCTTATAGTGCGGAAAATACGGTAATTGATAACGTCAAGGAGTAATATATATATAGGTACACCTAGATCTCGATTTTACTCGCTTCGACGCACATGCAAACGCACACACGCACACACACACGCATGCACGCACGCACACACAGGCACACACACACGCACACACACACACACACGAGCAAAGTTTATCCAGAGATTAAATTGAAATAAGACTGTTTGAACATTTTGTGAACTTTGTTTAATGGGCCACTTTTTGAGTAACATGAATTTTGTATTTTTTCAGATATTGAAACTGAGTTATAACAAGCTAACAATAGTGAAACCTGGACTGTTCGAGGGTCTAGTGGGTCTGGTTCGCCTGCATCTGGACCACAACCTCATCCGCTTTATCGAGCCATATTCTTTTACGGGTTTGACTTCACTCAAACTACTACAACTGGAGGGGAATCTTCTCAAAGAGATCCATCCTCATACTTTCATTACAGTGTCACTTCTAGGGAACTTTTGGACCTCTGGCCTCAAGTAAGTAAACAAAAACAGACAATACCTGCGCTTGGCCTGTTTTTGAAGGTACAATATCAAAATTAATGAAAATAAAATAAACTGATAATGTCTCTTTATTGGTATTAAGTAATCCCTATAGTTCATGTCAAGCAATTACAAAATGTATTTTGTTAGCGTCACAAAGTTTTTTTTACACACAAATATTTGAAACAAGGAAACTTGTGCCAAACACCTTACCGGGCTTGTTTTTACCCTACCCATCCCAGTTTCCGGCCACTTTGCATTTCCATGGCCTTTAAAGTTCTTGCCTGTTTTCATTTATTTTTGTCTCAGGCATTTACACCTTTCAGATAATATGTTGGAACAGCTCCCTGCGACTGTACTGTACACATCGCCGAGACTGGAAATTCTCTCTCTTCATGGTAACCCCTGGACCTGTGATTGTCAACTTCACTGGTTGATACAGTGGAGCGCAACACACGAAGGTATCGTATAAAAAGATATTCACAACCCTCATTGGACTCGCATTGGACTGAAATAGCTCAGCCTGCATGTTTTTGTATTTCAACACAAAACATTATAGGAGACTATGAAGTTATTTTGATGAGCTTGTTTACGCTTACGTACATGAATCACAAATCGACTGAATTAAACTGACCCAAACTTGAGTACCGTATTTTCCGGACTATAAGGCGCACCGGACTATAAGGCGCACCTTCAATGAATGGCCCATTTTAAAACTTTGTCCTTATATAAGGCGCACCGGACTATAAGGCGCACCATTAATGCATCATGTCAGATTTTTAATCCAAATCAAATCATTCTCCATTTTATCTTTTCTATTTCAACTTCAGACGCAACAAATTACTTTATAATCACAAAATAATGATCCATAGTCTTTTTGATTCATGATTCATAGTCTTCAGCGGGCCACTTATGATTGATTTCATGACACAATGCTTCGGGCCAGTTTAAATTGAGGAATTTGGTCCATATATAAGGCGCACCGGACTATAAGGCGCACTGTCGGCTTTTGAGAAAATTCTAGGTTTTTAGGTGCGCCTTATAGTCCGGAAAATACGGTAAATATTCAATTGCCCACTGATTTTTAACTATATTACTGAATATGGAGCAGAAATATGTCAGCAACCACTAACAACAAAAAATAATTTAAAAACAAACAAAAGTAATCTGTTTTTCACACATGAATGAGTAGATTAAAATATTAGTTGCACTACATTTTAGGGGGAAAATGCCACTATTAGTCTGGAGTTCTGTTTACCGAAAGTACTAAATTCACAAAACCAAAGCTTGATCAAGGTTGCAAGAGCAACAATGCAAAAATATTGGAACCCAAGAATCTTGAAAGTACAACCCGCATAAGTTATTTCATCCCTCACCTTTGTTTTGAAACTAATTTAATTATTACTCATAATTGTTGTTGGATTAATTGTGGATGGATGGATGGATGGATGGATGGATGGATGGATGGATAGATAGATAGATAGATAGATAGATAGATAGATAGATAGATAGATAGATAGATAGATAGATAGATAGATAGATAGATAGATAGATAGATAGATAGATAGATAGATAGATAGATAGATAGATAATGTTATTTAACAAATCTGAGACTTTGTTGATCGCATGTTGAGACTGATCATCTTAAAGTGTAACAAAAGTAACCTTTTGGTTCCTCAACATTTACAAACAGTACATAGATGTGTATTATATGTGAGACGAATTTAGGGAGTTTTGTCTGGGTATAATTTTTGCATCTATCTGACAAACAACAAATGTATTTCAGAATGTTAGGCTTTCAGTGACCATCACTGCATCCTTCCTACCTATTTTCCTCCATTACATTTAACAATAATAGATACTTTAAAAAGTTAATTGATCTCGCCTCTTCTTGTTTCCAGGTGTCATAAAGTGTAAAAAGGACCGTGAGACAAGCACAACAGAGGTTTGCCCTCAGTGTTTCTCTCCCCAATCCCTGAACGGCACCAAATTGCTCGGATTAAGTGAAGATCAGCTTGCCTGTGAAAGACCAGCTCTTCGCTCTTCCCTCAAACTGCGGGACAACCCTGTGTGGGCTGAATCTGACACAGAGCCCGACCTCCCATATACCCGAGACTTTGAAAAGCCCTTAGGCCACCTAAGTTTTGTTCTCTCAGATATTCATGGGAATAATGCTCATGTGGACTGTGATATGCGCCACCCAGGAGACAGTTCTCATATAAACTGGACAGTGAATCCACGATCAGTTCAAGGCCTTACTGTCAATGTATCATTAGCAACCATCCTGGAGTGTGAGATTGATCGGGAAAAATTGCAAAATCTTTGGCAACTGGTTGCGTATTACTATGAAAGTCCTGCTATCTTGGAACGAGGGCAAGAAAGAGCGAACACTAGCAGAAAAACGTATCAATATGCTCAAGTTGCAAATGAAAATTCTCCTTATTTCACAGACTTAAAAGGATATTTGGTGGCAGAACCAGCATGGCTGCTTCAACACAGTGTCACATTAAAGCTTAATAGACAACAAACAACAACCAAGAAACTGGTTATGGATTTTACAACCATAATCACCCAAAAAATCAGCAGCCACAGAGGGCAGCAGGATGCCACTGACCTTTCTTCCTCTTGGGCAATGATTCACCGTGGTACTGCATGGCGGGTCAATTCTGTTCTTGAAGGGTCAAAGGTTAACTTAAAATGTAGTGTTGTCACTTCAGGACAGGAGGTAAAAGTGGAGTGGATGCTTCCAGATTTGTCCATTGTGGAGGGTGTGTCTGAAAAACTCAAAATTGATGACAAGGGGGATCTTCTGATCATGAATACATCACAATCTGACTCTGGTCTCTATCACTGTATGATCAGAACAAAAGCAGGGGTGGATTTGGTGTCTTTGAGGCTTACTGTTAAAGAACGATCACCAAGCCCCACCACTTTCAATGGACAGAAAATTACTGTTGGAAAGGGAGGTTCGATCTCACTCCCATGTGAGGTGACATCAGCACAGCCCAGTCAAACTGTGTGGTACATGCCCACAAACAAAGTACTTCTTCCCACACAAAAGACAAGAAAAGCAACAGTCATGGAAAATGGTACTTTGGTGGTGAGGAAGTTGATGGAAGAAGATTCAGGGGAATACAGTTGTTTGGCCTCAAATCTCTATGGAGTTGACATGCTGTCACACGTGGTGGAAGTGACAGGGGAAAAGGTCTCTGAAAACTCTGAAGTACAGACAGAAACAGAGCAGCAAATCTTAAACGCTGAAACAGAAGAGGGTTCGGCGGGAGATTACCAAGAAATTACTCGCCCTTTTGCAACACAGGTTTCTACGGTCGGAACCCAGCGAAGGAATCCTGGTTTGTTTCCAAACAAAAGCCCAAAGAAAGATTTTAAACGAAAACCTACCATTGTTGCGAAGACATTGGATCCAAATTACTGGGCACAAGTTTTGGCTCAAGCCAATGCTAAATTACCCATTGCACAGGCCTCAGAATTGGCGTTACCGTATTCTACCACTGTGATTGCCCCAGACAGTTTTCTCAACCCTGCAGCAACTATTTCTTCCTACACAACTGCGAACAATGAACCAATTACAACTATTTCTGCGTATGCAGCAAAAGAAACACAACCCAGAACTTCACAGACTCCATTTGACAGAAGTACAGTGACATCCCTTAACCATGTAAGTAGAATTACAGAAAAAAGCAATGGAGAAACTTCAGTCATCAGAACCCAAGTTGAAAAAGCAGAAAACCGGCAACATGGATTAGGTAACAGGAAATATGTTCCTGGTCACTCAAACCGAAGAAGACCACCTTTTAGACGAAGAAAACCACCTATGAGAAGAATTCATCCTGACCCCAAATCAGTTTTTCATTCATCTACTATGCTCAAATCTACTTTTATCCCACCAACGGCCACAATTATTACTACCACCACCTCTAGTTGGACAATACCCGAAGAAACTATTGTCAACAGTTACGATCAGACAGAGAAAGTTAGTGGTAATGAGGATGGTGGAAGCACGCACAAAAGAAAAGAATCCAAAAGTCATCTTACAGTTCTGGATCATTCAGCTTCTCAATTAGTAAAAGACATAGAAGCCAAATTAGAGAATTTGTCAGAAACACATGTTTTACCTCATCCAAAAACAACTATTCCTCCAAAGATAGAAGCCATTTCTCTTCACAATGAAAGGACTGATGTGAAAATAGAGCAAGTGAATGCAATTAAAAATATATCAGCAGGGAGGGATGTGGAAATTATGACAGGAAAAAGTGAGATGGAGAGAGGGTTAAAACCAATTAGAGAACAAGAAACCACAGAGCTTCAGATGGTGAGGGAATCATCTAAGAACGAGTTGGTCACAAAGAGTTACAATACATGGCATAACATACTTTCAACATCCCAGACACCAAAGCCAACCATTCAACCATCCATGGAACAAAATACACAAACCCAAGTCTCTTCAATCAAAGAGACCTTCAAAACTTTTCATTTCAACAGAGAAAATACCAAAGATGACAACATTCATACGGACACTGAAGAGGTGGATAAAGCAGGAGCAAAGCCTGAAAAGCCTTATGTTCCCACCGTTCCAATTCACCCCTGGTTACACTGGCACAACCAAAGAAAAGAGCAACCAAACTCTGCTCAGGTGCCACAAATACATCAAGACAGAAATCCAGAAAAGCTGGGAGATATCAGTAGGCCACCACTGCCTCCCCGCATTCCACCAACTTCCTACTGGCCTTCAAACCATCACTACCCTATCTATCCTCGTTGGCAGAGGCCAGAGTCTTTTCCACCTCCCAAGCAAGGTAGGTAAACATGTTTCTGATTGATCATACAGTAAATAGTTTAATGTAAGTCATGCCAATTAAACTGGATCATACATATCACGCTGGATTGGTGGTACGTGTCTAGGCCACAGGTTTTCTCTCTCTTCCAGGTGCTGTGCCCACACGTGAAACCGAGCTTTTCCCACGTGGAAGGGCTCAAAGCCCAGTTAGCACCAACAAACCAGAGATCACAGCTAAAACAGTGGAACCCACAAGCAACATTATCAAGCCAACAATGATTAATTCTTCCCAACAAAATAATCCTTTTGATGTCAGGACTCAAGTCAGAAATCAACTGTTACTATCAAAGCTGAGAAACAGATACCGACAGGTAGGCTACAAGTGTGGTGGTTAGCGGGTGTAAAAATGATTGCTTAGTCCCATGCATAAAATAATTAGCATACATATTACATCACATGTCTCATCATCATCCTGACTATTGCTGCAACAACAAATACAATGGTAAACTTTGGCACAGTGATCACAATGGAGCATAAATTTCAGGTTTTTACTAATTGTTCTGTCCATGTACATTTTTTCAGGCATATATTGATCGTCTTTCTCAGCTAGGAAAATTAGTGACACTCAAACCGCTCATAAACCACAACAACCCTCAGAACCCCATTCAACCCAGTGCCATACCCCTCACCAGACCTTCCCACCTCAGACCAGTGCCGACACGCTCCTCTGCCCAACTAACTACAAACCCAGCCAAATCAACAGCATCTTCCGCCTCTGGTTTTAATCTGACCCCACACTCTCCCCATCCTACCAGCTCAGGATTACAACATGGGGATCAGTGGCATGTTCGAGGTATGCATCTAAATTTTCTTCATTATATTGAACAATGTATCAAGTATTTTAATTGAAGTGATGCTGTTAGGAGCTGGTGCTGGTGGGGCCAAATCCCGTATCACTACAGTGAACAAAGCCAGTGTGTCAGTCCTGGCAGAGGGTGATGCTGTCCTACATTGTAAAGCAACAGGGAATCCCGAGCCAAGCATCACATGGACAAAAGTATCCACAGGTAGAATTAGAAAATGATAAAGAAATGAGTACAGCAGCATCATTTGAAGTAATTTGCAATCTCCTAAATTTGAGAATGTTGACATTTTATGCAACTTTAAATTAATATGAACATTGGGCTCTTCTTCATGTGGTCCACTCATTGATTTCCTTCCTTTATTTGTTTTCTCTCCGCAGGTGCCACCATTCCAGCCAACACCAAGCATGGTTCTCGGTTTGAAGTCTTCCAAGATGGAACTTTTGTAATTAAAACAGTCCAGCTACAGGATAGAGGCCAGTATCTCTGCACTGCCCAGAATAAGTTTGGATCAGATCGCATGGTTATTACCTTAGCAGTTCAAACTGAGGCCCCCAAGATCCAACCTCCCAGGTCGACAGAGATACCAAACTATTTAGGGAAAACTGTGACACTTGACTGCCTTGCTTCTGGAAAACCCCCAGCTCAAATTTCCTGGATTCTACCGGATGGAACATTTGTTCGAGAAATTGGGACCATTCATACTCCTATCTCTCATATGTCTCTACTTGAGAATGGGACACTGCAAATACAGTCAACCAATTTCTCCAGTAAAGGAGACTATAAATGCATTGCAAGTAATGCAGCTGGTGCGGATACAATTACTTATCATCTTCATGTTGCAGCTTTGCCTCCAAGCATCAGTGAAGCTGCAAGTGACACTGTGATCATTCCGACAGGTATTGCATGCAAAACAAATGCCCATAATGTCCTATCACTTGTAGCTTGGTGAGTAGAAAATATTCTATATACAATTCATCATCTAATTACATCTGCCCAGGGAGGAATGTATATGTTCATTGCTCCACGAAGGGAGAACCTTTGCCCACTTTGAAGTGGACACTGCCATCAGGGATCCATGTCAAGCCATCACAGTTTTTGGGACATAAGCTCTTTGTCTTTCCTAATGGGACACTATATTTCAAGAATGTCTCACCATCTGATGCAGGGAGGTATGGGATGGATGTATTTGTCTTAGTAGACATACTGTACAAATTACGTCAAGACAATTATATATTCATCATGTTATTGTCCGTTTTGCCGTCCACACAGGTACGAGTGTTTGGCCACAAACACGGTGGGCATTGCAAAAAGAACCATCCGTCTTGAAGTGCGGGCAGATTCCTCCTCACATATCCGTTATCCTCCTCTTCCTTTCCCTGCTACTCATCATCATGCAGTGCCATCTCGCCAGCACTCAGTTTCTGCTATGTATGGTTCTGCTGTCTACTTACACTGTCCAGAATCAATTGGCTCCCCAAGGGGGACCTTCTGGCAGCTGCCCTCTAAAACTATCATGGAGCATCACTACAGGTTACAAAAATACCCAGTGGGAAACCTGATGAATCAATACAAGAGCGTTATAATTATAACATTTTTAAATGCTATTAGACTTGAGTAAATCTTGTAATCTTTAGATAATTTCTTCTTTCCATCTGCTTCCAGTCCCGAGAGACCTATTAAAGTTTTCCGAAATGGGACTCTGAGGATACTTCAGCTAACAGAGCTGGATGGTGGAAATTATCTGTGCTTTTTTCAGCGACCGAATGGAGAGGACATGGAGGTCTTTCGGGTATGATTAGGACAGAGATTATATCTAAAACTGTGTATATTTATTGGTAATTACCTGTATTTTTCCTATATCCGCTCAACAATCAAACATGTATCAGAGGCAGTAGACAATGTGAAGAAAAAATGTAGATCTCATCACTCTTTCATTCATTACATATGTATGTATAGGTGGATGTCTTGATGACCCCGCCTAGAATTGAACATGTGAGAACAACACAACCGAGAGTAAACTTTGGAGAAAAAGTCCAGGTACTATCTAAATGGAACAGGTTGTCGTACTGTGGTTGAGGAGCATCAAGGGAAAATAACGAATGAATATTCAAATATGTGTGTTGTGTCTCTCTTAGGTTGATTGTGTTGCAACTGGCCTCCCAGATCCAGAAGTCTCCTGGAGTCTACCAGATGGAACGCTAATCAACAATGCCCTTCAGTCTGATGACAGTGGCGATAACAACCATCGCTATGTTATTTTTGGCAATGGAACATTACTTCTTCAGCAGATGGACAAAAAAGATGAGGGTGACTACACTTGCTTTGCCAAGAATAAACTAGGTAAAGATGAGAGAAAAGTTAGTGTCAAGGTTGGCCCGAATCCCCCAAGAATTAGTTTCAAATTTCAATCTCTGGTCACAGTGAAGTATGGAGCAGTAGCTCAACTAAGTTGTCAAGCTACTGGTGAACCTACACCACAAATCATTTGGATCTCACCGCAGAATGATGCGATTCCAATGTCATCAGACAAATTTGAGGTCATGCAAAATGGCATGTTAATAGTTAAAAAAGTAACACTAACTGATGAAGGGAAATATGCCTGTGTGGCACGAAATTCTGCCGGTGACGACATAAAAAACGTGATTCTTGAGGTTGAATCCAGGGAACCTTTTATCAATGGCAACGAAGGCAAGAGTGCCAAAAAGGTGGTAGGCATTTCTTATCAAACTGTATTATTAGATTGCAAGGTTGAAGGGAAACCTGAGCCAAGGGTTTGGTGGGTTACTCCTTACGGCCAATCGCTACAACTTTCCTATCTCAGTGGTCGCTTTCAAGTACATCAAAATGGTAGTTTGGAAGTGAGAGGAGTGAGAAAAACAGATGAAGGACAATACATGTGTCTGGCCAAAAACCATCTAGGTGAAGCATCCCTATCAGTTGAATTGGACGTGGCATCAATAGCCGAGAAACCAAGTTTTGCTGTTCCTAATATTGAACTCCTATCAATTAAACATAATGGTGGAGAATTGCAACTGCAGTGCACTGCCCGTGGAAAACCAAGCCCAGAGTATGTATGGTTGCTACCTAATGGGACGATACTTATGCCTGGTGTTAGACTACAACGCTTTGCCCATCATCATAATAACGGGACTTTGTGGATCTCGCAACTGGCTGCAAGTGATAAGGGAGTTTACAGGTGCTTAGCAAAGAATGTGGCTGGTCAAGCAGAGAAGCGTTATGCACTGGAAGCAGGAAGGAAGCCAGTGATTAGAGGGTCAACAGGTAGGTACAGCATATTTTTCATTTTTTATTCATTATCTTTGGGTCAGATCTTCTTGTAGTGCTGTTGTATTTTCATTTTACAGGTGGAATAAAAATCACCTATGGCCAAACTCTCAACTTACATTGTACTGTTGATGGCTGGCCGCAGGCATCGATCACATGGACCCTGCCCAATGGCTTCACTTTGGATAAACCTCAGTCTATTGGTCGAGTTACATTTCTTGCCAATGGGACCCTCCAAATGAGACAGATTGCAACTTTTGACAAAGGGACATACATCTGCAAAGCCTCCAACGCTTTTGGCACATCATCGTTATCGTACCCTATCACAGTAATGGTTCATCCACCACGCATCACTAGTATGCTGTCCTCCATTACCAGAGTGAACAGAGGATCACCTGTTAAGTTAAATTGTGTTGCTACAGGTATACCCAAGCCGGAAATCTCCTGGACTTTACCTGGCCGTACTACGCTGGTTCCACATAACCGCTACATAGTTCAAGGAGGGATCCACATGACAGAGGAGGGTAGCTTGGTCATACAGAATCCAGTGCTCATGAACTCTGGTATCTACAAATGCAATGCCAAAAATGCTCTTGGAACAGATTTTAAATCTACATACCTACAAGTGATGTGAGGGACATGTTGACACATTTCCTATTCCGGAAACATGGGGTGAAGAAATGCTCTTAATAGTCAAAGGATTTGTCCATAAGGAAGTTACTGTCCTATACTATTCATATAAGGATGCCCTAGAGACAAGCCACTGTAACGAGGCAGCTTCATTCTTGATATTTTTTTCCTCAAGTCATTATGGCTTTGTACACCTACAAATGCATCTTGACTCACAAGGCAACTTCTCAGTTTTGGTTACATGTTCTAGATTTGCATCTGGGGTTTTTTTTTTCAACAAAGTTAATTTTAAATGAAAGCTGTATTGTAAGAATGGACACGCCTTGTAAGAACAGGGACCCGTTTGATGTAACAGAAGTGGGGAAAATTCTGAGCTCTTTTGTAAATGAAGAAAATTAAAAACTTATATATAGTGCCATGAAAAGTATTTGCCCACATTTAAAATTTTAAATTAATACGTTGTGGGATAGTTTTGCTGCTTTCATAAAGTGTCATGATCTGTTTTGATTTAGAATTTAGTTTTCCTGGAGTCCTTTTGGGTCAATGTCTCTGTCACCTTGTCTGTGATCCCGTGTGTAACCCAACTAGCTCCTCCAACCTTTTGTGTCTTGTCCAGATGCTCCTTGTGGTCTTGTCAGCTTGTATTGAGTTCCTCATTTCCTTTCAGTCCTTGTGGGTTCATTGCTGTGCCATTTTGCTCCTGATGTTTTACTACTTTGAGTTTTGTTTTCATCACTACTTTGCTCGTGTTTATTTTAAATAAATGTTGTTTGATCTATCTTGCTCTTTCTGCTTCCCTGCATTTGGGTCCTCGTAATCATGCACCCCTGATATAAACTGTCTATGTTTAATTTGATTATCATTGTCAGATGTTTGCCTTTGTTTGGTGATTTTAAACATTAATGTGGAAAAACTATTAAAAAAAAAGTTGAGAAGAGGGCAAATGTTTTTTTACAGCCCTAAAGCACTCACACAAACCCTTCAAAACATCAATATTCTCCTCAAAGACAGTGGCAGCACAAAGTTACAGTAGTAGCTTTGCATGTGTGTTTAAATTATCTATCTATATTTTAATGAAGAATAACCCTTTTACAAAGCAGAACTCTGAATGAAAGTGCAAAACTTAAGAGGAGCATCATATTTGTGTTTATTTCTCCATGGATAGTTAGCAAGCTACTTCCTGGTTTACGGACTGTGCCATCATGAATCTGGAGCATGAGCCATTCCCTTAAGGCATAGGTGTCAAACTCAAGGCCCGGGGCCAAGTACAGCCTGCCACATCATTTTATGTGGCCCGCAAAGACAAGTTGCGCATCGACTTTATGTGTCAATACTAAATTAAAAACTGAGTTCACCTTTAAAAAAATAGAGATATTACTATCATTTTTTATTACCATTTATTACTCTCTGAGTGGGTGGGGGGTGTGATACCAGGGGGATGCGTGTGACCCCAGGGAACATATTTATTAGGATACAATGTTATGCTGAGGCGTACTTATTACATTTTTAGAGACAAATGATACTATTTCTAGTCACTGAGGAGAGTTGGGGGGGGGACATGAAATGTTTTGTTCTTCCTGGGGAGGCATAACAGAAAATAATTGAGAAGCACTGCCTTCTGTCTTTCTGTCGCATACTACCTTAAATGGTAAAAATAAATCCCTACACATTGTTCATGTACTGGGTTCATACATTGTGCATACTCAATTAAAAAAAAAAAATCTTTCATTTTTTTCAATTTTGTGCTTTTTCTTACTGACTTGTTATGTATTTGCTTGTAGATGATAAATGTCTGTTACTCATCAGCAATACAGTCGTACGCATGTCTTATCTTTTCCTTTAGCACCACTTAGAGGTTAATGTTTGTGGTTCAACCAAAATAATTTCTTCTTGTTTACTGACCACATAGTCCACATATTTGATTAAATAATTGTATTAAAACTGACTTTGTGTTTATTAGTATGTAGAAGTGTAATTATATATAATTCATATGAAAGTATGTATATATAAGTATAAGAAAGTATATATATATATATATATAACAACTAAGTGTTTCAATAAATAAGAGCAAAATAAATCAAAGTGATGTGTTGTGCCCAATGTGTGTTCAATTTAACTGTTAGTTTTGACCAGAACGTGAATGTCTCCCACTGTCTCGTTTTCAGACAAATAAGTCTTTGACCAAGGAAGAAGGGAGCTTTGTCAGACAAAAATGTTAGGCCTGTTCTTCACAGCTTGTGTGTGTGTGCGCGCGTGTGTGTGTGTGTGCGTGTGTGTTACTGGGAGATTATGTTTGTCGCTTTGAGAAAGAAAGAGTCTGTGCAAAAGAGATTGTGTCTGTCTGAGGGATTGTTCACAAATCGTGTGTGTGTGTGTGTGTATATAATAAAGACAGCGCCATCTCAACAAAAAAGGAGGCACAGTATTTGGCAGTGTGTTTTTGCTATTAAATCCAAGTGTGTGTCAGAATGGAGGCAAAGCGGCTTAAATGTCTGCCAACATTTTTTAGGCCTACATTTTTGTAAATGCTGAGTGACAGATTTTCTGTCTTATATTGATACAGCATTTGCTTTCAAATTATAGCCTACATCCTTGTCATTTCTTTTAATATGTGATGTATGCATAACATGGAGGATATAATCAGATATAGGTACGTATGATAAACATCTGGAGGTCATTATTAAATCAGTAATCTAATCCTGAGAACCTGGAATTCAATTGATATAGGCAATTATTTTTCACATTGATACCTGTCTAAAAGGAGCCTAAATGACATAAAAGTAAGGTTCAATGAATTTGTACCTTCTCCAGTTTTTGGTAACACTTTGAGGCGCAGACTGGTTATTGTGTGTCACCAATGGCTCAGTTTATCTGAAAGAGAAGCAAACAATTTTAATATAACTTTTGACCATACAGCTCCTGTGCGGTTTTAATAATCTGTATAGGGAGTGTTACTGAATTAGAAAGCGCTTTGTCGTAATCAGGTCTGGAATGTGACAAAATAGCACTCTTAAGCATTAAGGCTTAAGGTTGCTTCATGGAATGTGATGATATAGGCAACTAATGGATCACATGAGAATAATGTGAAAACTGTTTTTGCACATTCACAATCTTTTATGTCTACTTGGCCAGAGAGTCAAAATTATATCATCAATAATATAATTGCATAGTGCCTATTGCTTGATTTGATAATTCACAGAAGGATAACACATAGGGCACTACACTCACTGGACAATATATTAAGAGCTACACAATTAAATAGTTTATCCAATCATGCGCAGTTACAGTTTTTATTTTTTTGGTAGTTTTCTGTATAATGTGTTTTGTCTAACATGTGGTTAGCTGCATGAAGAAGTAGAAGAGCGCTGCGATAAAGTGTAGTTCTGCACCACACAGAAATATCAATATTTCAAATTTGGTTTGTTTGTGTGATTATTATCTTTGTAAATGATGTAAACACACAAGTAGCAGCTCCTGCAGGCAGCATGATCTCGTTTGATAGTGCAGGTGTTCCTAATAACGGGACCAATAAACTCATGAGTTCATTATTATTATTACTATTATTATTATTATTATTATTATCAAATTGTATTGTAAAATGCTGTATTCCGCTCATGTTTTTCCCATAAAATCTTATTTATGAGCTCGTGTGTTTTTAAATGTTTCCCAGCTGACAGAGAATCTCCAGAGAAGTCTCCTCCTTCTTTGCTCCGTTCTCTTCCGTTCTTTCTCCTCCCTTCACCCCAACCAGTCACCCATTTGTCCATCTCTACTCTACACTCACGCATCCCCATTTTCGCATCGCCGCCTCCGTCATAATGACCAACGATTCCCCGGAGGAGGAGAGCCGAGGAAGGAGGGTGACTCGGCCGAGCCGAGCAGACGACAATGTCACCATCCTGACATCATCCATGGATGTTTACAGAAGCCGGAGCCGAGCCAGCAGCAGCAACGACGCTGTCGCCAGCTTCACATCCTCCGCGGACCTGAGCACCTCCTCCCTGGAACTGAGCATCCAGACGCGAATCTTTAAGATAATCGTTATTGGGGACTCCAACGTAGGGAAGACGTGCCTCACCTTTCGCTTCACTGGCGGAAGCTTTCCTGACCAGACTGAGGCCACAATCGGCGTGGACTTCAGGGAGAAGGCAGTGGAAATTGAAGGAGAGACGATCAAGGTAACATTTTAAGCTTGTCTGCATGTGAATCGGAGGTGTTTCCTTGTCCCCTCCCCCTCATCCACAACCGTACTGATTTTATAGCATCACTGATGCTTTTTCCCAGATGTCTTCTCTGTTGTCAAAGGCAACAATGACTATTTGTTTCCGTCAAAATTGGTATTATAAATCGGCACAAATTTGCCATTTTTGTCATTGGTTAATAAATAAGCCAGTATAAATTATCGGTGAAGTTTTAAGAGGTGAGGTCACTAGATACAGTAAATTGTAAATACCATTGAGTATGACAGATCAAGATTAACAACACAATCTCAGGCTGAGGTTTTGATCATCAGTGGGAAATCATCCAATTCCACTTTATTTGTCAAAAAAATATTTAACATTTATTAATCTTTATATATCTTTCATAATTTGTCTATGCGAGTGTCGTGTGGTTACAGGAAGAACGATTCCATTCGATAGCAGGTCCAATAAATCTTTGTATTGATATTCTCCTATTGTCATGTACAACATTTACTGCGAGTATATCGGCTTTGTGTTCAATTTGACAAAGATTGCACAATTAGTGAGTGAGTGAGTGAGTGAGTGAGTGAGTGAGTGAGTGAGTGAGTAAGTAAATTTTGATGAGATTAGCATTATTTTAGTATTTATAAAATCATGACAATTCTTGTGCTAATACAAAAATGGATGACTTGGCTCAATAAAAGTTAGCAATCACACCTCTAGGGAAACAAACTATTATTTATCATCACATAAAACAAGACTTTTTGGAAAACCTCAGTGGATATAAAAAGCTGTAGATCGAGAAAAGTAGATGTACAAGGACTGTACAAAGTGTAGCGGAAGAATGGTGACATTTTCCTCAATCCCTCAATGTATACATTCAACAAATAATAGAGTCAGCGGTGTCAAACTCATTTTTACCGCGGGCAGCTTCCCTCAGAGGACCGTTATCATGGTGACACCAAATAAATGTATTATTATCCACCAGTATTATTACATATACATAACAAAGTGAAGGATTACTAGTTTTGGAATTAGACATAATATAGTTTGTTCAATTACTGTAAAAAAGGTAACAAAGAATCTTGCAAAATTATTTATTATACATGCCAAGATTTTGGTAATTTTTAGCAAGGATTGTGGAAGTTGACATAATTTTATTTTCTCGGGCCACATACAATGGTATGGTGGGACGGATCTGGCCCCGGGGCTTGGGACCTGACATGGGCATCAATTTTTTCTATATATAGTGCACTTGAGTGATTAAACCTAAGCTACAGACTCAATAACACCTCTGCCAATGTTGGTAGCCTCAATGCTGATGTTTTCACTATGCACTATGTTGTGAGACTTCATAGGATTTACAGTGTTGAAGATCCAGAATTACGCACTGACTGCATTGCAGGGGCTAACTTGAAAATTATGTTTTATGTCTGGATCTCGTAAGGAATGTCTTCACAACTCATATGTCAATATACTTTATTTATAATAGAAACCTATTGGAGGAGCGGCACGGTGACACACTGATTAGCATGTCCCCCCCACAGTTCAGAGGGTGCGGGTTCGATTCCATGTCCGGCCCTCCCTGTGTGGAGTTTGCATGTTCTCCCCGTGCCTGTGTGGGTTTTCTCCAGGCACTCCGGTTTCCTCCCACATCCCAAAAACATCCATGGTAGGCTGATAGAGCATCCCAGCTTGCCCCTTTGTGTGAGTGTGAGTGCGAAGAGTTGTTCGTCTGGCAACCGGTTCAGGGTGTCCCCCGCCTACTGCCCGATGACTGCTGGGATAGGCTTCAGCACCCCAGTGGGGTCAACTGGTACAGAAAATGGATGGATGGATGGATGGATGGATGGATGGATGGATGGATGGATGGATGGATGGATGGATGGATGGATGGATGGATGGATGGATGGATGGATGGACCTATTGGAGGGACTACCACCCTTTTTTGTTTTGATGATGGTATTAAGTAACACATCAGTGTACCAAGATGTAGTGGTCAGAATCAAAATTGTCACTGCTATACCTGTCAGTTTTGTCTAATAATAAAACATAACAATATAATAATAATCTGACAACCACACATTTGTCACCTAATATATTCATCAGAAAAAAAGACTTACTATCTAATCTTCAGGTGCAGGTATGGGACACAGCTGGCCAGGAGCGATTTCGGAAATCCATGGTGGAACACTACTACCGTAATGTCCATGCAGTCGTATTTGTTTATGATGTCACAAAAATGGCTTCCTTCCGCAACCTGCAAACATGGATAGAGGTGAGTTAAATATCCATCTATCCGTCTGTCCATCCATCCATCTGTGCGTCCGTCTGTCCATCTGTCCATCGGAACCGTTTATCAATTAATATAATTTGTTCAGCCAAATCTCCTCATCTGTCCATCTGTTTCCATCATTTCCATCTCTACTAGGATGTATAGGGTTGCTTACTCATTGTTGTTGACATGCTAATAATTCAAACAACTAATGTGAGTTTTCCAACTAAAATACAACAGATGTCATTATGATGTGGTAGAAGGGAGTGGTGGGGGTCTGTTTTTTGAATGTCATAGCCAATCTGTTTTTAACTGTTTGACATTGTTTTCTCTCTCTACATCCTACTGGAAAATAGTTGACAGAATATGACCATGGTAGCTTTTTAACTCTCTAGAAGATCCATAATTTTCACCTCGTTTTGATGCCAGGAAAATAATCCAAATATGTTAATAAATTAATTAAATAGTCAACTCATGGAAAACTTTCTACCAGACACAATATGTTATCAATATTTTCACAATTTCAAGGTTTATTTCATGCTGTGGGTTTACTGATCATATCATTATTGTTATTTAGTCAATTTCCTCACTGATACACAACTATATAGTTGGTGACCTAACTTTATGAAACACTGGACATTGATAACAAATAAAAGTGTTTTCTGATTAATTCTTGCTAAATCCTAGAATTTGCTTGGATATTCAAAGTGTTTCCTTTTACTGCAGGAGTGTAACGGTCATCGAGTTTCAGCATCAGTACCTCGAGTCCTAGTGGGGAACAAGTGTGACTTAGTGGACCAAGTACAGGTCAGTAGACTTAATCATTCTGTACATCAGAGGGCTTAATAATAGATAAAAATCAGAATCCTTATAAGTAATTGTTACAGATTCTGACTGACTGTTGATTAGTCACAATCGCAATGAAGGCAACATAGAATGCTCGGGAAGTACATATTGAGAGCAATCGATATGAGATAATGAGTCATAATAATTACTTTCTCCAGGTGCCATCCAACATGGCGTTGAAGTTTGCCGACTCCCACAACATGCTGCTGTTTGAGACATCTGCAAAGGACCCAAGAGAGAGTCAGAATGTGGACTCAATTTTCATGTCACTGGCCTGTCGACTGAAAGCCCAAAAATCTCTCCTCTACAGAGATGTGGAACGTGAGGACGGGAGAGTACGACTCACACAGGAGACTGAGACAAAGAGCAATTGTCTTTGTTGAGGACAAGAGCAACTGGTAGAAGTAATGGAATGGAATGGAACATCTAAACAACGGTGCATGTCGAGGCGAGTGAGGAGCGTGATGACGGGCGTGTAGTCTTTATGTGTTTTTACTGGTTCAGGAGCAAGATGATGCTTATGGCTTAGACTGAAAGCAACATATCTGATGGAAGAGGAGGAAAGGCTCTGGGCTTTAGTACACGGTTAGAGGGAAAATGTGCTCATGACGGATCGAAGGAAAGACGAACAGTTATTATGAGTTCTGAAATGAGTGTGCTTTGTTTTACTGTATGAGTAATTGTAAGGTTACGGAACTTCCTCAACCAGTGGCCCTCTCTGCTCGAGATGGTGCCTAGTTGTGAAGTTAGTCAAGGGGTTTTAAGAAAAAAAATGCTAGAGAAAGGAATTGCAGAATGGAAAAATAAATAAATGACAATGATTTGATGTCTGCTGAGAAGGCATAAGCGCACTTCACTGGAGAGACATGAAAAATGTTTCTAAGGAGTTGGAAATAGCTTTTCGGACTGCTTTTATTCCACACAAGGCAGTAATATATAGAAAAATACAATATAATATAACATTTATAACATATGTATACAGTATTGTAATGCAGTCTTTTAATCAAATATAATTATGTGTGAAATCATAAAATTCTACAAGAGGAATAATGAAAAACATTTGTACAAGTAAAGGCCTCCTCCAAATCACAACCTTACCCTTAATCAACTTCTGTTCTGAAGTTGAGTAATTAAACTGCTGGTCACCCACTATAGGAGCAAGTATGGACTAGTCCAGATCACTTGATAAAAGGCTCTTTACTGGCTCTTTACATATCCTTATCAAATTAGTGTTCTCTAAATTGTTTGGACCTGAAAATCAGAGTTTGCCCTTTTCTTCATACTACCGTTGCCTTAACAATGCATCTTGGAGTTTGATGAACCAGTCAACAGACGGACACTTGCGGAGCTAGAGGGTGAGCTGAGGGGGCAGCCCCCCCCCCTCCACCTCGGATGGCACTGCCGCCCCCCCCCCCATTTTTTCCAATTTTTCCAGAAATTTCCACCTGGGTACAATAGTCGTTTTTTACCAGCATTTTTTGATGAATCTTTTGGGGTTTGAAAAAGAAAAACTTTAGTACCCCTGAGATACCCTTGACCCTTACGTGACCCACCCCCTCCCCTCGAGGAAAAAATTCCTAGCTCCGCCAGTAATGACAGAAGCTACAGGGTGAATTTAATTTTGATCTTTTAAAAATATGACTTGTGTAAAATCACTGTGAACTCATTAATAAAAGGGAAACATCACACATTATTGACACAGTTAATGTGTGTAACACTAGAAAAAAACATTAGTAGAATTGTCACCGCATAACCATGAGGGAAATGTGTTCTGTATTCTGTCAAGGATGATGTACGGTATATATACTGTTTAATAAATATCCTTCTAGTGCTCTTCCTCAGTACTGTGGCTTATCCCATTTTGCCTTCACCCAATGAAACGAGAGGACAGAAATTCTTGCATTTTCATCCCGTTCTCTATTAAAGTGTATGCAATCTACACTTGTTTCATTTCCCCCATTTACCCAAAGGACAGCTGAAAATTGTACAGACAAGATTACAGAAATGATGATCACTATTTATTGCCCAAAGACATGTAATATGCTTGACATTGAGATAGCTGCCACATTGAGTTATGGGTCAAGAGACACGATGTTGTGGTTCATATGGAGATCATTCAGATCAATGAGTGTTTGTGCCAGTCCTTCAAGATGGTAGTCAGAATTTATTATAAACGGAGTGAGTCACAGCGGTTTGTGGAGGGCACTGACTTCTGCTACCTTCATATTTGTTGCTCTTCAGTTTACAGTTAACATGCACATCCATCATTTAGCTGCACATAAGTAAGACAAATCTGACTTGAGGAGTTACCTCCAAGCAATGTAGAACATAATATCATTGTATTCTCATTGCATTGAATCGACCCCTCGAGCAGAATTGTTGGTGTGGAAATCCAAGTACATTATTTATCCTCTAAGGTAGATAAACAACCAAGCCAAGGATGCCAAAAATGGCTGCGTCTTGGCTTTCAAGGTGCCTTCAAAAACATTGTTACAAGTTGAATCCATACCAACTCTGCGTGAACTGCTACAGTGACAGCCAGAACAGTCCAGTCCAATTTATTCAATGCACTTCAAATACTGAATGATTATTTCAGAATTGTATTGGTAATGGTTGCTGGCATTCAGTATCTGATATGTAATAAAGAATTATAGTACTGTTTACCACACAATGCATCTGTAATTCAACTAATCGTTTAATTAGCTTACTGAAGATTTTACATTTTACCTGGTTCCAATACTTATTTCTAAAAATCCCCAAATTCAATGTTCAGCCCATCTGCCAACCTTGGGTGAAAGAACCTGCTCAGAATCCACAACTGAGGAGCAGGTGGATTGGAAAACACTATTGTGTGCAGTAGTACATGCACCACACTTTAAAGGCCATTTGATTTTTCTTCAATTTGACTCTAAAGCTGACATAATTTTTACTCACATATTTAAATGTATTTATACTGTGATCAGTTCCTTCTGTGACTCCCACCAAGACATTAATAGGCAGCTATTAATGGCACCATAATCTCTTACCAATGAGTGAGACTGATAGACAGCCCCATAAATAAATAAATAAATAAATAAATAAATAAATAAATAAATTAAAAAAAAAAAAAAAAAAAAATATATATATATATATATATATATATATATATATATATATATATATATATATATATATATACGTATATATAATAAAAACATATAATAGATATATAAAACACACCTAAGGACAGCAGCATCAGCCTTTCCTGAATGTGAGCAGCCTTGGAGATCAGTAGAGGAAGAAACCAGAGACGTCACAGAGATGCAAGCAGCAGTAGCTAGCTGCCTGACCACTAATCACACATAAACTACCTACTACGAGCTAACCGTGCTGCGTTCTACATGCTTCATCTTTGATTTAGCGAAAATTCAAATTTGTATACCAGACTTCAACCGAATAGCGATTTAACAAACTGGCTGCACGAGGGATCGTTTTACGGTTCCTAATATTTGTTGCACCCCTCGTCTTGCATCCTGCTGGCAGCCTATTTTAGCGAGCAAGAACACTCTACCTTGGCTAGCGTTAAGCTAGCCAGCTAGCTAGCTACTCCTGTCGCTAACGTTGGTTAGCTAGCTAGCGAGCTGTGCTAACTTGCGTCATGGATGAACTACTAGTGGAAGTGAGGGGAACAAGTGGTGCCTTTTATAAGGTAGGTTGTTCCCCCCCCCCCCTTCTCTCTCCATCTCTATTCAAGTCAACATACATCGCTTACACGGGAAGTATACAAGCCAAGCTAGCCATTCACATTGGACTGGCGTTGATTGAGGTACCTGCTCTGGCCTTCGCTGGCCGGGATGTAGACGCAGAAAAACTGTAAACAAAGCTAAAACTGTGACGATTTGAGATCTCATGGTGGATCATACCTTGGCAGAACTGAGGTAGAAACAGTGGCGTTGTTGAATTGAATGTAATGAATATCAGCGAAGCAGTCGTTGATCGGCCTGTTCATTACTATCATTCTTATTTGGGTTGGTCTTCATCTTAAGTTATTTGGCATTCGTTTTATGTCGGAATTCCCAAGGTTGCTATTGTGTTTTGTTGAAAGTGGTACCTGGTAATATGGTGACATCTGTTGAGTGGTACTATGACCAGGTGGTTGCTACCATACTGTATTGTGATTGCTGGGAATTAATTCATACCAAAGCAAACAAGTTACAATGTCGTCCCTGGAAAGGATCTTTCTAGCTTTTTCAATGTACACGGATGGCCAATTGTGAACACCATTGGCTGTCTTAGATATATTGGTGAAACTTATAATTTACAATAGTAATAAACAGTGGTTATAGTACATCTCCCTCACAAGTGAGGATTTCTTGTTTCACAAATGTCTCATGCAGAGTTTGTACATTTGTATACAAAATTGTTGGTATCCTCTGTCAATGGAAAATGTAACCACACAAATAACTAAAATCTGACTAAATAAAAGCTGAAAATTGAATGAAAATCAACCAATTGAAGTCAGACATTGAAATGTGATCGAATTGTGGTTCGATAGAATACACTCACTCACTCACTCACTCATGAAACTGGCTGGACAAAAGTGATGGTACCCTTAATTTTGTATTTTGTTGCACAACCTGTTGAGGCAATCAGACAATTTCAGTGAGACTTGTGCACCTCTCAATTATGGTCATTATAGTCCACTCTTGAAAAGCAAACTGCTCCACTTGTCACAAGTTTGAAGGGGCCTTTTTATCAGTTGCTGCCACACATGTACTAGGATTTAGATCAGAGGTCATCAAAGGCTACTTCAGGATAGTCCAGTGTTTTGCTTTTACCCATTCTTGGGCTGTCTTCTTTTCTTGGTATGCTTAATTTATGTGTTTCTGACCATAAAGCTGATGTGTCTTGCCCAAAAAGTCACATTTGTGTCTTGTCTGCACAATGGAAATTCTCCCGGAAGCTTTGTGGGTTGTCAGCATGCTGTTTGGTAAATTCCAATCTCATATTTGATTGTTCATTTATGATTTATTTTCAACAGCGATGTCCTCTTAGGGTGTCTTCCATGAAGTCCACTCTGGCTCGAACGACGACGGATTGTGCAACCTGACTCGGTCCCTTCACCTTTTGAGTTCACCTTCACAAGTTTTATGCAGTTGTTCTGGGGTGTTTTGTTATAATTTTTCAATTTGTCAAGTTTTCTCTTGTGGCCATGACTTAAATTTCCAAATATTATATATAGTTGTTTGCACAGGGACTTCAAGCTGCTTAGTGATGGGCGTATAGCCTTTACCTTTGACTGGATTGTCTGAAGTTCTTTCTAATATACTGAGACAACGCTTTCTTTCACTTTCTCTGGTCTATTTTTACTGTAGTCAGCAAATAGTACAAGTTCTTGACACCCTGTAAATAGTGGAACTGATTGATTGGGGGGGAGGGGTAATAATCATTTTTGTCCAGGTCTGTTTCATGAGTGTTTTTTTATATATAATTCTGTTGAACCACAATTAAAAACAAATGTCAGATTTTCATCGGTGAGTTTCTATTGTATTTTTGTTCACAATTACTTTCGACAAATTATTTCTATGACCACTATGGCTTTTTTCTTTTTTTAACAGAGGGGCACCAACAGTTTTGTACATGCGTTTACTTGACCAATTAATGGACTAGGTCAAGGAAAATACTTTCAGCCCATTGGCAATTTTAGATTGCTCCCCTTTCTCCTTTATGTTTGGCTACCTTGCATTTGTTAGTCACAGTTTGTTAGGCTTGTGCCACTGCAGCAAGCCAAGTTTTTCTGGTGTCCTTCAGGGCATGACATGCAGTCCTGCTTTGAACATTTGATAGGTACAATACAAATCCATAGTATTTACAGTTTAAGAGTGAGCTGAACTGCCCAAACAGATTTAATCAGTTTTGGCAGAAAACATTTTAGACTAACGTTTGCCATCAGAATGTTAACACTTTGTGTTTCTTATTGGTTTTGTACTTGCTTCTTTTAGGCATTTGTGAAGGATGTCCATGAAGGTTCAATTACAGTTGCATTTGAAAACAAGTAAGTTATACAATGTTTATTTCCAATAGCGCTTTCACAACAGCTGTCGCCGTAACAAAGCACTTTACAAAACCATATAACATAAAATAACAAGACAACGGAACACATCGCATACAACAATAAAACAAAACATATCAACTTTGCCACAGTATCGACAAGCTACAGTACAGCAGCTAATGATGAAATTAATGGTGTGCTGTGCTTCCATACCAGTTGGCAGCCAGAGCGCCAGATCCCATTCCAGGATGTGCGATTTCCTCCTCCAACAGGGTTCTGTAAAGAGATAAATGAGAGTGATGAGGTTGAGGTGGGATTCTTTTAATTTCATGTTTCCTAAACATCTGACTAAAATAAAAGAAGTTAAAAAAAAGAACTTGAACAATGATGGCATGTTTCAGTTTTTTTCAGTTGCACTTACATTTTATATTTATATTTTGTTCATGTTTCTGCTGAGTAAAATTTACTGTGTGGGTTTTGGCAGGTGTATTCCAGGGCGAATGACAAGGAGCCATGTGGATGGTGGCTGGCCAAAGTTCGCATGGTCAAAGGAGAGGTAGGACTCAGCCCAAACCGTTTCACTTTTGTTTCTGTGTTTCTGCTTAGCTTTACAGTATGCCATTTGAACTGTTGAGTGGGCGGGACTTGCCTATACCTTTGTTATTCATTAATTATTAAGAGAAACTTTGTTGATCGACAGGCAGTTCACCTTTTATTTCAGCTGTGAAGTTTTATAGTGAATCACAAATGATCTATCTTATCTATTCTTTTATAACTTTAAAAAAGAATGATCAGTAGCTTAGCTATAGTCGTAATAGTTTGTGCTGGGGTTGTTCCCTGGGAATCTACTGAATCTACCGGTGCCTTGTTTACCATGTAACAATAAAAAGATATGCTCTAATCTTTTGATTGCACACATTGCCAATTGCAGCCAATTGTGGCACTAACGAATGTTGACAGCTACGGTTGTTTTGAACTGACTGGACACTATTTTCTGTCTGTAAAATCGGGAGTCCATTGGTTCCAAATCTGTTAAATCAAGGTTCCGCGATAGCAAATGTCCTGGTAGTCACTTTGTGTGGTAGTAATCAGTCATTGATCACTCAGTCTGAGTAGTTTACTGCACTCAGAACGGCAATGTAAATTTTTCAGCACGTGAGGTGTGATTTGAGTAGATCTTTCAAATGACCATTAAAGCATACACCAATTTCGTAGGAATTTTTGAAATCTGATTATTTCCTATCCAAATTCATCCTCATTCCCTGACAGAGGGTCTATGCGTTGTAAACTTGCAGCCACCTGGAGGTGTACAAGATCTGCTAGATACTCATTTTGAATCTTGAATTACAATCTGAAAACCTTTTTACGCATAGTAAATCATTGTAATGTGTTTCCATTGATTCACCCTAATGCATTTATAAAAAAATAACTTAAATGCATTTTTGATGGATGTTTCAATGCCGTTCATTTGTACTTGTTGATTTATGTTTTTTGTTGTTTTGTGTGTCTGAAGTTTTATGTTATAGAGTATGCTGCATGTGACGCGACATTAAACGAGATTGTCACGCTGGAGCGGTTACGACCGATCAATCCCAACAAACCAGCCACCAAAACTACCTTCCTCAAGATCAGACTCGATGTCCCTGATGATCTACGACAGATGTAAGTTTCCCAATGGCTTCCATGGACAGAATGGTGTCTCATAGGATCTGTCATATTTTTGGCAGCAATGCATTCAAATCCTGCCTCATACACATATTTTGAGACTTCAGTCACAGGCAAAAGAGCAACTGTATTGGTCATGTGACTTAGAGTACTACACGCATCGACCCAGGGTTTTGCTCTATGAGTTTGACACGAGCCGACGCATCATGGTTGACAGCGCCATCACTACTGCAGTCCAAATACACATGTGAAAAAGTGTGAACCTTCCCAGTAGCTTTCACCTGTTTCGCCAATCAAAATTATTCCTATCCTATCCTATAGCGCAGCAGCTTATTCTGGAGATCAAAAACAGAACGACATACAAGAATTGCAGGCTAGCTGGTTTTAGTTAGGACACAGGCCAAAACGGTCTTCACTGGACAGTTCTGAAGTGTTCTTGTCAGCAATGGTTTCACAAGAACACAAAGGCTTGTCTCAGATTTACCTAGAAAACTTGATCATCCTTGAGACTTCTGGAAAACAATATTTTGTGGACTGAGAAGCTCATCGAAAATCAGAATCGTTTTATGTAAGAACACACAAGAAGTATCAGGAAGGGGGCAAATGGTTTTTAACAGCAGTATAGATTGTATAGTACTGCGTAGTTCGTCTATGTGTGTAGAACAACTTCGAAATTTAATGCAGTCACTCATTCCCTTGCACAAACATTTTTGGTGATTGTTTATTTATTTTATTTTTTTAATTCTTGAATTGTTGCCCATGGCAAGGCTTCCCTAATGATTGTGCCCAAAACAATTTAATCGTGATTGTTAAGACACACATTTTCCTTGCATTTTTAAAGAAACCAGAATGGTCTAATAATATGATTGTTGACTCCTTGATATCAGGTGCTCTAAGGAATCGGCGCACAAAGATTTCAAGAAGGCTGTGGGAGCGTTCAGTGTCATCTATGACTCTGAGAAGAAGCAGCTGGTCATCTTGGTTCGTGTTGCTTTTTCAAGATTGTAGATGCAATATTTTTATTATACTTGTTTAGCAGCAATCAGGATGCACTGCAAGAGTGGAAACTTTTTATTTGACTATATTCAACTTGTCTGCACCTACCCCACTGATGTAAGATGAACTTTGAATCGTTTTAACAGTCGGTGAATGAGGTCACAGCGAAGCGGGCCAACATGATGAGTGACATGCACTTCAGGAGCCTCCGCACCAAACTGTCTCTCATGTTGAGAAATGAAGAGGCCAGCAGACAACTGGAGGTACGCACGCACATACACCACACACATACACAAGAGTCTGAAGCTTTAATATTCCAACAATAATTTAATTATTTCTGTCCATCAAAAGTACAAGTCCAACCCATTCACTGTGATTGTGTTGCTTGCAGAGTTCCCGACAACTGGCATCACGGTTCCATGAACAATTTGTAGTGCGTGATGATTTAATGGGACTGGCCATTGGGACTCATGGGGCCAACATTCAGCAAGCGCGTAAAGTCCCTGGAGTCACTAATATAGACCTGGATGAAGAGACATGCACCTTCCATATTTATGGAGAGGTATGATAGCCCAACTGTTCCCAATGACCTCGCAATAGATAGATGCATCTACCCTAGTTTGGTATTTATTCACATTTAATACATCTCAAATCTTTCTACTGTATTTTATTATATTGTTACTTGACATAACCGGACAATCCCCTAAAAGCCTGATGATATATCATATGTTTACATTATTTCTCTTGAGGTTTAGCCACTAGTCTGCAGAACAAGTTTCATACCTCTGTCTGCCAATAAAAAAATGTGCAGGGAGAGAAAGGATTTTGTGGGCCTTGTTATTCTGTTGTTCCAAAATAGTTCCTCACATACTACTTTAAAAGTCCCAAAGAACATATTGACATGTTTGGTGTTTATTCAAGGACCAGGAAGCTGTCCGTATTGCTCGCAGTTTCCTGGAGTTTTCCGAAGATATCATCAAAGTTCCCCGGAACTTAGTAGGTGAGTAATTCACTCCACCAATAGGACTGTGGGCCTGTGGCAGTGGTGTCTTTTTTTTTTTTTTTTTTTTTTTTTTAAATTGTTGTTGATGAGTATTTTGGATTTATTTTTGTTATAGAAGAATGAGTAATTGTGCTTAAATTGACTCACAATCAAGTGCAGAACTCTAAACTCTGCAGCTCAGCAACTATTATGATCCGATCAGGAAGCACCTTCACTTTAAATAACTTAAGTAGATTGCGTACCAATTTCTTATACAGTTATTTTTTTTGCTATCTGCGTAAGTGAGTGACCAAATTCTGTGACACAGACAGTGGAGATCCACCAAAAAGTTTTCTATTTTTCTATACAGTACAGTAAAGCTGCAAAACTCTACTTATGCCGGAGTGAAACGTTTCAGCTCACTTAAATATACAGTGGATCCCTGCATGCTCACAGTTTGGCACGAGAGGATAATGAACCAAAACCACTGTGCATAGATGAATGAAAAAAAGTGGTGTGTTCCTAGTGTCAAGCCCCTCGTGGACCACAGGCAATGTCAGAAGTGTCTCTACTTGGGATAAAAAGAAAAAAAGAACTGGACAGTTGCTCAGTGGTGCAAAGTTCACAGTAAATTATACATTTGGGATGCATTTTTATAGACTGTCTTTTGTGAATAATATTATTTTTCCCTTTAGGCAAAGTGATTGGGAAGAGTGGTAAACTGATCCAAGAAGTGGTTGATAAGTCTGGTGTGGTGCGGGTTCGTATTGAACCAGAAAATGACAAAAAGCCTTCGGTGGCATCCTCATCAGCGGCAGCGGCAGTCTCAGCAACGGATGATGTAAGTCAGAACGAATATGTCTACTGTAAATAGGTCAATGTTTAAGACAATTATTGCTAAAGTTATAGTTGATTAAATATGGGGCTTTGTGATTGATTAAAAAAAAAAAAAAATGAACCGAGGGCAGACATATGCTACTATGGGGAAATGCACTTGTCTTTTCTGTAGGCATACTCAAGCCTGTTTCAACCAAAATCTGGCCATTCCAAAATCTGCCAAAAACCATCAAAAAACAAGTCTAGGTCAGTAAATGTTTGGGCCATTAGCGAGGACAAAGTAAGCCTTAAGGTTGTGTACAGTTTTGAGAAATGCTTGAATAGTTCTATTTTGCATCTGTTTGTCATAGGGAATGGTGCCCTTTGTATTTGTGGGGACCAAGGAAAGCATCTCAAATGCAACGGTATTGCTGGACTATCACCTCAACTACCTTAAGGTACATGAGAAATTGCATACTCAAGTGTTTGCGGTAGTTATTCAGTACACCAATCTTGACACCCTTGTAAAGTCGTGTTGTTCTGTTCTGCAAACATGACATGGTTATTCAATGTTGCAACATTGCTCTCAATCACTGTAGGAGGTGGACCAACTTCGTTTGGAGCGTCTCCAGATTGACGAACAGCTGAGACAGATAGGAGGCGGCGGCGGTGCAGGAGGAACGGGGCCACGAAATCTTAAAGACAAAAGCTACGTGTTTGATAATGGCGCGGGCCTTGGAAGAGGAACAGGAGGAGGGAAACCTTATGGGGGAGGAGGAAGAGGTGCTCGAGGGCGAAGAGGCGGCGGTGCCGCTTTTGCCTCAGGTGCGGCTTCATTACTACTTCATATCCTGTACAGTAATCCCTCGTTTTTCGCGGGAGATGCATTCTAGAACCACCCGCGAAAAACAAAGATCTGGGAAGTAGAAACAGTATACGCATTATTTAGAAATTTAAATACCAATGTATTAAAATTTCCAACACATAGTTTTTCTTCACGAGAGGGCATGGGTGTATTGTATGTCAATTTGAAGTATGCTTTTCCTTGGCAAACAAGGCAAAGTGTCCAACCTCAGAATTACCACACTACACTAACCCAGGGGATAATATACATAGCAAAAACAAAGTGAGTCACGGTTGCGCATGAATCTCCTGTTGCATTGTGGTCCTATACACAATATTAAAGCCTTTTAAATACTTTTACGCTACATAAACCTTTCCCATTCTCTTAATAACTATTCTGTGCATGTATTGTACCTTTACCTTTATTGTACCTGTACCTTAAATAAAAGAACAATCACGTGACTTTAATCAGCTGCTGGGGGTTCTCTCCTGAGCAGAAAACATTCGTGTCATCTGCAAAAGTCACATACTTCAATACTATACTGGAAGCATTGCATATGTCGTTCATCCACGATATAAATATTTTTTAGTCCTAATAATAACCCTTTTGGCATTGCTCACTCTAGGTACGAACTCAGAGGCATCCAATGCTTCAGAAACTGAGTCAGACCACCGGGACGAGCTCAGCGATTGGTCCCTGGCTCCCACAGAAGAGCTAATGACAGGAGGTGGGACATTACCAAGAAGGACAGATGGAAGGAGGAGACCGGGTGGGGCAGGACTTCGAGGGCGAGGTGGAAGAGGAAGAGGAGCATATAAAGGAAAGTAGTTTAAATTTGGCTGAAAACATAACGGTCGAAAAAAGCAATACAATAAATAACAGCGATGGATCATGTCTTAAGGTGCAACACAAGCATTGTTTCATGGCCTCGCATTGCCTGTCAACCAAGATGGAGCGAAAGCTTGCATATGAGTCAAGCACGGACAGTTTGCCATTTTGAAGAGAGTTCCACATTGATGGGCAGCAAAGTTGAACGCTCCTTTCCCTTGTTCAGTCCGGACACGTGGAACAATTAGGTGAATGATATTGGAGCGCAAGGCATAGCAGCTTTTAGTTCTTTGCAGGAGAACATTTAAGCAGAGCCTTATAAACCAGAGACCGCCCGTGCATGTACCTGCGGGTACTCGTGAGCAGATCCATTCAAAATCGAGTGACTCCGCTCTGATATGGGTGCTAGAAATGTGATTGGTATATCGCTAAGGACATTCTTCAATGTTGACATATATAGGTAATAATTTGAAATACAGTGTCTGAGAATAACTTGAACTGTCCCATTTAGGTGACGATGTGCAGTGGAGCGACCCAAGGCCTCGTCATATTAGAGAGCCCAAGACAAGAGCACAGGAAGACACCTTACAGGTACTGTCCTTTATACATACCAAGGGTGTGCTGACTGCACTGTAGTATAACTAGATGATGTGGTTTTTAAGAATAGAAAACTCTAAATTGCCCAAATATGTCATATATGCATCAGCCCTGTGATTGACTTTTGGTCACAGGGTTTACCCTACATCTATTTCTAAATCTGCTGGGATAACAGGTTAGTTGCGTAAAGAATGTTGAATTAGATTACGCTATGAAATGCATATTAGGTAGTTCTGTTAGTGTTGAGAAGACTTATTTATTGACCATGTCTTGGTTTAATGACCCTAAACATCTATTGGTTTTAATGCATTTTTTGTGCGAATGGAAAGTCAGGTATTCACCGCGTTATTGTTAGAGTAATAACAGAACTATCCCCCTGTAAAGAATGCTCAGCTAAGCCTTCCAATTAATTTCTAATTCATTGACCAGCACTTGTATAGCTGGAGCTCGAGAGAAAATCAATAGTTTTTGCATCATACAAGGTTACGTTTGCTCCCCTTTTTGTTACTACAAAAAAATTATTCAACAAAACCTACCCCACAAATTTTCACTCAACAGTACTCGTGCAGTATGGGCTGCAAAAGAATCCATCAAATTATTGACTGGAGTAAGAATCGTTGGCTTTCTGTGGAGCCATTCTAACATCATGTAAATGAGATGCAATATATTTGTGCTGGTGATTAAAGGGATGTCATTTCTTTTCCAGGTTCCAGGTAAATTAATTCATTATGTCTTAGCCTTCATTGGTTATTATTTCATTTGAATGCATACTAAAAGTTCATTAACTACATATTTCTTTGAAGTCCCTCCTCCACGTGGTCCAGGTAGGCATATTTGGAGAGATATCACTTTGCTTGGGATTGAGAAGTACCGTATTTTCCGCCCTAAAAGGCGCACCGGGTTATAAGGCGCACCTTCAATGAACGGCCCATTTTAAAACTTTGTCCATATATAAGGCGCACCGGCTTATAAGGCGCATAAAATAGAAGCTATACTGCATCAAACTGAGGTTGACTAGGGTTGCGGTATGCATCCACTAGCCAATAACCAACGAGCCCTCTATAAACAATCGCGTTTCTCAAACGATCTCCTATAAAATGATCAGAACTGACTAAAGTTCGATCTAACGCATTGGTACTACTTACCTATGTTTCCCTTCCATATCGATCCGTAGATTTACTCGAAACATTAACAGAGCAGCCTATTTTGACATGAAATAGCCTGGTACGTATAGCAGCTATCGCAATAGCATTAGCCATCCGCAAAGTCTCACGAGCCTCACCTCGCAATCTCCCATGAGCCTCAGCAAAGTGTAAACAATCGCGTTTCTCAAACGATCTCCTATAAAATGATCGGAACTGACTAAAGTTCGATCCAACGCATTGGTACTACTTACCTATGTTTCCCTTCCATATCGATCCGTAGATTTACTCGAAACATTAACAGAGCAGCCTATTTTGACATGAAATAGCCTGGTACGTATAGCAGCTATCGCAATAGCATTAGCCATCCGCAAAGTCTCACGAGCCTCACCTCGCAATCTCCCATGAGCCTCAGCAAAGTGTAAACAATCGCGTTTCTCAAACGATCTCCTATAAAATGATCGGAACTGACTAAAGTTCGATCTAACGCATTGGTACTACTTACCTATGTTTCCCTTCCATATCGATCCGTAGATTTACTCGAAACATTAACAGAGCAGCCTATTTTGACATGAAATAGCCTGGTACGTATAGCAGCTATCGCAATAGCATTAGCCATCCGCAAAGTCTCACGAGCCTCACCTCGCAATCTCCCATGAGCCTCAGCAAAGTGTAAACAATCGCGTTTCTCAAACGATCTCCTATAAAATGATCGGAACTGACTAAAGTTCGATCCAACGCATTTGTACTACTTACCTATGTTTCCCTTCCATATCGATCCGTAGATTTACTCGAAACATTAACAGAGCAGCCTATTTTGACATGAAATAGCCTGGTACGTATAGCAGCTATCGCAATAGCATTAGCCATCCGCAAAGTCTCACGAGCCTCACCTCGCAATCTCCCATGAGCCTCAGCAAAGTGTAAACAATCGCGTTTCTCAAACGATCTCCTATAAAATGATCGGAACTGACTAAAGTTCGATCCAACGCATTTGTACTACTTACCTATGTTTCCCTTCCATATCGATCCGTAGATTTACTCGAAACATTAACAGAGCAGCCTATTTTGACATGAAATAGCCTGGTACGTATAGCAGCTATCGCAATAGCATTAGCCATCCGCAAAGTCTCACGAGCCTCACCTCGCAATCTCCCATGAGCCTCAGCAAAGTGTAAACAATCGCGTTTCTCAAACGATCTCCTATAAAATGATCGGAACTGACTAAAGTTCGATCTAACGCATTGGTACTACTTACCTATGTTTCCCTTCCATATCGATCCGTAGATTTACTTGAAACATTAACAGAGCAGCCTATTTTGACAGGAAATAGCCTCGCGGGTACAACAGCTATTCGGTGACGCCCCCTGACTACAGTTGCCGTAATGCTGGGAAGCGATGCGACCTTGTAATTTATTAGTCGTACTAAAACGTACTGAAACATTTTGGCAGAGCACTGTGTACAACCAGTATGGATCAACAAATTCATCAGTTGATCCATATATAAGGCGCACTGGCCTATAAGGCGCACTGTCGGCTTTTGAGAAAATTTTAGGTTTTTAGGTGCGCCTTTTAGGGCGGAAAATACGGTATGTGAAAAAACAAAATGCGATGATTAAATAACAGATAGCAAATCATTTACATTATGGGATGCGGCGGCCATTCAAAGCAACAAAAAAAAGACACCTGAAGTCTACCGCCAAAGATTTTTATGCGGTAAGGCCTTCCGGGCAAAATATGTGCTAACAATACAAAACATGCGTCCTTGACTTTTTTATTTTTTTTTTTACATCCACAAAGATGGCAACACTTCAGCCGTCCGCACTTTAATGTCGCTGTGTGCAAGTACCTATGGTAATGACGATAAAGCCACTCAGTTTCCAGAATGCATGGCTTAATTAATTTAAATAATGAAGTTCTAAGGGCGTTCATCCTTGTTAAATGAATTTAAACAGATTTTTCCAGACCATTTCTTGAATTCTTGATTTAATTGATTGGTAGGCAGTGTCTGGCTGCTTTATGATTGGTAGGCAGTGTCTGGCTGCTTTGGTCTTCAGAATAAAAGGCCTTGTTTAATTAACACCTGCAATAATGTATGCCTATCAAGTTGGAAACTACCAGAAAGGTTTTTTTTTTTTTTTTTTTTTTTAGGGGGAGAAATGAACATGGATCAAAATGTCACACTCATTAGTTGTTGTGTGACACTCTACTTGCTTCTCTGACCCAACAGATTCGCGTGGATGGGAACAACGAACGTAGTGTGCAGCATGGAGGGAGAGGTGGAGGGCCTTCATCACAGGGTGGGCACAGTGCCGGCGGCGACGGCCCACTACGCCACCAGCAGCGGCCCGTTAGAGACCGAGGAATGAAGAAAGAGAAGCAGGACGCTCCCCCTCTGGTGAATGGAGTGTCGTAGATTGATCACTGGAGGACCTTCTCACATTCAGAAATGAACCCACACTCTACTCTTCATACACAAATAACCGCTCATTAACTATCCACAGATTTTCTCCATCCCCCCCCCCCCCCCTTTTCCGTTTTTTCAATTGCTACATTAGACAGGAACTTCCATCAGCATGCAACTCTGTAGGGTGTAATTGTAGTGTGAAGGGCGCTGCCAGTGTGCTACATCTGTGTACTCCTCAGTGTAGTACAGCGAGCTGGCCTGGGACCGAAAAGATGTACAGTATAGTAAGAAAGCAAGTTTCAAGTTTCTTAATGTAAAAGAAGGCTCTTGTCCAGCAAATTCATACTTCAATCTCAAAACGCATCCGACGTTCAATTACATGTATCACTTTTCTCCATTAGCTTGCAAAGCAACTTGGATGCTGCACATGCTATCCTTCACTTTATACCGTGAGGTTTCAAACTTGACCTTCGACTTGCTCCGTTTGTGTTTTGAAACTGCTCCTTTAACCAACATGGTTAGGGTACAGTGAGTTCAAGCCGTGACAGGAGTGCTGGTAGCACTTTGGCCCAAACAATGTGTAGTCCATAACCCTAGAAATGGCAAGATGACAAAGCATGTGTGCAAAGTCACCAGCTAGGGCAAGGTGACACGGGTGGGCAACACCATCAATACCATTTTGTCAACAAATAATAATAATAATAGTGAGGCGCACTCAGTTTAAACCCTAACCCAAGTACTTTATATCAAAGAAAAAACTAATTGAATTAAAGGAGATGTTCTTTACAATTTAATGTATAGCAAATTCAACAAAAACGATTGTGCATTTGTAGTCATGACCCAACGCTTACAGCTTTTAAGGACCATGGTTCTCCCAGTAAGTTCTTATGGAAGAAAATGGTGCCTGTAATGCAGTGCTACTTCTCTGGCT
Source organism: Syngnathus acus (assembly GCF_901709675.1). NCBI lineage: Eukaryota > Metazoa > Chordata > Actinopteri > Syngnathiformes > Syngnathidae > Syngnathus > Syngnathus acus. The sequence continues at coordinate 20,526,116 of NC_051095.1, read as the reverse complement.
GGCTGGCTGACTGATCACATTCAACTTTCAGTCATTCTGTTCCTGTGATATCTTTTATAAATCATGTCCTGTTCTGGAATCCTGCAGCCTGCAATTTTGCTTCTTGGTGTGTTTTGGTGACTCAAGTGGAGCTCCATTACTTGCATTTAAATAAAAAAAAAAAAAACGAAAAAAAAAAACGCGTACCTGTCACTGAAAGAGTAACCTAATGGATTTAAGGCAGAGCATAAAATTCATGTGGCTCATCGTGTTGAGTCAAATCTACAACCCCTCTAAGGCTGATTCTTTCTGGCCTTTTTTTTTATTTTTTAATGAACCCCTGACTGATTTGTAATTTTGTTTCAGCTTTTTAGGTCCGTGCAACACACTTGTGTGCCACACTCTAAATATATACAAATCTCGCACTCACAAGTTAGTTTCTGAGGCCAGTAGTCCTTTCAATTGTGCTTGCTTTTACACAAGTGTGAATTAATTGTGATTCTTTTTCACTAACCTTTAGATGTCACACTGCAGCCAGGCTGCGTTTGTAAAGTTAGCATTTCCTACAATACATCAACAACGTGGTTTGAGTACAATTAACCGTTTTACTTTCCATAAACATCAACAGAATGAAGTTGTTTTGTGTTTAAAAAAAAAAAAAAAAAAACGAGAGGGTGGCATACTGTATATAATGATGTCATAATTTGTTTGGAGGAAGGAATTGTACTGTTTCAAATGTGCACTTATCGTTATTTTCTTTCTTTTGTTGCTGTTTGATATCAGTTAAATGCTAGCTCTCCTGTTAATAAACTTGCTGTTAAAAAAGTATGCTCCATAGCACATTAATAGTGAGTGACATTGATAGTGAATGTCCATAGCACTGCTACAGAAGTCCAAAACTAATGTTATTACACAGAGGAAGAATTTCATGTGAAATCAGTACATAATTGTTGTATACTGTAGTGTCTCAAGGAAGAAAACTATTACTGCAGTCCAATTGCCATTTTCCATAATACAGTGCCCTAAAATTAGATTGACGTGCAATTGTCACAGTGTTTTAGGTGTACAGTAGGTTTTTCATTTAAAATAAATGAAGGGCTTGACGTTTTCGGCGATAGTCGAGGAAAAAAAAAATACATTGAACCTGCTTTCAATTTTTAACCTTTGACAAATGAGACCAGATTATCTTTTTAAGTTTGCGTTCCTGAATTTAATCTTGTCATACACATCAAATCCTTTCATTTGTTATGTTCTCATATGCACAAAATCCTTGGTGTATCATTTAAGATAGCTAATGGAGAAATTACAAATCTTGACCAATTTAAAAAAAAAAAAAAAAAAAAAAAAAAACACTTTTACTAAATGTTGAGCCCGAATCAAATAATTGTGAAAGTGTATCTCTTCTTTTCTGGTTGTTCCAGTGTAGAAACCACAAGTATCTGTCCATTTTGTCATTTATCAACCAGGAGAATATTATAGTTCATTCTAACAAAACAATTTTTTTTTTTTTAATATATATATATTATACACACCCCCAGGAGTAGTAAAAGGGAGCATTAGGCTGAGATGCTATTACTGTTAAATTGGATACAAGTTCCAGTTTAGAAAAATAAAATGAACCAGTTTAAAAATTGAAGTCAACCTTTCAACAACAAGGACTTGTGTGCATTGTTGTGTTAATAGCGGTTAATACTAACAAATGGTGTTGCAAAAATCCAAGTTTGTACTATAATAGAAAATGTGCATTGAGGAGCTGGGAAACTGTTGCATGCTGCCCATGTGGAATCGATGCGATGGAATTATCTGTGCTGATGAACGTGTCATCCTTCTAACACAAGAAACAGACAAAATAGAAACAAAACTCTTGAGATGAGTTCCTGTGACCATGGCCAACTGAAAGAATTTTAGAAAGGAATACTAACAATCACAACTCAATTTTACAAAAAGTTTGGAAATGCAAGGCGATTTGTCTTTTGGTTCATGTGTTGATTGAGTAGGCTCTGTGAAATCAGCTTCGCTGTACTAAAACACGACTTCAAAAACTGTTTGGATTGAACCCTTTGAAGGCTTTCCCCGCTGAAATGTGTTAATTCACAGAATGAATGTTGTACGTACGTAATTTTTTCCTTTATGACTAATACCTCTCCCTCAGTGACAGCTTGGATCATGTTCTGTCTGTCCCCTTCTAATAAAACGAATGCGAATATTTTCACTGGACTATTAACTTGATGTGACTTTTATCATGGGGGAAATGTTGGTGCTAGATTTTCCATGAATGTTAAATTGAGTTGATGGTCTAAACAGGATTGAACATGGTCGTTTAAAACCTTTAATAATTTGTATGCGTGTAGGTGGTGTCTACCCGCTAGCTGTGTCTCCTAATCTGAACATTCTGAGGAGTGCCATTTTCCCCCATGCCACACAATCTCAGAAGATGAATGTTAGTTACGGTTTTAGGAACTAAATATAAAAATATCTGTGATTTAAATGTGTGATTTTGCTTATTTTAAAATGACAGTATAACAGATAAGATTGGTAATATTGCATCAAGAACCTGACTTGCATCCCTCACTCAGCATTTCAATCCATTTGGGATTGCAACATGTTTTCAACCGAAGATGACCAACTTTGACTTTTTCTTGATTGCCACTCCGCGGCAAATGTTTCTGCTCTTATTCCAGAACAAATGTTAATGTGACACAGTGCTGGCAGAAAGGCAAGATGCAAAGAAAAAATCTGTACATACTTAAAAACCAGGGTAGTCTAAAAAGCTGTAAATCTTGTGAGCACTTTTGAGCGTTGTTTTTTTTTTTCTTTCTTTCTCTCTCTTCTTTTGTAAATACTACTTACTAGCATTTAAAGTGTCCGGGTTTACATGTCTGGTTATAGTGCAATATATTTTGTATGCAAGCAGTTTCAATAAACAAAAAAATGATCTTCTGATAAGTCATGTCTCATATTTTTAAGTGTGATCTGTAGATTTGCATTTTCAACAATACGTTCTTGGTTTTTTTTTCTTTTTACTTGCCAATCCATTTGCTGAGCTGTGGTCGTGTTGGTTGCTAAAAATGTTATATTGGCTGACAGTTCAACAGCTGTAAACAAATCACTCGCCACCTTCCTCGCTCTCTGTTCTCCTTTTTTGTCTCGGTCTCAGTCAGTAAACGATAGAACGAGAGGCAGCCTGTCTTCAGGATCTTAAAAAGTCCTCTTGATCAGATGAATATATTGCAGATAATGCTGAGTCAAAACTACCAGAGGTAAAAAAAACAAAAAAGCCTAATTGTCTGACTAAAAGTAACAACTATTTAATGTAACAGAAGACAAGATTAACTTTTGATTATATATCAATAAAAAAAACTTGAATAAGGTCCCTTTTTAATGAGGAATGTGGCCTAAAATACCATATTGGTAATGTGAAAATAATGAGGAGTCAATGGCTCCAAAATGTCCATCTCGATTTAGGCCCACTTGAACCTCTGAAAACGATTCGCTTTTCCACAGATGAATTAAAATGCCAAGAAATGAGCAGCCTACGTGCAGCTAAGGTGCAGGTTCTGTCATGAAACGGGAGTCTGTCATTGACTGATTGACAAGGTCAATCAGGACTGACCTGCCAAGTGACAATTCCGGCGATGGACAAAAACCCGCTTTTGTCGATGCTTAGTACGTCAGTTTCTTGAAGTTGTCCATCTTTTGCCAATAAATGGACTGTCAGACTGTCAAACTGTCAGCACTGATTGAATGCCCACCTCTGTTTATTGAAGTTATGAAACATCAGCTGACCTCTGGTGGGAGGGTGCACATTGTTGTGTCACAGCACAGCACAGCACTAGTAATGTTCTGGACACTGTTTTCTATATACTTGTACACCCCGTGAACCTCATAAGGATAAGTAGTTCGGATGATGGATGGATTGATATACTTGAACAATGTATTGAGTTGAAAACATTTCTGATAGTTTGTTGCAAAATTACGCCCCCCCCCCAAAATATTTTCTAATGCGTACTGAACGCATTCATTTAAAAACAATTTCAGTGTCACACTGCTATGAATTAAAAAAATAAAAAACTGCAGTATTGAGTAGAAACCACATGGGGGAGTCGTGGTGCTGTCTCTTCATGTCTTCTGTCTCCATTTGAAACTTTCACGTCCTATTATTCATTATTGCTGCATTACCTC